>NW_027507764.1:422628867-423228867 GCF_037356315.1 Lithobates pipiens | reverse complement strand
AGATTGAGGATATTCTAAAGTTAGGGCTTACTCAGAAGTCCCATGATCTTGGGTGTCTCCAGTAGTCCTGGTCCCCAAAAAGTATCAGATGACCAGGTCCTGCATGGGCTACAGAAAACTGAATTTCCTCATTACTGCTGATGCCTATGCCATGCCAGGTTTAATAAGGTGTTAGAGAAGCTGATGGTTGTCTAAAAATCTAATAATGATTTATGTCCTGGTCTAACTGGCAGCATCTAACTTAACCATAAAACATAGTAGGTGCCATGGGAGAAGTTCAGTACTTGGGACAACAGGTAGGAGAAGGCAACCTGAGACAGGTAAGTTTGAAACCATCTGTGATAAATGGGACTGTCTCATATGGTTGGGTTCATGGAAACTCCATGCAGCCTGCACACTGGATGGTGGTGTGCTCAGACAGCATACCCATGCAGACTACAACTGACCAGGAAAGTACTAGAGTTGGGGATCTGGAAAAGCACGGCACACTGCACTATTTTGCAGTACTGGGGTGCTTGTCTTACAGTCAGGGCAAGAACCACTGGTAAAAAACACAGCACTTGAGTGTAGAGCCAAATGGATCAGACAGGGAAGGAATATCCCATCCTCTACCTGAGCAGAAAGCTAGGTAATACAGAAGCTGCAACAGTATGGCTGTAGCTTCACAGTGTTCACAGACCAGAATTCAATCAGTTGATTAAATCGTGTTTCTGGAGAAAATGGCAAGCTTCTCTGTTGGAACTTGATTTTTACAGCAAATCTATTTCACCACCCAGCACAACAAAGGAAGTAATTATGATAACGCAGATGGATTTCTCCCAGCAAGCAGAGCCAGCACCTGCAATCCCTTCATATAGCCACCTCAAGAGGGGAAGTGTGCCAATAATGAGGTCTGTTGACCCCCAAACTGTGTGCAGAAATTGGGAAAGTCATATTGAAACCAGTGCCACCCTAATTTTTCCCAAATTGGCTCAGTGACAAACACAGTACAATTTAAATCTCATGTCTGCTGTGGGTAGCCAAAGAAAGTAACACAATGCAGCCAGCTTTGGATACAATTTAAAACAAAGCAGAAAAAGTTAGACGGGATACACGTCTGTTGTATTACAGTCTAGAAGCAAAACATATCTGTAAGTTTGTTTTTATTTCAACTAAAACAGAACTTTAATGCATCTCAAGCTGTCAATTGTACTCATACGTTTTATATTATATGGCAATGGAATTATATTTATAAAATATGGTTGCATTTATGTATGGGAAGAGGCCAATGAGGACTTTACACAATTCATACAATAATGATCAAAAGGCTAATGGGACACATTGATAATTTAAGTTTTTATCATATTTGGGCTCTAACAAATTTCAATTTTCTTTTGTTCAAGAATATGTTGGTTTTCAGATTGTAAGTCCTTGTCAGATGGAAAAACAGATGTTAAATAGTAAGTTAAGGTAATCAGAAGAATGATCAGAGAGTTAAGGCCGCATGCACACGCAAAAAAAAAAAATCCTTTTTTTTTTGTTTTTGCCTCTAAACATAACCCAGTACTAGACAATGTGTCCATGCACAATGTAGCATTTATATACATATTTTAGAGCAGAATTTAGGGTTTGAAAAAAATGCCTCACACCTGTGTTTAGAGAGAAGCATGCTGACGCAATGTATGCATATGCATGTATAAACGCACATATACGCCTGTATGTGCATAATTTCAGCCTAATGGCTAGAACAAATTAATGTTCCAGCCAACAGAATGAAATTACATGCATAAGCATTTCACGCATCAACATCTATAAATACGCCCCATATCAAACATTTTTTGCCCTGGAATTTTCCAGGTAAAAAGATAAATTGTAAATGGGCATATTTTAATATGTATGAAAACTGCACAAATATTAACTCTTCACAGCAATGTTTCTGTGACTCAACAGGTTAATGTGGCTGCATAACATAGTCTCTGTAGGACTCTATAACAACAGAGAGTTAATAATATTACTACTTCAGTAAAACAGTACAAAACACAGTCACTTTCAGTTATTTTCATAGACAACATCCCCACGGTGAATTCCAGGGTAACTCTAGTAACACAGCTGGGGGGATTCGAGGCCTGAGGACACAGAGAGGCCACCCTGCCAGAACTGTAATACTCTGGTAGCACTTGGGGGGTGCTCCCCATAGTAGCTGGGTCTTCCTGAAAAGCTGCACATAGATTTAAATTGTGGAGGACTGGTCACTTGGCTGCAGATCACTTGTCCAGCTACTTCTACCTCATCAGATTTGGCCATTCTAAGCTGTTGAGGGTGGGAAACAGAGAAACGTATCTCTCGTGGGTGTGTCCAGGAAGTGAAACCCAGGGAGTTGTGGGAAATGTATGTAAAGGATTTGTACATTTGCATCTGAGCATAGTGACTAAATGGATTTTCCAGTACAGCTGTAATTTAAAAAAAATGGCATAAACGATGTGTCCACTGAAGCAAAAAACACTTGGACACCCTATCAGCACACCCCTCAGACCCTTTAGTTATGTTAATTCTGTTAACAGGCAAGATGAGTGCATTTGCAGCTCTATTAAGAATAAGAGAGTCACATTTCTGAGGGCCAGTGACTCTGATACATCAGATTGGCCTTACTGTGCAAGCAGTGGCGGAACTACCACCATAGCGACCCGTGCGGTCGCTATGGGGCCCGCAGCTGAGAAGGGCCCGGTGAGCGGGCGGCGGGTGAGCCGCCGAGCTGCCTATCCGCTCAGCTCTCGTACAGTCACACTGACTGTACGAGCGGACGCAGCCGGGTCACTCGGCAGCGGCAGAGGCGGCGGCGGCGGGGGGGGGCGTGGCGGGGAAGCTGCCAGCGGGGAGGCTTGGTGGGTGGCCAATCAGCGAGTGGCGGGGCAGAGAGATGACATCTTCTCTCACCGCCCAGCGCCCGCCCTGCGAACTGCCAGCTCCACCCTCACTCACTGTGCTGGCAGCAGAGAGATTACATCATCTCTCTGCTGCCTGAATCTCTCTGCCAGCTCCACCCTCACTCACTGTGCTGGCAGCAGAGAGATTACATCATCTCTCTGCTGCCTGAATCTCTCTGCCAGCTCCACCCTCACTCACTGTGCTGGCAGCAGAGAGATTACATCATCTCTCTGCTGCCTGAATCTCTCTGCTGCCTGACTCAGACGTGACAATCCCATTCCCCACCTTAAAAGGAAAGTGACAATCCACAACTTGTGGTAGGTGATGTGGCAAGTGGACAATCTGCAATGGGTGGCAGGTGACGTGGCAAGTGGACAATCTGCAACTTGTGGCAGGTGACGTGGCAAATGGACAATCCGCAACAGGTGGCAGGTGACGTGGCAAGTGAACAATACGCAATGGGTGGCAGGTGACGTGGCAAGTGAACAATACGCAATGGGTGGCAGGTGACGTGGCAAGTGGACAATCCGCAACTTGTGGCAGGTGACGTGGCAAGTGGACAATACGCAATGGGTGGCAGGTGACGTGGCAAGTGGACAATCCACAATGGGTGGCAGGTGATGTGGCAAGTGGACAATCCGCAACTTGTGGCAGGTGACGTGGCAAGTGGACAATCCGCAATGTGTGGCAGGTGACGTGGCAAATGGACAATCCACAATGGGTGGCAGGTGACGTGGCAAGTGGACAATCCACAACGTGTGGCAGGTGACGTGGCAAACAGACAATCCGCAACGGGTGGCAGGTGACGTGGCAAGTGGACAATTTGCAATGTGTGGCAGGTGACGTGGCAAGTGGACAATCTGCACCTGGTGGCAGGTGACACACTCGGGGCTTCCACTGATTCTGCATTATGGTGAGTTGAACTATAACAATGTAATAATAGAAATAATGTGTTTCAATCATCCTTACACCATAACACAAATGGTGCCGTGATAATTGAAGCGCCAACATCAGCCATTGCCCCAATAAATTGCCCCCCCAAAAAAGTATTTTTTATCAGTGCCCCTCCCGAGACTAGACTCTGGATCCGCCCCTGGGTGAGGGGGGGGGGGCCCATACAACATTTTGCTATGGGGCCCTGTGATTTCTAGTTACGCCCCTGTGTGCAAGCGAATTAGTGCACAGGTTTTTATTGCTGTCTTTGTTCCTACTGGGAGGACCAGCTCTCTCTGTTTGTCCTGGGTACAGACGTTGCCGCTGGAACTGAAAGTGAAGGAAAATTAGACATTTTGAGTAGTCACTATCAAAACAGGAATCACGGGGAAATCTCCCATTAACGGCTTCCTAAGAGAGGATTTACTTTTCTTAGGAGAAATTCCCTCTCACTTCAGGTGACAATAAGAACTTGACAAGAGTTTTACTATTTCCTACCCTTTTCAAAATGAAAGCAAAAAATGTTTAGGATTTTTTTTATCCACTGGAGCATAATAAAACATTTCAACACCTCTTTATCACACCTCTCTGACCATTTGACTGGTTGAGTTAATTCTGGTTCCCCAAGGAACAAAAAGTTGACAGATCAACTTCTGCCGAAGGGACTTGTTCGAGAATTGTTCTTGACCAACAGATGTAGTGGCTGATCACTGTATTCTGACAGCGGTGGGTTAGGAGAGATAAGGGATTCCCCCATTCTCCTTGCCAGCCATTAATAGCCAGCTTAAAATAAGTGCCCCAGTGTATATATCTTTAAAAGCAAGTCAGCAAGGGCAGATAACCACTTTTCCAACCTAACCGGGCCTCTTTAATGGAAATTACCAATAGCTTTTGAGGCACATATTCTTATCCTCATTTCTTTAATACTAAAGTCATTCTAAAAAGCCACTTTATTTTCCAGTGCTTTCCATTTATAGATTTATAGCCTGGCTTCAATAGCTTCTCAGTATGTTATGTTGAATCCCATAACCAGGTGTTTATACAACATATGATCTGCATTCGCTAATCTCCCTGGGGACACTCAGGCCTTGCACAGCTATTTGTTAGATGGCAACAGTGGAAATTGTAAACGTTACTCGGAATATTATTCAAACCATCTCATTATTATACATTTGTCTTGTAATGGAAGACAAGCCAGTGTCCCGGTGACACATTGTATTCTGTCACATACTGTATTCTGTTGTGCCAATGGAGAAAATATGAATGATGCAGGAGGCATCTATGATTCAGATGAGGTTACAGAGCATGAGACTAATACGCATTATTATTACTAGCGTTCAGCAGTTAAGGGCACAGACTGAAAGCTGTTTAAATTAGGAAGAGGAAAGCAGGGAGCAACTAATGAACAGTTTAACACTTCTCTTCTATGCATTGTCTTCAAATGTCTTGGGAACACAGGTAAAAATAGTAATCCGGCTGGAAGACAGGTAAAAATAGTAGACTGGTACAAGTGTACGATTGATAAACCCGATCTGTACAAAGCAGGAACATTATGTTACTTGGATGAACTGTGTGCAAAATGATTTGGCACACTAGTTTTAAAAATATGGGTTTTTTGAAAAAGGCTGCAAGCAAGAAAGTGAACAAATCACCCAAAAAATAAATGTTATTTTGATGGGCTATGCTAAATCAATATTCCTCAACAAATAAATCACAAGTGTGTGTCATATTTTCCACAGCCAGGTGTACACACTCTTCCGTTTGTACTCCAATGACCAGTCTAGGGGATTTTTGTTGTTTTTTGTTTTATTGGAGAACTTGAATAGGGAAGGGATTATAGTGGGATACTCCAGAAGAACTATTCACACGAGGACTCTTAACTTCTTTTCCTAGTGAAGCTTTGGTGAAGTCTTTCTCTGAAAGCAGATGAGAGTGTCTCCACAGCAGCAGCAGAACTGTTTGCAACACTGAACAATGTCCCTTCTTAGTACAGGACAGGGTTGGACCAGGCTTTTCATAAAACTAGCCAGTGTTCTCTTTGTGTGGACCTTCAGCTGACTTTGAACACAAGAGGACACATGGGTGTTACTTCCTCTTTGCTTCCCTGCAAAGGTAAAGCATAATGGGCTACTATGCATCGCTAGTAGCTAGTAGTTAGTAGCGAGTGTCCATTCTTAACCCCTCTTCCTTCCGGGGGCCACAAACTCTGGCTCTGTGACTGGCCGGATTCACGTGACGTTGCTTAATGTCTCTCCCGTGCATGCGCGAGGGAGCCGCCTTTAACGGCATGACCCAAGATAGAAACGGCACAGCATGCCCTTATATGCCGGCGCGTGCGCAGAAGAAATTGCCATACAGCAATTGGCAAATATCTCCTAGACCATGCAGGTAAGGCTTAATCTAGGCTTACCTGTAGGTTAAAGTGGTTGTAAAGGGTTTACAACCACTTTAAGATGTCTACACTCAGAAGGCTCCTGAAGCACCACCAGCAGCCTTCTCTCTCCATGATACCCGATCAGTTGCTCTGTAGACTCTCCCTCTACCAGCTATGGTAGGACCAGGGTCAGCCACACAGACTTCAGGACCTCAGGTCGCCCACCTGAAGCCACTTGCTGCCATGTGGCTTCAGGTCGCCCACCTGAAGCCACATGGCAGCAAGTGACCAGGTAGACAGCGTGCCTCACCCCTGGCTGGTACAATCCACTCCAGGAAAGACCAGTGGCTCAGGTGCTCCCTGAACATAAATACAAGCACCCAACATGGCTAGGGGTACCTCCCCTTCTTATTGACTTGGGCTGCTTCTATATTCATGTTGCTCATCTGAATGGTTTTTGCCTACAATCCAGAACCTTCTTAGGTTGCTTGGATATAGGGAAGCTGCAGACAGCATGAGCAGCATCAGATCACCCTGAGCAGGCAGAACTAAATAATTACGGCTCCTATTAGGCAGACAGCCCACATAAATTTACCTAACTGGTCCTCTAGCCCCTACCTAGGAGGTTGTTACACTAATATTTAAAAGTATCTTATGGACAGTGAATGGCACTAATCTGCTATACACCACCTGAGCTGTGAATGATTGCTGGAGTTCTGAGGAAGATTTGGGATCTATGAGGAGAGTCCACCTGGTCAAACACAGTTCCTATTGGTCTTGCAGAGGCACACTCTGACCTTTCTTATGAGGGTCAGTGTGGTAAGGTGGGAGTGTGCCCAAAGGGGAGTTTGGTGGAGGTATATGCACTTGCTTGAAGTTTGCTTTCACTGGATTAAATATATTTATGAATTTAATTATGGACACGCATATGGAGATTTATGTTGTTAACCACTGATAATTTAGATCATATATGTACAGTATATAGCTCACAATTGTGATTTATTTGTTGCAAAATATTGATTTAGTGTAGAATGATGAATTAATAATGTAAGCTGAATAAATTGAAGAATTCAAAGTCTAATCAAAATAGATATTTTCTTCTAGGTGGACCATGGGGGAAGATTACCGTATATACTCGAGTATAAGCCGAGATTTTCAGCCTCTTTTTTGAGGCTGAAAGTGCCCCCCTCGGCTTATACTCGAGTCATCGCCGTCTGACTGCTCGATCAGCGTATCGAGCAGACAGACGGCGGACATACTACAATTTGAAAGCCGCGCCTCCTTCTCCGCCTCCGCCTGTGATAGGCGGAACACTGAATTTCCCAGCAGCCTGTGTTCCGCCTATCACGGACATCGTCTCATCCTCGTCCGTAGTACGAGGATGAGACGATATCGGTGATAGGCGGAACACAGGCTGCTGGGAAATTCAGTGTTCCGCCTATCACAGGCGGAGGCGGAGGCGGGGCTTTTGAATTTTAGAATGGCCGCCGAGGCGATCCTGGCAAGGCACGGGACGGAGGCAAGGCAAGGCACGGCACGGGACGGGACGGAGGCAAGGCACGACACGACACGGGACGGAGGCAAGGAGGCAAGGCACGGCACGGGACGGAGGCAAGGAGGCAAGGCACGGCACGGGACGGAGGCAAGGAGGCAAGGCACGGGACGGAGGCTCGGGACACAGGTAGGCTGGACACACACACACACACACACACACACACACACACACACACACACACACGGACACACACACACAGGGATGGATGGATGGAGACACACACACACAGGGATGGATGGATGGATGGAGACACACACACACAGGGATGGATGGATGGATGGAGACACACACACACAGGGATGGATGGATGGAGACACACACACACAGGGATGGATGGATGGATGGACACACACACACACAGGGATGGATGGATGGATGGACACACACACACACAGGGATGGATGGATGGATGGACACACACACACACAGGGATGGACGGACACACAGGGACGGACACACACACAGGGATGGACAGGCATATCTCACCCTCGGCTTATACACGAGTCAATAAGTTTGCCAGTTTTTTTGGGGGTAAATTGGGGGCCTCGGCTTATATTCGGGTCGGCCTATACTCGAGTATATACGGTAGTCAGCCGCTGGTTTTGTGGGGGCCCCACTATGGTTTCCAGTGTAGGGTATTCCCACTCCTACTGCTGCATTCTTTATAACAGAACTTAAAGGGTGTTGGTATTAAAGAAAAATGAAAGCTACAATTAATATCTTCCTCTAAAAAAACATTGGTTCCTTGGCTATCATACTGATCAAATGGCTGCAATGCTTTCTAAGAAAAAGAAAAAGGGGTCTTTATATGAGGCCAATGAATGTGCCTCCATCCCCGATAATGGAAATATATGGGAGCAGGGTTTTTAAGCCACTGGTTTGGAGCAAGTATGTAGATTAGGAGTTAAAGCGGTTCTGCACTTAAAAAAAATATATTAAAAGCCAGCAGCTACTAATATTGCAGCTGTTGACTTTTAATAAATTGACACTTACCTGTCCCAGGGTCCAGCGATGTCGGCGGCAGATGACAAGCGATCGCTCATCTCTCTGCTGCCCCCGCCGCCATCCTCTGTCAGGGAATCGGGAAGTGAAGCATTGCGGCTTCACTGCCCGGTTACCTACTGCGCATGCGCGAGTCGCGATGCTCGTCTCTTCTGGTCCCCGCTGTGTCTCTGGAAACTGTGTGTTTCCCAGAACACAACGGGGGGGGGGGGGGAATCTGCGGGGGTCTGCGGCAGTCTGTCCAGGAAGTGGGTGCAGATACCTGGATTATACAGGTAACTGCACCCCCCTCCCCCCTGAAAGGTGCCGAGTGTGGCACCGGAGGGGGGGAGGGATCAGATTAGCAGAACTTTCCCTTTAAGGTGGAGAACTGCTTTAAGAAAATACTCAGAATTCCTTGTGTGCATGCTTGCTCCAAGTTTGTGTTTCAAAGTACCTCCTTCTCTGGCACGGACATCTGACTATTGCAGTGGAAGTTTGTATAATTTTTACAGTGCGCTATTGGATTTCATATAAAAACATAAAAATAATTAATGCAGGGGGTTACTGTTATTTAATTAAAATATTTGTGCAGACTTGAGGAAAGCAGTGACTAAATGACACCATTGGAGGGGAATTCTCGGGGTTCTGAGGGTACATTTCCTATGGTTGCAACAAACAGATATTTTAAGTCTCTGGTAGTTTTTGAAAAACATTATTGGCTGCAGATTGAAATACAAAGGAAATCGTTAACATTAAATTACAAAGAATCTTATATAGCAATTTTGCTGTATGTCACATTCATTTTTAACAAAATTGGAGTTTTACTTCTGATCACCTGTGCTGATGAACATGTAGAAAGACAGAGAACGTACTTCAGAAAAACTTTTGTAAGCCCTGGCTTATTGACACAGTGAAACTTGAAATCAATGGCTTATTACATCAAAGGGCCAAAACCAAAAAAGAACATTTTACAATTCATTAAATGTTGTGTCAGTAGAATTGTATATCCTTTATGGACCCAACCAGGGCTGGACTGTCAAACTAGCAAAATTTGGAACCAAAAATATTTTTCGAACTGACGTGATTCCCTGTGGATTACTGAACACCCATGTGTTTTATTATGCTTGCTAACCATTCACAGCTTACACATTTACCTTTGAATGATCCCTTCAAGTAAACCTTTCATGCAATTCAAACCGAACATAAGCAGATAAAGTTTTATGCCAATCACAATTTTTTCAATAAAAGACAAGCTTGACCCTACCCTCTCCTGCCACTTAAGCCCTAACAATGGTATTTTTAGAGTGATGGGCAGCCTACTTTTACTGAGAAAGTTTACATTTGCAACTTCTTTTTGCTAAATATAACCTTTGCCTACGTATTTTAAACTGTCCAGCTTTGTGATTGTTTTTTTTAAATTCAGGGGTAAACCACCTTTTCATTTCTGAAACGTGTTAAATTACACACTGGGATTGATTCACTAAAGTCAAGTAGGCTGTTAACTTTGCAAGGGAAGTTGTACTTTGCAAAGGAATTTTCCCCTGAGCTTGAAGTGATTGAAAGTCTTGTTTTGTTTTTTTATAAGAAATAACAAACATGTTATACCTCCTCTGTTGCTGTGGATTTGCACAGAGCAGCCCAGATCCTCCTCTTCTCGGGTCCATCTTCTGTGATCCTGGCCCTTTCCTCCAGTTGAGTGCCCCCACAGCATGCAACTTGCTATGGGGGCACCCAAGCCCAGTCACAGCTCCCTGTGTCCATTCAGACACGGAGTCGTGGCCCAGCCCCCTCTCTCTCCTGATTGGCTAACTGACTTTGATTGACAGCATCGTGAGCCAATAACACCAATGGTGTGTTTCAGCCAATCAGGAGGGCTGAGACACTCATGGACATTGCTGGACAGATGGGAGCTCAGGTACGTGTGAGGGGGGCTGCTGCACACAGAATGCTTTTTATCTTAATGCATAGAATGCATTAAGATAAAAAACCTTCTGACTTTACAAACCCCTTTAATGAATGTCGTGACACTCTGCTGACTTTCCCCATTCAATCATGAATGAGCAAAAATGCTGTTTTCCTTGCATGTCATTGGGTATTGTTTGCAAAGTAAAATTTCACTACATTTACCAAGTTCTGGGGGAAAATTCCCTTGCAAATTACATCTTCATTTGCAAAGTGAGCAGCCTATTTGCCTTTAGTAAATCAAACCCCCTGTTAGTTATTTCCATGTAACATTTCCGTAAAAAAAATCCTCACTGGGGATTCATCCATGAATCCTATATGCAGCATTATTCCAGCCATTTCTACAGGGTAGTATACCTTTTGAGTTTAATTTGAACACTGAATATATCCATGCTTTATAAAATACTATCTTTTCCATAGCTAATGTGAAGCTGTCTGCTCCTTTAAATGAACCTGTTCAGAAAGTCAGTAACATGTCCCTAATCCTCTGTAATGAATTCATTCACACCCTGCTGCTCAATTATATGTTCAGAAGGGGCTTTACCTTTTAGTGGTAAATGTACCATTCTCTTTACAATGTTTGTTCAACTGAATTTGTAAAGACACAAATGCAAAGCAATGAAGCATTGCAAATTCAATGCTCGTTTTTATACTTTTAAAATTAATTTCTTGCTCTTTTTTCCCCTACATTACACCAGTGAACTATGAAAGCCTTGAAAATGCCCACAGGGCGTAAAGCGGTCCCCGGTCAACCAATCACCCAAGCATACCTTCTCTTCTGTGTAGAAGAGGAAGCGTGAAGAGGTCTCACTTGTGCTTTCAAACCCCTTTTTTTTATAAGACATATTTGTTATTGTCTGAGACATCACAAGTTTAAAAAAGGAAAGTTAATTAAATATGGAACAAGACCGAGCAACATCTTTTAAACCATCATGTCATTAGATGTGGATTCCTCCAAGGGGCTTCTTAAAAGGGGTTTGAGAACAATGACTGTTCAGTTAGATATTTATGGCCATGGTTATGTAAACACACACTTTATTGTCTATGTATATTTAATATAATTATCAGTTTTGTACTGAAGATCTCAGGAGACTCAACAAATCAGTCTTGCTTTGGGGATGTCAGCAGAAAAGACAATTGTTGGTGAGAAATTTTCATAAATCGTATTAAGAAGTCCAGTGAAAACAGACCTCATGTTACCATGGAATCCTTTGAACCAGCTGTAAATCTTCCTCAATAGGTTGGAAGACAATGCCCCTGATGCCTCGTGCTGCACTGAATCTCCCAAAGTAACAATTTGTTACCGTTTGATATTTATCATATCATGTGTGATGGCAGAGCAAAGGACAAAATCAAGAACACACAATAATACAAATGTACAACTCTCCGAATCCTCTGTGTAATGTCCCTTTGTTATGCAATACTACTTTATTGTAGCAAAAACTAATAAACATTTTCTTATTGTTCTCGCTTTGTGTTACCGTTTCAGCTTTGTTGATGGAAAATTAAAAAGATTCAACTGATTAATAGAGTTACTGGTGCACTTGAGAAAACTGTTCATGCAGCTATTTGTATAAATGATCATGCTGGTTAATGTAATGGTACTGCACATCTCTATACCCTCTAAGATTATCCTCCTTAGAAGAACAATTAGTCCCAACAGTCAGACTATTGCTATAATAGGTCAGCAGCATTGATATTGTGTGATGGCAGTGCAGGTTATCTAATGTAAAGTATAAAAACAATGGGAACATTACTTTGGAAAGCACTTATGTCTGTAATGTCTCCTAGCAAGGGAACCGATAATGTTTGTGGGTCATCTGCTCTCTAATTAAAATATGATCTATGCTTTGTTATGCTTGTTGTAGTTTTATGACCTTTACATGACCATCAGAAATTGATGTTGTGTTATTATGCAAATCTACAATAGTAACATAGTCATTTAACCTATATATTTTATGCTAATATGTATACTCCAGCACTGTTTATTGAGCTTGAACTGGTTTTGTGTTAACAACTAGAAGCAGCTAACTTTTCAGATTTCAGAAATGTTTATGCTTATTTAAAATGATCTGTTTTGAAATAGGAACAAATGGCTATTATCCAAACTATGTAAGTTTTTAATATTAAACTTTTCGTCATGGGAAATCTGAGAAGTTTAGATCCCTTCTGAATGTTTGGTAAAAAAAAATCATCTTTTTTTGTAAAGCACGAGTGATGCGCTGTCAGGAAAGTTTAGCCTTTTTGTTTGAGCCATGACGTTGGGTTGGTAAGGCTCGAGATAAACTGGAGAGGCACATTGAAAATAAATCTTACAAACAAAGCAATGCTTTGTCTGCAGTTTGCAGTCTCTCTACATTCTTGGGGGAAATAAAGGTTGAAGGAGAAAAATAGAGTCTTGAATTTGATTTAATATGGAGCAAGAAAATTGCATAAAGTCAAACTCTCTGGGAGAACATTTGCTTGTATATTGGTGTGTAAATATTCATCTTTTCTTATGGCAATTCCTATGATGATAGCGGATGAAGCCATAGCATGTCACGGTTTGAAGGCACTTAAGAAGATATTCACGTTGTCATTATAGCGGCACTTGTGTAAACTCCACTTTAAAAATATTGCCAGCCATGTTGTTTATATAAATATATTTGCACATGTACTATATTTTTTATATGACATATATCCGCTGACTTCTCTTTTTTTGCTTGCTACTTGTCATGTATGATTGGTCACTGCTACGAAACAATCTCCACCTAGAGACTCTGCTCACTTGATGCATCTTCTAGGGCTTGGAGAAAAGTTATTTACATCTCTTGAAACTTGGGAAAGTGCATTAACCATTCTAGGCATGCATCAGAACAAACCCCCAAGACCGAAACAATGAGTCTACTGCAAAATATAGAAGAAAATATCAACAAAATCCAAATCCAACAAAATAAGAGTAAAAAAAGAAAAAAAATGTGTTTTCAGCAAAAATAAAATAGAGACAGAGCAAAGAGCTATGATGACAAGAAAAGTGAAGTGATAAACAGTGGCAAAACACATTTCATTTTAATGAAGTCAGCTTGGTTCTGATTGGCTTTCATGGTTAGTATACTCTTAAAAGACTGGTTACCCAATTCTAGATTGTTAATGCCTTCATTTTTAGTTATTTTATGACTTCTGGACTATGTTCCTGGAATGTAGTACACAGTCAACCTGCACTTTTTGGGGAAAATATATAATAAACAATAAAATAATGTAGCATATACAAGTGCTACACAATCCATATTGTAATTTTACTTTATGAAAAATTACCTTTCCATTTTAATCTGAAAACCTGCGATTTTCTGTAAAATTCAATGCAATATGGAATTTGGAGGCATTCTGTACTCTGTTAGTGTACAGAATGCCTCCAGAAATGTAATCTTCTGTTAGGGTGAAGAACTCTGCACAAAGATACAAGTCAGGTTTTAGGCACCCTTTGCAAATTCACATTTGGTGAGATACTCCCTAAGGTTCAATTGCTTCTAAAGTGATTCTGACACTGCAAATTTTCTCTTCAGAACACTCAAAGTGCGTGACCTGATTAAAATGAATTAGTCAATCCCATTCAGAATTAGTCTGCAGAGGGCATTCTCTGAAAAGAAAGTGGAGAAGAAACAGGTAGCCTCTAAAACCTTTGTTAAACTCCTTGCAATGTACAATGATAATCCAGAGAGGATTGTTTTTTACTCTTTAAAGTTGAACTCCAAGCAGATTAAAAACATCAGTTGTGCTGCAATGCTAAAGTCCTAGTTTAGGGATCTCCAAACTTTCCAAGGAAAGGGCCAGTTTAACAGATTGTGGCCAGTGGGAATAGAAAATGCCTCAGACTTGGTGGTCAGCAGGGATAAGATAATTACATAACTCTTATGGGCAGAAGGAGGCATTGGTATTAGTGGGGAGATTGGTGTTCCATCTATGGTGTCAGTGCAAGCGATAGTGTCCCATCATTGGTATTAGTTGGAGGAATAATGCCCCATCATTGGTGTCAGTGGGATGAATAGTGTCCCATCTATAGTGTCAGTGGAAGGAATAGAGTCACATCTATGGCATCAGTGGAGGGAATAGAGCCCTATCCATGGTGTTAGTGGGATGAATAGTGCTCTATTTTTGGTGTCAGCTGAAGGAATAGTGTCTCATCTTTGGTGTCAGTGGAAGAAATAGTGTCCCATTGTTTGTGTCAGTGGCAGGAATAGTGCTTTGTATCAGTGGGGCTCTATGCTGCCACCGCCGGAGTAACACAGCTTTCTCATTTTTGGTGTCATAGATACACCATTTGGGTTACATCCTCACTCACCAATAACATACAGAAGCAGCCCTGAAGAAGGGGGAGTCTTTGTACCCTCGAAACGCACTGACGTTATCATGTTTTGCAACTTTCAATTTAACAATTACATATTAAACTTAATTTTTCTTCTAATTGGATATCGGGCACTCCTTTAACCACTTTCAGACCGGACCATTTTGCTGGTCAAAGACCAGACCACTTTTTGCGATTCGGCACTGAGTCGTTTTAACTGACAATTGCGCGGTCGTGCGACGTGGTTTCCAAACAAAATTGATGTCCTTTTTTTCCCACAAATAGAGCTTTCTTTTGGTGGTATTTGATCACCCCTGCGTTTTTTATTTTTTGCGCTATAAACAAAAATAGAGTGACAATTTTGAAAAAAACGCTTTTTTTTTAAACTTTTTGTTATAATAAATATCCCCCAAAAATATATAAAAAAAACATTTTTTCCCTCAGTTTAGGCCGATGCGTATTCTTCTACATATTTTTGGTAACAAAAATCGCAATAAGCGATTATTGATTGGTTTCGCAAAAGTTATAGCGTTTACAAAATAGGAATAGTTTTATAGCATTTTTATTAATAATTTTTTATTATTTTTTTTTTTACTAGTAATGGCGGCGATCAGCGATTTTTATTGGGACTGCGACATTGTGGGGGACCCATCGGACATTTTTGACACATTTTTGGGACCATTGTCATTTACACAGTAATCACTGCTATATAAATGCAGTGATTCCTGTGTAAATGACACTGGCCGTGAAGGGGTTAACCAATGGGTGGCAGTGTAGGGGTTAAGTGTTCCTAGGGGTGTGTTACTAACTGTGGGGGGGGTTGGGCTTTCATTTAGTGAACACTGATCTCTGCTCCAATCACATGGAGCAGAGATCAGCGTCACTAGTTGCTAGGCAGAATGGAGAAATGCTGTTTACACGGCATTTCCTCCATTCAGCCGTCCCGTGAGACGATTGCCGCGGGTCCCGCGACCGGACTCATGGGGGTCCCGACCAGCGCAGGAGCGTGCCGCCGGTGGCGCGCTCCCGATGGCAGGGCGGCATTGAAGATTGGACGTACATGTACGCCAATATGCCTGCCCGTGCCATTCTGTCGACGTACATCGTCGTGCGCTGGTCGGGAAGTGGTTAACCTACCACCACATGTATCAGTGGGAGAAATAGTGACCAAAGGGCCAGGTAAAGGCAAGCAAAGGGCCACATTTAGCCGCGGGCTGCAGTTTGGAGACCACTGTCCTAGCTAGTCGCATGCTGATGAAAGGATAT
Source organism: Lithobates pipiens (assembly GCF_037356315.1). NCBI lineage: Eukaryota > Metazoa > Chordata > Amphibia > Anura > Ranidae > Lithobates > Lithobates pipiens. The sequence goes on along the minus strand of NW_027507764.1, from coordinate 423,212,568 downwards.
AGCAGAAGGATAAGCTCATCAGACTGCTGTTTCTCTTTCACTGTCCAGTCATAGGCTGGGGGCAGGGACAAGACCTGCTGCACATGTATTACCTAACTGCAGTAAAGAAAAGGCCAGGAAGTGCTGTGTAAATCTTAGACAAAAATACAAATCCTTTGATAAGTAAAACAGCTCTTATATACACTGCGTATTTTATCTGTATATTTAGTTGCTAGCCTGGAGATTTTCCTATCAATTGCCAATCTATGGATGAGGGATATACACAGGGAAGGAATAGAATGAGTGGTATAATTCTTCATCAACAAACACTTGCAATTGATTATACAATTTTGTAACTATATTGGATCATACAGTGTTTTATCAACTGCTATGGGTCATGTGTCTGTCATTAGCTGCCTCATAATTAGTATCCCCCCATGGGTCAGCTGTTAGTAATCTCAGAATTCATGGATATGTGAGAGATGCAAAGCAAAAACTAAAATATATAAAATGAAGAAGGTTTATCCAACTTGATTAATTTAATTTTATTTCATTGCTTGATTTGCTGCACACTCAGAATTTTGCAGTATGATTCGGGAAAATCAATGAAAATAAACTGCTCAAGGTTCTATACACCTCTAGCTGTAAGCCGTTTTCCTACAGCTATTGAATACTGATGAGCCCAGTGGCTAATGATCCTATAAAATAGTTGCATGAGAGCAGTCTGTTATTACAGTGTTATAGCATATTAGTGTATCTTGCATACAAAATACATTAGAAAATCATAATAAAATAACTGAGTATACATTAAGGTAAAGATAATAAAAAATAGTTCTAGAATGAGGGCTCCGATATAACTTTCAGTAAAGGTCAGGCATTTCTTCCTCCTGGTTTTAATTCTTGGAAATGAGGCCACCAAGGTCATCAGAGATGAGCAAGATGGATTACAGAATAATAAATTAGGATCCTTTTTCCCATGACAAAAGTTTATTAAAGTGAATGCTGTTTAGTGCAGGCTGAGATATATGTCTTAGAGTGAACCAATCTGACACTTTCATGATCCAGGGACTTCTGTATATAGTGAGCACAACTCTTGTGGGTTCAATAGCATATAATAGGACAACACTGGGGATTTGGTTGTTACAGCAGGTAAAGAGCTGTAGCCATAATATTGTACAAATAAGGACCACTGAATCTGTAGAAAAGGGAATTGCTTTAGTGATGGATCACTGAAGTATGTGAGACAGTTCAATTATTTCAACAATTGTCCTCTGCTAGTAAATGTTTGTGAACTGTGTTGCTACTGGTAGAACACTGTTGCTTCTTGTATTGTAAAATGGAATCACCGCAATAAAATATTGAAAATCCAGTAATCTAAGAGTCTTCTATAAGATATTGCTGTTACTGGTGCCCTGTGTAGACAGCTCAATAAAAGTTCAAAAGTGATATGAACCTTAGAAAGCTGAGATCTGGCTTATTTTTATTTCCTTGCTTTAGATTTCACCCTTTCCTAACTTCCACGAGTTGTTATTAATCCTTTCATGATAACAGGACAATGCTGTCTTGATGCCAAAGCCAAGTTTATGTCAGGGCTGGACTCAGCCTTTCCTTCTCAGAGCTGGCCACTCAGTTACCAGCTCCTATCTCTCCAAGTTACTCTGCTGTTGATGATATCCTGCTTGTTAGTCCTGCCTACTTAAGCCATCCAGCCCAGAGGATCTATGCCTTTGCCTTAGTCAAAATCACAGAGACGCTCTCCTGCATTCCTGTTAAAAGATTTGCTTGTCTGACATCCTTTCTGGCTCCAGATCCTGCTTGCTGTTTTAATACGTTCATCTCCATATGTTTAGCTCCTCTGACTATCCGGTCTGGTTCTTGAACTCTGGCTATGTTTTGACTACCTTTGTTTTATTTATTTTTATTATTAAATAAGTGTGATTTAACTGTACTTCTGTTCGTAGCCAGTTTATAGTAACATGATGTTCTTTCCACTTCTGGATTATGGCCACCCCAACAGTGCTCACTGGAACATTCAAAAGTTTACAAATCTTTCTGTAACCAATGGCATCAGTATGTTTTACAACAATAAGACTGCAAAGGTCTTGAGAGAGCTCTTTGCTTTTACCAATCATAAGATGTTTCATGTGTGACACCTTGGTAATGAGACAACTTTAGGCCATGAGTTGAGACTGAACCAGCTGATATAAATTTTTACAAACAAGGGACAGGATTGCTTTCTAATTACTGATATATATCAGATGGTGTCTTGGCTTACCATGCCTTTTTACACCTCCCTTTCTTGATGCGTTCAATACTTTTTCCTGTGCCATTCCATTTTATTTTTTTGAATTTATTTGTTTTGGTTTCATTGTATGTATGGATTGCATGGGTTGTTACCAACATGTAGTGAAAATTGCATGCCAATAGCACCTTTAAAAATATATTTATCTAGAATAATGGTGACGTGTTCAATAACAATTTTACCCGCTGTATAAAGATTATCTTTGTTCTCATCCTCTAACTATACTTTCAAAAATGCTTCATCAGGTTGGGTGATATGGCTGAGAACCACAATTGCATTTTATGTGGCTCATGTGTGACTGTTTCTACTGTCACCTATTTATTCTGGGGACAGTAGAATACAGTGGTGTGAAAAAGTGTTTGCCCCCTTCCTCATTTCCTGTTCCTTTGCATGTTTGTCACACTTAAGTGTTTCGGAACATCAAACCAATTTAAACAATAGTCAAGGACAACACAAGTAAACACAAAATGCAATTTGTAAATGAAGGTGTTTATTATTAAAGGTGAAAAAAAATCCAAACCATCATGGCCCTGTGATGGGTTGGGCCACCCTTAGCAGCAACAACTGCAACCAAGCGTTTGCGATAACGTGCAATGAGGCTTTTACAGCGTCCTGGAGGAATTTTGGCCCACTCATCTTTGCAGAATTGTCCTAATTCAGTTACATTAGAGGGTTTTCGAGCATGAACGGCCTTTTTAAGGTCATACCACAACATCTCAATAGGATTCAGGTCAGGACTTTGGCTAGGCCACTCCAAAGTCTTCATTTTGTTTTTCTTCAGCCATTCGGTGGTGGACTTGCTGGTGTGTTTAGGATCATTGTCCTGCTGCAGAACCCAAGTTCGTTTCAGCTTGAGTACACGAACAGATGGTCGGACATTCTCCTTCAGGATCTCTTGGTAGACAGCAGAATTCATAGTTCCTTTTATCACGGCAAGTCTTCCAGGTCCTGAAGCAGCAAAACAGCCCCAGACCATCACACTACCACCACCATATTTTACGGTTGGTATAATGTTCTTTTTATGAAATGCAGTGTTCCTTCTACACCAGATATACTTGGACACACACCTTCCAAAGAGTTCCACTTTTGTCTCATCGGTCCACAGAATGTTGTCCCAAAAGTCTTGGGGATCATCAAAATGTGTTGTGGAGAAATTGAGACGAGCTTTGATGTTCTTTTTGCTCAGCAGTGGTTTTCTCCTTGGAACTCTGCCATGCAGGCCATTTTTGCCCAGTCTTTTCCTGATGGTGGAGGCATGAACGCTGACCTTAACTGAGGCAAGTGAGGCCTGCAGTTCCTTGGACGTTGTTGTGGGGTCTTTTGTGACCTCTTGGATGAGTCGTCGCTGCGCTCTTGGGGTAATTTTGGGCGGCCGGCCACTCCTGGGAAAGTTCACCACTGTTCCATGTCTTCGCCATTTGTGGATAATGGCTCTCACTGTGGTTCGCTGGATTCCCAAAGCTTTGGAAATGGCTTTATAACCCTTTCCAGACTGATAGATCTCAATTACTTTCTTTCTCAATTGTTCCTGAATTTCTTTGGGTCTCGGCATGATGTGTAGCTTTTAAGGATCTTCTGGTGGACCTTACTGTGTCAAGCAGCTCCTATTTAAGTGATGCCTTGATTGTGAACAGGTGTGGCAATAATCAGGCCTGGGTGTGGCTAGAGAAATTGAACTCAGGTGTGGACAACCACAGTTATAGTATGTTTTAACAAGGGGGGCAATCACTTTTTCACACAGGGCCATGATGGTTTGGATTTTTTTTCACCTTTAATAATAAACACCTTCATTTACAAATTGCATTTTGTGTTTACTTGTGTTGTCCTTGACTATTGTTTAAATTGGTTTGATGTTCCGAAACACTTAAGTGTGACAAACATGCAAACGAACAGGAAATGAGGAAGGGGGCAAACACTTTTTCACACCACTGTATATTTATTTTACCTGCTGTATATACAGTATGTATGTATATATTAGAAGGTCAGTATGGTGGCCTGAATTTATGCAAGGAGCCTGGGGAGGGGGGTATTTAAGCAGCCCACTCACCTGTGTTCCTTGTCGGTTCCAGTGCACGATACTACACATCACTAGGCCGACTCTCCCCACCTCACTCTATGTTCATGAGTCTGTGCATTCCATTACAAGTGTGTTGCAGCTTCTCAGTTCATGGTCTTTGTCAGCAGTTTCGCACCTTTTTTAATTTCTACACAATGTTATGTTTTTTTTTTACTTTTCCTATCCCGCATCCCTTTCGTACTTAGCTGCCTCTGAGTTGTTGTCGGTCGTATCCTGACATCATTCGGCACAGGCGTAGAAGATTCCTAGGTTCCCTCTGCCTTTTTTGTCACCCAATCCACAAACATACTATTCATTCATAGATCCAAGCCTCTGAGTCACTGTTGGTCATTGTCTGATATCACTTGACACAGGCTTCACTGGTTATAGGATTCACTGTCTATGGGGTTGCCGCCTCATCCATTGGAGATTAGCATGTATTGATTGCACAGGTTCTGTGGCTGATTGAGTGGGTAAGTAGACCCACCTGGTGCCTTGTCTGTACTTTGATTAGCCTTGGGTAGGCTGGGTGGTTGGTATGTGTTCGATTTTGGAGGAGGGGGTAGCACCCTAACACTCTACAATGGCCCGTTTTGAATCCCGGACACGCCAGTGACATAGTGTTTTCCTATCCTCGGCACAACACAAGTCAATACCAGTTGTCACACACATCACAAGCTTCCTGCAGCTCGGTCTCTCACTTGAGGCTCCTGCCAAAAGCAACCAGTCATTACTCAGACCATTCATACAGTCTCACTTAGAGCCCTTTTCACACTGGGGCAGGGAGATGTCGGCGGTAAAGCGGCGCTATTTTTTAGAGCCTCTTTACCGTAGTTTTAGCAGCACTATTCAGCCGCTAGTGGGGTGATTTTAACCCTCGCTGGCAGCCTAAACAGTGTTAAAACCGCTCACAAATCACTGCTGCAGCAGCGTTTTGGCGGCTCTGCCCCATTGTTTTCAATAGGCAGGGGGCGCTTTAGGAGTGGTGTACACCACTCCTAAAGCGCCCCTTTATCACCGTTACCGTTTACCTTTATCACACCTGCTGAGCCAGTCTAGCTCCAACCCATTGTTGCCCTTTCATTCCAGCCCACTAACAGCTAGCCAGTTCATCAGACATGTTCCCATCCTCCTGGCTAGTCTAGGCCTCAACCCTGACCAGTTTTCTGAGCACTCCTTCCAGATCAGAAACCACCCACAAAGCGTGGCTGCAGCGGTGGTTTGCCGGTGATTTGGTGGCGCTGCCCCATTGTTTTAAATGGGCAGGGGCGCTTTAGGAGTAGTGTATACACCGCTTCTACAGCACTGCAAAGATGCGGCTTGCAGGACTTTTTTTTACCATCCTGCAAGTGCACCTCTCCAGTGTGAAAGCATTCGGGTTTTCACACTGGAGAGACAGGAGAGGCTCTTTACAGGTGCTATGTAGGCGGTATTTTTAGCGCTGTAGCGCCGGTAAAGCGCCTCAGTGGGAAAGGGCTCTTACTCATACACACACGATACTCAGCTTTATAACTCCGACCTGAGTCAGCATGATTTGTCCTTGTTTCTGCCTCCCTGATGAGGCTACTTTCTTGCAATCGTTGCAAGTATGTCTCCAGTGGCACACAATTAAGCCACTCAAATTTTCTTGTTTGTCGTTTCTTCCTTAGGTCAGTCATGTTCAGGTTCTTCCATCCTGCACTAAGTTGGATGTGCTTTCTACAAAAAAAAAGTATGAAAAAAAAAGATGAACAAAAAAAGAAAAAGCTAATGAAAAAAATAAAAATAAATGTAAAATAATAAAAAAAATATATATACGGTATATAGATATCATACGTTCTTTCAACAGGCGCTGTACTTCTGAAACAAGGCCTCTCCCATCAGATTCCTGCCATAAGCTCTCAGTTGCTGCTCATACCACTCATTAACCGTTTACAGGCACCACAAGCTTCTGCTACACGCCCTCCTTCTCAAGGGTCTTTGCCTCAAGCTCTCAGTCACCACTCACACCACTCATTATCCATTTATAGGCACCACAAGCTTCTGCAACCCACGAGGTCCCGCAACAAGCTCAGTCACCTCTGGTACCACTCATTACTCATTCCCATGCACCACAAGCTTGCGCAAAATGACCTCCCCCATGAGGTCCGTGCCACAAGCTCTGTTACCATTCAAACCACTCATTACTCATTCACAGGCACCACAAGCTTCTGCAACATGTCCTCCCACATATGGTTCCTGCCATATGCTCTCAGTTGCCTTTCAAACTACTCATTTACACATTCAAAGGCACTAAGAGCTTCTGCAGCACGGCCCCCCCCCACGAGGTTCCTGCCACAAGCTCTCAGTCGCCATGCATACCACTAATTTATCCATTTACAGGCACCACAAGCTTCTCCAGCACAGCCTCCCCATAGAGGTTCCTGCCATAAGCTCTCAGTCGCCACTCATACCACTCATTTACCTATTCATAAGCACAACAAGCTTCTGCAAATACGGCCTCCCCCTTGAGGATCCTGCCACAAGCTCTTAGTCGCCACTTATACCACTCACTTATCCATTCACACTTACAACTCATGCAACTTCCTAGGTCACTAACGCTGACATGAACCAGTACACCTCATTTCAGTGTAAAAAAAAAAAAGAAAAGCATACAATACTCCTACTTCATAACTCCGACTCATGTTGACACGATTCGTTTCCACCAAAGTACAATCATGACTCACGATTGCACACGACCATGGATCATCCCCACGTGCTCCAATTTCTCTGCTGTCCTGGTGAGGCTACCTCTTGCAATTGTTGCAAGCACGTCTCCAGTGGCACACAATCTGGCCACTCATCATCTCCAGGGGCATACAACCCGGCCACTCACGCTTAACTTGTCTGTCTTTCTCCATCAGGTCAGTCGAGTTCAGGTTGTTCCATCCTGCACCAGGTTGGATGTCGTTTTCTCAAAAAAAAACTTTCAAGAAAAAAAAAGAAACAAAAAACTTTTATTAAAAACAAAATAAAAACAAAAACAAAACAAAAAACACACACACACACACAACAAGCATAGGGTCTGCATCTTCACCTGGACTCTTCTGTCACCTTTTCTACAAGTTCTTGGTCGACTAGGTTACTTGGCCTCAACCGGGACTTTGCTATTAGGGTGTCGAGTCTACTGTTCATAAACACATTCTTCCACCCCTCTATCACCCTCCGTTGGTTCAGAGCATGGCTACACTCGCATCCTGAGGGAATGGGCCATCCCCAAAGCTGCGGAACTATGACATACAAAGCCTCACCACAGTCGATGGGTCATTTCTGCTCACCCACCATAGCCTGATTTGAATCCCGGTCGTACCTGCGACACAGTGACTCAAATCTTTCGCACAATTCAACACATCCTGTCTTACACATACAACACAAGCTTCTGCAGCTCGGCCTTCCCCCTGAGGCAACTGCCACAAGCACCCAGTCACTACTCCTGTTTTGGACCCGAACTAGAACAGCTCGGTACCTTGTTTCTGTCCCCCTGGCCAAATGAATCCTTAATATAAGAGTGTGCACACTTGAAGTCAGACACTGACACACGTAGTTCAGTATTCAGACACTTCTCATTTTTATTTCCTGAACTCCGGCTGACATACCATAAGCCGGATATCTTACTATCAAATCAAAAATTAGATAAAAGACAGCGTGTACAAACCACAAATTATACATATTCATTATTGTGACGAAGGATAAGATTTTTAGCTGGGTCATGTCTAAAAAAGGGAAAAGCAAACTATGGTAGCTAAAATAGAGTCTTGTTCCCAGCCCCCTTCCTCTTGGGTGTACTGTCACGGTGGCCGAGAACAGGCGCAATTCTTCTCTTTGACGTTGCTCTCTTTCTTTTAACTCTTGCAGTTTCGTTTCACATGAAGGGAGAAGCTGGCAGACATCTTAATTATGATTAAATGAGTATGATTAAGGTTGATAATTGATAATGAAAGATAAGCACTTATATCTATAAGAGTACCTGAAATAGACATTTCACTTATAACACTCATGATCACATCCATTACAGTCCTACCACTCATTTGTACGTTCACGCTCACTCACAACTCATACAATGCTTAGGTTCACAGGTCTGACACGGCATGTTCCGTTTTCATGTTACAAACGACTAGCATGGTCTATGATTCGTCCCCACACAGAGTCCAATTTATCTGCTTTCTTGTTTTCTGCCTTCCTCATAAAGTTTCTTTTGAAACACGTTATTGCGACTCGTTTTCTAGTGGCACATGTTCACGGCCGCTCATCATCTACCAGTGGCACACATTCATAGCCACTAAATTGCATGTCTGTCTTTCCTCTCTTAGGTCAGTTGAGTGCCAGCAAACTGGTGGTCCAACACGGATGCTGCAGATCTAGCAATGGGGGACAACTTCCTTGAGAACTAGAACAGCGTATCCATATTTATCCCAGCAGCTGCAGCCTCTTCACCTCATATAGTAACAGATGCTCACTGCCACCCATTGGTTTACAGGTTCATGGCCGCAGGAAATCATCCTGGTCCCTGAGTTCAGCAAGAAATGCTCATTGTTCGAGCTTTAACCTATCATTGTTGCAGTTCAGGTCAGAGGAAAAACCTGGGTGGGGCAAATCGTGGTCTTCGCCACTGACAACTTAGCCACGGCTGAGATTGTCAACAAAGGCAGGTCCAAGTCCCTGGCCATCATGTCCTTCCTACGCAGGCTGGTGTAGATATCCCTTCACTACAATTTCAATGTGTACTGTACTTACATACCTGGCAAGTGCAATCTCGCAGCAGACACACTGTCCCGCCTCAATTTTCTTTTGTATTTCTTACATAGACCAGGAGCTGACCCAACCTCATTTCCTATCCCACCTTGGTCGCAGCTAATGATAGGCTAACCAACCACCTTCACAACGCTACTGTGCAAATAAACCGGTCACTGTCACCCAACACGCCGAAGGCCTACCGCACAGCCTTGAACGCCTATGGCAAATTCCTAGACACATGCCCCGGGATGGGCACAAGTCACATCAAGCATGTCCTGGCCCTCATGTCTTACTGCCGCACTCCTCTGAGCCTGTCCCACAACACTGTCAGACTGTACCTAGCTGGCATTCAGCATTTCCTCTCCCTACAAGCTCCTGGGAAACCCTCGTTGTTCGTGTCCCATGTGGTCAATGCCTTCCTACGTGGCATCCAGAAACATCAGCCCATAGCCAGTAGCAAAGGCTTGCCCGTATCAAATTCCACATTACGGGAAATGTTAGCCATCCTATCACAGTCCCCTTTTGGTTTGCTCCCCAGCCTGGTCATCCAAGCAGCCATCTACCTGGCCTTCTGTGGCTTCCTATGGCCCAGTAAGTTCACTTACCGTGGCCACAGTTGCCAGATGCTACACAGGTGCCATCTGGCCCACCTTCAAGACCATTTTTGTCCTACACCTGGCAGTGTCCAAAACTCATCAGTTCAGCACCGGGATCAACATCAAATTCTTCCATACCCACAATGATTGTTCTGCATGGCTGTCATCCCAGAAGGAAGCCTCTTCTAAAGATGATGCATAAGAAAGCTTGCATAAGAAGGCTCGCAAACAGTCTGCTGAAGACAAGCAGACTAAGGACATGGATTACTGGAACCACGTCCTGTGGTCTGATGAGACCAAGATAAACTTATTTGGTTCAGATGGTGTCAAGCATGTGTGGTGGCAACCAGGTGAAGAGTACAAAGACAAGTGTGTCTTGCCTACAGTCAAGCTTGGTGGTGGGAGTGTCATGGTCTGGGGCTGCCTGAGTGCTGCCAGAACTGGGGAGCTAGAGTTCATTGCGGGAACTATGAATGCCAACATGTACTGTGCCATACTGAAGCGGAACATGATCCCCCCCCCCTCTTTGGAGACTGGGATGCAGGGCAGTATTCCAACATGATAACGACCCCAAACACACCTCCTTGCTAAAGAAGCTGAGGGTAAATGTTATAGACTGGCCTAGCATGTCTCCAGACCTAAACCCTATTGAGCATCTGTGGGGCATCCTCAAATGGAAAGTGGAGGAGAGCAAGGTCTCTAACATCCGCCATGATGTTGTCATGGAGGAGTGGAAGAGGATTCCAGTGGCAACCTGTGAAGCTCTGGTGAACTCAATGCCCAAGAGGGTTAAGGCAGTGCTGGAAAATAATGGCAGCCACACAAAATATTGACACTTTGGGCCAAATTTGGCCAATTTTCTTTAGGGGTGTACTCACTTTTGTTGCCAACAGTTTAGATATTAATGGCTGTGTGTTGAGTTATTTTGAGGGGACAGAAAATTTACACTGTTGTACTAGCTGTACACTCACTACTTTATATTGTAGCAAAGTGTAATTTCTTCAGTGTTGTCACATGAAATGATACAATAAAATATTTACAAAAATATTTTTACTTTTATGATATATATATATATATATATATATATATATATATATATATATATATATATATATATATATATTATTATTTTATGTTAAACAATTTAATTACACATTAAATTGTTTATGTTAAACAATTTAGTTATGATAAAGCAGATTTAAAATATTAAAATAAACACAATATTTTACCAAAATGTTTTGCAAAATAAAGTGGTATTAAACCCAAAAACATAATTGTAAAATGGTGCTACTTAATCCTTAGATGTGGTGGCTGCATTCATTTTTTTGGACTTTTATTTTTCCTGGTGATCCAGCCTATAATATACTTCCTGACTTAGGGTAGCTGCATTCTGGATGAAGTAGTTAAGATATCTTTGGACAGCAGCATTGTCAGTCTGGTGGTAGTGGTTAGGGTAGTGTTATGCCCCGTACACACGATCGGAAATTCCACCAGCAAAAGTCCGTTGTAAGCTTTTGGTCGGAAATTCCGACCGTGTGTATGCTCCATCAGACTTTTGCTGGTGGAATTTCCGGCAGCAAAAGATTGAGAGCAGGTTCTCTATTTTTCCAACGGAAAAAGTTCCGATCAGAAATTCTGATCGTCTGTAGCAATTCCAATGCGCAAAATTCCTACGCATGCTCGGAAACAATTCCACTCATGCTCGAAAGCATTGAACTTAATTTTCTCAGCTCCTCATAGTGTTGTACGTCACCACGTTCTTGACGGACGAAAATTCAGAGAACTTTTGTGTGACCATGTGTATGCAAGCCAAGCTTGAGCGGAATTCCGTGGGAAAAACCAGCCAAGATTTTTTCGACGGAAATTCCGCTTGTGTGTACAGGGCATTAGACCCTTTTCACACTGAGGAGTTTTTCAAGCGCTTTTGTTTTTAAAAAAAAGCACATGAAAAGTTCATGAAAACTGCTTCCCTTTAAAATCAATTGATGCTTTCACACTGGTGTGGTGAGCTGGTAGGGAGGTAAAAAAAAACTCCTGCAAGCAGCATCTTTGGAGCATGTTTGGAGAGCTAAAAGAAAGCGCCTCAAAACCATCCTTCTCCATTGAAATGAATGGGAAGTGCCTGAAAAGCTCTTCAAAAGCTCCTCAAAGGCACCTCTAAATGGTTCTTGCAGCAGTTTTTTGAGTCATCTGACATTCAAAAAAGCACACTGCTAACTCCTCAAAGGCTCCTGAAAAGTGCTTAAAAAGTCACGCAAAAGGACACGCCATACTCCACATAACACTTTATCAGAAGTTATAGAAACCAGTTTCATTCCTTTTGGGATAAAGGTTTTACATAAATGAATAAAAGCTGACCATTGTGAGCACCTTGGATTGGTGGAATTGGTAAGCTGTAAGTTAATAAAAGAAAATTGGAGGGGGGGGGGGGGCTTAATAGCACTTTATGTATTTGAGTAAAATAAGATAAAATTGCATGCCAATCTTAGAGGGATAGATTTTTTTAGAGGCAAAGGCTCAAAGACATCTGGATAAGAATCCTTATATAAAAAACAAAAAAGATAACAAATATTTTCAGCTGAGTCTAATAAAACCTAAACATTACAGTAACTTTATATTGTGTATCATTTTTGTGAATGCAAACTCATGATTGCTAAACTCATAAATGCTTAGCTAAATACTGTTTTTTATATAAGTGTAGTCTCTAGCTATACATTTTAAAATGCATTTGTTAAAGATAATGGATCAAAATGTTTTGAAGTCACTTTTACCTTGCACTTTAAATACTGCTGAGTAAACGGAAGTGAAAATCAATATTTTTTTTACTTTTTTAAGTGTTTGCCACTATAGCAGAAAACTGGCATTGCACAGTGCCTTGACATTACAGACAATCATTTTAAAAAGTCACAGCCATAGTACATTTCATATTACACATGTACCCAATTCTATGATTAATGAACTGCTGGATATCCAAATACTGATATTCTGGAGACATAAGAACGTTAAAGGGTAAGGGATGCCTGTAGATAAAAACAAAGGGTGCCACTTCGACTAAAGTTGGATAACGCCCTTGCTATAGGTGTAGGCCATCTACGTACCTCCCAAAGCCTGGCCAAAAAACTCCAACAGATGGCATCATTCCATCCTGTCTTGTTGCTAGGAGTTTCACAATAGCCAGTTCTCAAGCCCTTGCACATGTATGGTTCTATATTTCCTACATCGCAGCATCACTGAGCTACTGTAATGGGGAGAGAGTGCTCCTGTGATAGTGGGAGTAATGGCTGGGAGTGTCTTAGCAATTGCCTAGCAAAAATGCAGGATAGGCATATGCTAACTGATGGAGTGTGCTAAGACACAATTCCATTATCCAGCTTTGGTTTTATCTACAGGTGTACCTTTCCTGCTTAGGCAGCTTTTTTATGGTAAAGGTGAACTAATCCTTGATAGAGCTGCCTGACTAATATATTAAAATATGGCGTACGTATAAAAATAGCAGAAGTATTGCAAAATGGAAAGTGTTGATATATGTGTTATTTTTTCAAAAAATTCTAGTATATGAAATAATTCTAAGTCTTTGTAGCAGACTTTCCAGTATTAAAGCAAGTCCATACTTGTCAGAATATGTTAACCTAATGGTTTATATATAACGCATTCTCCAGACGCCTTATGGTCAAGCTCAGTTAAATGATCCATGAAAAGGCCATATTTGCTAAGCAGTGTGTTTTTCAGCGTGTCATCTATACAAAAAACAGTCTGTGGGACAACAGGAAGGTCGAACACAAGCATATCCACATAGCCCGTGTCCTTGCAAGGTCTGCCAGACAGTTGAGATAAGCAAACTGGCCTCTATCTATCGCTGATGCTTAGCTAAAAATATCCACCTTCCGAAAAACAAATCTGCTAAGCAGGTAAAGAAGTTTTGTATAAGTGGGTTTCCTCATTCTCTTGGCATGTCTTAAAGTGAACCCGTCAGCCATATTAAACATTTAAAAACTCAGGAGCAGGTAAAAAGAATCTTTTGTGGGCATCTCTGATTTAATTTTATTTTACCATACCCAATGCCAGTAGTCTAAATAGTAAAGCTTTCCTGCACTGGGTCATGGGTCATATCTGTATAAAGAAAGCAATGATGATAATAGGTAGACTACATTTCCATTTTGCTTCTTTCTAGCAAACATTAAACCACCAAACTAAAAAATGTGTGTCCTCTTTAGCGTATGAGTTTTTAAACTGACGATATCTTATCCACAAAAAATATCACAAACATCATGTGATTTTTTTTTTTGACTGTAAAACACATTGCTTCGTATGAAAAGTTTAGTTTATAGTTAGATACTCAACAGCTGTTCATAGTAAAAATGTATTATAGCTGAACTCCTGCTGTCGCAAGGGTGGCTAACTATTGCATTCGCTAAGTAAAGTAAAACCTGGAGAAAAGCAAACGGACTAAGGAGCTGAATAATTAAGAGGGGGAACAGTTTCAGAAAAAAAATGTGTAGGGGGTGTAGGTCTTACCTGATTGGAGACTGAAGGCCAGATATGCAGGGTGGAACCACAAGGGTTGTTCAAGTGAAGGATGCTGGGTATTCCTTATGGAAAGTTCAGGCAAAGAGGAAGTTTCCCTTGCCTCCCACCTGTTTGTTGTAAGTCAAGGGTTGTGGGAGGTATTGATTACAAAAATAATAATAAAACATTTTGTCACAGCAGCTTGGCAGGTGAGGGGGTCTTTGGAGGTTAATTTAATACTTGAATTGTTGCAAAAACTGGGGAGCCCATCTGGGATACCACTATTTCACTTGGCTAGTTATTGGGGGTCACCTGGGGATAAAAGTAAGAATGTGTTAGTTCGTAACATCTTCAAGCTGGTTGGAGCCCAACTGGGGACATGAGCGATTCTGGTTAAAAATTGTGCCTTTTATGGACACCCAAAGACCCCCTCCTAGTTGCATTGTTGAAATTGTTTATTATCCACTTGCTTACTGGGCACTTAAACACCCTTCCTGCCCAGACCAATTTTCAGCTTTCGGTGCTCTCACACTTTGAATGACAATTACTCAGTCATGCAACACTGTACCCAAATGAATTTTGTGTCCTTTTTTTCCCACAAATAGAGCTTTCTTTTGGTGGTATTTGATCACCTCTGGGGTTTTTATTTTTTGCGCTATAAATGAAAAAAGACCGAAAATTTTGAAAAAAAACGCATATTTCTTTGTTTCTGTGACAGAATTATGCAAATTATTAATTTTTCTTCATAAATTTTGGCCACAATTTATACTGCTACATATCTTTGGTAAAAATAACCCAAATTAGTGGATATTATTTGGTCTTTGTGAAAGTTAGAGAGTCTACAAGCTGTGGTGCGAATCGCACAAAATTGATCACATCTGATGTACTGGTGGCCTATCTCGCTTCTTGTGACCCAAACAAGTCAGGAAAGTACAAATACCCCCCAAATGACCCCTTTTTGGAAAGTAGACATTCCAAGGTATTTAGTAAGAGGCATGGTGAGCTTTTTGATGTTGTCATTTTTTTCCCACAATTCTTTGCAAAATGAAGATTTTTCATTTTCTTTATTTTTCTCCACAAAATTGTCATTGTAATAGGTTATTTCTCTCACGTGGCATGTGTATACCACAAATGACACCCCCCAAAAAATTCTGCTACTCCTCCTGAGTATTACAATACCACATGTGTGGGACTTTTTCGCAGCCTGGCCACATAGAGAGGCCCAACATGCAGGGAGCGCCATCACGTGTTCTAGGAGCATAAATTACACATCTAACTTGTTGACTACTTATTACACTTTTGAAATACCAGGACAATGACACGTGACACTGATGACAGATGGCACTGATACGTGGCAATGATGACACTTATACGTGGCACTGATGACACGTGGCACTGATGACAGATGA
Source organism: Lithobates pipiens (assembly GCF_037356315.1). Classification (NCBI taxonomy): domain Eukaryota; kingdom Metazoa; phylum Chordata; class Amphibia; order Anura; family Ranidae; genus Lithobates; species Lithobates pipiens. Next base: position 423,196,968 of record NW_027507764.1, on the reverse strand, counting down.
CACTAATATGTGGCACTGATGACACGTGGCACTAATACGTGGCACTGATGACACGTGGCACTAATACGTGGCACTGATGACACGTGGCACTAATATGTGGCACTGATGACACGTGGCACTAATACGTGGCACTGATGACATGTGGCACTAATACGTGGCACTAATACGTGCCACCGGTGACAGATGGCACTAATACGTGGCACCAATGACACGTGACACTGATGACAGATGGCACTGATAAGTGGCATTGATGACACGTGACACTGACAACAGATGGCACGTGACACTGACAGGTGGCACTGATGACAAATGGCACTGATACGTGGCACTGATGACAGATGGCACTAATACGTGGCACTGATGACAGATGGCACTATGTGGCACTAATAACACGTGGCACTGATGACAGATGCCACTTATACGTGGCACTGATGACAGATGGCACTGGGGACAAATGGCACTGACAACAGGTGGCACTGGGGACAGATAGCACTGCGGGCAGGTGGCACTGGGGTGGGGTGGATTGCACTGGGGTGGATGGCACTGGGGCGGATGGCACTGGGGCGGATGGCACTGGGGCAGGATGGCACTGGGGCGGATGGCACTGGGGCAGGATGGCACTGGGGCAGGATGGCACTGGGGCAGGATGGCACTGGGGCAGGATGGCACTGGGGGGGGGGGCATGGCACTGGGGGGGGGGGTGGCACTGGGGGAGGATGGCTCTGGGGGAGGATGGCACTTTTTATTAAACTTTTTTTTTACTTTTTTTTTTTTTTTTTTACTTTTTTACACTGACGGCTGCTGCAGCCGTTCTTCTCTCCCCTCTCACACGCTGTCTGTGTGAGGAGGGAGAGCGGCGCTGAGAGATGATCTCATATGTTTACATATGAGATCATCTCCCATTGGACACGCCGATCACGCTGTAAACGGCCGCTGTGATTGGCCGTTTACAGCGATCTGTGTTTGCCTGTCCCCGGGGGACACGGCAAACACAGAACTTCCGCGATGCGCGCCCGCGGCGGCGCGCATTGCGGAAGTAAACACCAGGCCGTCCAGGGACGGCCAGGCACGGGAAGCCGCCCGCCCGAAGGCCGGCATTCGGCTATAGGGCGGGCAGGAAGCGGTTATTAATGTCGTTATTTATTTCATTTTGTAAATAAAATGCCGTTTAACCACTTCAGCCCCGGAAGGTTTCACCCCCTTCATGACCAGGTAATTTTTTGCGATACGGCACTGCGTTGCTTTAACTGACAATTGCACATTCATGTAACGCTCTACCCAAACAAAATTGATTTCCTTATAGAACTTTCTTTTGGTGGTATTTGATCACCTCTGTGGTTTTTATTTTTTGCGCTATAAACTAAAAAATAAGACTGACAATTTTGAAACAAAAACAATATTGTTTACTTTCTCCTATAAAACATATCCAATAAAATAAAAAAATAAAAAATCAAATTTCTTCATCAATTTAGGCCAATATGTATTCTGCTACTTATTGTTGGTAAAAAAAATCCCAATAAGCGTATATTAATTGGTTTGCATAAAATTTATCGCATCTACAAACTATGGGATATTTTTATGCCATTTTAATTTTTACTAGTAATGGTAAGGATCAATGATTTTTAGCGGGACTGCAAAATTTTTTGGGGACCAGTGACACTAATACAGTGATCAGTGCTAAAAAAATGCACTCTTACTGTACTAATAACACTGGCAGGGAAGGGTTTAACATCAGGGGCGATCAAAGTGTTAAGTGTGATCCTAGGGAGTGATTACTGTGTGGGGGATGGCTTAACTGGAGGAAGAGCTTAGCAGAAACACAAGATCTCCATTTTCCTCTCTGACAGAATGGCGGTCTGCCTTGTTTACATAGGCAGACCACCATTCAGCCTCTCCTGTCAATGATCGGCGGTTCCCAGAGGACACCACGTCCGCCAGACCTGCTGAATGGCCCCCATTGTGTCCAATCATATCGGGATTGGGTCGCGGCGGTACTCACCCCAGACCTAGAAGGAGACACAACGTACAGGTACGTTCTTTCATGTAGCTGGGCCACCCCTGCTGCAGTAAATGTGCAGTGGGTGGACCGGAAGTGGTTAAACCCATATCGTGTTTTTATTACAAGTTAGTAGAAAGACCGAAAGAGACAAATCTTTTAGTCAAGCCTATTAACAAGTATGTAAAAATCTGAATGAGAGTTATTGTATTCTTTGGATTGACTGAAATATAAAGTATCTTTCATAATGTATAATATAATTTGGATACAGTTCACATGTACTCCTGAGGAAGACAAGTGTTTAAAATGTATTGAGTGTAGTGGACTTTGTCATCTTTTAATAAGAACCATTCATAATTGATCATGTTATCGGTATACTGTATAAATACATGATGTATGAATTGATCATAATGTACATCTTTTATTAGTATTTAATAAAGATGATGTTTTTACTGTATTATTTTTTCATTACCAACATATTTGTGTAGCGCCCTAAAAAGTCCCTGCTACAATTGTAGGCTATTTTATTTATGGATTTTGGGATGTGGGCACATTAGCATAGAGTGTTCTTATTTGTCGTGTTACATAAACAGGTCCACAATATTTGTTTGTCAGCTTGATGTGTTTCTGCACACTCATCATAAGGCATTAGGATTTAAAGTGGTTGTAAAGGCAGAAGGTTTTTTATCTTAATGCATTCTATGGATTAAGATAAAAAGCCTTCTGTGTGCAGCATCCCTCCTAACACTTACTTGAGGTCCCCCTCTGTCCAGCGATGTCCACGAGCATCTCACTCATCTGAGATTTTCCCTCCTGATTGGTTGATACACAGTAGCGGTTGATGAGCTACAGCGAACCATTGAAGCCATACTCCTATACTGTAATTTTGTACAGTAAAGGGGAACTTCAGTCATTTTTTTCAACTTTCCATCTATTAAATCTTCTGCCCTTGTTGTTTTAACTTTGGATAGTAAAAACATTTTCTTTTCTGCCAGTAAATACATTATATAGCCCACTTCCTCTTTCTTGTTTGGTAGAAAGCTTAGGCATATGACATCATGCACAGCGCTCTCTCACTCTGGTGAGAGTTTGCCAGGAAGGGAGGTGGGGTGAGTCATAAGAGGGCCAATGGGATCTGCAGAGCTGGAGGTGTTCCTCTGTGTGTCTGTGTAAATCCAGGAAGTGAACAGGCAGCCTCTTCAGCTGCCCACAGTTAAAATGGATGCAGCCAGACTCAGTGGAGGAGATTTCTGCAGCATATTTGATAAGTACAAAATCACAGTATATATAAAAATATATGCAAAGTGGTTGGAGGGAAGCTTCAGAATGGCAAAGATGTTTTTATTACAGATTATGCGACTGCAGTTCCTCTTTAAACAAATGATTAGTCTAATACAAAATCTTTCTTAATTCCTTAGACATTGCAGCTTCAAGATGAATATATAACGTATGTAAAATTATTTTTATTGAAATTTGTTTTTTTTGTGTTTGCGCTAATTAAGAGGGTGTAATTAAAATAAACAGATCTGTGACTTCATGGTTCGAGTGTGGATAGACACAGCTCACTGAATAGACCATCCTTTATCAAGTTGCATTTGTCTGATGTCCATGTGTACATCTGTCCTAAACCATGAACCAAACAGAGACAGAAGTACAATTAAATCACACTTGTTTATTAATAAAAATTAAAAAGGTAAATAGAGTAAGCTTAGTCAAAGCATAGCCAGAATCCAGTAACCAGATCGGGTAATCAGCCAGGCCAGAGTTCAATAACCAGATCGGGTAATCAGCCAGGCCAGAAGTCAGGGATCCAAGTGGAGGAACAGCAAGCAGGATAAGGAGCCAGAAGGGATGTCAGCAAGCCAGTCTTTAAACAGGAACGCAGGCAATGGTTTCTTGTGATGTGGCCAAGACGAAGGCAGAGATGAAGTGAACTGGACAGCTTTAAGTAGGCAGATCAGACGAGCATGATCTGGAACAGCTGGTAACTGTGGAGAGAGATGAGAGCTGGCAATTAGCCAACAGCTGAGCAGCCAGCCCAGAGAAGGAAGGGCTAAGCCAGCCCTGACGACATCAGATAAATTCCGCTGTACTCAGCATTTGGTGCTAATTTTTTATTTTTGTTTACACAAAAAATTTACATTTAAAAAAAATTGTTACCAAATATTGTGACATGTTAGAAATAGATTTCATGCAGTGCAAAATGGTTAAAATTAGTCTTGGAATAGAAAGACACATGCCTACATGTATCTTTAATGGTATCTTATAAGTATAGCATCACATCTTTATATTAAAAAAACATTTTTGTATTTACAAATCTCTAAAATGCTTAAATCAGAAGTACTAATAAAACAATTGATGCAGTTTAAAAATAAATTCTGTGTCTCCTCCCCCAGGTTACAGCAAAGATGCATCTCATATGCTCCTTATGGAGGATCCTATGGTTATAACACACAAATGTAAATCAATATTATGTGTATATGTTTATAGATTACATCACCTACATCTGTAATCATCATCAAATACTTATATCCTTTTATTATATATAAACAGTTCCACTTACAAAACCAACATGAATGGAATAAACCTCATCATCAATCATGCCATCTCTGTGCGAGCCCGCTCTTGCATCCTGAACCAGGAGGAAAAAACACAAGGGATAAGGGAGATCATCCAACACTCCAGACAATGGTTAAGATATATGATCTGTCAGGTCATGCCAAACACATCCACCTTCCTGATCCTACTGTATCTAACGCCATTCCTTAAAGGAATTAATATGAAGCATGTCCTTATGTTTCTTTGTGGTCTTCATTTCATCAGCAACTGTTCAAGTAGAATTTGGTCAAATGTTAGAAAGAATATACATGAAATGTAGCCTAATTATATTTAATGGAATGGAATGTATATATGAAGAATTTCAAGTGCTACATCCACTGACCTTACATAAATCCATGCTGTCAAATCAAAAAAAACATTCTAGGACAGGAGGCCATCCCAGAGCCATTCACAAAAATCTGAACTCTACTTTTGTGACAGTGTGCTGAAGAAGGATGCGATTCATGCAAGAAATGTTTAATTGATACATTATTGCTGTAGCTCTGTGGTTGGACACGTTGAATGTAATTTAGGAATCTACATTCATTATTTTTATTAGCATTTCTGTTTTAAGCATTCAAAAAAAAATTTAATAAAATCGGTACTGTTCCTGTAATCTTTTTTAATTTAAAAAGATTTGATAATGTATTTGAAAGATAGCCATAAAATTCCATTATCATGTTACACACAAAATGTTGTTTGTTTGCCTTTAAATAATGTTGTCCCCTACTCAGTCCGTAACTTGGAGATGCTCTGTATAGTTATTCCCACCTTCTTTTCAATGTGTCTTTAGTTTTTGTTCTGCGCACATGTAATTGCTCAAGCTAGACATTCTATAATGTTTTTGATCTATCTGATGTTATTTGGATCGAGTCACTGTCTGCCAATGCTGCTGAGATTGTAAGTTATAGCTATCTCACCACAACTAGATCAGTTTTAGAGATCATACTTGCAATGCTTAGATTGGGGAAGCAGAAAACCAGCTAGGCTTGTGCTTCTCTATTCTGTTAACTATTCTGTTAACTTAGTGAAGATATTGGTACCCCCCCCCCCCCCACATACACACACACACACCCTGTGTGCAAATACCTTTCCCAGATATTACTTCGAGTTAATGTATCTATTTAAAACTAGTCTTGTCTAAAACCAATTGATTCAGTTTATGCCTTCTGGTTTGTTGCTCATAAAAGTATAACACACATAGAATTAGTAATAATGAATTGTTTATTTCATTTAGAAGATGAGTACAGAGAAAAATTGTATTGGCTACAGAAAGTAGCAATCCAGTGTCTGCCAAATCATTACTCATTGGTCACATGACATCTTTCATGGATTCATCTGTAAGACTAACTAGCAAAAGATTGACACCATACTAAGAATAGTATACTAATATTGATGACAGATATTCTGTAATCAGAACCAAATAGAGTCTGCCATTGCTGAAAATGATTGTTGCCTGACTAGCTCTGGTGACAACACTGAAACGCTAAACCATAATAAGCAAACATATCAGGAAAGTCAGATATAGGTGCCAACATTTCTAATCTGTATACATGTCCCAGGTCATTGACTCAGAATAGTCAGAAGTCATTAAATCAGTACTGTATACTATCCAAACAGTTAGCATTTTTAGAAGAAGTGGTCAGTAAAAAACAGCCTACGTACTTCATCATTTCAGGTTTTACCATATGTGCAAACATTCTAGAAGCTGAAGGTCACTCTGTTGCTGAATAAAAGGTTATGTTCAGATCAGCTGGCAGATTACTACTAAGCAGTTGGTCTGTGAATGATCATGTATTTAGCTGCTGGAAATAAAATGTGTTCTTGCAAGCCTATACAGCATGAAAACCCTATGATTAGGGTTAACTATAAAACATATAATAAAAGATTTGCTTCATCAGTTATTCTTTTCACTAGGTGACTCACCCAGTATAATAGTTAAATAGTAAAAAATTACTGTCTACCAGCTCACCAGATTGACCGTGGTCCTCTTCCTACAAGAATCTGGTCATTCTGCATGATCCTCTGCAGACCCCCCATGTATATCCTTGTATAATATGTTTCTCAGGAGAAGGTTTAAGGCCTGTACACACGATTTGAAAATTGGATGGAAAAATTCATACGACGAGCTGTCTGCCGATTTTCAGATCGTTAATACGGTGCTTTTGACAGCCGATTTCGCTTTTTCGGCAGACAAAAGCTGGATGTGCAGACTATATAATTTTTGACGGATGTGAACTCAACGTCCGATTTTTGTTTCATTAGTATGGTTTTCGTATGAAAAAAATCATAAGAGCAAGACTACACATGCTCAGAAATGAAAGAATACATACAAAACTATTCAACACATTACATGACTTCTGACGTTGTATTCTGTCGTACGAAAATTTATGTATTGTAAGTAATCTCTTCACTTTACACATGAGACTAGTATGCAACAAAAAGTGGACGTTCGGTCATCTGAAAATCTAAGCGTGTGTATGAGGCTTAAATGACTGACCTTAAGTGTTTCTTAATGCCAAATTCTGTATTAAGGACAATTTTAGTCTCATTAACATACAATGCACAAAAAACCCAACTTCTAAACCTTTAAAGTAAATAGGCAAAACTTTTTTTTTCCTTTTGGATAGATTTTTCTTCACCATCTCCCATTTCAGAGATTTTCCTTCACTTCCTGTCCCACAGCCAAACAGGAAATGTGAGAAAAATCCCTTCAAATTAAGGAAATTCTGTGGGGACCCCAGGTCACTAGAACTAGTGTCCCCTTTATTACAATTCTGGGAATAATGCAAAATTTGGGATTTTCTTTTACTTTTAATGATAATGGTAACAGAACAAATAGAGGGGGCGAATCCCCTTAACAGGATCACAAACAGCATGCTAATCCCTCTCCACTTTATACAAAACTAAAAAAAAAGTCTTGCCTTTAGTTATACTTTAATCACTTGACCTCTGGAAGATTTACCCCCCTTCATGACCAGCCCATTTTTTTGCGATACTGCAGTGCGTTATTTTAAATGACAATTGCACAGTCATGCAACGCTGTACCCAAATAAAATGTATCTCTTTTTTCCCACAAATAGAGCTTTCTTTTGGTGGTATTTGATCACCTCTGTGGTTTTTATATTTTTACGCTATGAATAAAAAATGCCGACAATTTTGAAAAAAAAAAATCAACATTTTTTACTTTCTGATATGAAACATATATGTAATAAAAAAAAAAGAAAAAAAAACAATTTCTTCATAAATTTAGGCCAATAAGTATTCTAGTACTGCTACATATTTTTGTTAAAAAGAAATCCCAATAAGCGTATATTGATTGGTTTTTGCGCCTACAAACTATAGGATATTTTTATTTATTCAGTTATGGCAGCGTTCAGCGTCTTATAACGGGAATACGATATTGCACTGGACATTTTGACACTAACTGACACTTTCAATTTTTTGGGGACCAGTGACACTAATACAGTGATCAGTGCTAAAAAAAAATGCACTATCACTATACTAAAGACACTGGCTGGGAAGGGGTTAACATCAGGGACAATAAAAGGGTTAACTGTGTGCCTAGCCAGTGTTTTACTGTACTGTGTGAGGTTCTTTTACTAGGGGGAGAAATAGAAATGTATTCCCTGCTTTGCAGGGACACAAATTCCATCCCTTTCCTTCTGTCAAAACTGCGATCTGCCTACATAGGCAGATCACAGTTCTGTCTCTCTGCCTAACGATCGTTGGGTGCCAGAGGACATTGGGCACTGTGTGCCCGCTGATCAGCTTCCTGTGTGTAATCACTATGGAAGCAATCTGCCGGCGGCTTGCATGCGCACCCCCTACCCGAAAGTGTTGGATCACATGTATATACGTGATCCGGCATATGGGTGCCGCCCTGTAGCAATAAAACTGCTATAGGGCAGACCTTAAGTGGTTAACCTTTGTTAGAACCGACAGTGTTCAAATCTGTTACAAAAGATGAACCACCGCTCCAAAGTAATCCTCGAGGACTGAAGCTCTGTCTCCTATTGATGAGCCCCAGGTGCTGACCATTACACACACACTGAGCAAACAAGCAGGACAAAACTCTGGATAGCCGCACACTGGAAAAAGACTTGAAATCCCATCTTTAATTGAAACAACGTGGGTCACATCAAAACAAAGTAAAAAAATCCACAGCAAAAGTATTCCTTTTGCTGTGGATTTTTTGATTTTGTTTTGATGTGACCCACGTTGTTTCAATTAAAGATGGGATTTTAGGGTACAGGAAAATGCTGACGCGTTTCCCACCGTAATCAGTGCTTACTCATAGCTATGATAATAAATAATAATAAAGAGCTTCCTGAAGGATACAGACAAGGTTAATTATGGAAAACACAACTACTCAGCCCCCTCATAAACAAAGAGAATCAGTAGGATTTTACAATGCTGGGGTTTCCAAAAAAGAGAAGCTCTAAAAAAGGTAAGCTGCATTTATTACCGTAAATATTTTTTAAATTATGCTATTGAATGAGAGCATGTGACAAATATAAAGGAGGTGTTATCATAATTTGGCTGCACTTTAAAGCTGCTGGAGCTTATGGAGTGAGAATACCTGCTCCATATGATATCAGCAGCCTAAATATAGAAGAAGTATATTTTCTTTAGGTGCAATCCTAATAATCCTTAATAATCCTTAGGCCCCTTTCACACGGAGACGGTTTTCAGGTGCTACATCGCTAAAAATTGTTTTGCTTTACCGCCGACGCCGCTCCCGCCCCAGTGTGAAAGGGGCCTTAGGGAAGCCTGTACTGCACTGAAAGAAGTTATTTTTTGGACCACTTTACCAGTTGACCATCTGTGTGCTGCTTTCAGGTCAACCCTTGTTTGGAGCATCTTGATCATATTTGATGTTAGTTCCTATTCATACAGAATTATTCAATCATCTTTAGTTTTCATTTCACACAAAATATGTTAGGGCTAGTTTTGTTATATTTCTGTATCTCTGCAGACTTCCTGGTAATGTAAAATATCCTATAGCTACTCTGAAAAGTTTAGCACTTTTCAGCTGTTGTGAATATGTGTATAGACTGGCACTAGGCATGCAGTTTTAACAAATAGAATTGTATAAGCTGCTAATTAAACAGTTTTACTGATTACCAAGAGCTATATCAAATACTGTATGTACATATTTTACCAGCTGCATTAAAAAAAAAAGAAAAAAACATCAGGGTCAATTAAACATGCTAGCTGTTACATTCCAATATTTTTGAGCAGCTTTTCCTTTTTTTTACACTTTTGGACACATAAGAAAAGAGTAAAACCATACAATTGACAATGTGTCACTCTATGCTCAATTCATTGTAAATGGGTATTAAAATTCAAATGTCATCATATTGTGGTGGATATTTTAGAACAATTATGTTTTCATTAGAAACTAATTTAGATGTCACGCACTACTTATTTTATATGAATTAATTTATGCACATTGCGAGATTTTGTTTTTCTATTTAGCTGAGCAATGAAGAGGTTAATTAGAAAAGATGTTCTCTGATTTGTTTATGTAAACTTGTTTGATAATAGGTTCTGTAATCATAAGTGAAACCCTTCAACGCACACTGCCCTGAATCAAAGTAGAGTTTGTTTTTGAACATTGTAGTGGCAGAATTATATATATATATTGTACAGGACGCCGTGGCTGGGTCCTGGAAGGACGCTATATTTCCCCTCTGTTTGGGTTGTGGTCTCTTTAAGGGAATAAAAATTGATTAGCCCACCTGTTAAGGAAGTGTCTTTAAAAAACAAGACAGGAAGTGGTAGATGGGTGTGGAGGAGTGGAGAAGACATGGTGGATGGTGTTTATTTTTGACTGCAGCAACTGAAGTGGACAGCAGTGTCCTGTTTGGAAGGCTCCTGGCAGGGGAAGCTACCTGCTATCAAGATCAAGCTCTGTTTTGATAAGGACAGCTGTTCTGGACTTTGCAAGTCGGTGAGACTACAAACCTTTTTCCTTTCGTTTTTGGCTGCTGTAAAGCTATTTAAGTTAATAAACCCTTTGTTGTATGAAAAGCCTGTGTCCTGCGATCTACCTGGTCCCCCGAACATTACAATATATATATATATATATATATATATATATATATATATATATATCTGTTTCAAGGCTTTAATACCTTTTGGATCACCTAAACCAAGATCAATAAATAATGCAGTCTTTTTTTTTTTAAAGCAAGTAAATATTTGTACATTTTTTATTTGCTTTGCACAGATAGATATACATGCAGATAATGGACAATCTAGACTAAAGTCAATCTACCATTATGGTTTTGGACTAGGAAACTGTCCAAAACTGGAACTGAAGAAGCTCAAAATAGCATATGAAGGGCATTCAAAATCCATGCAAGCAGTGTCCTGCTGCAACATTAACTAGAGACCTCATCTAATTGCATCTAAATTTCTAGCAGTATAGTATAGTGTCCTATAGTCTCGGAAACTCCACCAGCAAAAGTCAGATGAGAGCCGTTGGTTGGAAAATGCGATCATGTGTATGCTCCAACGGACTTTCGCAGGCGGAATTTCGGCCAGCAAAAGATTGAGAGCATGTTCTCAATTTTTCAGTCGGAAACATTTCCGATCGGAAATTCCAATCGTCTGTGCATATTCGGACGTGCAAAATTCCTACGCATGCTCGGAAACAATTTGACGCATGCTCGGAAGCATTGAACTTAATTTCGTGTCATAGTGTTGTACATCACTTCTTGACGGTCGAAAGTTCAGAGAACTTTTGTGTGACCGTGTGTATGCAAGACAGCTTGAGCGTTAGAAAAACCATCAGAGATTTTGCCGACCAAAATTTCGATTGTGTATACGCAGCATTAGACATTAACAACCCAAACAATACTAGAGTCGTCAGTTTGAATCCCAACCACAGCACAACCTGCATGGAGTTTGCACCTTCTGCCCGTGTGGAGTTCCTCCAGGCACTCTTATCTCTATCTCCTCCAATACTTCAAAGATATGCTGATTTGCTCCTGTCTAAATTGACCCTAGTATGTGTATGTATGAATCGCTTCTTAGTCCTTTGGCCAGGATCAAATGTAGTATCTGTTTTTATCGGTTGTCGAGAGGAAGATCGCTGGCATCCTTTAAGCAGGGAGCCGCCGGTTAATATTTTCCTGATGTAATAAGGTAGGCATGGAAGGGGGGACCTTTTACCTCCCAGGTTGAATCTGGCTTGGTTTACCAGGCTTGTCCCTGGTTGGTGGCAAGGATCTCCTTAAGTTCTAATGCCTTCCTGAATTGAATGGGAATGCATTTGTCTGGCCTGGGGCTGGGAAGTGCAAGGAGCTCTCTGTAATGTTCCCCTGGTGGTGGTGCTGGGAGAACACTTTTGGGCTGCACCACACCATTGGTGTATCACTGGCACACGGTCATATCACCTCATGCTTTTCTTGCACCATGCCTTTGTATACTTGCCAAGTGGCATGCTGTGTATTGCACATGGCATCTTTTTCTTTCTTTTCACATTTTTATGTCACAAGTATTTGCACTGCATGTTTTTTTGTGTGTGTGTTTTTTTGCACAGAGACAGAGGGTGCAGGTGTTTTTTCTACTTCCACTCCTGCCACTAGACACCAGTTTGCTCCAAGATCCCCCTCTCCCTTACACATAACAACCACAGCTGCAGTTCAGTATATCTTGCTTGCAACTGTACATCTATACGCTTCCCCCACTAGCTGCATTTCCCCTGCATTTAATCTATTGAAGACTCCATCTATTGCTTAATTTCCCTTGGCAACCCCTCAGAAACCCTTTTTTACAACTGCTACCCCTTTTTTACCATCTCTCAATACTTTTACTACTCCTGCATCAGCTGCACAATCTGTTCATAGCCCTGCAATCACTCACAGGAAGGACTCCAGTGACCAAACATTAAAGGCAAAAAAGTTTTTTTCCCAACCGATACAATTGTGCCACTATCCACTCCGGTCACAGTCATCATTCAGTCAGATACTGTGCTAGTTCCTGCCTCCATGCTTAATGACCCGGTCCAGCCCACCTCCACGCTACCTAAACTGGTCCAGTTCGCCTCCATGACAGTTGTTCCAGTCAAGCTTGCCACTACATCAGTTGTTCCCATCCAGCTTGCCACTACACCAGTTGTTCAGGTCCAGCCTTCCACCACACCACTAGGAAGTTCTATCCATCCTTGGGACAGACTGACTGAGCCAAGTGGGGTCCTTGACCATTTTCCAAAGTCGCCATGTATCGAGTCCATGTTCCTGCCTCCAAATCTGACTGTACTGAGCTTCAACCAGCTACCCATATCCAGTCTAATGCTGCTAATTCCCTACTTACTGTCCAGTCTGATTCCATTGATCCTCTGTCTGACTTTACTGATCCTCTGTCTGATGCAGAGCCTGATGGTTCTTGTTCCGATGTCCAGCCTGATGGTTCTGTGCCCAATGTCCAGCCAACCTCTGATGGTCTGATGTCTAATGCCCAGCCCACCTCTGATGGTCCAGTGCCCAATGCCCAGCTCACCTCTGATGGTCTGGTGCCTGATACTCAGCCCGCCTCTGATGGTCTGGTTCCTGATGCCCAGCCTGCCTCTGATGGTCCGGTGCCCAATGCCCAGCCCACCTCTTATGGTCCGGTACCTGATGCCCAGCTTGCCTCTGATGGTCCAGTGCCCGATGCTCAGCCCGCCTCTGATGGTCTGGTGCCTGATGCCCAGTCTGCCTCTGATGGTCTGTTGTCCATTGCCCAGCTTGCTTTTGATGGCCCAGTGTTTGATGCCCAGCCTGCCTCTGATAGTCCGGTGCTTGATGTCCAGCTTGCCTCTGGTCAGATACCTGATGCCCAGCCCACCTCTGATGGTCTGGCGCCTGATACCCAGCCTGTCTCTGATAGTCCAGTGCCCAATGCTCAGCCTGCCTCTGATGGTCTGGTGCCCGATGCCCTCTTCTTGTTTCCTGTCCTAGTCTTGATCCTGCTCTGTTCATGGGAGCTCCCACCATTTTGTACATAGCGTTTGTAGCTAGGTTTTTGTTCTGGGCTTGCTGTATGTTTATTTTTCACTTTTACATTGTTTATGGTTTGTTGGTGTTGGAAGGGTTTTATTTATGTTAATAAACTTTATTTAATAATACTTGACTTGGTTTCTGATTCTTTGAGGTGTAGCCCACTGATATGGTCATCCCTAATGGATACCTGCATTTGATATCCCTTGCATGTATTTATGCTTTAAAAAGCACTAAAATCACACCAAAGAAGCATTAAAATGTACTCCCTCAGTAATTTTTTAATCATTTCACCAGTGGCACCTGTAAGTGCTGCTAATGTGCCCCTTACCTCTTCTACTCCTCCCAAGCATAGAGCAGTAATTTGCCTGCAAACACTTTTAATTTACCTTTTTCGTTCTCCATCTGTACTTTTCCCAGCAGAGCAGCCAAATTCTCTAACTGCAGGACATTTAGTAAGGGTTTACATGTACTTTAAGAGGCCCACCAGTGCCTACAAGCCTTACACTAGTCTTTCCCTCAGAAGTTTATCAACAGAGCTTCCTATACTTTCCCTATCACATATAAAGCACATTTTTCAATATGGCTGCTGGAAATCTACCCTTTTATAGTGAGGGGTGTGCTTTATCCAAAAGTTCTCTTAATGGTCCATTTAAACCTGCTGACCTACGTTCAAAGGCCAGGCAATGCATTATGGTTACTATTGCAAATTACTGCATTCGGGTTTGCATCAAACCCATACAATTTAGATGGCCAAAAATGCAGAGATGTTGCCGGAACTCCCTAATACAACAAGATATCTAAAGGAAGAATGGGGCAACTCTAAAAAGTCCCATATGCACATTGTTCCATTAGATATCACATCAAACCTATGTTAGACCCAAACTCAAACCTAATCCTCATCAACACCTACAGACAGGAGAAATTGAAGATTTGCTGGTTAAACAAATTTTGAGATATTTGCTTGCCTGTGGGACCTACCCTTGATATTATTGCTATTGCTTATCATACACTTAGAACTACTATCCTTTAAATAAATGCATTTCTAACATTTATTTTAACCATGAAAGCCAAGCAACCCATGAAGGCAATTTATATTTAATGCTATTATTTTGTTTTGCTTTGAACAAGTCAGTGCCAACTTATTTAGTTGACCTTTATGTACAAATTGTAATCAACTCTCTGGGAATTAGATACCATCACAGATGTGTTAGAATAAGTTTTCTGAGACTGACCTCACAGTAGACAGGATTTTCAGTTCCTTGGGAATCTGCTGTCTGTAGAACATTTCAACTGTTTTTCTGACGTTGACAACATGTAAATAAGCCTCATACCATTGGGAACACGAAGAAAATGTCATCAAAATGATTTGACCACTTTACATGAGTTAAGGCATGTGTGACAGTTCATGCAGAATCGCTGCTGTTACTTATTCAAAAACAAATAATCAGCTTAATAGGCATCAGGCTTCAAGTGAGGTTCTGGCAAGTTCCTGTCGGTAGAGATGATTTTTGCAGCCAATGAGCTGCCAATCACCAGCAAGAAAACTACTTCTGAACAATGCCAGTTATCTCCTCTTTGAGGTTTCAAAGGAACATCCTTGCTGGGATGGCATCTTTCCAGACTATCCTCTAAAATATGCTACAAAAACTATATGGCAACAGAGTGGAGATAAAAGTACAAGTAAGTATTTGTGACGTGCCAAATTGAAGCAGTGGTGAATAGAGAAAGCAGGATAGAAGCTCTAAAGGCATCACTTAGCAACACAGGGTATGTGCTACACGGGAAGAATTACTCAGAGCGATTAATATGATCATTATGAAGAATTACTTCTAATCTTTTTATGGCTAAAAAAGTCAGTTCTAGTTTTAAATTCTTTTGGATTTCTGCTACACAGTTCTTTTTTTATTATTCCATCATGAAATCATTAACATTGGATTGGCTTATTTATATCTATTTTATTTTTAGCATATTCATGTTCTATGCAATACAAATAAATATATAAATAAAAGAGACACACAAATGTAGACCATAAAAGCCCTAAGTACTCTTGATCCCCTGTGTCCCATTCCTCAAACCTCTATACATATAAAACCAGGAAGATACAAAAAGGATTTGAAAAGACAAAATAAAACATAACCCCATGGAACTACCGTACATACATATATGGTTACCTTTAAAAGCATAAGAAATAATAATATAATGTAAATGTCCCTCATATTTAAGGGGAACTGGACAGGTTTTATAAACTCCTGATAACTAAAGCTGGTCACCTACACAAATCATGCTAAACAGCATGGAAACCCACCTTGCTGACTATTGAATTTCGACAGCTGGCACCTGCGATCATCAGAATACTCTAATAGTATCCAAAGTGAATATAGACATTGGAATCCTGCTCTAAATGCAGTGGGGTACTCACCTAATTGTAATTAGGGGGTGCAATCAAAAATGTATGTATGAGAAAAGACAAAAAATAGAAGAGACAAAATGTACCCAATTGGAGTTACCTCCACAGAATAATTTATTACACCTTGTGGCAAAACAACAGCACATAGCAACTTCAAAAAGAAAGCCCACTAAAAACTCCACCTCCTAACCCTGCAGTGACCCCCCCCCCAAGATTATACAAAAAACCTCCCCTATACAAAAACTACCCCAGACCCAACCTCAATAAAAAGCCTCCACCTGAGTCAGAGAAGAAGGATTGGATGCAGTCCCACAAGTGAGCTGTGCTTAAACTCCCCAGCAGCCCCCCAAAAAATGCCCTAAAAACCACCCCCGGGACATTGTAATGTCACCACAATCCTACTCTGGCCAATGCCACACCTTAAAGCCACAATAGGCGAATGGAGCACTGTGGGAGCACAATCACCAAAATAACCAGCCCGTCTTAGCCCTCCTATCCCAGTCACCTGGGGTTATAAAGCTACAAGTGTGGTCAGTTATACAGTCATTGTCAGGGCTAATATACCCAAAGCAGTATGGGATGTGACCAAATCCACTGAGATGAAAAGCAAGCAATGCAAGTCAAGCAATGTCTGCTAGTCCATGCTGAGATAAAAAGTGAGCACTATCCATGTAGCTTGAAGGCAGTTTCAATCTAAATGCAGATGATAAGTACTGGACATACTTTATGGGGATGTGCCAGCAGCAAATAGGAGTTGGCAACAGTATGTATGTTTGGATAGAAAACTCCTATTGTGGCTGCAGTGATGTACTACAAAAACTCACTCATGGGTATGTAAGATCACTGATATCACAGGGTAAGTCCTATACTGATTAGGTAATTCTCCACCTGTGAATGATACAGCTGTATAGCCGATATCAGTGATATTGTACATACTGACAGCCCTCCAGCCGTGGGTGTGCTGACATCAAACAAGCTGGGCGCCTCTCAGTGAAGTAAATCATTCATTGGTCTTTCCTGCCAGATGTAGTCTCCACGCCACATAACTTCCAGATACAGCACAGGCAATCCAGGGTGGTTCCTGTTGGTCCTCATGAGGCATGGGGTGGCTATTGCGATGGGGGGGCAGTTCCCTGCGTATACATGTTACGTCCTGCCCACCGGAACTTCATTAGGACATGTCAGGCTATGGGCTGTCACTCATGTAAGAATCGGGTATCATATAAGTAACATAAACACAAAAATAAAAATAAAAAATAAACACTAAAACCATATAAGTAACATAAACACTAAAACACACAAGAGTACACCTGGCAGCCTTTAACAATGTGATGACGGAACGATCACTTGTAAATAAACTGTTCTTCTCTCCCCTCTGTGTACTGATCTGTACAGTGGAGGGGAGAGATCGGATGGAAAAAGCGCTGTGGGCTGGATCTGTAGTGCCCACAGCACTGCTCTGTGACAATTGCAGTCACATTCATCCATACTCTGCCAATACCCTGCCATACCCAGCCATACCCTGCCAATACTCTGCAATACCCTGCCAATACTCTGCAATACCCAGCCATACTCTGCCATACCCAGCCATACTCTGCCATACCCAGCCATAATCTGCAATATGCGGTAAGACCCAGCCATACTCTGCAATACTCAGTGATACCCAGCCATACTCTGCAATACTCGTGATACCCAGCCATACTCGGCAATACCCAGCCAATATTACAGTGGGGGAGATGTCCATTACCGTGGGGGAGATGATGTGGATATTACAGTGGGGGAGATGACGTGGATATTACAGTGGGGACTATATGGTGGTGGAATTTTCCCAAGTTTTTGCAAATTCAATTATTAGTCGCTGATCTGAAAAATGATCTGATCCGTGACTTTGATCTGAGGAAAGATCTGATCCATTCGTCTTTTGATCCGTTGCACCCCTAATATATATATATATATATATATATATATATATATTTTTTTTTTTTTTTTTTTTTTTTGCAAAGAATCTAGAGAATAAAATGGCGATTGTTGCAATATTTTATGCCACACTGTATTTGCGCAGAGGTCTTTCAAACGCATTTTTTGAGGGGAAAAATACACTTACATGAATTTTAAAAAAAAACGAAACAGGAACGTTAGCCCAATTTTTTCTATAATGTGAAAGATGATGTTACGCCAAGTAAATAGATACCTAACATGTCATGCTCTGAATTTGCGCATACTCGTGGAATGGTGACAAACAACGGTACCTAAAAATCTCCATAGGTGGTGATTTAAAAAAAAATAACGGTTACCAGGTTAGAGTTACAGAGGAGCTCTGCGATACCTTACATGTGTGATTTGAACACCGTTTACATATGGGGGGCGCTAGTTATGTGTGCATTTTCTTTGCTGCACAAGCTCGCAGGGATGGGGATGGGGGCACTTTAAAAAAAATTGTTTTCATTTTTTTTTTTACATTTTGAAAAAAAATCACTTTTATTGCTGTCACAAGGAATGTAAACATCCTTTGTGACAGTAATAGGTGGTGACAGGTACACTATATGGAGAGATTGGGGGTCCTTTGCACTTCAAAGTATTCAAATTGGCAAAAACGGTGATTATAAATACTGTAATGTTTTTTAAACTACACAATTGGCAGCTGAGTAAACTGAAAGTGGCGTCTCACTCTTGCTGGCGGAAGTGCTGGATCGTGCATCAGGTCTCCCCGGTACGACGGGATGCCCGGGAAGAGCGGTGGAAGGCAGCAGGAGGGGGGACATCCACTCTCGCTTCTCCAGGATAACAGCCGAGAGGCTTTTAGCCACATTGGTTGTTATCCCTGAAGAGCCGACCGCCCACTCTAAAAAATGGTGCTTTGTGCATCAGAATTGTGTACACACGATTGGAATTTTCGACAACGGATTTTGTTGTTGGAAAATTTGAGATCCAGATCTCAAATTTTGTGTGACGGAAATTTCGATGGAAAATGTCCAATGGAGCCTACACACATTTGGAATTTCGGAACTTCCGTCAGAAAATCCGACCGTGTGTATGGGGCATTAGACTTCTACAAGGACACCTCCTGAAAGTGGGCCTTTCTGGGGAGTGGGCCTTCAGCCAGTTCTGGTCAGTCTGTGCTACTGAAGTCTCATCCTAAATCAAAAAAGATGTTCATGCTTCAATTACATGCAGTGCCACCAGTACATATGAAAGGTGGTTTAATTGAAAGTATACTCAGAAGCCCCTACATCCTTTTATCATCTCTCATTTGGCTTTAGGGAGCAGCTGTTCCTATGGATGTAGATTGAGGATGCAAAAAAGTTTTTATTCTGCAAAGTGGAAAGCCAGTAAATGTAACAGACTGCATTGTCACTGATGGGGCCATTCAGAAGGATTTCAAAGAGCAAAAGTTACAGCATTAGTGGCTAAAAGTGAGTATGTCTGAGTATGTCTACCACTAGGTGGCTGGGTACTTGGTGGTACTAGATACATGAAGGGAAACCCAAGTTCAGGTTATGGGTATATGTGGTATCTCAACCAATGGGCAGGGGTTTTCATAAATCCCTTGGCCTTCTGGGAGAACCTATACATTCGGGTGAGGTCAGGTGATCCCTGTTTGGTGCCACCTGGCCTGCTGTCTGGGTGGCCGTGTGTCATACAACCCGGGCTGCTAGACCATAAATTGGACCTATCCTGGGGGCATGTGGCTGCCAGGCTGTGTGAGAGCCTATCCAGAAGTAAGAGGGCAGTGCAGGGTTGGGATTGCAGCTTGCAGTCCAACCAGAAGAGATGGTTCTGCTGGGAACCTGTCGTGGTTGGAGGTAGAAGGGAAGTTATCACCACTAAGGGACCTTTCACCTTTACCAGGGACCACAGTGAGTAACTGAAGAAAGTACCAAAGCAGCATTCTGCCTGAACGGGCATGGTGGAGAATCGGGAAACTTCAGGCGGTGATCAAGTCAGGGACTTAACTAACACACTGCGCTTGCAGAGCAATCTCGTTAGTCAAGCCAGGGACCAAGCTGGCTAGCAGGGGTGAAGGTTTAGAAGTATCTGGAGTGCCAAGCTAGGAACCCAGCAGGGAAGCGTGGGTGATGCTTGAGGGGGATACCATCGCAAAGCTTTGAGGAGCTCCAGGGATTCAGATTCAGTGAATCAGAGGGCCCAGTGAGAGACCAGGAGCTCAAGGGGCTGAAGAACTACAAGTAGAAGTTGTAGTGAAGCAAAGAGGACTGTAACAATTTGTGTTAGGAACTGTTAAAGACTGTTGCCATAGGAGACAGCAAACCTGCACGTGCAGATGTGGTGCCCTGCTGGGGCCTTTCCCTGTATGGCTGTCCTCCTATTGAAGTCTTAGTCTGCCAATTAAAATTGCAACTGCTTAAGGGTGTCCTGGCCCTAACCGTCTTTCCTTCTCAAAATATAAAAAGGACTGTTAAGAGAAATAAAACCTCTTTTACATCCAAGAATTATCTGGTGCCCAATAACTTTATCCACCTTGCACCCACTATGCCTCACAACCCTCCACATACAGAAGGATGTCAGCTATCTTTGGCCCTAAAGGTTCTCTTTATACTGAAGGAGGCTAAAGACTTTGCTACACTTATACCAGAGAGATGGAGACAGAGAGAAGAGAGAGTGAGGGTAGCTGAACAACTTAGCTAACCAAAATGTATAATAAAGACAGTGCTTCTTGTAGCCATTAAAGTTACACTGGTTAAGTGGACTTGATCTGTGTCAAAGACCTTGCCTATGTGTGTTTCCTGAGATGATTCCAAGTCATTCCCAAACTGCTTACCAATTCAAGCAGGCCCTCCAATATGATCGCCTTGAAGATTACGGAACTCCCCATTGCTGGGCTTCTGTTAAAGCAAACTTTTTCCAGTAGATGTTTTGAAACAGATTATTATGCATTTTATGATGTGGATAGTAGGGCCTGTGCAAGATTATACTCTATCCTGTTAGTGCAGTCTTAGTCAACAGGCTCTATTCATGCTAATGAGAATTGACTCTTATTGAAGTGGATAAGAGGAAATAAAATAAAAAATCAGCTGTTATATTAGATTGTCTACAAATAAAGAAAGAGGCATAACAGTCATTTCTGTAATAAAACATTATCCATGTTCATAATTGCTTCCTCCAATCCTAGCAATGCTGTGCTTGCCTATAACCATGGTATTGTGCATGGATCCCCACCTAACACCCACACTCACCCCAGGTCCCTTTGTTGTGGGTGCCTGCTATGGAACTCAAAGACTTCTTCGTTCACTCCAAATATGGTGAATTCAAAATAATAGCCAACTCAAGTTTTTTTTTTTTTTTTTTTTTTTTTTTTAATATGCCTATATTCTGGGCACTGCTGGCAAATATAAATGTTTCATAAGAAAATTGTAACATCCTTACTTATTTGAGTGTCTCACAGGCTGAAATTCAAGATGAGACATCTTTTCAAATAACAAACAAAATATCCCAGTGCACACATAAAGCCATAATATATTTTTTAGATTTGAAAACAAGATGTTTTCTGTAAAAAAAGAAGTCGTTCTTTTCCTCCTAATGATAATACATCAAGCATCAGACATGAAGTTCTCAGCAAGATGCAGCAAGTGACAGCTGAAAGCCTCCCCCATTCAGGGACTGCTGTGGGATTCCTAAATACTTTTAAGAGAGGTAAAATATCCCATTCAATTCATTTCACTTGCACCTCCAAACAAGAGCGAAACGTCTCTCTGTGATATTGGATACACAGAGAATATAAATTTCCTATTATGCCCCTAAAGTATAGCTAAAGAATGTGAGTTTTGCTTTAATAACACCTCGAAAGCTACAAGACATCCTATTTAAACAATGCCCATAAAAATAAGGCAAAAAAATAAGTAAAATGATAGCTAAATAACATCGATGTACCATGCTTACACAACTACTGAACCTAAAATATAATTTGTGCCATTGTATTTTTATGATAGATATATATATATATATATATATATATATATATATATATATATAATATTACTAAAAAATTTACTTGCAATTCACTACATTATCTACTAAGTTTCTTTGTTTAAATTACGGTAGACTGTACGCCCTAACTGCTCATGGATTCTTTAAACTCCTCTTCATCTCCATGCAATCATAAGGTAGCTTCCTATCTGCATAAAGTTGTTGGGTTGTCGATTATACAAAGTTAGGTTAGCATTGTGTATATTCTTAGTGCAACCAAGGTACATAAATGTTTGTAGTATTAAGTTGTCATCTAGCCATGTAGTCCTTTGAATCACTTGTCCTTAAAGGCCTCTAATAGTACCTGCTTTTCAGTTTTCAATAGAGTCATAAGATTAAAATAAATTTAAAAACATAAAATAATAAGTAATCTTCTTTTACACAAGTCAGTATTTAATGCAGTCATGTGCTGCGGAGTGTTAACCACTTAAGGACCAGAAGATTTGCCCCCTTAAAGAGGAAGCAAACCCTGATGGGTTAACTTCCTCTTTGTTTCCCTGCAAAAGTAAAGCATAATGGGCTACTATGCATCGCATAGTAGCCCATTATGTGTCACTTACCTGACACAGGAGCCGCTGTCCCCTCTTCCACGGAGCGTCCATGTTCTTTCCGGGTATCGTGGCTCTGGCGCTGTGATTGGCCGGAGCCATGATGATGTCACTCCCGCGCATGCGCATGGGAGCCGCCACTAACGGCATATCGCCGTTAGCAGCGCCATGCTCAGTGCGCCTGTGCGCCGCTGACAGCGGTGTCTGTCTTTTTGCAAATATCTCCTAAACCGTGTAGGTTTAGGAGATATTTCTTGGACCTAAAGGTAAGCCTTAATCTAGGCTTACCTGTAGGTCAAAGTGGTCTGTAAGGGTTTACAACCACTTTAATGACCAGGCCATTTTTTGCGATACGGCACTGTGTCGTTTAAGCAAACACTGAGCTTTGGTGGAGCTATGATTAAGCACTATTAAGAATGTTAAACGTGTCAGTAATTTCATCCTGTACGCTTCTACTTTATGAATTTTTGTTATTTTATATAATAAAGGTGTTTGTATCGGAGTGCGGATTTCCAGACTCTCCTTCTTCATTACTAAATGGTAAGCCTGCACCTACTGTTTCCACCCTGAGGAGAGTGTTACCTACAATACACCTGCCTAGAGCGGTGACCTTTATTCCCAATGTGTCATTTTAACTGGCAATTGCGTGGTTTTGCAACGATGTACCCAAACAGAATTGATGTCCTTTTTCTCCCCTCAAAGAGCTTTCTTTTGGTGGTATTTGATCACCTCTGCGTTTTTTATTTTTTGTGCTTTAAACAAAAAAAGAGCGACAATTAAAAAAAAAAATCCAATATTTTTTACTTTTTGCTATAATAAATATCCTAAAAAATAAATAAAATAAAAACAAATTTCTTCATCAGTTCAGGCCAATATGTATTCTTCTACATATTTTTGGTATAAAAAAAATCGTAACTAGTGTATATTGATTGGTTTGCGCAAAAGTTATGGCGTCTACAAAATAGGGGATATATTTATGGCATTTTTAATATAATTTTTTTTTTTTTTACTAGTAATGGCGATGATCAGTAATTTTCAGCTGGACTGCGACACTGCGGCAGACAGATCAGACACTTTTGACACATTTTTTGGGACCATTGATATTTATACAGTGATTAGAGCTAAAAATAGCCACTGATTACTGTATAAATGTCACTGGCAGGGAAAGGGTTAACACCCGTGGGTGATCAAGGGGTTAAGTGTTCCCTAGGGAGGTGTTTCTAACTGTGGGGAGGAAAAAAAGTGAGTACACCGCTGTCCAGATTGGGCCAAAAGTGTCATTATTTTGTGTGGACACCATTATTTTCCAGCACTGCCTTAACCCTCTTGGGCATGGAGTTCACCAGAGCTTCACAGGTTGCCACTGGAGTCTTCTTCCACTCCTCCATGATGACATGGAGCTGGTGGATGTTAGAGACCTTCCGTTTGAGGATGCCCCACAGATGCTCAATGGGGTTTAGGTCTGGAGACATACTTGGCCAGTCCATCACCTTGACCTTCAGGTTCTATAGCAAGGCAGTGGTCGTCTTGGAGGTGTGTTTGGGGTTGTTATCATGTTGGAATGCTGCCTTGCAGCCCAGTCTCCGAAGGGAGGGGGGTCATGCTCTACTTCAGTATGTCACAGTACATGTTGGCATTCATGGTTCCCTCAATGAACTGTAGCTCCCCAGTGCTGGCAGCCCCAGACCATGACACTCCCACCACCATGCTTGACTTTAGGCAAGACACATTTGTCTTTTTACTCCTCACCTGGTTGCAATCACACACGCTGGACACCATCTGAACCAAATAAGTTTATCTTGTGCCGCGTACACACGGTCGAACTGTTTGACGTACTTAGTCCGTTGAAACACATTTCAGCGGACAATCCGCTCGTGTGTGGGCTTCAGCGGACTTTTTCAGCGTGCAGTCAGGAGTACTAAGAATTTTGGATTTTCCAAAAATCTGTCCGTCGTACTTTGGTTTCAGCGGACAATACGGTCATCAGTATGCTAGTTCGACGGACTAAGAATGGCGCATGCCCAGAAAGGATTTACACGGCGGAAGGGTGCTTTGCTGTGTCTTGGACTTCCTATTTCTAGTCCCGTCGTACGCGCTGTACACGTCATCGCGCAAGCTTTCGACGGACTGTTTGTGTATCCGTGTGTGGTCAAGTCCGTTCAGTGGAAACTACGACGGATTGTCCGTCGGATTGTATGACAGACTAAGTACGCCATACAATCCGCTCGTATGTACGCGGCATTGGTCTCATCAGACCACAAGACATGGTTCCAGTAATCCATGTCATTGGTCCGCTGGTCTTTAGCAAACTGTTTGCGGGCTTTCTTCTGCATCATCTTTAGAAGAGGCTAAGCAGACCAATTTGATGCAGTGTCTGGCGTATGGTCTGAGTACTGACAGGCTGACCCTCCCACCCCTTCAACCTTTGAAGCAATGCTGGCAGCAGTCATACATCTATTTCCCAAAGACAACCTCTGGATATGAGGGCTGAGCATGTGCATTCAACTTCTTTGGTTGGCCATGGCGAGGACTGTTCTGAGTGGAACCTGTCATGTTAAACTGCAGTATGGTCTTGGCCACCGTGCTGCAGCTCAGTTTCAGGGTCTTGACAATCTTCCTTATAGTCTAGGTCATCTTTATGTAGATCAACAATTCTTTTTTCAGAGCCTCAGAGAGTTCTTTGCCATAAGGTGCCATGTTGAACTTCCAGTGACCGGTATAAGAGAGTGAGAGCGATAACACCAAATCTAATACACCTGCTCCTCATTCACACCTGAGACCTTGTAACACTAATGAGTCACATGACACCGGGGAGGGAAAATAGCTAATCGGCCCAATTTGGACATTTTCACTTAGAGGTGTACTCACTTTTGTTAAAGGTATAAAGTGTAAGCGCCCAACTTGTGTATATATAACTCTTAAATTGAAACAAGAGAACAGTAAGCACCAATATGTGCACACATCTATAACAGATGGACACAACGTGACCCCAAAAGTGGGGATGATAATAACATATGATTGAAAAACCAGGTAGTGAGTATAGTGACAATCAAAACCTATATACCAATACAACTGGACATATGAGTATATATCTCGGTGAAAAAATAGACAAAAAGGTCACACTAAATCCTAATGCGACCCAAAAACTAAAAAGTGACGACAAAATATATAAAAAGAAACGTCAATGTAAACACATAAAAATGTGAATAATAAGAGTGATAAAGTCCATTGAATAATGAAATTAAAACGTGCAAAGTGTAAGTCCCAATGAACTTCAGTGTCCACAGAGGTCCCACGTTACTGTGACCAAATGTTGACCCACCCTGTGAAGCTCCCACCAACTTAAGAAGCGCAGGCTTACCAGATGGACATGACCCAAGTAGACTTATGCCTCAGGGGTCAATAATGGCTTGTAATCCCGGCTAATGCAATTCTGGATTAAACGTTCCAATCGCACCACACACGGTTCATACGGACGACTGCGTGTAATCACTGTTTTCATATATATGGACAGCTCCGACAACAGTTCAGGCATGAAAAATGGAGAACTGGAGCCGACATGGCATAATAACGTTTTTAAAAAAAATAACTTTAATAAAAAATATTCAAACTCACATTTCCATAGTGGTCAATAAAACATATCAGAGGAAAATAGGCAGTGGCGGAGTCCTCCCGACGCGTTTCGACCTACAGGTCATCATCTGGAGATTGTAAACTAACAGATCTGCCAGACAGAGATCTGTGTGTGCGTGTGTGTGTGCGTGGTGGCTCAGCGGACAAACTGTTGGGTGGTGGCAGGCTATCGTTTGTTGTGTGTCTGGTGTGTGGGTGTGTGGACAGTGGGAAGAGTGATTAACACCAGGATTCTAGCTTTTAGAATAGCTAGGGAACCCTAGAAGTGTGTGCTAATTGCTAGACTGTTCCCCAGCCCTTAAAGTACACCAGATTGCCTGTGTGTGTGGATATATATATATATATACAGTATCTCACAAAAGTGAGCACACCCCTCACCTTTTTAATAAATATTTTATTATATCTGTTCATGTGACAACACTGAAGAAATTACACTTTTCTACAATGTAAAGTAGTGAGTGTACAGCTTGTATAACAGTGTAAATCTGCTGTCCACTCAAAATAACTCAACAGCCATTAATGTCTAAATCACGGGCAACAAAAGTGAGTACACCCCTAAGTGAAAATGTCCAAATTGGACCCAATTAACCATTTTCCCTCCCCAGTGTGATGTGACTCATTAGTGTTACAATGTCTCAGGTGTGAATGGGGAGCAGGAGTGTTAAATGTGGTGTTATTGCTCTCACTCTCTCATACTGGTCACTGGAAATTCAACATACAAACATTTGGGGGGCACACCCTAAAAAAATGCATAAAGATGGTGCTGCCATAAGACCATATATATTATATTTTTGTTCTGGAAATTCAACATGGCACCTCATGGCAAAGAACTCTCTGAAAAAAAGAATTGTTGCTCTACATAAAGATGACCTAGACCAGTGATGGCGAACCTTGGCACTCCAGATGTTTTGGAACTACAATTCCCAGGATACTCATCTACACTGCAGAGTGCATGAGCATCATGGGAAATGTAGTTCCAAAACATCTGGGGTGCCAAGGTTCACCATCACTGACCTAGGCTATAAGAAGATTGCCAAGACTCTGAAACTGAACTGCAGCACACTGGCCAAGACCATACAGCGGTTTAATAGGACAGGTTCCACTCAGAACGGGCCTCACCATGGTCGACCAAAAAACCAGAGGTTGAAGGGGTGGAGGTCAGCCTGTCAGTGCTCAGACCATACGCTGCACACTGCTTCAAATTGGTCTGCATGGCTGTCGTCCCAAAAGAAAGCCTCTTCTAAAGATGATGCATAAGAGAGCATGATCCCCTCCCTTTAGAGACTGCGATGCAGGGTAGTATTCCAACATGATAATGACCCCAAACACACCTCCAAGATGACCAGCGCCTTGCTAAAGAAGCTGAGGGTAAAGGTGATGGACTGGCCAAGCATGCCTCCAGACCTAAACCCTATTGAACATCTGTGGGGCCTCCACAAATGGAAGGTGGAGTACTGCACAGTCTCTAACATCCACCAGCTCCGTGATGTCCTCATGGAGGAATGGACGAGGACTCCAGTGGCAACCTGTGAAGCTCTGGTGAACTCCACGTCCAAGAGGGTTAAGGCAGTGCTGGAAAATAATGGTGGCCACACAAAATATTGACACTTTGGGCTCAATTTGGACATGTTCACCTAGAGGTGTACTCGCGTTTGTTGATAGTGGTTTAGACATTAATGGCTGTGTGTTGAGTTACTTTGAGAGGACAGCTAATTTACGCTGTTATACAAGCTGTACACTCACTACTTTACATTGTAGCAAAGTGTCATTTCTTCAGTGTTGTCACATGAAGACATGAAGAGATATGATAAATTATTTACAAAAATGTGAGGGGTGTACCCACTTTTGTGAGGTACTGTGTGTGTGTATATATATAAATATATATATATATATATATATATATATATATATATATATATATATATATATTACATCCAACGCAGTAGTATTACTTAATGTTTTATAACCCTGCTTTACATTAGTCAACTTTGGTTCTTTGACAGTGATCGTCTCTCTACTGTTGTTCGTGGTATGCTTGATTGCACTCAGCCGTGCAGATATATTTAATGCATTGTTCAGTGCCTTGTTATGTTTTTATACTGTATATTAGGGATGAGCCGAACACCCCCCGGTTCGGTTCGCACCAGAACTTGCGAACGACCCCCGCGTTCGTTACGAACGTTCGAACCCCATTGAAGTCTATGGGACTCGAACGTTCGAAATGGAAAGTGCTAATTTTAACGGCTAATATGCAAGATAGTGTCCTAAAAAGGGTTTGGGGACCTGCCTCCTGCCTCAGGGGACATGGGTCACTGCAAAAAAAAGTTTTAAAAACTGCCGTTTTGGCGGGAGCACTGATTTTAATGACGATTAAAGTGAAAAAAAAAGGTGAAATATTCCTTTAAATATGGTGCCTGGGGGGTGTCTGTAGTATGCCTGTGAAGTGCCACGTGTTTCCCGTGTTTAGAACAGTCCCTGCACAAAATGACATTAAACGGAAATAACACCATTTAAAACTGCTTGCGGTTTTAATGTTATATCTGGTTCCTGCAATATGGTTGAAAATCATTGAGAAAAATGGCATGGGTAGCCCTCCCTGCCCATTACCAGCCTATTTGGGTCTTGTACGCATATTAAGGGGAACCCCGTACCCATATTAAAAAAAGGAAATGCGTGTGGCCCCCAGGCCCTATATACTCAGAACAGCAGTATACAGGCGGTGCAAACAAGACAGGGACTGTGTAGGTTTGTTGTGTTAAGTTGAATCTGTTTGTAATTTTCAACCGGTACATTTTTAAAGTGTAGCTCCAGTCAAAAAAACTATTTTTAAGCTTTTTGGAAAACATAGGGAACCCCTGTATAATTTGTTTTGTCGTCCATCTTTTTTCATCTCACTTGCGGCTGTCTCCTTGCGTTTGCAAGTAGGAGATGTTTGTAAGTTGGATGTTTGAAAGTAGGGGCCTGCCCTATATTATAGCGGTATGTACTGGGTACAGAGTACGCAGACAGCACGCACTATCTCCTAACACTACTGACTGCAAGCTCTATTATTAACCACTTGACCACTGGGCCCTTAAACACCCTTAATAACCAGACCAATTTTCAGCTTTCGGTGCCCTCACATTTTGAATGACAATTACTCAGTCATGCAACACTGGACCTATAGGAAATGTTTGTCCTTTTTTTCACACAAATAGAGCTTTCTTTTGGTGGTATTTAATCACCTCTCAGTTTTTTATTTTTTGTGCTATAAAAGAAAAAAGACCGAAAATTCTGCGAAAAAATGAATTTTTCTTCGCTTCTGTTATAAAATTTAGCAGATTAGTAATTTTTTCTTCATAAATTTTGGCCAAAATTCATACTACTACATATCTTTGGTAAATTGATCACACCTGAAGTACTGACGGCCTATTTCCTTTTTTTTTTTTTTTCCACAAAATTGTCATATTATCAGGTTATTTCACACACACAGCATATGCATACCACAAATTACACCCCAAAACACATTCTGCTATTACTCCCGAGTACGGCGATACCACATGTGTGAGACTTTTACACAGCGTGGCCACATACAGAGGCCCAACATGCAGGGAGCGCCATCAGGCGTTCTGGAGCACCCAGGCCAATTCTGACATTTCTCTCCTACATGTAAAAATCATCATTTATTTGCTAGAAAATTACAGAGAACCCCAAAACATTATATATATTTTTTTTTTAGCAAAGACCCTGGAGAATACAATGGTGGTCGTTGCAAATTTTTATCTCACACGGTATTTGCACAGCAATTTTTCAAACGCGTTTTTTTGGGGGAAAAAACAGTTTTGTGCTTAAAAAACCAAACAAAAAAAACAGTAAAGTTAGCCCAATGTTTGCATAAAGTGAAAGATGAAGTTATGCTGAGTAAATAGATATCAAACATGTCACTCTTCAAAATTGCACATGCCCGTGGAATGGCGCCAAACGTCGCTACTTAAAAAATCCCCATAGGCGACACTTTAAATTTTTTTTTACTGGTTACATGTTTTGAGTTGCAGAGGAGGTCTAGGACTAGAATTATTGCTCTCGCTCTAACGTTCTCGGCGATACCTCACATGTGTGGTTTGAACACTGTTTTCATATGTGGGCGGGGCTTACGCATGCGTTCGCTTCTGCATGCGAGCACATGGGGACATGGGCGCTTTAAAAAATTTTTTTTTTTTTATTGTTCATTTTACTTTATTTATTTTAGTTTGACATTTTTTTCCCCCAAAATATATTTTTGATCACTTTTATTCCTATTACAAGGAATGTAAACATCCCTTGTAATAGGAATATGGGGTGACAGGTCCTCTTTACAGTGAAATCTGGGGGTCAATATGACCCCACATCTCACCTCTAGGCTGGGAAGCCTGAAATAAAAAATAAAAAAAAGATTCTGGCTTTGATCGTACTGGCGAGTTGGTAGAAGCACCGGAGGGCGGTGAGGGGTGGGGGGCGTCTATGGCTGGGTATTTCAGGGTATCACCGAGTATGGCTGGGTATCTCCGAGTATGGCTGGGTATGGCAATTTATGTCAGGGTATTGCAGAGTATTGGTGGGGTATTGGCGGGGTACTACAGAGTAATAGCAGGGTACTGCAGAGTATTGGGGGGTACTACAGAGTAATAGCAGGGTACTGCAGAGTATTGGGGGGTACTCCAGAGTAATGGCAGGGTACTGCAGAGTAATGGGGGTTACTGCAGAGTAATGGGGGGTACTGCAGAGTAATGGCAGGGTACTGCAGAGTAATGGCAGGGTACTGCACTGCAGAGTAATGGCGGGGTACTGCAGAGTAATGGCGGGTACTGCAGAGTATTGGGGGGTACTGCAGAGTATTGGGGGGTACTGCAGAGTAATGGGGGGTACTGCAGAGTAATGGCAGGGTACTGCAGAGTAATGGGGGGTACTGCAGAGTAATGGCAGGGTACTGCAGAGTAATGGCAGGGTACTGCACTGCAGAGTAATGGCGGGGTACTGCAGAGTAATGGCGGGGTACTGCAGAGTAATGGCAGGGTACTGCAGAGTATGCACTGGTATTGCAGAGTATTGGCAGGGAATTGAGGGGTTAAATTCGGTGAGCAGCGATGTGGGCACTGCAGATGCAGCCCACATCGCTGCTGACACCGATCTCTTTCCCCTCCGCTGTACCGATCGGTACAGAGACGGAGCGATCATGTGGTAAACGGCCGCGACGAGCGGCCGTTTACCGTGATCCGTGATGCGCCGGGTCCTGTGGACCCAGCGGTCACGGATGCTCTCACAGGATGCCTGTGGCCAATCATGGCTCTCCTCGCTGCTGGCGCTACGATTGGCCAAGCATGCGGGGTCACAGTGCATGCTTGGCCAATCATGAGCCAGCAATGCACTGCGCCACCGCAGTGCATTGTGGTCCGCGCGCGCCACTCGAATTTTGACACGAACGGCCCAAACGTTCGGAATTCGCCGAACGGCCGAACAGCCAATGTTCGAGTCGAACGTACGTTCGACTCGAACACGAAGCTCATCCCTACTGTATATTGTATCTATATTAGAACTCTGTTAGTAATATTATCTGTTATGGGACAGCACGCTAACACAGTGAACCAGTTCTTTTCTGACTTTATTAAGTATATATTAATACTGTGTCATTCTTTCAGAAGTCTTAATCCTTTTGGCTCTCTGTTTTTCGTGTTGCCCATTTTCCTGTGCACATTTGGTTTTCACTTTAGATATTAACTTGATTAGATATGGGAGAAGTTTTTTGGGGGTTGTCTATACCCTATTTGGTTTTATTTCACTTTAATATTTTCAGTCTGAGTATAGTCACCAGCTATGATTAAGCATCTATATTGATGTTAAATGCGGTAGCCTGTCTGTACCTTTCATCACCATGATGTATCAGATTTTGGATCTTCTACACTGTTTTGCCACGAATAAAAGGTGTTATTCGGAGTGCGGCTGTTCAGCTGTTTTCTTCAATTTTCTACACCATTGCAGAGCCTGCACCTAAAGTTGTGAGTGGGGAGGGCAGTTATTAGAGACACCAACACGCTTGGAATGGCATCGCTACCTCATAAGTTTCCGCTGGTTATTGGTTATCCTTGGTTACAGAGGCATAACCCCTGTTTTGATTGTCTTTGTGCTGATGTTCTCTTCTGGTCGCCACATTGCAGTAAGACATGCTTCCAGAAGGTAGCCAAGGTCCTGTGCACCTCTTCACTCTGCTCCCTGCCGGAGGAGTACTGCGATTTTAGCGATGTCTTTGACAAAGGTCAAGCTGGTAGTTGGCCTCCACACCGGTTGTATGATTTCCCAATTGACCTTCAACCTGGTGCCATACCCCCTCATGGCCACGTTTACCCTTTGTCGGTCTCGGAGGATAAGGCCATGGAGGAGTATGTTGCAGATGCATTTTCTCGAGGTTTCATCCGCAAATCTTCATCTCTTGCTGGTGCAGGATTCTTCTTTGTGAAGAAAGAGTGGTGAACTGAGACCTTGTATTGAATATAGGAGTCTCAATCGCTTCACGATTAACAATACCTATCCGATTCTGTTGATTAGAGAGGGGCATACAATCTTATGAGGATTAAGGAGGGTGACGAGTGGAGAACTGTGTTTAATACCAGAACAGGCCATTATAAGTACCTCGTAATGCCTTTTGGCCTTTATAATGCCCCATGCAGTTTTCCAGGAATTTATTAATGATGTCCTCCGAGATTTGTTGCAGTGGTTTATCTCGACGATATCCTCATATAGCCCCTGGAGAGCCACCACACAGATGTCTGCCATGTGCTTCAGAAACTAAGAGAGAACAATCTCTATTGTAAATTGAAGAAGTACGAGTACCATCATGAACAGGTTAAATTCCTGGGTTATGTCTGGTTTTCGATTTACCCAGAGAAACTTTCAGCAGTCCTACAGTGGCCCTGACCTATGAGTTTATGTCCTCTGCAGTATTTTCTTGGCTTTGCCAACTATTATCGGAAGTTTATTCGTAATATCTCGTCTCTGGTCAGTCCCCTGACTGATATGACCAGAAAGGACAGTAACCCACAGAGGTGGTCTCCGGAGTCGATTAAGGCCTTTGAGACTCTCAAGGCTGCCTTTGTTTCTGCTCCTGTGTTGACACATCCTGATCCTACGTTACCTTTTATCCTTGAGTTTGATGCTTCTGAGACTGGAGTTGGCACCCTTATTGGAGTTGGAGTTGGAGTTGGCACCAGTGTCCTACCTCTGAGAGTGCTATGCATCCTTGTGGCTACTTTTACAAGAAATTGTCACCTGCAGAGAGCAATTACAAGATTGGTGACAGAGAGCTGTTAGCAATCATTTTAGCCCTAAAAGAATGGAAACATCTCCTCAAAGGTACCAACTGTGTCGGTTCTCATTCTTACTGACCATAAGAATCTCACATTCTGGTCTGAGGCTAAATGCCTCTCTCCCAGAAGGGCGCGATGGGCTCTTTTCTTGTCTAGTTTCAATTACATTGTCTCATTCTTACCCGGTAATAAGAATGTAAGGGCTGACGGTTTGTCACAACAATATTCCTCCACTTCCAAGATGGAGTCGGTTCCTGTGATTCCTCCTGATCGTATTCTGGCTACAGTTCACACTGGTCTCACTTCTCTTTTGGGTGACAAAATTCTTGCTGCTCAGGTCCATGCTCCTGAGAAACCTTGTGACCGCTGCTTTGTCCCAAAGAGTCTCCATACTGCCGTGCCCCAGGCTTACCATTCTCCCAAGGCTGCTGGCCACCCTGGGAAGAATCAACTCTTTTGGGCCATTTCCCAACAATTCTGGTGGCCTAGTCTATGCTGATGTAACCGCCTTCGTAGCTGCCTGTTCCATGTGTGCTCAAAGTAAGACTCTGCAACACCTTCCAGTGGGCCTCCTACAACCCATGGTCTATGGATTTAATTGTGGAGTTACCTATCTCCCAGGGCAGCACTGTTATCCTTATGGTGGTTGACCAGTTCTCCAAAATGTTCCATTGTATTCCACTTAAGAAGTTGCCCACTTCTAAGGAACTGGCTTAAATTTTTGCTCGGGAGATCTATCGCTTACATGGGCTACCCAAGGTGATTGTTTCAGACAGGGTTAGTCAGTTTATGTCCCGATTCTGGTGGGCCTTTTGTGCACAGTTGGGAATTCAGCTTGCTTTCTCCTCTGCGTATCACCCGCAGTCTAATGGGGCTGCAGAACGAGCCAATCTAAGTTTATTAGGCCTTTCCGTATTCTTCGCAGGATTAACCCAGTGGCTTACGCATTATACATTCCTTCTAATATATGTATCTTGAATGTATTTCATGTCTCCTTACTAAAACCTTTGGTCTGCAACCGCTTTACCACCCCGGTGCCTTGTCCTTATCCTATACAGGTTGAGAACCATGAGGAGTATGAAGTACAGTCCATTGTTGACTTCTGTAGGCTCCGTGGGCACATACAGTACCTGGTGCACTGGAAAGGGCATGGTCTGGAGGAACGCTTTTGGGTCTCCTCAGACATACATGCCCCTGTCCTGCTTCGTGATTTCCATAGACATTTCCCCTCAAGCCTGGTGGTCCTCCGATGGGGAGGGGTCATTGAGGAGGGGTTACTGTCAGGGCTGGGCTCAGCCCTTCCTTCTCCAAGCTGTTGGCTAATTGCCAGCTCCTATCTCTCCACAGTCACTCACCTTATCATTATATCCTGCTCGTCAGTCCTGCCTACTTATGCCGTCCAGTCCAGATGATCTCTGCATTCACCTTGGTCACATTTGTAGAGACGTTCTCCTGTGTTCCTGTTAAAGACTCACTTGGCTTCTTCTGGCTCTAGATCATGCTTGCTGTTCTACTACGCTTATCTCTGGCTCCCTGATGTTTTGGCTTGTCTGACTATTCGTTCAGGTTCCTGAACTGTGGCTATGTTTTGACTATGTTTACTCTGTTTACCTTTTTTTTAATTATTATTAAACAAGTGTGATTTAACTGTACTTCTGTCTCAGTCTGATTCATGGTTTCTGACACAGGCTCACATTCATAAAAATTAATCAATCAGTCTTGGATCAGCAGCTATCAAGCACCTGATGCTGATGAAATTGATTGAATTTTCTATGGATGTGGGATCCCTTGAAGACTGCCTATGCTGACTATCCTATTCCTCCTCAATCTTGATGATACTAGCTTTCACCAATATTTTTGGTTTAGGGCACCACCACCACCACCACCCAAGGCCCAATTGGTCTGCCCCTGTTTAACAGGGGCATGTAATTACAATGTTTGATATAATATTTCAAGGCAGGGCCCATTCCTGCACCCAACTAGAGGAGTATCTGTGAGGTGTTACAGTGTTGTGGCACCATCACCACCACCAAAGGCCCAATTTTTCTGCTCCTGTTTAACAGGGGCATGTAACAATGTTGATATAATATTTCAATGCAGGGACCGTTCCTGCGCTCAACAAGAGTATCTGTGAGGGGTTAAAGTTTTGAGGCACCACCACCACACAAGTTCCAATTTTTCTACCCCTGTTTAACAGGGGCATGTAATTACAATTTTTGATATAATATTTCCACGAAGGGCCCGTTCCTGCGACCAACAAGAGTATCTGTGAGGGGTTACAGTGTTGTGACACTACCACCAACACCCAAGGCCCAATTCTTCTGCCCTTGTTTAACAGAGGCATGTAATTACAGTTTTTGATATAATATTTCAATGCAAGGTCCGTTCCTGCACCCAACAAAAGTATCTGTGAGGGGTTACAGTGTTGTGGCACCACCACCCAAGACCCAATTTTTCTGCCTCTGTTTAGCAGGGGCATGTAATTACAATTTTTGATATAATATTTCAACGCAGGGCCAATTTCTTAGCGCAACAAGAGTATCTGTGAGGGGTTACCGTGTTTGGGCACCACCACCACCCAAGGCCCAATTTTTCTGTCCCTGTTTAACATGGGCATGTAATTCCAAATCTCGATATAATATTTCATAGCAGAGCCCGTTCCTGTGCCCAACAAGAGTAACTGTGAGGGCTTACAGTGTTGTGGCACCACCACCAAAGGCCCAATTTTTCTGCCCCTGTTTAATAGCGGCATGTAATTACAATTCTTGATATAATATTTCACAGCAGGGCCCCTTCCTGTGTCCAACAAGATTAACTGTGAGGGCTTACAGTGTTCTGGTACCAACACCACCAAAGGCCCAATTTTTCTGCCCCTGGTTAACAGGGGCATGTAATTACAATTTTTGACATAGTATTTCACAGCAGAACCCCGTTCCTGCGCTCACCAAGAGTAACTGTGAGGGCTTCTGGTACCACCAACACCTAAGGCCCAATTTTCTGCAGAGTATATTGGGCAGCCTATATAGTATATATACTGCTGTTCAGGGTATATAATGCCTGGGGGCCTGGGGGACCCCCACACCATTTTTTTTTATTTAGGTGTGGGGTTCCCCGCAATGTCCATACCAGACCCCAAGGGCCTGGTAATGGACTCGGGGGGGGGGGGGCAAATCTGATTCCAATTTGCGAAATATTGGCGGATAATTTGTTGCATATAGCTGCTCTATCCTAGATGGTAAATGCACCCCTAGATAGGGAATGTGAGAATCATGCCATGTAAAGGCGAAGTGGCTTTTTAGCCAGGAAACAAAGGAATCTGGTAGATTTATGTTAAGGGCCTGCGACTTTGACATATTGACATGTAGCCCTGAATTTTTTCCGAAATCGTCCAGTAGGTGGCAGATATTTGGTAGAGAGATTAGTGGTGAGGTGATGAAGAGGAGCAGATCGTCTGCAAAAAGAGCGCATTTGTGTGATTGTGGACCACATTGAATGCCAATATCCGGATGAGTCCTGATCGCTATGGCTAAAGTTTCAATCGCTATTGCAAAGATCAGGGGTGATGGGGCAACCCTGTCATGTACCTTTAGAGATTGTAAATGGCTCTGAGTAGTATCCCTGAAGACATACTCGCACTTCGGGAATTGAATATAGTGCCCTTAGAATGTTAGTGAAGTGTCGGCCAAACCCCCACTACTGTAATATTTTGAAAACATAAGGCCATGAGACAGTATCGAAGGCCTTGTGTAAATCTATAGATAGTAAAAGTCCTTCTTGAGATTGCCCCCCATCCCAGCCCGATCTCAGCAGTGAGATAATGTCAATTGCCCATCTAATTTGATCAGGGCCTTGCCTACCCGGGATGAACCCCACCTGATCTTTATGTATGTATAAGCTTATGAAGGAGGACACCCGGTCCACTAACAATTTGGTTAGGATCTTTAGGTCATTGTTAATTAATGATATGGGCCTGTAGTTGTTAACCTCCCCCGGTTTTGGAAGCACTGTGATAAACGCTGAGTTAAGTGAGAGTTCCAGGGTCCTTCCCTTCCTCAGGGCGTTAAAGAATCGTGCTTGATATGGGGACAGAGTTGGTGCAAACTTTTTATAATAGGGGTTGGAGAACCCATCTGGTCTGGGAGCTGACCTCCGTTTCAAGTTTTTGATTACCAAGAGCACTTATTCCGCCGTTATTGGAGATTCCAATCTCCCTAAACACTTTTTATGGCAATAACTTGCATATTGTATGTTGAAAAATTTGCGCTGCCCTGGACTTTAAGAAGGAAAATTAATATGTAAAAATAGTGATGAAAAATATAAAGATAATTGTAGATGACAAAATTAAATGTGACCGTGTGCTAGGTGCTGCAACTCAAAAATAGCCTGAATATTCAGCTCATAAATTTGTGGATAAAGAAAAATTGCGCAACCAAACACAGCAATATATCTGAAAAAACAAACACAAATCAAATAGTGTGTGCATTCAAGTCCATGTGGTGCTCCAACAAATAAACCGTGACGTTAAACACTCAGGATGGGGCTTGAAACTTCTGTTTGGTAAATATGAAAAGAGAGGCCGCTTACCGGATAAGGTGGATCTCAGATTATAGAGATCCAACTCACTCAGCAAAAGATCATTCAGCTAGTGAACAATCCTCCTGTGACTCCTCCACAGACAGTATCCCTTCCGATACAGAGGGCTCCTATATTCATATGATATTCCTTACAGATGGCAACTCCTTCTTAATAGTCTCCAACATTGGGATATATCACAGGATGAAAAGAAGAAGAGGCTTCATGGTGCAGTACTCTCGTTTAAAAGATTAAAAGCTTCACAAGCACTGACATCCAAAAACAATGAAATGATTTTCAAACAGCCGCGGTTCAAGCCAGCCAGCTGGTGCGTGGTGACGTCAAGAACTGGTGCTCCACCCGACGCGTTTCCCCCTTTAAGGCATCGACTGGGAATGCAGTGTTCATCAGCTGAATGATCTTTTGCTGAGCGGGTTTTATCTCTATAATCTGAGATCCACCTTATCCGGTAAGCGGCCTCTCTTATCATATTTACCAAACAGAAGTTTCAAGCCCCATCCTCAGTGTTCAACATCACCGTTTGTTTGTTGGAGCACCACATGAACTTGAATGCACACAATATTTGCTTTGTGTTTGTTTTTTCAGATATATTGTTGTGTTTGGTTGCACAATTTTACTTTATCCACAAATAACTTACATATAAGCCTTTAAAATTAGCGCTTTTGATTTTTCAGGTTCGGGTCCCATAGACTTTAATGGTGTTTGTGTGTTCGAACACATTTTTTGCCTGTTCGCATGTTCTGCTGCGAACCTAACCGGGGGATGTTTGGCTCATCCTTACTCACTAGTAATAGGTGGTGGTGTGGTCAGAGAATTACAGAATTAATCTTACCCTAATCTTAGTTGTGTCTCATGTCTGATTCCCTTTTAAACACTTTAAAGAGGAAGTAAACCCTGATGGGTTTACTTCCTCTTTTTTTCCCTGCAAAGGTAAA
The DNA here is from genome assembly GCF_037356315.1 of Lithobates pipiens. Classification (NCBI taxonomy): domain Eukaryota; kingdom Metazoa; phylum Chordata; class Amphibia; order Anura; family Ranidae; genus Lithobates; species Lithobates pipiens. The sequence goes on along the minus strand of NW_027507764.1, from coordinate 423,157,964 downwards.
GCATAATGGACTACTATGCATCGCATAGTAGCTCATTATGTGTCACTTACCTGACACAGGAGCCAGCGAAGTCACCGCTGATCCCTGTAGTCCGCCGCGTCCATCTTGCTGGTGGCGCCTCGCAGCTCCGACCAATGACAGCGGCGAAGCCGCGATGACGTCACTCCCACGCATGCGCACGGGAGTCGCGTCTCGCAGCTCCGACGCTACCATTCGGCGAAGCCGCGATGACGTCACTCCCGCGCATGCGCACGGGAGTCGACAAATTAGGCAAATCCATTCTTGGACTTACCGCATTTACTGCGCCTGCGCGCCGCTGTCTACGGCGCATGCGCCGTAGACAGCGGTGCCCATTTTCGGGCAAATATCTCCTAAACCATATAGGTTTAGGAGATATTGCTTGGACCTACAGGTAAGCCTTAATCTAGGCTTACCTGTAGGTCAAAGTGGTTTGAAGGGGTTTACTTCCTCTTTAATTATACTCAGTGTATGTGCAGGTATGTTTACATACCGTGTAGGTGCAAAACTTCACATTATATTATAAAGTAAGACAAACCGATAATAAATAATTGTTATCTTAGCAACAATGGAACAGGCACAGTATGAGTACACATGAGTGATATTATTTTTATATTTCTACTTTTTTTTTTTTTATTAGTTCTTCTTTCCCTGTTACACATTTCTCTCAGGTCTGTTGGATTCAGGACTCCAGTGTGTGTTGCTTTATTTCTGAGGCCTGTTAGTGTCTTTTAAATGTCAAGACATTTTTCCTTTGCCGCTGTAGCTTTCAGCGTTGTTTCACCTTTTGGGCACCTCTACCTTTACCCTCTCCAATCTGCAGTCACCACTGTGCTGATATAATCTAAGATTTTCAGCAAATCAACACTATGTACTCCCTGCTGACTAGGAGAGTTTACTACTGACAGGAATAAAAAGATAGTGCCCTGCAGTGGTTTATCTCTGTATTCTGCACTTGCCACAGACGCTTCTTTATTCTCCCAGGTTTTCACAGTAATATGTGGAAAATGCATTGCTTCATTCGTGTTTCAGTAAGTGAACATTTACATTTAAAGAAAGTTAAACAACTGTAACCTTGGCTTGAGTAATATGCCAAGCTTTTATCAATAATTATTAACCATGGAATATTTCACTTTCAGTGAACAAATAAATTATTACAATAAGGAAAAAAAGGCCTGGATAGGGTTTGGGATTAGTTTAATTTTGTGTAAATTTCAGTATTTTAGGGGTTAAACTCATTTAGTGTTAAGGTCAAGGGTTTTAGGGAGTTTATTATATGTTTTCGGTTAGGGTTAGTGTTAAGGCTGGGTTCACATCAGGTCAGGCGCAGAAATGCATGTAGATCGCACACATTCCTGCACCAGCATGAAGCCACACACAAAACGATGTGCTTTAACCACTTGCGGACCACCCACTCGGAATGTACAGCGGATGGCCGGCCCGCACAGGCATAGTGATGTACCTATGCATACTTCTGGGTTTAGGGCATACACATGCGTGCCCGCTGTGAATGTACACAGCAGAAGCCTGTAAGCGAGTTCAAACCAATCATTCACAGCCGGGACCTGTTGATTGGCTGTGTACATTCACAGCCAAGAGCCCTGTGTTGACAATCACCAAAGAGCTCTGTACAGAGGAAATAATCTCTGTAATACAAAAACAAAAATTCCAGTATATACGCCATAGTATTTAAGCGCTATACCTTTTACACAAACCAATCAATATACACTTATTGGGATTTTTTTTTTATCAAAGACATGTAGCAGAATAAATTTTGGCAAAATATTATTAAGAAATTTGATTTTTACTTTTTTTCTATTGGATTTGTTTTGTAGCTGAAAGAACACAATATTTATTTTTTCAAAATTTTCGCCCTTATTTGCGCTTATATTGCAAACAATAGAAATCCACGTGGTTATCAAATGCTACCAAAAGAAAACATTATTTGTGTGAAAAAATATGTACATTTTGCTTATGTACATCATTGCATAACCACGCAATTACCAGTTAAAATAGCGTAGTATTAAATAGCAAAAAAAGGTATGGTCATGAAGGGGGTAAAATCTTACGGCGCTTAAGTGGTTAAAAAAAATGTAAGGGGGTTCCATTACAAAAGCTCCATGTGATTTCTGTGCGTCTACACTTTAAAAAAAGAGGTGCAGGGTCCTTTTTCCTGCAGGAAACGGGGGCTCAGCATGTCAAAGCTGCACCCCTAATGGCTGGTTATCTGATGATTGGTGGTGTACTGATCAAGGCGCAGCAGGTCCTCAGATACAGTTTTCTCTGTATACCTTTCAATATATTACATACTTTTGGCCTCTGAACTCTGTATGCTTTGCTGTCCTCCAGTAAATCTCCATCTTCCTCTGCAAGCAACAATGCACTGCTCACCTTTGCAACCCCATTTCAGAGCTTATTTTTGTGCCCCTTGTACACATCTAACATCTGTGTTCTCCATCCACAATTCACCCTTCATTGCCGGTCTGCAACTTACCTCTGTGCCCTATTCACAGTTCACCTCTGCACCCACAATCCATAGCTCAACTCTGAGCTCCCCTGCCATAGCTCATCTCTTCCCCACCTTCCATATCTCACTTCTGGACCCCCCCCCCCCCCCCCTACAGCTCACCTAGTTCCATGGTTCTAACCACTGCATCCCCATCTCTCACCTCTGCACCCACTGGAGTGGGAGTCACTCTTTTATGACCTGGCTTTTTTGGGTGATGTACTCTGAATAAGGGCAGGTGCCAGCACTCCTCCGAGTATTTAAGAGTTGCAGCTATTTCTGCATGACCATTCTTAATTATTCTTAATTATTAAGTAATTCTTCATTATTGTTAAGTATGTAATATGTGTTTGTCATCTGAAGGGAAGAGGAACCCAGCTGTTTCATCTTTTACTAGTCAATTTCCACAATAGACATTGCCACCTGGTTGCCATCTTTTGTTTTTTTGAAAGTCTGTGCACCCTAAAGGATCTTGGCCACTGTCACAGGCAAGGTAGTCACTAGAGGAGCCAAAGAATAACGCAAATGGGTGGTGTGTGGCAATTCCTTTATGAGGAAATGGTTGTGGCATAACTGTAAAGAGAAGGGTCTACATAGTGTATTTGTGAGCATGCTGTTAACAGATGTCGATTTGTGCATGCTTCTTAGACAGACATCTCCTATCTTTTAGCATAAGGAACGTTATAGGACCATTATTCCCAACCATATCTGTTCCAGAGAGCAGAATTTTCTAAGGATAAAGTGTTGGATAAGAACATGCATATTTGTCTGTCCTCAGAACGTGGTAGCCACTAGTGATGGACGAACTTCCGACAGGATGTTTCACGAAAACGAACCGCAAATGCGGCCAAAAGTTTGGAACCGCAAAGTTTGCGGCAGGCCCCATTGACTTTAATGGCAGGTGAACCTTAAAAACTTACAGGTCATATTTTAGCCACAAAATACTTACTAGCTGTACACACATAGTCCCACCACATGGACACTGACATAACAGAAGTATTAAGTGAATCTGGGATCGACAACGACAAGCATTCTTTTTTTATCTGTGAAATTTTGACAATTCAGGAGCTCATGAAGGCAATGGAGGAGAGGAAAGGTCAGGGCATGCTATGAAGAGGGTGCAGGAGATGATCACCAGCACCGTGATAGAGAGCACTGACACCAGCACCATGATAGAGAGCACTGACACCAGCACCGAGATAGAGAGCACTGACACCACACCGGCACATGATAGAGAGCACTGACACCACACCAGCACCGTGATAAAGAGCACTGACACCAGCACCGTGATAGAGAGCACTAACACCAGCACCGTGATATATAATATGCTTTCTATATTTGAAAGAAAGTATATTATATGTGTATAACCCTATATACTGTACACCTATACCAGTCCTTAAAAGGACCTTTGTGGACCTAGTAGCTAGTGATTTGCAGACTGTCCCTCCGTCTCTACACTGACAAAAGACAGCTGCAGAATCAGTCAGCAGTGCACTCAGCAATCACCAGCACCCTATATACTGTACACCTATACCAGTCATTAAAAGTACTTTTGTGGACCTAATAGCTAGCGATTTGTGTCACTACAGTCTGTCCCTGCTCCACGCAGCAACCTTTCCCTACACTGACAAAAGACAGAATGTAAAATGGCTGCCAGATCAGGTCTATTTATAAGGTAGGGGGAATATCCAATGGTCCATGTGCTGAAATGTCTCAATTGGCTGTCCTGTACCCCATGATGGATGTGTCATCATGGGTGAAAGTTCTTTCACAATGTATTGCATATGTCTGCCGGGCAAACGGCGCCAGAAGTCCGCCGCACGCAAAATTCTCTGCAAACCGACCGCCGGGCGAACCGCAAGGCCATCTCTAGTAGCCACATAGTTTCCTCCCCACCATCTCCGCAATTCCTTCACAGTTTTTTAAGAAGTAAGGAGAGCTGGTGTCCTTCATACTGAAGTTATCAAAGAAGGTTGAGTCGGATAAAAACCTGTGATATTGGCCATGAAGAATTGCACAAAGTTTGATGCCTTTGTTCTTTTGGCCTACCAGGCAGACCCTAACTAGACACACTTTGGGCCCTACCAACTATGGCTTTTTTCAGATCTCAGTACATTGTGAAGTGATTTCTGGTGTAGCTGTATTTTTCTCCCTGCCATGCTGTGAGTTTGTTCATGGCCCAGGGTGTAAAGCTGTGCTGTGATCTAGGCTGTCACATTGTGAACTTTACACTGACCTTAAAGTCCCTTGCAAAGTGAGATGCTAATGAGCAGCACTTGTAATTGATGTTGTTTTTCTTCATGAAGGATTTGGGGTCTTCCTTGGACTTCTCTCTGAAGGTTCTGCATTTTAGGGCAGGATGTGGCTTCTAGTGTAATGGGTACTGCTCAATAGAATCTTTTAACTTTTCTTCTAAGTGAGAGGAGCTGACAGACCTATGAAAACAATAGAAAGGAATCAGAATAATTTTTTTTTAACTGCTACTGGGGTTTGTGGGGCTGAATAAGCAGCAGATGACAATGTAGAATCAAATGTGTACTGTTTTTTTTTATATTTGGAGCTATGTGTGATCCACTGCTCTTACAAGTGATAGAGTAACTTTTGACACCCCTTCCTGGCTGCGTCAAGAAAGGCATGTCCTTTTAAATACTTTTTGCTACCTGAAGTTCCATTATCAAATCACTTAAAATGTAACTTAAGGCGATTTTGTTTTTCATTTTAGAGCAAGGGAGGATTATATTGGGGGTTTTTGTGATCTGTGTCCCATTGAGGAGATTTCCCTTCAATTCCTACTCCATGGTAAAAACAGAAAGTGAGAGGAAATCCCTCCAAATTGTGGGAATCCCTGCTTTTCAGAAAGAGTGTCCCCATTGGACTATTTCCCCTCTATTCTTGATCAAATGACAAACAAAAATTTTGGGATTTTCTTTCATTTTCACTCTCAGTGAAACTGGACAAATAGAGAGGGTGAATCTTCCTAATGGGAGCACAGACAGCAATAAAAACCTCAAAGGTGTCTTAATCCCTCTCCACTTTATCTAAAACAAAGAAAAGTTATACTTTAACTTCCTGAGTTTCTGATAAGTTTTTTTTAGGTATGTAAGGAAAGTCATCAATTCCTTTGAACAGTGTACTCTCTACTGCTTCTACTGGGGCATAAGACCCTTGTCAAGGCTATCCCAAATCATTTTAAGTTTATTGTCCTGATTTGTTTGGAATGCCCAGAAGACTCATTTCAATTTTTTTGTGAATCTATCTCTTCGCTGCATGACAACTCTAAGCCTCTAAAAGCATTTCCAAAGGAAGATCACCAGCCCTGTAAATTTCAGCATGATCACTGAACTTCTGATATATCTTTTAGTGACTACCTTGTGTCATGAAAAGAACTTGGCAAGGTGCATTGTGATTCGGTTAATGTTTGAACCAGAGCTGGTTGTGTATGGATATGGTGGAAATGTGGTGTGTAATCATACCTAAAGCTAAACTTGAAGGATAATTTGCAGACTCTGGTATCTTGTATATGAGGAGTCTGTCATGGCAGTTGTCACTTTGCTTTGAGCTCTCTTGAGACTTGTCACTGACTTGCAGTGGTGGTAGGTAACATCTTTGGTTATTCTCTTCAAGGGCATTTTTCCTCCCCGGTGTCATGTGACTCATTAGTATTACAAAGTCTCAGGTGTGAATGGGGAGCAGGTGTGTTAAATTCGGTGTTATCGCTCTCACTCTCTCATAATGATCACTGGAAGTTCAACATGGCACCTCATTTCAAAGAACTCTGTTGCTCTACATAAAGATGGCCTAGGCTATAAGAAGATTGCCAAGACCCTGAAACTAAGCTGCAGCATGGTGGACAAGACCATACAGGTTCCACTCAGAACAGGCCTTGCCATGGTCAACCAAAGAGGTTGATTGCACATGCTCAGTGTCAAATGCAGAGGTTGTCTTTAAGAAAAAGACATATGAGTGCTGCCAGCATTGCTGCAGAAGTTGAAGGGGTGGGGGGGGTCAGCCTGTCAGTGATCAGACCATATGCCGCACAGTGCATCAAATTGGTCTACATGGCTGTTGTCCCAGAAGGAAGCCTCTCCTAAAGATGATGGACAGGAAAGCCCATAAACAGTTTGCTGAAGAAAAGCAGACTAAGGACATGGATTACTGGAACCATGTCTTGTGGTCTGATGAGACCAAGATAAACTTATTTGGTTCAGATGGTGTCAAGCGTGTGTGGCGGCAACCAGGTGAGGAGTACAAAGACAAGTGTATCTTGCCTACAGTCAAGCATGGTGGTGGGAGTGTCATGGTCTGGGGCTGCATGGGTACTGCCAGCACTGGGGAGCTACAGTTCATTGAGGGAACCATGAATGCCAACATGTACTGTGACATACTGAAGCAGAGCATGATCCCCTCCCTTCAGAGACTGGTCCGCAGGGCAGTATTCCAACATGATAATGACCGCAAACACACCTCCAAGACGACCACTGCCTTGCTACAGAAGCTGAGGTTAAAGGTGATGGACTTGCCAAGTATGTCTCCAGACCTAAACCTTATTGAGCATCCTCAAACAGAAGGTGGAGGAGCGCAAGGTCTCCAACCAGCCCATCATGGAGGAGTGAAAGCGGACTCCATGGCAACCTGTAAATCTCTGGTGAACTCAGCTGTGTAGCAAAAAGTCAGTGTCTGGCCTACATCCCTGTGGCTACTAATCCCAGCACCACCTCTTCAGGCACTGCCAGCCCACCTGGCTGCAGCTGCCCCTTTCACTAGCACTCCTGACTAACTTCTCCACAGTCCTCACAGACTGACACTCTCACAGGCTGATTTTGGAGATCTCCCAGACCTGCTGACCTGCTCCCGCCTTTCCTCTTCCTGCTCCCATGCCTCCAGGAAGGGTTTCCTCCATGTATCGTGGGGGATCCCTCCAGCACCCATGCCCCAGTCCCAAGATACCCCCCAGACTAGGGGGCCATTGACTCAGTCTCCTCAGCACTCCTTCTCTATCTTCCATCCGACTGCCCCTGCTGGCATCACACATGCCCATTTATGAGGTGGCCTGCCCAATGCCAGCCCATTGGTTGGGGCTGTCATAAATATGCCAATAAGCTCCATCTAGCCTCCTCCCACCTCATCTGGAAGCTTCTCCAAGATTCCAAAAAACAAGGGGAGGCACCAGAGATCCTGTTTGCTGAGTTATCCAGCCTCCCTGAGTCACTCAACCCTGACCCAGATTCAACCCAGGCAGGCCTGGCTCTCAGCCAAACCAATTTACCTATACTAACAGCCAACTATTTACACCTAGCGCGCTAGCAAGGGTCCTACACCATAAAGCTTCTTGCCACATTTTTTCCTTGTTAAAAGATTTTATTAAATATACAGCAATTAACAGGTATGTTAATTATGCTTATAGAAATAGAGAAAATAAAGCTCTTTGCTATACAATGTTATGGAAACCTTAACAATTAAATAAAAGTGTCTTTCAAGTGGAATGTATTTAAATACAACCTGAGAAGTTGGTGAGAAGTCATGTGACAATATAATCACTTCTATAATATTAACAGTACCAAGAGTAATTATACACTAATGAATTTTGAAGGTACAGATTGTATGCATTTTAAAAGTGAGCTGTAAAGTTAGAATAAGAGGGCAGAAAAAGTAGAAGAGAAGGAGGGTAGAAAGTTGGAGAAGTCCACAAGATCGACCCGAGCATGTGCAAGAAATGGTTTGGTTGATTAAATGAATGAATGAATGACACAGCTATCATGGTAGGAGGACCGATTCCTCAAAGGTTGGCGACAGGTAATATTTTAACCATGGGTGCCATATCTTTTCAAATTTGGGATTTGGGGATTTGGTCTCGTTTGATAGCCATCATTTTGGCTTGGGACATGGTGGCATTCCTTCTATTCTTCATCTCAGCCATCACCAATGCAGGGACTTCCATGCCTTTGCCATTGTTTGTTTTGCGGCTGTGAGGAGTTGAACAGAAAGTTTCAATTGGGAATGTGTTATGCAGCCTGGTTTCAAATTAAGTAGTGCAGTGAACGGGTCGGGTCGCACCAAAATCAGAAACATTTTGGAGGCAATGTCAAAGATTTCTTTGCAAAAGGTTTGGGCTATCGGACATGTCCACCAAATATGTAAATGCATACCTACTTCCGAGCATCCCCTAAAACAGAGAGGAGAATAATTAGGTGCTTATTTGGCTACTCTGGAAGGTCCAAGTACCATCGGGTTAGGACTTAATAATTAGCTTCCACCGCTATAATGTTAGGTGAGGCTGACTTTGTTATCAACCATATCCCCAATCAGTCCTCCTCCCATTTCCAGACGTATGTTGGTTATCTAGATTAGGGTTGACTAGAAGTTGAGTGTAGAGGGATGAAATCATACCTTTAGAATGGGGGTCTTTCTTACATACGGATTTGAAATTGGAAAGATGGGTTAATGGATTTTCAAAATTTATAAAAGGTGTGAAGAAGTTTTTAATTTGAAGGTACCTGTATAATTCTGATTGTGGTAAGTCATAGCTTTAACAGAGAGTTGGGAAGGAAAGAAAAGATTTAGGAGAGACAAACTGGTTAAGTCTCAGAATTTCCAAGGATGTCCAAACTTTAAATGATTTGGGGGAGAGCAATGCAGGATAAAAAGCATGTTTTTTTAGGAAGGATAGGAGGGGACGGTGTGGCGATTGCAGATGTTTAGATTTGAGTTTATCCCAAAGGGATATAAAGTGTTTAGTGATGCCATAACAAGTTAGAAATTGATAATGGGTTGCATTCTGAAGCCTCTATTCTTACCCATAAGGGAATTTCCTGAGTTGAGTGGTATTTAGAAAGACTGGCAAGATGTGCAGCTTTATAGTAGGTTGCAAAATTGGGAAACCCAAGGTCTCCGTTAATTTTAGGAAGGTGCAATGTGTGTAAGGGTATATGTGATTTGGAGGAATCCCAAATAAATGTTGTTACCCTTTTCTGTACTAGTCTCAAATGTTAGGAAGGAATTGGGATCGGTAGGACTCTGAACAAATATAATAGTTTGGACAGAATCGTTTTTGTTGCATTAGGCCTCATGCACACGAGACACACGTGAAAACTCTGCTCAAAAAAAGCTGAAACGCACGTTTAGAAACGCGCGTTTGCCGCGTTTGCATGCCATGTTTAGCCGCGTTTAGCCGCGTTTGGGTTTATAAGCGTTTATAAAGATAACATCATATAGACCCACCCCAAGCTCGCAAAGCATGTTATTTTAACTATTTCTGCTATTTTGATCAGAGTGAGCAGCAGCAGCATAGAGAGCAGTTTACTTGCATTTGCCTCTCTTTCTGTGGTATATATTTTGAAATGGATCCCATATTGAATATATGTCAGGAAATGCTCCTGATGTTGCTCTTGATGAGACAGCAACGTCGTTGCAAATTTCGTGAGAGGTCCAGAGTCAGAGCTCGTCAATATTGGACCCATCCGTTGATGGGACAGTGAATGTCTGTTGGATATTTCACAAACATGTAAGTGCAGATGCGTACCTACCCCGACAAGTTTTTTTAATTTTAGCCGGATGTCCATTGTCACATTTGATCTGCTCTTAGAAAAAGAACGACCTGGTCTGACATTCATGGACACCAATATGAGAAACAGTGTGTCACCAGAGGAACGTCTGTTGGTAACGATCAGGTATGTGTATATATTTATAAAATATATTTATCTATAGATGTACAGATTAATTTTTTTCTCTGTCCTTTATTTTTAAAAAAATAATGTCTATTTATAGCAAATTATCCAATGTTTTAAAATATCTAAAATTTTCTTGTGGCAATTTTTAAAATGTTTTCATTATTTCTAATATAAAACAATATTAAAATAGTTTTTTTTTTTTTTTTTTTAATCTTAATATATTTTTTATTCATTTTTTCTAGTTTCAAATTGTTTAAGCAAATCTATGTTAATTAGATTTTTTTATAATTGTTTTAAATTTATTTGGCCAATTTTTTAATATATTTTTATCAACTGCATCTGAACACGCGTTTAACAGCGTCTCGTGTGCATGAGGCCTTATTCTTACCTATCCATGATAATGGAAGGTGGAAGGCGTGACCATTGTTTCAATAGGCTTGTGACCTGTCTCAGTAGCGGAGGATAGTTGGCTGTGAATAGGTCTGTGTTAGAAGCTGTCAGGTGTATTCTAAGACACAGAATTGATTTCTCCACCCAGGTAAAGGGGAGACCATTCTTAGCTGCAACCAATTCCATATAGGAGAGGAACATATTAAGAGCCAGGAATTTCTTGCGGTTAATTATGAGGTCGGAAAAGGCAACAAACCTATTGAAAAGGAGCAGGAGACTTGTGGAGATAGAGATATCAGACAGCAGGATATCATCTGCAAACATATAAGATTTGTGTTGATATCCCCCTATCTCTATACCTGTGATCATAGGGTTGGTTCTGATTTGTTGGGCTAGGGATTCTATTAGAAGAGCATATAGAAGGGGGGGTAGTGGGCAACCCTGATGTGTACCCCTTTCTATATTGAAGGAGTCTGACTTGTATCCTAAATATTTTATATATGCTTTAAGTTTAGTATATTGTTCTGCAATCCATTTTATAAAATGTGGGGCAAAACCCCATTTCTGTAGGTAGTAATGCAAATATGGCCAGGCTACAGAATCAAAGGCCTTCTTGATATCAAGGGAAAGAAAGCATGAAGGGATTTGGCGCATTTTAGCAATATGTTCCAGAAGCACTGCCCTTCGCACATTGTCACCAGCTTGTTGTGTCGGCATGAAGTCTAACTGGTCCCTATGAATTAGATTGCCTATGATTCTGTTGAGGCATTTTGCTAAGAGAGAATGGGGTAATAATTTGTACAAGAAGTTTCACTTGACTGGGGCTTAGATTTTATGCACACAATCACCGTTAAAGTTTCCTGTCTAAAGGAATGCCTGTCCAATAATACATTAAAGGCCTCAGCTAAGATGGGTGAAAGAGTTACTGTGAGCGCTCGATAATATAAAGTCGAGTATCCAGCTGGACCTGGTCTCTTATTCATTTTAAATTCTTTAATGGCATTCGCTACCTCTTCTGTAGTGATAGATTCTTCTAGTAAACTCTTTTGGACATGAGATAATTCTGGCAGGGTTATATGGGAAAAGAAGATGTCAGCTTCAGTAGGATTGAATTCATTCGTTGCCTTGTACAGGGAGGCTAGTTGGGCATGAAATTTATGGACAATTTTGACAGGGTTACTAGTGTAGATATTTTTTGATAATTTGAAATGGATTGGTTTGAATGATTTGTTTACTGACTTCAGTGCGCGTGCCAGATATGTGCTTAGTTTGTTGGATTTCCTGTAAAAGCTATGTCTAGAAAGGTTGAAAGATTTGTCAATGGATTCCGTGAGTAACAGGTAATATTCCAGGTGAGTTTTTTCCAATTTATTTTTAGTAGTCAGAGAGGGGCTTTCTTGAAAGGATATAAAGGCAGCATCAAATTCGGATTCAAGTTTTCGAGCAAGAATTTTGTGTTCATGTTTGAACATAGCCATTTGTCTCTGGAATACTCCACGCAATACAGGCTTGTGAGCGTCCCAAAGTGTTAATGGAGAGATGTCTGGGCTGGTGTTATGTGTTAAATATTCCTTTAACGCTCGTTCTATTTTTAGGTGATGGGATGGGTGTTTAAGCATTATATGTGGGAGGTAAAGGTAAAAAGTAAAAATATCTGGGAGGTACCAGATGGAGTCATGTGCCTTGCAGGGCCGGTGCTACCACTAGGCAAACTAGGCAGCCGCCTAGGGCGCACTGCTGCCTAGGGGCGTCTGACTGCTGGTTACCCTCCATGTCTGCATGCTCTGCAAGCTTCAGTATGTAACTCAGTCTCAGGCAGCTTCTCTGTCCGACCGGTAGTGTAATTAGAGGTGCAGTGCTAGCGGAAGAAGTTACAATGCTTCCTGTATAGCGGCGCCTTCTGTCACATGGACAAGGCAAAGGGGGTGGAGTCAGGGGTGGAGCCAATGGAGGCGGCAAGATGAGGTTTTGCCTAGGGTGTCAAAAATCCTTGCACCAGCCCTGGTGCCTTGGGTAAAGTGGAGGTGATAGTTGTGTAAAACGCATTGTGGTAAGATCATGGGATAGGCATTATATAGGATGTGAGTATTTCTGGTAACATGCCAATTGTTAGGAATATATGGTCAATATGAGTGAGTGACTGATGGCGATGTGAGTAAATCTTCTTTTTGACGGGTTGCTTTCTCTCCAAGAGTCAACCAAATTATATTTAGAGAGGAGCTGAGAAAGTGATAGCTTAATTGGGTTTTCCATCTGGGATGTAGGGAGATTTATCGAGAAATGGGAGGAGCACCTGGTTAGAATCCCCACACATGATAACTGTACCCATTTTATGTGTAGTCAACACCTGTAAAATGTGTGAGAGGAAAGGCGTGGGCTGTTTGTTGGGAGCATAATATGAGATCACTAATCGATGTATCCATAATATGTCCCGAGAGGAATAAGTATCTTCCTTCAGGGTCTTTGATAATCGGTTTGGAGAGTGAATGGAGTGGAGTGGTGAAATGTTATGAGAGTAGTACCCTGTTGTTTGGTGGTGGCTGAAGCTGTATATATTTGTGGACATAAATTTGGGAGTGGAACTTTCTGTGAAATGTGTTTCTTGTAAACATACAATATGCGCTTTCCGTGCATGAAACGTTTGGAATGCTTTGGTCCGTTTCTGTGGTACATTAATACCCTGAACATTCAGGGTGAGAATGTTTAACGGTGCCATGGTAGCTGATTAGGGAAATAAGACTAGAGAACAGAATGAAAGTAACACAGCACCAAAGGATTAGAGAGTGCTGTTCACCCCTGATTGCGAGAAAGAAGAAATGGATATCCCCTATGGTGGGGTTTTTAAGGCAGCAATATGTCTATAATATAGTAAAAAACATGTATATGCTAGTAGGGATTAAGCTACTAAAAACGCAAAATATGGGGCGAATTTCTTTTTTTCATAATATTTATTGAATAAAAAAGAGGATTAAATAACTGACATGATAGTCAAGAATTGAACTCCACTTGACAATAAAAAGATATTATGGATGCACACAAATAGACAAATTAAATTATGTCACATAAACACTGTACACCTGTATATACAATGAGGAGATGAATCTGATGCGTTTCGACCCTCACAGGGGTCTTCTTCAGAGAATTTGTCTCTTGTGGAAGAAAAAGACAACTATAAATAGATATATATAAAGAAGGAAGTTGTTCATCATAGTATATTAAGAACAATTTGCTGTAAGCAATATATACATCTACCATTATGGTAGATGTATATATTGCTTACAGCAAATTGTTCTTAATATACTATGATGAACAACTTCCTTCTTTATATATATCTATTTATAGTTGTCTTTTTCTTCCACAATAGACAAATTCTCTGAAGAAGACCCCTGTGAGGGCCGAAACGCGTCAGGTTCATCTCCCCTTTGTATAAACAGGTGTACAGTGTTTATGTGACATAATTTAATTTGTCTATTTGTATGCATCCATAATATGTTTTTATTGTCAAGTGGAGTTCAATTCTTGACTATCATGTCAGTTATTTAATCCTCTTTTTTATTCAATAAATATTATGAAAAAAAGAAATTCGCCCCATATTTTGCATTTTTAGTAGCTTAATACCTACTAGCATATACATGTTTTTACTATATTATAGACATATTGCTGCCTTAAAAACCCCACCATAGGGGATATCCATTTCTTCTTTAGGGAAATAAGACTTACCAATTATTATACAAGCCTGGCTGGTTGAATCAACCTGTGTGGACTTAGAGGAGAAGAAAGAAGAGAAGAATCCAGTGGAGTCTGGGGTGGAGAAAAAAATTGATAACTTATAAGTTGTTAGGTAATGCAATTTTTGAATTATCATAAAAAGATTTACAAAATTTGTCTGTGATAAGGGATAAAAATCCATATCAGGGGAAAAAAATGCCTTCATCAGACTCCCACATATCGAAGGTGGGAGAATGAGGGAGGTAAAGTAGGGCACACGGATCTTCCGAAAGAAGGAGAACCCTAAAAAGAGAGCATCGTAAAGATGCATATGTGTTTGGACCGCAGGGCATTAAATGGGTGCCCTGCTGCTTATTACTACAAAGGGGTATTACTAAAAGGTGCATACAAGATCAGTCACTGCTCAATCTAATAAATCTAGGGTAGGGAAGGGATCTGGAGGTGGGGAATGGTTAGTATTGTATAAGGCTATGAGTATGTGGAAGAGGGTCACTGTCCATGACTGCATGGAAGTATTAAAACTAACCGAACTGATGTAGTCAGAGTAGTAAAACCATTGCTATACCTTAAAGTATCATAGGAACAAATTAACTGCAGAGTCAGTTTACTTACTACCTACCGACTTTTGAAGGAGGTCTGGTAAAGTTCAGAAAATGTTAAAGAAAATTTGAGACTAGGTTGAACAGTGCTACCCTATGGGATAACAGATTAGGAAAATTTGGTCTCTAGTTAGTTGGTCCTCTGATAACCCCAAATATGCTAGGCTCATTTTCTATGTGTGGGCCATCCTCATTACTACCAGCCCTCCAGTCATCAAGGCGCCCCAACAGGTCATGTTTTCAGGCTCTCCATTATTTTGCACAGGTGATTTGATCACTTCCACTGCCTTAGTAATTACCACAGCCGTTTCTTCTGAGGGAAATCCTGAAAACATGACCTGTTAGGTCCCTTTCACACGGGAACGATCAGTAATGATCCACCCCGTGATAATCCACTTGCTCAGCGGGGATCGCTCCGTTGTCCCCACTGAGCCGGCGGCGGACAGGGTGGTCTCTGCACACTGTGCAGGGACCGCCCTGTCAGCTCTCCGCTCTGCAGATGGATAGAAAAACAGGATTTTCCCCCGTCTGCAGAATCAGACAATAGCAGAGGCGGGCGATAGCGGGTGTCTGCGGATGTGTATCCGCAGACACCCGCTATCCCATAGGAATGCATGTATGTCCGTATTTCATCTGCAAACGGATGGATGAAATACGGACATACTGTCCACATGTGTGAAAGGGGCCTTGGGGCGCCTTGAGGACTGGAGTTGAGAAACACTGCATTAGAGGACCAAAAAAAAAAAAAACATAGGGAAAGCTAATTATAGTTAGGCCCAGGTCTTTTATTAAAAAACAAACACTGTTTTAGTATGAAATTTCAGGGATGGGCCCCATTAGGCCACATGGCTGTTTTGAGACCAATCACAGAACAAGTACATAGGAGGGAGTTCTTTGGAACAAAAGCGAATGGAATCCTATGTTGTTAGTCCATGGAGTCTTCCTGGTCCAGAGGGGGAGAGACATAATGACCTCTCTTTTGGGAGTGCTGATTTGCATTTTTCCCAGAGATCTGAAAGGTGCTGTTTGGAGATGAGGAGGGGCTGTTCTTCTGCATGATGGAGACATGTTAGATGAGGTTTCCACCAGGTGCAGTTTTAGGAGGGTTTGTTGAAGCTCTTCTGCAGATCTGCATGTGTATTTAGAGCCTTGATAGACAAAACTAATGGAGAAAGGGAAACCCCACTGGTATGTAATGTTATGACGTTGTAGCTCCATTAGCTGGGGTTTCATTGCATGCCTTTTGGCTGTGATAAGTTGGGATAAGTCGACGAACAGCTGATAGTTGTTTCCCTGGAAGTTTAAAGATTTTTTTTATCTCTGGCGGCTGCCATGAGTTGTTCTTTTGTCCGGTGATAATGGCATTTTGCGATTATATCACGTTACGGACCGTCTGCTTTTTTGGCTTTGGGGGCTGGGTGTATTCTGTCTAATTCCAAGCATTCAATCGGAATAGCCAGTTGAAGCTCTTGAAATAATGCTGTGATAGCAGATTGCAGATCAATGACAGTTTGAGGGATACCCATGATGCACAGTTTGGAATGTCTGGCTCAGTTTTCATAATCTTCCAGTCTAGTTAGAAGTGTTAAGATTTCCTCTTTTAAATTCTCCATTTCAGTCATATAGTCTTGTGCAGTGATTTCAATATCATCCACTCTGAGCTCCAATGCAGCTGTACGGTTGCCTAGCTCTCTTATCTCTTTAGTGAGGCTGTTAGTGATTTGCTCTGATGTCTGCTTTGGTGCTTTATGAAGCATATGCTCAAATTGTTGTAATAAAGCTGGGGAAGCAGTGGAAACCTGTGTGGAATTCTGTGAGAGATTGAGTTCACTGTCTGACTCCCCTGGGGAGATTGGCTGTGGTAATCTTTGCTTGTGTGAGCGCACTGAGGCCGTATATGAGACAGGGGCCGACTCCATCTTAGTTGCGGCTCGAGCCTGTGAGTCCTTTGTGAGAGAATTCTTTGCCTCTTCCCAGCACCATTTTTGTTGCCAAAAATGAGACAGCTGGTTCCCGGAGATTAGCGAGGGAAAGTGAGTACCTTATTGTCTTGCGGTCTCCATTTTAACTGCTGCTTTTCTCCTCAGTGGTGCGGAGCTCTAGCAGTGCATGATCGCCCTGTTAGACTCTGCGCATGCGCCCCCCCGCCACATTTTTTCAGCCAGCAAGTGTGATTTCTGCATTTCTAAGGATTACCTTGCCGTGCCTTTTCAGCCTCATGTTCCATCTCAGCCTCCAACCTCGCTATCTTTTTCTTGCTCTGAAAAGTGCATTACTTACAAATGAGGATTTAAAGGAACCCAAGAGTTTAGACCTTGTTTTATATGACAATGTTTGACTCTGTGACACCCTTGTGGAGGTACTTGACAGAGACTGTTGAATTACCATATGCAGGTGACCACTGACAGGGTAGCAGGCCTCTGTGTAGTCACTGTCCTGTATCCTACTTTCTAGGTAGCTTCTGTTTTACTGTGCTATCCTCACAACACTTCACGCGTGGCCTGTGTGCTACTTGACATCCAGCTAAACCAGTGGCGGCTGGTGCTCAAAATATAGTGGGGGGGGCACAAACTGAAAAAAAACACACTGTGCCCATCAAATGCAGCTACTGTGCCCATCAATTGCCGCCACTGTGCCCATCAAATGCAGCCACTGTGCCATCAAACGCAGCAACTGTACCCATAAATTGCCACCACTGTGCCCATCAAATGCAGCCACTGTGCCATCAAGTGCAGCCACTGTGCCATCAAGTGCAGCCACTGTGCCATCAAGTGCAGCCACTGTACCCATAAATTGCCACCACTGTGCCCATCAAATGCAGCCACTGTGCCATCAAGCGCAGCCACTGTACCCATAAATTGCCACCACTGTGCCCATCAAATGCAGCCACTGCATCCATAAATTGCCACCACTGTGCCATCAAATGCAGCCACTGTGCCCCATAAATTGCTGCCAGTTGGCCCCATCAATTGCTGCAAGCTTGTCCCATCAATTGCCACCAGTGTGCCCCATCAATTGCCACCAGTTTGCCCCATCAATTGCCACAAGTTTGCCCCATCAATTGCCACATTTGCCCCATCAATTGCCACCAGTTTGCCCCATCAAATGTTGCCAGTGTCCCCCTCCCCCACTGGCACTTACCTGTCTCGAGTAAGCGCATTCCTCCACACTCCTTCCGAGTCCTCGATGTCTTCTCCCGTCCTCTTCTGCTATGATTGGACACCCGTTAGGCATCCAATCACAGTGCCTGTCATTTCAGCCAATCAGGTGACAGGTAACCAGAGGGGTCAGTGTTAGGGAAGCGATTTATTTGATTCCCTAACACAGCACTACGTAAGCAGAGAACGCACAGCAGTGCACCTGCTGTTTACCAATTTGTAAGCCTATTAGAGCCCACGGCTCTAATCAGGATGCCTATTAGAGCCTACAGCTCTAATCAAGCACTTCCAAAAACACCCCCGCCTCTGTAATTCAGATGCCCGTCACCCTGACAAGGGGCCGGAGACACCTGAATAGTGGGTGGCAGCGGCGACAATAGATAGAATCATGCAATGCATGAATCTATCTATTGAAAATTGACAGGTGCAGGAAAGAGGGGGCAGCGCTCCTGCGCCCTCTATGGATGCACCGCCACTGAGCTAAACCCTATTAAATTCTTCAATAGGTGAGATCATGTCTATAAATCCCTGAAGCTTCATTGAGAGTACAAGGTGAGTGAAAATGGTGTGAAGCCGAGAGAAATAAAGTAAATAATATTAAAATAAGACAATAAACCATGTCTCTGAGCCAGTGCCGGGACAAGGTCATCTAGAGCCCAGGGAGAACATGCCAAACCGCACCCCCTCCCCCCACCCAAGATATATGAGCATTAAGTGTCAGTAACCCATTCCCCCCAACATTGAAAGAAAAACGATCACTGATCTAATTAGCATTCATTTCCCTCTAAGAATAAATTCCCCCTCCTCCCAGTACAAATCCACTTCCCCTCTGAAATCCCCCCACCATAAAATCTGCCCCCACAAGGTAAACCACCCCTCCTAGCACAAATCTTCTACCCTTCAAGTCCCTCAAAGTTCCTCTCTGAGTACACACCCCCCCCACTCCAAATCCCTACTCCCAGCAGAAATCACCCCATTCTCCTCCTAGCACAAATCTCTGCTCCTAGCACAAATACCATTCATTCCTACTAGCACCAATGCCCCCATATCACCTCTTCTAGCACAACTCCCCCCCCCCTTCCCCCCAACCACCCCAACACAAATCCTCCTAAAACACCACTTCTAGTACATCTCCCCAAATTTACCCTTCTAGAACAATTCTTACACTCGACTTCCCCCCAAATACCCCCTCCCCCCAGTCTCCTTGTGGTACCCCCACCTCACATGATACCACAGTGCCCAAGGCAGCAGCCCCCTCCTGCCCACCCCTTGTCCCGGCCCTGCTCTGGACTGCTAAAATGTGTGGTAGATGTGGTAAATGAGAATTAATGGGATTTTTAGCAATGCTATCACTACAGAATGAATAGTTTCCTCCAAACTTCATACAGTAGCCTGCTCAGATTGGCTTTGAGAGTCAGAGAGGTGGGGGCTGATGATGTTACAGCCTCTGCCAATCCAAGCAGGCTTTGTATTCATTAATAGAATACATCACGCGCCGCTATTGGCTCCAGCTCCAGCAAGAAGGAATAAGGATATGGCTCCAGCTACAGCAAGAACGAAGAAGGATATGAAGCGTCGGAAGCCTCGGAAGGGCGTGTCATCTTATACGGTGAGTACAGGCAAAAAAACGTAAAAACCTGTAAAATTAGGGGGTCGTCTTATACGCCTGGTCACCTTATACACCGGGAAATGCGGTACAGGAAGGCACACTAGGGTTAAAACACTGCTAAAACAGTCCTGTAGGTGAAGGTGGGAACAGAGGTAGAGCTTAGGACAGTATTTAACATCAGCAAATATTATAAAGCTTTATACCAGCTGGAAGGAGCCCCTGGAGTGAAGTCATGAGTGCTGCAGGCAATTTTACTGTACCCTAGGTAGGGTGGCTACTATCTATGTGAGACTGCAGATCTTCTTCAATGCAATTGTGTGGTCTCTAATGACTTCTGACATGTGTAGTGACTGGGTCTGATTCTTAAAACATATATTGTGTAACTTTAGTCCTATTACTTGCTGTATCATTAGTCAGATTTAAACTTTCTTAAAAAGTTTAACTCTAAGGTGGAGGCTGTAAGGAACTTATTAGTGTTACTTTGATACATCGGGCTCTCTATATCTGAGAAACAGCAAGGAGGTTGGGCCACAGAGTCTGTGAGTTTTCCCCTAGAGGGCGGGTTGGAAACCGACACAATTATTAAAGTAAAGTATACTGTTGCACTATAGAAATGACTAGGTGAAAAACCAAGAGCAAGTAGACTGTGTCCCATGTATGCATTTCATGACTTAATTTTCCATTGTGATTGAAGGGTAATTATAGTTGGCTGAAAAAATTGACGATGCCTGTAACCCAGTTTAGTATGTATTATTTATAAGTATGTGCTCTAAATCACCCTTCCCACCTCAGGCTGCAGTATTTTAATCTTAATACAATCTGAAAATTTTCTAAATAAGCTTCATATTTTTAGAGAAAAGTTCAGTATGATAAAAGGACCATGTGGTAAGGCTGATATATACTGTGTTTACTGAAACATGATGTAGCTGATGACCTTAGAGTGACTAGTAATAAAATTTCAAATAATAACCTGGATGATCTGCTTTATTAGGTTCTAATGGCTGATTTTAGAACATCACAGCAGAAGGCATGTCTAGTCCAAGTCTGTCACTGTCATCATTATTTCCGTTCAAAGCAAATTGTGTGTATAAGTGTGCATTGCAGGGACATAATTCCAGAGCCTACACAACCTACAACAGATGCCTGATCACTCATAATAGAAACTGGTGAAAACGTCAACTATAGCCTTTGTTGAGTGAGGCAAATTTGAAAGTTTGCAAAGTCTAAAAAGCAAAAAAACGGAAAGGATCCTAAAAAAAAAAAAAAAATAATAAAAATCACTATTTATTTATTAGCAAGTCAGAAACATAAACCTGCAGTTAATTAAGAGGAAGGGTATAAAAAAACTTTAAAAAGCATATTACAATGATCTTTAACTGGAAAAAAAGTCTCCTTGATACCCAGAGGCAATTGGATAGCTCCATGGATTAACATTCTATAGTGTTCTGTTTTTTCAAATACGGTAAATAAAATCTTTAAGCAAAATTGCTCTATAGACATTTATGTGTTACTACAAGGTGACCATATTACTCCTAAATTGCCTAAGGGGAGAATAAATTCAGTTCAGCTAATTTTTCTTCCATGCCCCTTAATAATTCAGTTGCCTTTCCTTGTATTCCCTCTATTTCAGTGAGTTATATACTAAACTGCCTGTACGCCACTAACTAACCTGCCTCTAGCTAATGATCTCTCATCTTCATGTTATTATAACACTATATACGGCTGCCGTGTAAGCAGCCTTATATAGTGCAGGGTGTGGACGTAGCCCCATGAGCCATTATTTGCCTAAAGGAACCCAGAGCGTGCTGTGATTGGCCAAAGCATGCAGGCAGTTGCATGCTTTAGCCAATAAGTAGCCGTCAATGCCGTGCAATATGGGACGCTTCACAGCGTTCAAATTTGCTGTGTACGCCCCGTATGTTCAATTGTTTTGCGAACAAACAAACACGTTCGACTCAAACATTGGGTCCATCCATAATGTTGAGGCTAGCAGGTACACAGACAACAATTTATACACATATTTTAGTAGGATTGTGAGTATTTAGAATCTCTTTCAGTTGTTTTTTCTATCTATATCCCCAATAATATTAACTTAAAAGGCTACTTCAGAATACTTTAAAGACCAACAGCAAAAAAAAAAAAGGAGAAAAACCTCACTTGTTAACTACTTGTTTATACCTAGGGATGGTAAAAACAGTTTCACTTACCTGATCCTCTACCCACCTGGCAAAAGACACTTACCTATGCTTCTGCTGTAGACTGTCCCTCTGCACCCTTAAATCCAGGGCAGGACTATGGTCCCTTTGATGATACCATGGGTATGGCAGCCGAATTGCAAAGGAGAAAAGGTTGCGGGGACTGGTCTAGCAGTGTGTCAGAGCCTATGGAAGCAGAAGATCAAGAAAGTAAAGCTGCTTTTTGTCACAGAATACTTTAGGTTTTAAAGAGAGAGCACAGCAGAAGTGAAAGAGCAGACTGAAAACAGAAGGAGGGAGAAGTGAGATGGATGAGTCACAGGTTTCACTCATTTATTATAATGTTTAAATTCAGATTAAGCTACTGAGATCTGTAAACATCAATTTTTTCCCATAAAGCTATTACAGATGGTTGAAAAAACATGTGAAGATTTCCACTTGCTAAATGCATTTGAAAATACAGAATTTTTATGTGCAATATTTCATATTTCCTGTTTAAAATTAAATAATATATATTTGTATATTTTTCAGCTCTGACCATAATAAATAAAAAACAACTATATACAAAACCACAATTTATTCCCTTAAAGACTGTTTCCACAAGAAAAATTCAACCTGACACTAATATTATCATACTGTATCTGTGGCACATCAGGGTTTCTAAGCTCAATGGTAGCGTTTAAACCGTGAGTTTACACCAAAAAAGATATAGTTTTCAGGGCTTTCCTGCCCACTTTTATTTAAACGAACATCAAAATTCACACAGGTATGAATTCCCAAGCAGGGGGTTCTCATCATTCCTGCAAAATATAACATTCAGCCTGCTGGCTCTCTTGTAACAGCTCCAAGTACCTCTTCAAGGTCTCTTCTGAATTTTAGTACCTTTGTTTGGTCCACGTGACCATGAAACACACGTTTATGGTGTTTGTCCCTCTTGGGTTATCTCTGTACGGCTTCCTAGCTGCTTCCGTCCCACATGGACACCTTGGTGCCTGGCAGCATCTCACAAGGCTCCCTTCAGACACACTGACCTCCCTCAGGAGGGGGGGGCTCTGAGCTCTATCTCTGGTTCTCATATAAATTCAGCGCACATCTGCATAATTACCCACTTCAATAACAGGCACTCCTGATGAGGAGCTACTGACAGGCATTACTGAGTGGCACTGATTGGCACTTTGATGAGACACTGACAGGCATTACTGATGTCACTGTTGTGAGCACTGATCTGCACTTTTATGGGCACTGAAAAGTGTTTATAGAGGGGGACAGGTGATGGGCACTGATTGGCAGCTGATGGGCACCTTTTGATGGGAGCTGTGCTGATATTCAATGTGCTCATTATCAGCACAGCCCCCCCCCCCCCCCCCCCCGACAGGGAAAGCTGCTGGTTAATGTGCATGCTACCCAGAAAACTTGGCATAAACCACCATTTTACAGAGTGGCACGGAATCACCACCAACATATCTAACCACAGAAAACATTAACAAATATGTTCTGATAAGTTATTGCATCAGAAAAGGGATAATATTCCACAAATATTAATTCTGTTTCTTCAGTATTGTATGTATATTGTTCTTCTATACATTGTTAAGGATGGCCATAAATGATGCACTTTTCTTTCCTTCAATTACAGGTTGAAGGAAAGAAAATTGCTTGATTCCCCCAATCAACATAGTCAATGTTGATGGGGGAATCCTTCCCACTGTGTTATTGTATTCTCACAGCAAGAGGTTTCCCCTCCATCAGAATAGAATTATCACTGCTGACAGCTATAGCCACTGGTACTGATCATACACAAAAACAGACAGGCTGGTTGTACTGAAGTCAGTCGATAGATCAACTTCAGTACAACCAGCCTGCCCATAGATGGATCAAAATTCATCCCGGTTCCTGCAAACCTGGATGAATTTTGATCCGTCAATGGCTGGCTTCAGTGTATACTTCCACCCCCATGGGACAACCATCTTGTGCTGCCCTCTTTCCCGAGTACATGAGGCTTTGGTAAAACACTAGTAAGATCTGACATGATAACCACACAAGGCATGCTGAGCCTGGGGTGCAGAGGATAAAATCCATTTGGCAGATTAGTTTGCCCAGTCTTTGTCAGTAGATATAAAACTTAAATCTAGAAAAGGAGGCAGGCTGTCACTCCAGGTCTAGATTTATGGAACCAGACTAGGTGAGAGTGAGTAGTATCACAATATGCTATTCCACAAAACATAAAAAAAATAGGCACAGGGCCATCAACAATGAGAACCTGGTCAGATTGTACCAGCAGGAAGGGAAGTAGTCTGAAACATTATAATATCCAAAAGAACGTGTTATCTGACAGTCTGCAACATGATGCATAAGTAACTGTGTGCCGCCCCTAACAGCTGTGTTGCCTTGGGCCATGGCCTATATTGGCTATTTGGCCTTGCTTTCAAACATTTCTATCTACACAAACCTATAATAGAAAGAACACTCAGGATCAATCATGTCAATGTATTGCTAACAGACCTAATGCTAAATCCTAAGGGGGATCACTGTCACCCTGAGGCTGCTTCTATGGTTGAGTAGCAGGGGTTAATATACAATATAGATACATACTGAATGCATAAAATTACAAAACTGCCTTTCACATGTTATTCTGTGTCCAGCGTTAGTAAATAAAATAATCACACAGTGCAAGAGGTGCTTGAAATTCAGAGCAATATGTTTGTCTGTACCATTCTGCTTTCAAACATCCTAAGGCACTGCAGTTGCTGTAATTTACTGCTAGAGGTTATTGTTTTCAATGACCTACAAAATCACATCTTGTTTTTAATTTTCACTAAAGCGGGGATTATACTGCAGCAGCAGGACATTTTATGCGCTTTACCAATGGATGTCATCCTTTTTATTGCAAGTGTCTCATTTGTTTCTCAACCCAACTCAGCTTTGACTTGTCCATGTTTAAGAATAATGCAGATGCTCATCTTCACATACAAATCAACCAATGTATATGGTGTGTATCTGATCATTTTTGTTCATTGCCAATTTACATAATATATACTGTATATAAATAGATAGATCTATATCTCACAAAAGTGAGTACACCCCTCACATTTTTGTAAATATTTTATTATATCTTTTCATGTGACAACACTCCAGAAATGACACTTTGCTACTGTAGCATTGACCCCCAAAGGAGCTGCTGGTTTGATTTGGGCTTACCGATAACCTTCTTGACCTCGCCTCCATCTAGAGGTTCCCGTGGTAGATGGCCCAAAGAAATGCAGAAACTGACACTGAATCTTCTTTTGGGTTATTTATTTAGAAGATAACACAGTCTCTTAATGCAGGATAGAGGGTTAGGAAGGAAGTTCAGGTACTTTTGGAACTGCAAAAATAGAAAGTCTTCCATAGAAGAAATCCAGAGAATAAACGATTCACAACTGGATTCTTACAAGCCCCAGATAGACCTCCTCTCACTAGGCCTAGCAGCCGGTAGGGTGTTAAGTAAAGCAAAGTCTCTGCCACAGACTTGGATATAGAACACTTGAGAAACAAAGTCTCTGCCACAGACTTGGATGTAAAACACTTGAGAAACAAAGTGTCTGCCACAGACTTGGATGTAATCAAGGGACGTAGACAAATTTTGAGAACTATCATACGGCACCAGTATCTCTCGGTCCGGCGATACCGTATGAATATGGATCCACAAAGTGTCCTTCAACTGAGCCTCCAGGCTCCTTCAGAGAAACCAGCCCTGCGCATGGCCTTCTCCTGAAGAGTCCTCCCCTGGATGCTTCTCCAGTTGCTGGGCCTCTCCTCAGATGAGATGGCACTGGACCACCCTTGGATCATTAGGGCCTCAAATCCATTCAGGCATGTCCCTGCAGTTGCTTCACCTCAGGCTATCCAGCCCTGAGGCTCGGAATTGCATGGATCCGCACCCCATGCCAGGAGGGCCATGAGGGCTGGTCAGGAGGACCAGGACCAAACAGAAAATATCTTCTGGACTGGAACCCCGAAGCACGTGATCTCAGTACCTTAAATACCACCTCCCAGAATACAAAGCAGGAAAACCCTCCCACTGGGCTGATTCCGAGAAAGGGATGGCACTCAATACACCCAACTAGACTGCGTTCTACCACTTGCTGGCGGTGTCAGCCACACCTGCAGCCCAGGAGAATTCAGTGCAATCCAGCCAGACTGATACTGAAACCAAAATTTAGCAAAATTAGCCATAAAACCCAATGCTGATTTTAGGAATATTAATTTTCAAAACATATAGTGTATGCTCGTCAGGAGCCAGCACTACACTACAATGTAAAGTAGTAAGTGTACAGCTTGTATTGGATTTGGAGCTCACAGAGGAAGTTCTAAGGAGGCAAAAACACAGTAAGTATTATTTTTGGACAATATGGATAGCTATGGATGTTGTTTCAAGCTTGCATTGTTTATCACATTAGATAAAATGATTGATATACTGTGTATATACATATATATAGTATCTCACAAAAGTGAGTACAACCCTTGCATTTTTGTAAATATTTTATTATATCCTTTCATGTGACAACACTGAAGAAATTACACTTTACTACAATGTAAAGTAATGAGTGTACAGCTTGTATAACTGTGTAAATTTGCTGTCCCCTCAAAATAACTCAACACACAGTCATTAATGTCTAAATCAATGGCAACAAAAGTAAGTACACCCCTCTAAGTGAAAATGTGCAAATTGGGCCCAAAGTAGCAATATTTTGTGTGGCCACAATTATTTTCCAATACTACCTTAACGGTCTGAGCACTGACAGGCTGACCCCCCACCCCTTCAACCTCTGCAGCAATGCTGGCAGCACTCATATGTCTATTTACCAAAAGCAAACTCTGGATATTATGTTGGCCACGGGCACTCAACTTCCTTGGTCGACCATGGTGAGGCCTGTTCTGAGTGGAACCTGTCCTGTTAAACCGCTGTATGGTCTTGGCCACCGTGCTGCAGCTCAGTTTCAGGGTCTTGGCAACAGTGGCGGCTGGTGAAGTTTTAGGATGGGGAGCACCAGACCCCGCCATTCCTTTTTTTACCCCTCCCACTTGGTGAAAATGGGTGTGGTTTCAACGAAATATTGGGCGTGGCTCTAAGGTGGTGTGGTTAGTGTCTGAGATGAACGAGGGACAGAGGGAGAGGGAAAGAGGGATGGAGGGACAGCAGGCCCAGATCCTACACCACAATATAAATATGTGTATTCTAGAAAGTTTAACAATCAGCAGATAAAGATATTTCAAACACCTGGTGTTAGCACTTCAATCATCCTGCCACCATGGTTGTTATGGTGTCAGGATGATTGAAGTGCATTATTTCTATTATAACATTGTAATATAAAATAAAATCATTCAACACACCATAATGCAGAATCAGTGGGAGCCCTGAGCGTGTCACTAGCCACGTCGTCTGCCACCAGATGCCATCAAGTGTCCCCAGCGGAGTCCGTCTTTACATCGGATGCCCCCAGTGGAGTCCCTCCTTGCATGCAGCCTATGTCCCACCAAATGCAGCCCGTGTCACCATCAATTGCAGCAGCATGTGTCACCATCAATTGCAGCAGCATGTGTCACCATCAATTGCAGCAGCATGTCTCACCACCAAATTGCAGCAGCATGTGTCACCATCAAATTGCAGCAGCGTGTGTCACCATCAAATTGCAGCAGCGTGTGTCCCCACCAAATTGCAGCAGTATGTGTCACCATCAAATTGCAGCATCATGTGTTACAACCAAATTGCAGCAACATGTGTCACCACCAAATTGCAATAGCATGTGTCACCACCAAATTGCAGCAGCATGTGTCCCACAAAGTTGCAGCAGCATGTGTCCCACAAAGTTGCAGCAGCATGTGTCCCACCAAATTGCAGCAGCATGTGTCACCATCAATTGCAGCAGCATGCGTCCCACCAATTGCAGCAGCATGTGTCCCTCCAAATTGCAGCAGCATGCATCCCACCAATTGCAGCAGCATGCGTCCCACCAAATTGCAGCAGCATGTGTAACTGCCAAGTTGCAGCAGCGTGCGTCCCACCAAGTTGCAGCAGCATGTGTCCCACCAAACTGCAGCATGCATCCCACATAGTTACAGCAGCATGTGTCACCAAGTTGCAGCAGCATGTGTCCCACCAAGTTGCAGCAGCATGTGTCACCAAGTTGCAGCAGCATGTGTCACCAAGTTGCAGCAGCATGTGTCCCACCAAGTTGCAGCAGCATGTGTCCCACCAAGTTGCAGCAGCATGTGTCCCACCAAGTTGCAGCAGCGTGTGTCACCAAGTTGCAGCAGCGTGTGTCACCAAGTTGCAGCAGCATGTGTCACCAAGTCGCAGCAGCATGTGTCCCACCAAGTTGCAGTAGCATGTGTCCCACCAAGTTGCAGCAGCATGTGTCACCAAGTTGCAGCAGCATGTATCACCATCAATTGCGGCAGCATGTGTCACCATCAATTGCAGCAGAGTGTGTCCCACAAAGTTGCAGCAGCATGTGTCACCACCAAATTGCAGAAGTATGTGTCACCAAGTTGCCGCAGCATGTGTCCCACCAAGTTGCAGCAACATGTGTCCCACCAAGTTGCAGCAGTATGTGTCACCAAGTTGCAGCAGCATTTGTCCCACCAAGTTGCAGCAGCATGTGTCCCACCAAGTTGCAGCAGCATGTGTCCCACCAAGTTGCAGCAGCATGTGTCCCACCAAGTTGCAGCAGCATGTGTCCACCAAATTTCAGCAGAATATGTCACAAAGTTTCAGCAGCATGTGTCACCAAGTTGCAGCATCATGTGTCACCAAGTTGCAGCAGCATGTGTCCCACCAAGTTGCAGCAGCATGTGTCACCAAGTTGCAGCAGCATGTGTCCCACCAAGTTGCAGCAGCATGTATCACCAAGTTGCAGCAGCATGTGTCCCACCAAGTTGCAGCAGCATGTGTCCCACCAAGTTGCAGCAGAATATGTCACCAAGTTTTAGCATCATGTGTCACCAAGTCGCAGCAGCATGTGTCCCACCAAGTTGCAGCAGCATGTGTCCCACCAAGTTGCAGCAGCATGTGTCCCACCAAGTTGCAGCATCATGTGTCACCAAGTTGCAACAGCATGTGTCCCACCAAGTTGTAGCAGCATGTATCACCAAGTTGCAGCAGCATGTGTCCCACCAAGTTGCAGCAGCATGTGTCCCACCAAGTTGCAGCAGCGTGTCCCACCAAGTTGCAGCAGCGTGTGTCACCAAGTTGCAGCAGCAAGTGTCCCACCAAGTTGCAGCAGCATGTGTCACCAAGTTGCAGCAGCATGTGTCACCAAGTCGCAGCAGCATGTGTCCCACCAAGTCGCAGCAGCATGTGTCCCACCAAGTCGCAGCAGCATGTGTCCCACCAAGTCGCAGCAGCATGTGTCCCACCAAGTTGCAGCAGTATGTGTCCCACCAAGTTGCAGCAGCATGTGTCACCAAGTCGCAGCAGCATGTGTGCCACCAAGTTGCAGCAGCATGTGTCCCACCAAGTTGCAGCATCATGTGTCACCAAGTCCCAGCAGCATGTGTGCCACCAAGTCCCAGCAGCATGTGTCCCACCAAGTTGCAGCATCATGTGTCACCAAGTTGCAGTAGCATGTGTCCCACCAAGTTGCAGCAGCATGTGTCACCAAGTTGCAGCAGCATGTGTCCCACCAAGTTGCAGCAGCATGTGTCCCACCAAGTTGCAGCAGCGTGTGTCACCAAGTTGCAGCAGCAAGTGTCCCACCAAGTTGCAGCAGCATGTGTCGCCAAGTCGCAGCAGCATGTGTGCCACCAAGTTGCAGCAGCATGTGTCCCACCAAAATGCAGCATCATGTGTCACCAAGTCGCAGCAGCATGTGTGCCACCAAGTTGCAGCAGCATGTGTCCCACCAAGTTGCAGCATCATGTGTCACCAAGTTGCAGTAGCATGTGTCCCACCAAGTTGCAGCAGCCTGTGTCACCAAGTTGCAGCAGCATGTGTCCCACCAAGTTGCAACAGCATGTGTCCCACCAAGTTGCAGCAGCATGTGTCCCACCAAGTTGCAGCAGCATGTGTCCCACCAAGTCGCAGCAGCATGTGTCCCACCAAGTTGCAGCAGCATGTGTCCCACCAAGTTGCAGCAGCATGTGTCACCAAGTTGCAGCAGCATGTGTCACCAAGTTGCAGCAGCATGTGTCCCACCAAGTTGCAGCATCATGTGTCACCAAGTTGCAGCAGCATGTGTCCCACCAAATTGCAGCATAATATGTCACCAAGTTTCAGCAGCATGTGTCACCAAGTTGCAGCAGTATGTGTCCCACCAAGTACTTACCTTGCATTGTGTTGTCCTCTACAGCGATGTCTCCTCTTACTTCCTGGTTGCTCTCTCCTGGGCGCAATTGGAGAGAGAAAAGAGGAAGTGACATCCTGTAATATATACTACAAATGGGTGGAAGCTACTCGGCACTTCAGAAAGCGCTGCAAGGCTGGCTACACACCCACAAATGAAGCGCCACGTCTGCAATATCGTGATTGCATAGACGTGGCGCCTCCCATAGATGCACTGTGTCTGGCTTAGGACTGTGTCCGGTGTCCGAACACAGTGCATTTAAGGACCTTTTTTTTTTTTAAAGGGCTGCTTTAAAAAAATAAATGCTGACATTCTTTTTTTTGAATGCCTTGAGGGGGGGGGGGGGGGGGGCTGAGAGCGATAACACCAAATTTAACGCAATTGCTCCCCATTCACACCTGAGACCTTGTAACACTAACGAGTCACATGACACCGGGGAGGGAAAATGGCTAATTGGGTCCAATTTGGACAATTTCACTTAGGGGTGTACTCACTTTTGTTGCCGGTTTAGACATTAATTGTTGTGTGTTGAGTTATTTTGAGGGGACAGCAAATTTACACTGTTATACAAGCTGTACACTCACTACTTTACATTGTAGCAAAGTGTCATTTCTTCAGTGTTGTCACATGAAAGGATATAATATAAAAAAAATACACATATATATATATATATAATATATAATATATATATATATATATATATATATATACAGTATATCAATCATTTTATCTAATGTGATAAACAATGCATAGCTATTCATATTGTCCAAAAATAATACTGTGTTTTTGCCTCCTTAGAACTTCCTCTTTTTGCCATCTCACTACTGTGCATGTTAGTTGCTGTCATGTGCGCTGCTCCATGCACACAAAAAATCCCATAGCTCATAGTCCCTGGTCCATCTTGGGAGCAAGAAAGAAAGTGGTTATGTTCTTACATACATTGGGACCATGGAGAATGAACATCCTCTAAGGCCGCGTACACACGCGGGGACTGTTCGCCCAACTTTGTCCGCTGAACAGTGTTTCGGCAAACAGTCCGCTCGTGTGTGGGCTTTCAGCGGACAGTTTCAGCGAACAGTCCGCTGAACAAGGTTTTTCGGAAATTCCGAAAAACTGTCCGCTGAAACCTTGTTTCAGCGAACAGTCCCCTCGTGTGTAGGCTTGTTCGTCAAACTAAGTTCCGCGCATGCTCAGAAAGGATTTACACGCCGAAAGTTATAATGCAGTGTATAGGACGTCGTATTTTTCGTCCCGTCGTACGTGCCGTTCACGTCATCGCGCACGGTTTCAGCAAACTGTTCGTCCGTCGTGTGTGGCCATGTCCGTCCATGCTAATTTTGAGCGGACTGTTTGCCAAAACTGTTTGACGGACAAAGTTGGGCGAACAGTCCCCGCGTGTGTACGCGGCCTAACAGGAAGTCTGATCACATCCGCACAAAAAAGAGTTTGGAATTTTTGAAGAAGATGAGATCAATAGAAGGAACTTTTTAAGTTACGAATATATATTTCAATAGAATTTTCTTTGTTAAACCAGAGTTTAGTATCACTTTAAAGCAGACATGTATTCTTTAAATGCACTGGGTAGTTTTGTACTCTTTCACTACTCCACCCTCTACAACATAAAATGGCAAATATTTTTTTCTTCTTTGCTTGTTACTTTTTTCTTTTTTTATTGCCTGCCCTATGTTATATGTTCATATCCCAGAAGGCTTCAGGCCCCATTTGCAGACGCTAGAGGAGGCTTAAGCATTATCACATGGGGGGACATGCCTAAGCCTATTCCAATACAGTCTTTCAGAAGGTTGGTTCAGTAACTTCACAAGAAAGCTCAGAAACTTCACAGCTCAGTTCATTCACTTGACCTTTATCAGAGCTATCTGCATTCTAGTACAGACTGATTTCACAGGACTCTTCACTTGTGTTGCATATAGACCTGCTGTCTGGATCCTGTGCCGTGTAACTTCTCTCAACTTGATACATCACTAATCAGATTCAAATCAGGACTATGAGACTATTACACTTGGTACCATCCACAGGCAAAGGAGAAAAGAGAGAGAGAGGGGCGCCTCTGGGTGTAGATGTTTCAAAATGTATTTAATTTCAATATAAAAACATAAGATTTTGCACTCACATTTAGTAGGCAAAAAATAGGCATTTAAACACAGAGGGTCGTCTGGTATATCTGATTATGGGACGTCAGCCAGTAATCCGGTCCACATCTGTCATCTTATTGTTCTTTATTGCTCCTGTTCCTTTCGCATGGGGTCCACTACAGGTGTTTTTGCCGGCTTATGGTGGACACAAGATGTGCGGTCTTTGGAACGAGGCTTGGGAGGCAGGGATGACCAGGGCGCGGAGCTGTGACGTCAGAGGGTATGCGACGAAGCTGATTCTGCCTGATGAAAGAGCGCGGTCGTACGACAACCTCGACCCGCACGCTAAAGAAACGCGTCGCATACCCTCTGACGTCACAGCTCCGCGCCCTGGTCATCCCTGCCTCCCAAGCCTCGTTCCAAAGACCGCACATCTTGTGTCCACCATAAGCAGGGGAACCTTAGTGCAGGGCTGGGCATGACGAGGTGCCCAGTCACACCCAGGGGAGGAGTTCCGGGAGGAGCTCGGGGGGGAGCGGACGTATATTAGAGGGGGCGGAGCTGGAGGAAAGCCAGTCGGCAGGACAGCGTGCGAGGAGGCGGTTTTTCCCACCCACCCTCCCTTTGTGTTGGATTGTTTAACCTTTATTTTGTTTTGTTCTTGCAGGTATGGGTATGGAAGGTCGTCATGACAGCTGGGGGGGAGCTTTGGCGGTGTTTTTGTTTGTTGGTCAGTGACGGGAGCGGTAACGGAGGTGACAAAATGGGGTGGGGGGCTCATCGGTAGTAGTATGGCCCCTCCGGTGTATTCATCAAATGGTTGGTGAATACCGGTGGTTGCACTGCGGGAAAAGGGGGTGTCTCCGAGCGGCACAGCTGGAGGCCTATGATGTTTGATAAAGGTCCCGCAGTGTACTGGTGTGATTTATAGGGATATATATATATATCCGGTGAAAGAAGAGATAGCTACGTCACTGACCAATAAACGGGGGTTGAAAAATGTTGTTTCTCATGGTTGTTATTACTTTGTTTTATAAAGTTATTTTGGAGTTTTATGTTATCTGGTTAATAAAAGGCTGTTATGGCCATTTATACTCCATAAGAACGGTGTGGTCTCTTATTTTAAGAAGGTAATAGGGGTATGATGGGTCTGTAACAGTTAGAAGGAAGTTTATCTGGGTTACACTAGTCATGACTGAGAGAAAATGGAAGACAGAGTAGGGTTGTCACCTGTACAGTTTTCTCCCGGACAGTCCGGTTTTTAAATGATGTATTCGGGTTTACTTCTGCCCCAGACCCAGACACATCATTCACATGGACTGCACGGAGAGTGACATGTCTCCCCTCTCCCTGACAGCAGCTTGGTTCAGCAGAACAGAGTGTCAGTGTATCAAAGCTCCTCCACTCCACCCCTCCTTCTCTGTTCTGTACACACACAAGGGGGGGGGGGGGGGGGGGGAGCAGGGACTCGCTGATATCAGGTCTGTAGAAAGTTTTTATTATGCTCTGTAGATGGAGGAGGGAGGGGAGAGAGTGGCTGGAAAGGAGGACATGGTAGAAATATGTGGAGGGATCGAGGGGTTAGGAGGATATGTGCTGGGGGGGCTTTGGCAGGGGGAAGACAATGCTAGAAATGTGAATTGGATTTGAAATCTGGCAACCTCTCCTTGCACTATCTCTCTTCCTTCCCAATGGACCCATCCAGCACATATCCTACCCCCCTACCCCTCCCACTAGCACTAGCCCTCTTCTCTCACAAAGCGACCCTCCTCCCAGCACATATCTGACCCCCCCAAGCACCCCCAGCACATATGGGCACAGGCTGCATAGGATGGACACAGAGGCTGTATGATTGGCACAGAGGCTGCTTATGATTGGTACACTGGCTGTAAGATGGGTACAGAGGCTGCATAAGATTGGCACAGAGGCTGAATATGATGGGCACAGTGGCTGTATGATTGGCACAGAATATGCATATGATGGGCACAGTGGCTGTATGATGGGCCCAGAGGCTGCATATGATGGGCACAGAGGCTGTATGATTGACACAGAGGTGGCATATGATGGGCACAGAGCCTGCACATGATGGGCACAGGCTGCATATGATTGGCACAGAGGCTGCATGATGGGCACAGAGGCTGCATATGATGGGCAAAGAGGCTGCATATGATGAGTACAGAGGCTGCATATGATGAGCACAGTGGCTGCATTTTATGGGCACAGTGGCTGCATATTATGGGCACGGTGGCTGCATTTGATGGGGCACAGTGCCTGCATTTCTTGGGGCACAGTAAGGCAGCAATTGATGTATTTTTTCAGTTTGTGCCCCCCCAAAAATTTTGAGCACCAGCCACCACTGCCCCCAGCACATATCTATCTCTCCCCACCCCCTGCTTGCACTAGCCCTCTCCCCAGGACATATCTGACCGCTGCATTCCGTGCAGAACACTCACAATAGCAGGGGCTCGCTGATATCAGGTCTGTAGAAAGTTTTTATTATGCTCTGTAGATGGAGGAGGGAGGGGAGAGAGTGGCTGGAAAGGAGGACATGGTAGAAATATGTGGAGGGATCAAGGGGTTAGGAGGATATGTGCTGGGGGGGCTTTGGCAGGGGGAAGACAATGCTAGAAATGTGAATTGGATTTGAAATCTGGCAACCTCTCCTTGCACTATCTCTCTTCCTTCCCAATGGACCCATCCAGCACATATCCTACCCCCCTACCCCTCCCACTAGCACTAGCCCTCTTCTCTCACAAAGCGACCCTCCTCCCAGCACATATCTGACCCCCCCAAGCACCCCCAGCACATATGGGCACAGGCTGCATAGGATGGACACAGAGGCTGTATGATTGGCACAGAGGCTGCTTATGATTGGTACACTGGCTGTAAGATGGGTACAGAGGCTGCATAAGATTGGCACAGAGGCTGAATATGATGGGCACAGTGGCTGTATGATTGGCACAGAATATGCATATGATGGGCACAGTGGCTGTATGATGGGCCCAGAGGCTGCATATGATGGGCACAGAGGCTGTATGATTGACACAGAGGTGGCATATGATGGGCACAGAGCCTGCACATGATGGGCACAGGCTGCATATGATGGGCACAGAGGCTGCATGATGGGCACAGAGGCTGCATATGATGGGCAAAGAGGCTGCATATGATGAGTACAGAGGCTGCATATGATGGGCACAGTGGCTGCATTTTATGGGCACAGTGGCTGCATATTATGGGCACGGTGGCTGCATTTGATGGGGCACAGTGTCTGCATTTTTTGGGGCACAGTAAGGCAGCAATTGATGTATTTTTTCAGAATTTTTCAGTTTGTGCCCCCCCAAAAATTTTGAGCACCAGCCACCACTGCCCCCAGCACATATCTAACTCTCCCCACCCCCTGCTTGCACTAGCCCTCTCCCCAGGACATATCTGACCGCTGCATTCTGTGCAGAACACTCACAATAGCAGGGACTCGCTGATATCAGGTCTGTAGAAAGTTTTTATTATGCTCTGTAGATGGAGGAGGGAGGGGAGAGAGTGGCTGGAAAGGAGGACATGGTAGAAATATGTGGAGGGATCGAGGGGTTAGGAGGATATGTGCTGGGGGGGCTTTGGCAGGGGGAAGACAATGCTAGAAATGTGAATTGGATTTGAAATCTGGCAACCTCTCCTTGCACTATCTCTCTTCCTTCCCAAAGGACCCATCCAGCACATATCCTACCCCCCTACCCCTCCCACTAGCACTAGCCCTCTTCTCTCACAAAGCGACCCTCCTCCCAGCACATATCTGACCCCCCCAAGCACCCCCAGCACATATGGGCACAGGCTGCATAGGATGGACACAGAGGCTGTATGATTGGCACAGAGGCTGCTTATGATTGGTACACTGGCTGTAAGATGGGTACAGAGGCTGCATAAGATTGGCACAGAGGCTGAATATGATGGGCACAGTGGCTGTATGATTGGCACAGAATATGCATATGATGGGCACAGTGGCTGTATGATGGGCCCAGAGGCTGCATATGATGGGCACAGAGGCTGTATGATTGACACAGAGCCTGCACATGATGGGCACAGGCTGCATATGATGGGCACAGAGGCTGCATGATGGGCACAGAGGCTGCATATGATGGGCAAAGAGGCTGCATATGATGAGTACAGAGGCTGCATATGATGGGCACAGTGGCTGCATTTTATGGGCACAGTGGCTGCATATTATGGGCACGGTGGCTGCATTTGATGGGGCACAGTGTCTGCATTTTTTGGGGCACAGTAAGGCAGCAATTGATGTATTTTTTCAGAATTTTTCAGTTTGTGCCCCCCCAAAAATTTTGAGCACCAGCCACCACTGCCCCCAGCACATATCTAACTCTCCCCACCCCCTGCTTGCACTAGCCCTCTCCCCAGGACATATCTGACCGCTGCATTCCGTGCAGAACACTCACAATACAGCCACGTTCACTGTTTTCTGCAGTGAGCTATGCGCCACATTACTACCCTCTTTCAGGCCACCAAAAGTTTCCCAGGTCTTTTACAATCTTATAGTGTATATAACCCCCCCCCCCCCCAAAAAAATGCCACCGCTAAAGTGTTCGGGTTTGGCTTGAAGAGCGAACGAAATAACGTCATCACGTTACGAACGATCGGATTTTCCGACAACTTTGTCCGACCGTGTGTACAAGGGCTAAGACAGAGGGAGATACCAAAATCACATCATAATCAAGTTTAAGCAGCTCAAAACTACCATTCGATATCAGCATACTACAGAAAAAATGTTAATCTCATGCAGTATACAGTACAGGATGTAAAAATACATGAAAGTGGGGCAGAACATTCTGATACCAGTATGTGAGGAAAAGCAAACAACCTAGAATGGGAGTGCCTCTCCTGCACTGCAACCAAATAAGCATTAGGGGTCCTCAGAGCACCAGATTACAGCCAGAAGGAAATGGTATACCAAAGCCATGCCAATAAAAGAAGCCTTCAGTAGATAGGATTTACATCAATGCATTGAAAAGCTTAAGTATTGCCAAAACGATTTTTGTACATTTGCACATTAAAAAATAAAACATGCTGGGCTGGAAGCATGCTAGAGATCAGAACCATTGCTTGGATCTCCAATGGTGCTGCAAAAGTGCTCATTCAAAAGTGCTCAAGTTTAGGCTCGGTTCACACAGTGGGCGGCACGACTTGCAGCGCCGCGACCTGCACACGATCAGCGGCGACTTGCAAAACGACTTCTGTATAGAAGTCATTGCAAGTCGCCCGAAGTCGCCGCAAAAGTAGTACAGGAACCTTTTTCTAAGTCGGAGCGACTTGAGTCGCTCCTATTAGACCGGTTCCATAGTACAGAACGGAGCGCGACTTGTCAGGCGGCGAAGTCACCTGGACAAGTCGCCCCTGTGTAAACCGAGCCTAACTGTTGATTGAAGCACTGTGCAAGAAGCATTTTGTCTGCCAGAGATCCAGACTGTTGTTCTCTGTGTTCAGAGGGTCTGTATTTCCAGTGTGCTACCAGCCCAATGAATTTTAGAAAAGACTGTAGCAAATTAGTATGTTTAAAACATTAAAAAGAAACATGAACAAATTCTTTATCCTTTATGCAACATGGCTGTATTAGATTAATTAAAGTGTTCAATTGTGCTGATAGTCATTTATGACAGCAAAAGATGTGGCAACACAAGGTACCTGCAGTAACACCAGATGAACTTAGGCTATCAGCTCCAGTACACCACTTGAATGTTTTCCTTTCCAACAACAACTTTTTGATCATGTGGGCCAGAGAACTACACTATGGGGGTTATTTACTAAAGGCAAATCCACTTTGCACCACAAGTTCACTTGAAAGTGCACTTGGAAGTAAAGTTGCTGTAGATCCGAGGGGGACATGCAAGGAAAATAAAAAAGAGCATTTTAGCTTGCACATGATTGGATAATAAAATCAGCAGAGCTTCCACTCATTTCAGATCTACCCTTTAGATTTATCATGAATGCACTTCCAAGTGCACTTTCAAGTGCACTTATAGTGCAAAGTGGCTATGCCTTTTCGTAAATAACCCCCTATGGATGGACTTTAACCACTTGGGTACCGCGCTATTGCCGAATGACGGCATTAGCGCGGACCTAGATTTCCGGGACGACGTCTATTGACGTCGTCCCGGTCACGAGCGGCGCGCTCTGTGATCGGCGAGTCCGTGAGACTCGCCTGATCACCGATCCGTGCAAGGGGTCGATCCCGACCCCTTATCACCTGATCAGCTGTCAGCCAATGACAGCTGATCATGTGATAGAACGGAGCCGGTAATCGGCTATTATTCCTCCTCGCGCTGACAGCGCGAGGAGAAAAAAAAAAAAGCCGATCACCGGCGGCCGTGATCGGGACATCAGTCCCGATCACGGCCAGCAATGCAATGCACCACATGCCACCTGCCAGTGCCCACCTGCCTCCCGCAGTGCCATCCTGAAGGATAAATAAAAGTAAAAGTAAGTGCCCCCCGTCTGTGCCCATAGTGCCCACAGTGCCACCCACAGTGCCACCCACAGTGCCACCCACAGTGCCACCCCACAGTGCCACCCACAGTGCCACCCAATCTGCCTCAAAGGTGCTGCACCCCAGTGCCGCCCATCAGTGCCCAGCAGTGCCGCCCATCAGTGCCCAGCAGTGCCGCCCATCAGTGCCCAGCAGTGCCACCTATCAGAGCCACCTATCAGTGCCACCTATCAGTGCCCATCAGTCCCATCTATCTGTGGTACCTATCAGTGCCCATCCGTGCCACCCATCCGTGCCACTTATCCGTGCCACCCATCCGTGCCATCTTATCTGTGCCCATCTTTGCCCATCAGTGCTGCCTTATCTGTGCCCATCGGTGCCGCCTTATCTGTGCCTATTAGTGCCGCCTTAACTATGCCTATCAGTGCCCACCAGTGCAGCCTATCAGTGCCCACCAATGCAGCCTATCAGTGCCCACCAATGCAGCCCATCAGTGCCCACCAATGCAGCCTATCAGTGCCGCCTTATCAGCGCACTTCAATGAAGGAGAAAAATGACCCGTTTGCAAAATTTTATAACAAACTATTAAAACATGATTTTTTTTTTTTTTTTTGCATCTTTTTTTGTTTGTTTAGCAAAAAATAAAACTCCGAGCTGTAACTAAATACCACCAAAAGAAAGCTCTATTTGTGGGAAAAAAATGATAAAAATTTCATTTGGGTACAGTGTTGTATGCCCGCGCAATTGTCATTCAAAGTGTATCAGCGCTGAAAGCTGAAAATTGGTCTGGGACTGAGGGGGGTTTAAGTGCCCAGTAAGCAAGTGGTTAATAATAAATACCTCTTTTTCATAAAATAAATTACTGTAACAGTTCATTTTAATTAAAGTGCCCACATGTGGGTCTTTGAATTTGACATTTTTAATCTTCTTGTTTTTAGTTATCACTTTTGAGCCTTTTTTACAGGCTAAAAACAAAAAGCAGAAAAAAATTTCTGATCATTTTTAGTGTGGGGTTAAAGTATATGTATTTCATTAACATTCAATGTTTTTGTAAGCTCTAATGAGCAGGGCCCTTTGATTCTGCCCTACTGTTGTAAAGGGCTCTACAAACTGTCGGCACTATATAAATCCTGTATAATAATGATAATAGTGTTTTCTTTGATTTCTGAACTGTAAATTACATTTATAAAAAAAAAAAAAAAACATGGAATCACAAGACTGGATTTTGATTTATGTTCAATAAATCATTACCCATGGCCTATATTTAATATTTTTCAAACTACAATATACTGTAAGAAAAGTGCTCTGGTCATTAAGATTTCCCCCCTTAACCTCCCTGGCGGTATGATTCTGTCAGGAATTCCATTCCAAAAGCGGTACAATTCTTTTGCATGAAAATTTGGTGTTATGTATCATAGGCCTGTAATTCTTAGTAATTACTTACTAAAACCTGACCAAACAAGACTCTAGTAGACATCCCAGATGTGATAAAGTTAGAAACACAAAATCATGAATTATAATCTTATAAATAATATAATTTTATTCAATAAAGTAATGTGAAATAATGAAATTTGTCAAACAAAGAAAATTCAATAAACATCCTGAGTGTGATACACTTTGAAGCAGGGTACAGCACACAGTCCAACATCACAATCCGGACAATAGAACCGGGTTTCTTTTCGGACTTTTTTCCCACTGCCATCTCTATTTGAGCAGCAAACCACGCACATCCTGGTAGGTGCTGCCTTTTTTGTGGTTGGTGGTACATAGTCCACAAAGTGACGACCTGTAAGGCGCTCTGGGTTGACAACGTCAACAGCATGTCGTCCAGGTCTGATCCCAGATCCTGATGGTGTCTGGTGTTGGAGGAAAATCTGCTCCGCCACCTTCCAGGTAAAATCCGCATGAATAAGAGGCTTGCGACTCTGTGCTCTATATAGGACATATGCGTTCCAAAGGCATTGCTCCAGAAGATGCCGGAAAATCTTTTTATAATATTTTTTTTGTTGCTTGCGCATAGCCGGATAAAATGTCATTGCCTGATCGGCTCTGTCCACGCCTCCCATAGTGCAATTGTAGTCTATGACGACTTGCGGCTTCAGCACATCTTTCCCACGTTTGGTGTGGACCATGGCAGTGGCGGTATTGTGCACGGTACTCATCAGACAAACGTCCTTCTTATCTCGCCATCGCATTGCCATCATTTTACCCTTCTGCCAGGCAACCATTTCTCCGGTTTTTAGATTTTTCCGGGAGAACAGAGATGGCATGTCACGCCGATTGGGCCTAACCGTACCATATGCATCGGTCTTGTTTCTTAGCAAAACATCAAAAAGTTCCGGAGACGTATAAAAATTGTCCAGGGTGACACAATATCCCTGGTTCAGCAATGGCTCCAGCAGTGTGAGGACTGATGATGTGGCCATCCCATAGCCGCTGTACCTGGGGTTGAACTTTGTGCCTTTACCGGTGTAAATGACCGCATTCCATATGTACCCGGTGGATGACTCGCAGAGCATGTAGGACTTTATTCCAAATCTCGCTCTTTTGGACGCAATAAATTGTATCCAGCTCAGGCGTCCCTTGTAGGCCATCAAGCTTTCGTCCACGCAGACGTCCCTTTCTGGCATGTAGGTCCGCTGGAAGTTGCTCACAATAATTTGCGATACCTCCTAGATTTTTTTGAGTTTGGGTGCAGGATGCGTGGCCTCATCAAACTCCTCATTGTTCGTGAAATGAAAATATTTCATGATGAGGGAAAAACGGTATTCCGACATCACGGTGCCAAAAAATGGAGTGGCCAATAATTTATTGGTGGTCCAGTACCATTTTTGGAGCGGTTTCCCCACCACTCCCTGAAGAAGGATGAGTCCCAGGAACTGCCAGATGTCCTCTTTGGTCACTGGTTCCCACTTTCTGCTTCGGGAAAACCTGGCATGCAGTGTAGCGGATTGCTGTACCTGGTAGCGATTTGTCTCTGTGACAATTTTTTCAATTACATCCTCAGTGAGAAATAATTGCAGGTATGCCAGGGGATTGTCACGTTCGACATCTACCTTCATCCCAGGTGATCCAGTGAAAGGGAATCTTGGCGGCGCTACCTGGTCTGTATCGCAGTCGATAGGGCACCAATTGCGCACATCGCTGAGGTCAGGTGCAGGATCATCACCGCTGTCACTTGTCAGATCCGTGTCAGTGTCAGACGACAAATCTCCCACCGACTCGCTGTCGCTAATTTCTGCGAGCAACTCCGTGTCGCTATCGCTGTCACTCAGCTGGTCCAATGGCGATTTTTTAGCGAATTGGCGCTTTTTTGATGCCATGTTAGATATTCTTTTATTGGAGGCAAGGGGCACTGTATGGTTTATCTGTCAGATAGAGATGATACAGTGTAATCCTCTCAGATTACAATGTATCACCTCTATTTATGTGTTTGTGTTGTGTAACTTTTTGAATTTCCCGCCCAGTTCCGCTCCCGTGCGCCGCTGCTGCTCGCAGAGAACGGAACCAGGAAGTGAGGATGGCGTGACCTCGCCGGCGATCGCGTCGGCGATCACAGGGGAGGACACGGAGGACAGCGGAGAACATCGCTGGAGCGCAGGGAGAAGGTAAGATCTCCGCTCGCCGCTCTGCAATGTTACCCCGAGCGTGACTCGGGGTTACCGATAGTACAATAGAAAACCTAACCCGAGTCACGCTCGGGGATACCGCTAGGGAGGTTAATGAGCAGAGCACTTTTTACAATTTGGTACTGCGCTGCTTTAACTGGTAATTGCACGGGCATGCAATGCTGTACTCAAACAAAATTTGCATCCTTTTTTCCCACAAATAGAGCTTTCTTTTGGTGGTATTTGATCACCTCTGCGGTTCTATTTTTTTTGCGATATAAATTAAAAAAGCTTGACATTTTTTAAAAAGAATGATATTTTCTACTTTTTCTTATAAAAAAATCCAATAAACAAAATTTTTGTCATACATTTAGACCAAAATATATTCAGTCACATGTCTTGGGTATAAAAAAATTCAATAAGTGTATATTTATTGGTTTGCGCAAAAGTTATAGCGTCTACAAACTATGGTTAATTTTCTGGAATTTATGCAGCTTTTAGTTTATGACTGCCTATCTCATTTCTTGAGGTACTAAAATGGCAGGGCAGTACAAAACCCACCTGCGTACAGGACCCCAAAAACCAATCACCGCCTTCAGGATTTAGAAGGGCGTACATTTTTGATTTCACGCATCACTACCTATCACAGTTTCGGAGGCCATGAAATGTCAAGATAGCACAACCAAATGACCCCATTTTGGAAAGTAGACACCCCAAGCTATTTGCTGAGAAGCATTTTGAGTCCATGGAATATTTTATATTGTGCCACAAGTTTCAGGAAAATTTAATTTATTAATTTTTTTCCCCACAAAGTTGTCACTAAATTATATATTGCTCACACATGCCATGAGTATATGTGGAATTACACCCCAAAATACATTCTGCTACTTCTCCTGAGTATGGAGATATTACGTATGAGACTTTTTGGGAGCCTAGCCATGTATAGAACCCCAAAAACCACTGCATTCAGGCTTTCGTAAAATGGCGTGAAATGGTGATTTCACTTCCTCACTATCACAGTTTCGGAGACGCTGAAATGTCAAGATAGCACAACCCCCCCCCAAATGACCCCATTTTGGAAAGTAGATACTTCAAGCTATTTGCTAAGAGACATGTTGAGTCCATGGAATATTTTATATTTTGCCACAAGTTTCTGGAAATGGACAATTTATATATATTTTTTAGTTGTCACTAAATTATATATTGTTCAAACATGCCATGGATATATGTGGAATTACACTCCAAAATACATTATGCTGCTTCTCCTGAGAACAGGGATACCACAGGTGTGAGACTTTCGGGTAGTCTAGCCGTGTACAGAACCCCAAAAACCAACCACCGCCTTTATGATTTCTAAGGGCGTACATTTTTGATTTCACGCCTCACTGCCTATCACAGTTTCGGAGGCCATGAAATGCCAAGATAGCACAAAAAACCCCAAATGACCCCATTTTGGAAAGTATACACCCCAAGCTATTTGCTGAGAGGCATGTTGAGTATTTTGCAGCTTTTTGTCACAAAGTATTGAAAATTGAAAAAAGCAAAAAAATATATATATATATATATATTTTCCTTTCCTTTCTTCTTTTTCAACAACAAATGAGAGGTGTGGGCTGAACGAAAAAAAAAGAGATTGATCGGTGGGTATGCCCACCATTAGAATACCGCCCTGCATCTACCCACTTCTAATGATGGGTATACATGCACCGTTTTTTTTAACTGTAGTGGTGAAATCACCTCCTACAGTGCTGGAGTCACTGATTTATGTATCGTGAGAGCAAACCCTGTTGCTGTCAAAATAAATAAATCTGTGCTGCAGCTGAATGGCATACCTGAAAAGCAAACATAGTTAACAATAAAACATTAACTCGA
This sequence comes from Lithobates pipiens, assembly GCF_037356315.1. Classification (NCBI taxonomy): domain Eukaryota; kingdom Metazoa; phylum Chordata; class Amphibia; order Anura; family Ranidae; genus Lithobates; species Lithobates pipiens. Next base: position 423,113,709 of record NW_027507764.1, on the reverse strand, counting down.
AAAAACAACAACAATCTGTGCCAAAAAAAAGTAAAAAATATATGCTGAAGCATGGGCGCAATCCACCCCTAATGTTAGGGGCAAATCGCCCCTCCACCCCTGCCCCCATGCTTCGGCATAGATGCACTTTTTTTAACTTGGTGGAGAAATTACCTCCTACTAGTGATGGCCGAACGGTTCGCCCGGCGGTCGTTTCGCGGCGAATTTCCGACTTTCGCCGTCCGCGGGTTCGAACGCCTTTTTCCGTCGTTCGCCCCGGCGGACTTACGTGTTTAATGTATACAAGAACTTTAACCTTTCGTGACACGTTTATCATGTGTTACAGGACAACCAATTGAGACATGACAGCTCATGGACACTTGGACATTCCCCCTAACCTATAAATACACCCGATCCGGTGGCCATTTTACATTCTTTCTTCTGTCACTGTAGGGAAAGGATCCTGTGTGGAGTAGGGACAGAGAAAACGCTAGCTATTTGGTACACAAAAGTTCTTTTCAGGACTGGTATAGGTGTTAGGTCAGCAGCCTGAGTTTCTTTTGTCAGTTTAGATAAAGGGACAGAGCGCTGTATGCTGCTATTTTAGGGACAGCTCAGCCAGATTAGTCTTTCTTCATCATCATCATCATCATCATCATTAGCTGTTACTATCAGGTCCACAAAAGAGCTGTTCCAGCTAATCGTTCCAGCCTACTCTTTTTTGCCAATTTGTATAGGGACAGGCAGGAAGCAGTGTGTCAGGCAGTGAGGATAATTTTAAAGACTTGCTGTTACTATTAGTTCCACAAAGGTTCTTTTCAGGACTGGTATCAGTGGTACGGTAATAGGCTTGTACACGTATAATATTCTTTCTTCCAAATATAGAAAGAATATTATACTTGACTGCTGCCCTTCTGCTGCAGTCTGCTAATCATTCACAACTCACTTGTTCCACAAAGCTCTTTATCAGGACTGGTAACTTGGTCTGTCTAGGGTGCTACGGTACATAGGCTTGGGTGCGGTACAGTCTGCTGTTCTGTAAGGACCGCTATCGGTCCACAATACATAGGGTTGCCGTGCACTACTGCTGACCGCTGCCCTATACTGCAGCAGTCCTTCATTGGTATAGGGACTGACGTACAGTCTGCTAATCACTAACACACAACCTGCTTGGTCCACAAAAGTTCTTATAAGGACTGGTAACTTGGTATAGGGTGCTACGGTACATAGGCCTGAGTGCGTTACAGTCTGCTGTTCTGTAAGGACCGCTATCGGTCCACAATACATAGGGTTGCCGTGCACTACTGCTGACCGCTGCCCTATACTGCAGCAGTCCTTCAGCGGTATAGGGACTGACGCACAGTCTGCTAAACACTAACACACAACCTGCTTGGTCCACAAAAGTTTTTATAAGGACTGGTAACTTGGTATAGGGTGCTACGGTACATAGGCCTGAGTGCAGTACAGTCTGCTGTTCTGTAAGGACCGCTATCGGTCCACAATACATAGGGTTGCCGTGCACTACTGCTGACCGCTGCCCTATACTGCAGCAGTCCTTCATTGGTATAGGGACTGACGTACAGTCTGCTAATCACTAACACACAACCTGCTTGGTCCACAAAAGTTCTTATAAGGACTGGTAACTTGGTATAGGGTGCTACGGTACATAGGCCTGAGTGCGTTACAGTCTGCTGTTCTGTAAGGACCGCTATCGGTCCACAATACATAGGGTTGACGTGCACCACTGCTGACCGCTGCCCTATACTGCAGCAGTCCTTCAGCGGTATAGGGACTGACGTACAGTCTGCTAAACACTAATACACAACCTGCTTGGTCCACAAAAGTTCTTATAAGGACTGGTAACTTGGTATAGGGTGCTACGGTACATAGGCTTGAGTGCGGTACAGTCTGCTGTTCTGTAAGGACCGCTATCGGTCCACAATAGATAGGGTTGACGTGCACCACTGCTGACCGCTGCCCTATACTGCAGCAGTCCTTCAGCGGTATAGGGACTGACGCACAGTCTGCTAAACACTAACACACAACCTGCTTGGTCCACAAAAGTTTTTATAAGGACTGGTAACTTGGTATAGGGTGCTACGGTACATAGGCCTGAGTGCGTTACAGTCTGCTGTTCTGTAAGGACCGCTATCGGTCCACAATACATAGGGTTGCCGTGCACTACTGCTGACCGCTGCCCTATACTGCAGCAGTCCTTCATTGGTATAGGGACTGACGTACAGTCTGCTAATCACTAACACACAACCTGCTTGGTCCACAAAAGTTCTTATAAGGACTGGTAACTTGGTATAGGGTGCTACGGTACATAGGCCTGAGTGCGTTACAGTCTGCTGTTCTGTAAGGACCGCTATCGGTCCACAATACATAGGGTTGCCGTGCACTACTGCTGACCGCTGCCCTATACTGCAGCAGTCCTTCAGCGGTATAGGGACTGACGCACAGTCTGCTAAACACTAACACACAACCTGCTTGGTCCACAAAAGTTCTTATAAGGACTGGTAACTTGGTATAGGGTGCTACGGTACATAGGCCTGAGTGCAGTACAGTCTGCTGTTCTGTAAGGACCGCTATCGGTCCACAATACATAGGGTTGCCGTGCACTACTGCTGACCGCTGCCCTATACTGCAGCAGTCCTTCATTGGTATAGGGACTGACGTACAGTCTGCTAATCACTAACACACAACCTGCTTGTTCCACAAAAGTTCTTATAAGGACTGGTAACTTGGTATAGGGTGCTACGGTACATAGGCTTGAGTGCGGTACAGTCTGCTGTTCTGTAAGGACCGCTATCGGTCCACAATAGATAGGGTTGACGTGCACCACTGCTGACCGCTGCCCTATACTGCAGCAGTCCTTCAGCGGTATAGGGACTGACGTACAGTCTGCTAAACACTAATACACAACCTGCTTGGTCCACAAAAGTTCTTATAAGGACTGGTAACTTGGTATAGGGTGCTACGGTACATAGGCTTGAGTGCGGTACAGTCTGCTGTTCTGTAAGGACCGCTATCGGTCCACAATAGATAGGGTTGACGTGCACCACTGCTGACCGCTGCCCTATACTGCAGCAGTCCTTCAGCGGTATAGGGACTGACGTACAGTCTGCTAAACACTAATACACAACCTGCTTGGTCCACAAAAGTTCTTATAAGGACTGGTAACTTGGTATAGGGTGCTACGGTACATAGGCTTGAGTGCGGTACAGTCTGCTGTTCTGTAAGGACCGCTATAGGTCCACAATAGATAGGGTTGACGTGCACCACTGCTGACCGCTCACCTATACTGCAGCAGTCCTTCAGCGGTATAGGGACTAAGAGTTTTGTCACAGGGTCATTTAAAAAATGACATGCAGAGGAAGAGGCAGGCCCTTCCGCAGGGGTGGTAGGGGTAGGGCAGGAGCAACAGGCTTGAGCCAAAGTGGGAAGTTGCAGAAGGTGCGTTCAATTACTTTAAAGGATGCACCAGACTTGGTTGAGTGGCTCGCTCAGCCTTACTCTTCTGCACCCTCCTCATCCTCTCGATCTGCACCCTCTTCTTCACTCTCTGCTATGTGCACCCCCAAAGACACTACCACCAACAACACGACCACCACCACCACCACCACATACCTTCCGCTTGAGTCACTGGAATTATTTTCCGATCCATATCAAGAGGACATTTCTGATGCGCAGCCACTCTTGGTATTGGATCAGGAAGAGGAGGTAGCAACAAGCGCTACTCAGCAGTCTGACGCCAGTACCCAGATCAGCCCAAGGAGGAGGTTGGTCCCCGGTGTTGCTGCCTACTCTACTTATAGCGGTGGGGAAGGTGACGTTGATGATGACGTGTCTAGTGATGTCACGTGGGTGCCCACAAGAGAGGAAGAGGAGGGGAGTTCAGAGGGAGATATGGACCAGCAGATAGGGAGGAGAAGCAGCAATGACTTACATTGCACAGCAGGGACAAAGCAGACTGCAAATGTATCAGGAGCGAGTCATCGACCATGTACGGTCACATCTGGCGCTCCCAGGACACCGGCACATGGCTCCGCAGTGTGGGCTTTTTTTAACGTGTCCGCTGCTGACAATAGCGTTGCCATCTGCAATCTTTGCAGTCAACGCGTTAGTCGCGGTAAGCCCAATACTCACCTAGGGACGACCGCCTTAAGAAGGCACATGAGCAGCCATCACCGAGCCCAGTGGGAGCAACGGAACACACAAAGCCACACTGCAGGCTCTCACCGTCCAGCCTCGTCTTCTACTTCTCCTTCTCCTCTCTCCTCACAATTGTCCTCCACTCCACCTTCCATCACGCCAAGCTCACATTTTTCTGCAAAAAGGCAGGCTTCCGTGGGCCTAATGTTTGAGCGTAAAAAAATGATGACGCCGGATAACCCTCTTGCCCAACGGTTGGCGGCTGGCTTGTCAGAACTCATAGCCCGCCAACTACTGCCATATAAACTGGTGGACTCGGAGGCCTTTCGCAAATTTGTGGCCATTGGAACACCACAATGGAAGGTCCCAGGAAGGAAGTATTTCTCAGAGAAGGGCATCCCAGAGCTATATGGCCATGTTCAGCGGCAAGTGAATGTATCTCTGGCACACAGTGTCGGTGCCAAGATACATCTGACCACAGACACGTGGTCTAGCAAACACGGGCAGGGAAGGTATATCAGTTTTACTGCCCACTGGGTGAACCTTCTGACGGCCGTCAAGCATGTAACCCGTGGCACCCGTGTAGATTTGGTTTTACCGCCACGGATTGCATGCAGGCCTGACTCTTCTTCTCCTCCTCCTACTCCATCCTCCTCCCTCTCCTCCTCAGCTGCCTCCTCCTTTTCCGCTGCTAGCGTCTCTTCCACTGCACCGCCCAAGCTCCCCAGAACCTATTCCACATGCCAGGTGAGACGTTGCCATGCCGTGCTGCGTCTGTTGTGCCTGGAAGCAAAGAGCCACACTGGCCCGGCACTCCTTTCAGCTTTGCGTTCACAGGCAGATGAGTGGCTAACACCGCTCAATTTGACAGTTGGTAAAGTGGTGTGTGACAACGGTGCCAATCTGCTTAGCGCATTGAAACAGGGCAAAATCACGCACGTGCCGTGCATGGCACACGTCTTAAACTTGGTCGTGCAGCGATTCCTTGTCAAATACCCTGGGGTCCAGGACATCTTGCGGCAGGCAAGGAAAATCTCGGCCCATTTCAGAAGATCTTACACGGCCATGGCTCGCCTTGCTGACATTCAGCGGCGACACCATCTGCCGGTCAGACGTCTTATTTGCGATTGCCCGACGCGATGGAACTCAACCTTCTATATGCTTGATAGGCTGCTCCAGCAGAAACGTGCAGTTAACGTCTACCTGTATGAACTCTGCGAAAGAAACGGTTCTGGGGAGCTGGGTTTTTTTTCACCGCGCCAGTGGCTGCTCATGCGCGACACATGCAGACTTCTGCGGCCATTTGAGGAGATCACCAAACTGGTCAGTCGCAGCCATGGCGCCATCAGTGACATGGTACCTTATGCCTTCTTTCTGGAGCGTGCATTGCGTCGTGTCATTGATCAGGCTGTGGAGGAGCAGGAGCGGGAAGATGAGGAAGTCGCAATGCTGGATGAATTCCCAGGGGGGGCTACTCTATCTGAGACAAGTCAACAACAGGAGTCTGATGAGGAGTCAGAGGAGGATGGTGCCGGGGCGGATGAGCAGGAGCAAGAAGAGCATGCTTTAAACCTTTCTGGGATCCCTGTTGTGCGAGGATGGGGAGAGGAGAATGAAGAGGACGACATTATCCTGGATGATGAGCAGGAGCCAGGCCACCACACCGCTTCCACTTTAGTGCAAATGGGGGCCTTCATGCTCCAGTGTTTTAATAGGGACCCCCGTATAAAAAGCATGAGGGTCAAGGACCAGTACTGGGTGGCAACGTACTTAGACCCCCGGTACAAACACAAAATGGCGGAAATGTTACCGCCGTCGCAGAGGGCTGTCAGAATGCAGCACTTCCAGGCCTTGCTTCGAGAAATGCTGCATTCTGCTTTTGCGTGCGCTGGCAGAGGAGCAATTCCCACTCCCAGAGAAGGATTTGCGGGTACCAATCCAACAGCGCCTGCAAGAAGAGGCCGGTTTGAAGATGTGTTGGTGACTTCGGATATGAGGTCATTCTTTCAGCCGACCCATCGACAGGTGTCATCCGGATCCAGCATCAGGGAACGCCTAGACCGTCAGGTGTCCGACTACATTGGGTTAACGGCCGATGTGGACGCTCTGAGGAGTGATGAACCCCTAGACTACTGGGTGGGCAGGCTTGACCTCTGGCCAGAGCTTGCCCAATTTGCAATCGAACTGTTGGCTTGCCCCTCATCCAGTGTCCTGTCCGAAAGGACGTTCAGCGCAGCAGGGGGGATTGTGACCGATAAGCGTACTCGCCTAGCTCACCACAGTGTTAACTACCTCACATTTCTAAAAATGAATGAGGCATGGATCTCGGAGGAATTCAACACATGTGATCAGTAGACCATGTATATGTCTATAAACAATTTTTGGAATCAAGCACACAGACCTTCTTAATTCATTTGGCTCACTTCCCTGACCCAAAAAAGCACACCGTACTATATGCCCCTACCCTCCTCTTTGAAGAGGTTGAGCGGTGTCATATTTCTACTGGGGCTGCTTATTATGAGGGGTTCCCACCATCCCTGTGCTGTGCTGACTTCCTCCTGGGTGTTCTTATTATGAGGGGCTCCCACCATCCCTGTGCTGTGCTGACTTCCTCCTGGGGGTTCTTATTATGAGGGGATCACACCATCCCTGTGCTGTGCTGACTTCCTCCTGGGGCTGCTTACGGTGCTGCTGTCAGCGCTGTATGTCACGGAGCTGCTGTCAGCGCTGTATGTCACGGAGCTGCTGTCAGCGCTGTATGTCACGGAGCTGCTGTCAGCGCTGTATGTCACGGAGCTGCTGTCAGCGCTGTATGTCACGGAGCTGCTGTCAGCGCTGTATGTCACGGAGCTGCTGTCAGCGCTGTATGTCACGGAGCTGCTGTCAGCGCTGTATGTCACGGAGCTGCTGTCAGCGCTGTATGTCACGGAGCTGCTGTCAGCGCTGTATGTCACGGAGCTGCTGTCAGCGCTGTATGTCACGGTGCTGCTGTCAGCGCTGTATGTCACGGAGCTGCTGTCAGCGCTGTATGTCACGGAGCTGCTGTCAGTGCTGTATGTCACGGAGCTGCTGTCAGCGCTGTATGTCACGGAGCTGCTGTCAGCGCTGTATGTCACGGAGCTGCTGTCAGCGCTGTATGTCACGGTGCTGCTGTCAGCGCTGTATGTCACGGAGCTGCTGTCAGCGCTGTATGTCACGGAGCTGCTGTCAGCGCTGTATGTCACGGAGCTGCTGTCAGCGCTGTATGTCACGGAGCTGCTGTCAGCGCTGTATGTCACGGAGCTGCTGTCAGCGCTGTATGTCACGGAGCTGCTGTCAGCGCTGTATGTCACGGAGCTGCTGTCAGCGCTGTATGTCACGGAGCTGCTGTCAGCGCTGTATGTCACGGAGCTGCTGTCAGCGCTGTATGTCACGGAGCTGCTGTCAGCGCTGTATGTCACGGAGCTGCTGTCAGCGCTGTATGTCACGGAGCTGCTGTCAGCGCTGTATGTCACGGTGCTGCTGTCAGCGCTGTATGTCACGGAGCTGCTGTCAGCGCTGTATGTCACGGAGCTGCTGTCAGTGCTGTATGTCACGGAGCTGCTGTCAGCGCTGTATGTCACGGAGCTGCTGTCAGCGCTGTATGTCACGGAGCTGCTGTCAGCGCTGTATGTCACGGTGCTGCTGTCAGCGCTGTATGTCACGGAGCTGCTGTCAGCGCTGTATGTCACGGAGCTGCTGTCAGCGCTGTATGTCACGGAGCTGCTGTCAGCGCTGTATGTCACGGAGCTGCTGTCAGCGCTGTATGTCACGGAGCTGCTGTCAGCGCTGTATGTCACGGTGCTGATGTCAGTGCTCTGTATTACGGTGCTGCTGTCAGTGCTCTGTATCTCCTGCACCCTCTTGTTTGCCTACCCTGGTCCCTGACCTTCCCTCTCCTCCATTGCCTTCATTAGCTCCATAGTCCTGAATTGTCAGAACAATTTCCCAAATAAAAAAAAAATGCTTGTAGTTATCGATCCCAAATTCACCTCATACATGTATTATGCTATTGTCCAGGTGGTGGGACTACGTGCTACCCCCTAATAATTACCCCGTGGCCGCAAATTCGACCTAAAGGTTTGCGAAATTCGCCTCCCATTGAAGTCAATGGAGCCCGCGGCGAACGGTCGTTTTCGCGAACGTTTGTGTCCGTTCGCGTTTCGCGTTCGCGAAACGTCCCGTCGGAAGTTCGTCCATCACTACCTCCTACATCGCTGGAGTCATGGCTTTAAATATTGTCAGAGCAAACCCTGTTGCTGTCAGAATAAATAAACCCGTGCTGCAGCTGAATGGTGTAGCTGCAAAGCAAATAATGGTTTACAATAAAACAAAGTAACATTACAGTATAACAGTAAGCCCTTGTACACACGGTCGGAGATTCCGACGGAATGTGTCCTATCGGACCGTTTTGTCGGATATTCCGACTGTGTGTGGTCTGCATCGGACTGTTTCCATCTGAATATCCGACGGACCAAGTTTTCCAACTTGCCGGTAAAATATTTCCGACAAAATGCTCCTATCGGACATACCCCGATCATGTGTAGCCTACTCCGACAGACAAAGTGCCACGCATGCTCAGATCAAATTCCTAGACCAAAGCTATTGGCTACTAGCCTGAACGTAGTCCCGTCGTAACGAAATAACGTCATCACGTTATGTGCAATCAGATTTTCCGACAACTTAGTCCGACCGTGTGTATGCGACATCACTTCCGGACCTCTTCTGGAATTAATTCGTCGGAATTACTCCGACGGATTTGGTTGTCGGAATCTCCGACCGTGTGTACAAGGGCTAAGACATACCATACCTGCAAAGTAAATACAATAAAACATTACAATTAAGCATAAAATACAGTAACAATAGAGAGAGAGCAATAGATAGCGAACAATAGAGAGAAGAAAAATAAAACAACAATTTTTTTGCTTTTTTATTTATTTTTTGTGTTTTTTTTGCTTTTATATTTTATTTTTTTGCACTTTTATTTTAACTGTAAATGTTGCAGATTAGGGTCGCTTAAAATGTGATGGCCCTCTCATATTTACAGACCCTGTGTTAGTGTGCCCTAGGACTGTGCAGTGTGGTACCCTACGCTAATACTCCACTAGTGTGTGGTAGCGACAGAAACATTCACCAATGCAGAGACCAGGTTGGCCAGGACAGGAAGCACAATAATAGAGGGTGTCATGCCTATATCTGCATTTTCTGCAGACACAACATCTTCTTTGGGGTAATCTGTGGCCTGAGGTACCATAGAGGACTTCTGGAAAGTGCCTTTCATGCCGCCGGCTCACTGCATTTGCATCGGGAAGTTGGGCCACAGCACCATCTGGAAACAGAAGGGCTGTAATGATCTCTTCCTGGAATTTTAGGAAGGATCCAGTTCATCCTGAGGCTTTGTATAGCACATAAGTGTTCAGCAGCACCAATTGGAATAAATATACAGACACTTTTTTATACCAGTGTCTGGCCTTACGGGCAGTACGGAGCCATCATCTGGTCGTTGAAGTCCACCCCTCCCATGTTAAGGTTGTATTCATGGACACAGAGGGGCTTCACAACAACACCAGTCACCATTGGAATTTCGACTGCCGTATCTGCTTGAAGGGAGGACAGAACAAAAACATTCCATATATCCCTCCACTTAGCTGCGAGCAAATTAATACACTTCAAGCAGGCTCTCTCCCCCCTCTAAGCCGTTGGGGAAGCCCCAACAATTAGATTGCACTGTGCCACATGAGCAAATTCCACAATCAAAAAGGTGACATAAAGTGGCACACTTGTGTAATAATTGTCCACGTACAAGTGGTACCCCTTTCTGGATAAGGATGACACCAAGGCCCAAACAATCTTGCCAGCACTCCTGTAGTCTGGGCAGTTGATGTGCTCCACGTGACTGTATGTTCCCTCATAAACCATAAAACTATATGTATAGTCTGTTGCCCTGTCACACAGCTTATAGAACTTGACCCCATATCTGGCACCCTTGCTGGGGAGATACTGTTTAAAAGACAAGTGGCCAGAAAATGTAATCAGGGACTCATCAACGAAGACAAATTTATTGGGAATAAACAAGGCTGCAAACTGTTGGTTGAAGTGGTTTACAAGGGGCCGAATTTTGTGGAGCCGATCGTATCCAGGGTCACCCCGAGGACAACAGAGTTTATTGTCATTGAAATGCATGAACCGCAAGATCTGCTTGTATCGTTTCTGGTCATGAAAGCAGAGAACATGGGCATATGGTGAATTGGGTCAGTGGACCAATATGACCGCAACACACTTTTTTTTAGTAATGCCCATGAGGAGGGATAGGCCCTGAAAGGTCTTAAATTCGGAAACCATAACAGCAAGGCAAGGGTCAACTGGGGATTAGCGGTAATGAATTAACCAGCATACAAATTGCTTTGGTCCAAAATAGATCTATAGAGATCTTCCGTGAAAAACTGTGAATAAATATTAAGGGACGTAAAATCAACCATTTTCACCTAAATTCCGGGTTGGCCAGTGAATGGGGGAAGTATGAGCACTGCAGTGGTGGGCTCCCAATTAGGATTGGCATATGCAGTGGGAGGGGCACTATGGGCTCTACAGACCTGTGTTCGAACTCTTGGTGGCTACACTATTTGTGCTAGCCACCACACCAGCTTGAACTGCATTTATGGGACTCGCCACATCACCAAGTGTTACTGCAGTGCTGGTTTGTCTATGACCAGGATGTATTAGCCCGCTGGTGCTTGCCAGTTCACCAAAAGGATGAGCGGCACTAATACTGGCTCTCTGCTCCATATGAGAGCCCTGCGGTTCTTGCACCTCAACAACAGAAGAATGGAGTCAGTACACCTGACCTTAGCAGGGACCACTACTCCCTCATCAGAGCTATCTGTCAAGGTGCCGCTGCTCTCTACCGGTTCATATACTGAGCCTGAATCTGACAGTCAGGCGGCTTCCCCATTGCTCTCATCTGTCATGTTCAGCAATGTGTAGGCCTCTTCACTAGTGTAACTCTGTCTGGACATTTTAACCTCTAAATTTACAGGTACAACTAGTGTGACTATTGTCTTTCAGATAATAGACTCTAATGTTTACTGCAAGATAAAACCTGCCTTGTGGCTTTCTATTTACCACCGATTCAAATGTTCATGTGCTGACCTGACGCTGGCCAATTTATATCAAACAAATACCTGAAGTCTGTAATATTTTAATATTTTTGGAGTAATTGGAAATACGGGGATGGGAGGTGGTTTAAGGAATGTGGGGTTGTGGTTCTGAAATGTTTTTGTACACTTTATTTTGGCACGTTATTAAACTTTTAAGATAATATAGTATGTTACCCTATAAACGTCATTGGGATTTGCTGTTGAGTTTTGGTTTTGCAAACTACAAAACAGGATTCAATGACTCCCCCCCTCCCAAAATCTAAACCAGGCATATCACTCATATATATATATATATATATATATATATATATATATATATATATATATATATATATATATATATATATATCATACACTGTATATCCGGACACTGGTGGCGTCTATGTGGAAATCATTTACCAAAACGTACAATGCTGGGAACTAGTCACAATAGCATTATAGAAGCTGCCCTTTGGATCATTTGATTTTGAAGGTGGAAATTACAGGGCAGGGCTGTGTCTTTATCCTTTGCTTCTCTGCTTTCTAAGGAAATATAGAGGATGTCACTGGTGGTGATCTCTTCTTTAACAGGGACTACTTGCCTGACTGTCATACTGCTCTGGTGAAATTGTAAAATTCAAAAACATCAGGAGTGCTTTCTTTAATTTGACATTGCTTGGTCCACGCTTGTTCCAGAAAAATTACTGCACACGATCGGACTTTCCAACGAAATGGTTGATGTGAGGTTGTTGGCAGACAATCCAACCATGTAGAAAAAAATGCGCTAACCAAAAAAATATGAAAAATAATAAAAAATAAGTAGGCTGCAGTATTGTGGGATAAACACAAATATCAAATAATAACAAAGAAAACTGTGCCACAAATAAGAAGTTACACACTAGAAATAATAACCAGTGTCCAAGAGTGAATAGTAAAAACAAATACTGTGCAATCCAGTCAAAGTCATTTAAAATGACAGTGTCCTGATCATACTATAATGAGCGACCATAGTGCTATACCAAAAAGAGTTAATAAAAAAAAGGTAGTGAACTTGAATAAACAGTCTCTCAATATGCCAATATCCTTGGTAAATCACCACTGTGATCCACACTTATAGTGAATACCACCACCGATATGTAGCCGCTTACCAGATGGTAAAGGCAAGTAGTATTTATATGAACTCAGCCACGATCTTAAACATAAGAGATGGATCCCTCACAGCAACCTCCTCCCAGTGGATGTAAATGCTTGGACTCAATTCATGTGGTTCGTAACAACGTGGACCATATAAACCAAACAGAGGACCATAGCGTTATACCGTAATAGCAGTGGATTTATTAAAATATAAAATATACTCAAAATATTTCAAAAGTGAAAAACATTAAAAACAAAAATGCCGGACTGCATTCAAAGAGCCCTTTCTCCTTTGTAAACAACGCGGTGATGTCACAGCATGTCCTCCCAGACACGTTTCGTCATTACACAGATGGAGTTTCCACCAACAAATGTTTTCAAATTTTCTACCAACAAATGTGTGTTGTCGGACTTTCCGATCGTGTGTACACAAGTCCATTGGACAAAAGTCCAAAGTAAAAACACGTATGTTTGGAAGCAGAAGCAGTCGGTCTTGTAAACTAGCATTTGTAATGGAGAATGAACATTTGTGATGTGGCAAATTATGAAAACTCCAAATGCAGAGCACAATTCTCTTCTTCTTTAATGGGATAATAATGAAGCTTCTTTGCTGGTGATACTGATGGAGTTATTGCAAAATAATTTTCAAATGCTTTTTTTGTTCTAGTGATATCAAGAATAATATTATTTTGGTTTTTTTTTTTGTGCAGGTTACCACAACACCATTATCCAGTAGTTTTTAAGAACAAAGATACATCTATGTTGGTGTCCCTTGTCAATTTTACATTGTATTTTTTTAAATGTAACTGCCTACTCCCAAACTGTAATTTGAAGTAAAACACATAGCCAAGCATTATTCTCCACATTTTTTTATTGTGCATTAAAAAAATTCAAGAAATAAAATTAGACATGCTATCTGCCAATAGAACTTAACCAAAAAGTAACTCCAAGGCCAATAATAAATAACATGTTATCTCCTCCGATTCTGCAACATGTCTGGTTGACAAATGACCGTTCAGAAACAAACTGAAAAACACAAAATTAAAAGCACAAATTGAAAAGCGCTAAATGAAAAAAGCGAAAATAAAACACGAAATTAACAGACGGAGCCCAAAGGGTGGCGCAAAAGAGCTGAAAAAACATGTAGTCATAATTGTTGGCAAACATTTGTGTGACCATGTGTATGCAAGATAAGTTTGAGCCAACGCCCTTTGAACAAAATTCCACGGTTTTGTCGGCGGAAAGTTCGATCGTTTGTACGAGGCATTAGTAGATTTTGAAGTTGGACAAACCAAGCTATCTGCTTCTTTCTCTTACTGACCCAGAACAAGAATACAGGATAGGAGTTGTAATCTTACTGGCTGCATGCTTTTTTTAGGCCATTGACTCCCAAAGAAATGAAACAGGGATGATAATGACATCCCAGAGCCTGTAACGCCCCATACACACGATCAGAAATTCTGCCAGCAAAAGTCAGAAATTCTGACTGTGTGTATGCTCCATCAGACTGTTGCTGGCAGAATTCCAGCCAGCAAAAGATTGAGAGCATCTTCTCTATTTTAACGGTCGGAAAAAGTTCCAATTGGAAATTCCGATCGTCTGTACCAATTCCAACACGCAAAATTCCTACGCATGCTCTGGAACAATTCAGCGCATGATCGGAAGCATTGAACTTAATTTTCGTAGTGTTGTGCTTGACCGCGTTCTTGGTGGTCGAAAGTTCCGAGAATTTTTGTGTGACCATGTGTATGCAAGGCAAGCTTGAGCGGAATTCTGTCGGAAAAACCATCCAAGTTTTTTCTGACGGAATTTCTGATCATGTGTATGAGGCATTCGTTTTTAACAAATTGTCAGCAGTGGTGCTCCTATATTGCAATTTGAAATGCTTCCTTTTTTTCCGATATAAGGTATCACCCTATATTATTTGTTTAATCTGCACTGTACTGCATATCAGACTGAAAAGTATTTTTTTTTTTAATTCCTTGTGGTTTGTTACCTTTTTCAAATGTTTGAAGCTTGTTGTTTTTTTTTTATTTTTTGCTGTTAGTTTGTAAATTATTTTTCTTTCTACACCTGCATGCTGGCTTAGTGTTTCTTCACCCCATTACTCGTAAGCATGACTATTGCTAATTATGGACCCGTTGACAAACTGTGATTGCATTTCAGTTTTATAGTACAATTACAACGGTCAGAGCTGCCAGAGACTTGCCATTTACAGACACTCACTCTGCTGCATCTATGACTAGAGAGTTGGGATGTTGAGTAATTGCTTTCATAGCAACTGTGGCTTCAACAGAGAGATCATTTGCTTCTATAGCTCCAGGGATACAGAGAATGGGACTCAAAATTGAAGCATATCAAATGGCCAAAAAAAGACCAAAAACATTTCTATTGAGAACATAAAATGATGGAAAATGTGTACATTCCTTCAGCATATATAAAGCAAATTCTGATTAAATCATGACCTGCAGCTTTTAACCCTCCCCATATCTAGATAAGCATGAAAATGGAAAACAGTTATGTACACATAAAATTTTAAAAAAAGCAATTATAATTTGCAAGAAAATTTGTAGTGAAAATTGTCCACTAGAATTAAAGTATTTTTTAACTTAAAGGCATACAATAATGGTGGATGAGTGGAGATGGACGTTGTTTCCAGTCTTGGGAACAATACATTCTAGGAAAATTATGTGTTGTAAGACATCTGACTAACCAGAAAATCTTATCCAGTCTTGTGTATTTTATAATTGTAAATAATTATAAATCTGTATTATTATTTGGTACTCACCCAAAGACAGTTCCTCTGTCATGTCAATATTGTGAAGTGCATGTAAAGCCAGGTAGTTACATTAAAGTGAACCTGTTGATGACTTTAATATTTAGTTTCACATTTTCAGTCAAATTTGATAAACCCCTGCTATTTTGTTTCCTATGTGTTCATATTCACACAGCATACCTAAAAAAAATATATATATTTTTTTTTATTCTTGCCTTTTTAGTTGTTTACATGCAGAAAGTTTATACAGGACTGCAAACTATTCTGAACATTTTCAAAGTGGGGGCAGACAGAGATAAAGTGCATTACCATGCAATGCATTATCAAAGCCTTGAGATCTTTAGTGAATTGTTAGGACAGACAGTGTTCAAATCTAGTTTGCAACGGATAATTAAGATCTTCCAGCATAGTACAGAGTTAATTAAAGTGTTACTGAACCAAGGGCCCTGGGTTTTCTATATATGGTCTCCCACAGTACACAGAACATGGAAATGCAATTATTTTAGTAAATATAAACTGCTAAATACCTTTTCTCATCAGCAGTTAGTGCAAGCTTGTGACTTCTATCAGTGTCCGGTTAAAGCTTGTAGGAGGAGTTTTCATTCTACTCTGACTGTCCTATGAGGCTGCAGGGCCCTTGACCCTCTGTCTGGACAGTGCTGATTGGTCCTGTGCTGATCACATGGACCCTCCCAAGAAACAAAAAGCTCTCTAGCAATACACACCTGAGCATGTAAAGAGTGACTCCAAAAGTGTTGTCTTATCAGGAGATGGATTAGGGCAGTGATGGCGAACCTTGGCACTCCAGATGTTTTGGAACTACATTTCCCATGATGCACCACTACACTGCAGAGTGCCTGAGCATCATGGGAAATGTAGTTCCAAAACATCTGGGGTGCCAAGGTTCGCCATCACTGGATTAGGGTCAGCGAAAGAAGGGGAGGATCAGAGAAGACAGGATCAAACAGCCTTTTTACACAATGTGGGGGATTAACCCTTTACCTTCTACAAATCTGCCCTTCTCAAATACAACTCCTGCCTCCACACTGCTAAACAAATGTATTACAACACTCTCATCAAAACCCTCTCATCCAAACCTCATCAACCCTTTTCTACCCTTAATTCCTTACTTCACCCCCCACTGCCCCCACCCACCAACTTGCTTACCGCTCAACAGATTTCCAACCATTTCAATAGAAAAATTGACACAATTCACAAGGAGATATCCAGCATTCAACTTCCTCCCCTTTTGTACCACCACCCCCTCCCTTTAGAATGTAAGCTCTACGAGCAGGGCCCTCCTGTACCTTTTGTATTGTACTGTAATTGTTTTGCCCCCCCTATACATTGTAAAGCGCTGCGTAAACTGTTGGCGCTATATAAATCGTGTATAATAATAATAATTAACCCCTTAGGTCACCTCAGCTTATATAGGAAGCCTGCCCCCTGCCAATTCCAGTTGGGGATTGGTCAGGGTTCCCACACAAGCTGCCTGCCACTCCAGTCCTAGGCCCTGCCCCTCTTCCAGAACATTCTCCCTGGAAGCAAGGGAGGCACCTCAGAACTAGAGCACAGGAGGCTACACCCACTGCTACTCTGGCCACTCACAGCCCCCAGATCAAACAGACAGGCCTAGCTTGTAGCATAGGCCTGTCTAAATTTGCCTGTGCTGACAGTTTTCTAGTAAAACTCTATTAATAGCACCTACCTATTGGTAGAGGTTGCTACATATATACAACGGGTAAAATAAGTATTTAACACGTCAACTCTTTTCTAGGTAAATATATTTCTAAAGGTGCTATTGACATTAAATTGTCACCACATGACGGTAACAATCCATACACACATAGAAACCAAAACAAATAAGTTCTGAAATAAAGTTATGTGAAATAAAATGGAATGACACTGTGAAGTACTAAACACGCTACCTGAAATGTGTTTAATACTTTGTACAAAATCCTTTGTTGGCAATGACAGCTTCAAGAAGCAGGCTTCTGTATGGAGAAACTAGTTGCATGCATTGCTTGGGTGTGATTTTGGCGCATTCTTCCACACAGTTTTCAAATCTTGAAGGTTCTGTGGGCCTCTTCTATGGACTCTGATCTTAAGTTCTTTCAATAGATTTTCTATTGGATTTAAGTCAGGTGATTGGCTGGGCCATTCTAGCAGCTTTATTTCCTTTCATTGAAACCAATTGAGAGTTTCCTTGTCTTGCTGAAATGTTCATCCTCGTTTCATCTTCATCATCCTGGTAGATGGCGGCAGATTTTTTAATCAAGAATGTCTTGGTACATTTTTCCATTCATCCTTCCTTCAATGATATGAAGTTTGCCAGTACCATATGCTGAAAAACAGCCTTACACCATTATGTTCCCACCTCCAAATTTGGTGATATGCACTGCCATTTGACCTCCAAACATGGTTTCTATTATAACATCCAAAAAATTTAATTTTGGTCTCATCTGAACAGACAATATTGTCCCAGTATTTCACAGGCTTGTGTAAATGTTGTGCAGCAAACTTTAAACAAGCTTCAACATGCTTTTTCTTCAGCAATGGAGTCTTGTGTGGTGAGCATGCATACATGCCTGTCAGAAATCTAGCGAGGAGCACGTGGTCGTGACCGGTTTATGGTGAAATTATGTTCTTTCCACTTTTGGATTATGGTCTTGGAAAAGGTATTTGCTTTTACCCATCATGACATGTTTCTTTTGTGACACCCTGGTAACAAGACACCTTTTTATAGGTATAGGGCATCAGTTGAGACTGAACCAGCTGATATTATTTGCACTAACAAGGGGCAGGATTGCTTTCTAATTACTCATAGAATTGTGCTCTATTGTACACCTATGGTGGATGCCATTTTCCTGTGGATTTTTCTTATAACTGATGCTTGATCATGTGACTGCAGGGGTCTATAAATATCCTCATTATGGGGTCACGCATTCATGCTCCTGTATCCCCTAACGATGATCAGTGATGTGAAACGTGTTGGCCAGGGCTAGAATTTATAACATCATCACACCGGCTGATCCCGGCTGTTGGCGATGGTTATTGTTGTTTAAATGCTTGTTTTTTATTTTAGCTATGTGAGTACCTTTTTTAGTTTTGTACAATAAATATACCTTTAGCCTTTTCCCACTATGTGCGCTCTCTGTTCTCCCCTCATGGTGGTGGTATGAGACCTTATGACTCAAGATATAGGAACTTGATATCAGGAGACACTGTTTGTTGAGATTCGTGGGACTGAATTCAATTAACTCGCAGACACCAGGTGGTGTAACTGGGAATCATGTTGATCCAGTAAGCGGCTTTTCATGTGCTGGTGGTCAAGTGTGCATGGTGGAATTCCTAATATCCTTCACGTGGTTTGGTATTCATTGGAGTGCACAACTTTTTTAAGAGAGGATATAGACTGATGCTTCACCTGTGTTTGAGCACATATATGTCAAAATTGTTGGTGACATGCGGACTATCATTTTTTTTATTGAACTATTTCACATAGGTGTGGGCTTTGGACACTCAATATTATTCATCATATATTATGAGAGCACCATGGTCTATATATATATATATTTGTATATATATGTGTGTGAGTGTGTGTTTTAAAAACATTTACCGGTATATGGGTGGCTTTTTTGGAATATTATTACACTTTAGAGCAAAATAAATTAGTTTTTTTCTGTCTCAGTGACTGAATGATCTGGAGACCCTCCTAGTGGCTCTTGATCATTATTCTGAGACCAGGAGCTGTTGTTGACAGCTCAGTTACAGTGCTGGGAGTTACCTGGTCTGAATGTGTGCTGCCACATATATGCGTATAGCTAGCGTTAGGGGTTAAAGAAACATAGAGCAAGCTCCCTTTTCCAAATAAGAAAGAAGGGAGGGCTTACCAACCTTGTGCATTACCAAAAATAATTTTAATAAAGGTAATCATCCACCACCAAAATAAATACTACATTATTTATTATGACAATAAACACATAATTAGGGTGATAATATTAGCAATAATATGATCACAAGTTAATTATAAATGTTTATGTGCCAACACAAATGCGTTCATTGAAATCAACTGATCCAGAAATGATGATGACACTTTTCATCCTCCTCCAGTACCTCCTGTGCACTGTCCATCCCTATAGATCTTTGACACCACAAACTCTGCAAGTCGGTCCTGTTTATCTTTGTCTTGCTGGAATGTAGGGAGTGCTGTTTCTAAAATAATGAGGAAGGAAGATGACAACATTCTCCCAAATGACAAAATTATTCACCTCTTCAAAGGGGCCTCAGCAGACATCCTGTGTCCTTGATCAGCTGCCACTTCCTGGGATCAAACAAGCACACAGTTTGTTGCCGTAATTCATAATGTACTCTATGGGGTTGATTTACTTAATAAGTAAAGGCTGTTCACTTTGTAAAAGTGAATAGGGCGAAGCTGTATTCACTTTAAATACCCAATCACGTGCTAGCAAAAATCTTTTTTTTTTCTATTTGCCTTGTACATGATTGGATATTGAAAGTGAACTCTTTATTATATTCACTAACATTCACTTTGCAAGTAGCGTATACACTTTGCTAAGTGACTAGTCTCTTATTCTATTGTAAATAAATGTCAGTAACTTCTTTATATTGTTTATCCAAGGAGTCTAGCAAATAAAGAGTGGCATACAAAGAAGTGGCAAGGCTGCAGATTATAATGTTTCTGCAAGACCTTTAGTACATTAATGGCAACAAAATTCTGCCAAAATTCATGCAAACTCCCCTGGACGTGATCATTTTCCTTTATTATTTCAACATCTTAAAAAATAACCATAACAGAGAGTGGGTGTTAGTTTTTGAAAATGCATGGAAGCTTTGGTGTTCTTGTCCTGTTGCCCAGCTGATAATGGTGGTCAAAATCTAGTTTGTGATTTGTATATCATTGTTGTGCTTCACTTTGTACCTAGGATGCAGACAAAAACAGTCAGAAGTTGGAGTTTGGTGTCAGGGAGTTAAACAAGATGTGGCAGTTCATTTGGTACTTGTCCTAATGATACATCCTCACTTTTTTCACAATATTTGTGTATTTGATTTCACAGTTTTTTTGTTTTACATTTATATTTATTAGGCCATATTCACATTTATTGGCCAAGCGCTGCACTTTATTTCTTTTTCTTTTAGTTATAAAACTGACCCAATAGACAGCGAATGGTACATGTTGCATGCAGCTGTAGCAGGTGTTACTTGTGCTGGCAGTGCCATGCACCTGGCTACCCAACAAGAGTTCAGAGGAGCATGCCAGTGATTAGTCGTACAGCACAGATACATTCTTGTTGAAGGAATAGTGTCAGCTTGGTATAGTGCGCTGGGTCAAACCACACTAGAAGACCGTTAAATGGGATCTACTATCTGGAACAACATTAACTTCAGCATTGACATCAATGGATAATTGGTGATAATCGTAGAAGAGTAAAAAGTAGAGAGTTTAGTATGAGCTTGCAGAGTGGGGTTGGGGAAGGGGTGGGGGTGGTAAGCTCATTTTGTGTAGCAGATTTGCTTTTTAAATTATCTGTTCTCCTCTGGGACAGAAGCTGCAACAATTAATGGTGTATTTTGGGTATGGGAGGCTGCCTGATGATAAAGAGAAGAATAAGCTTGTGGTTGGCAAAAAAAAAAAAGATGCTTCAATGCTAGATAACAGATGACACTCCTAGATTTGTGCCCGGAAAGCCATGGCTTAACTGTATTCTGCGTTCATAGCAGGATGTTTAAATTTGCATACGGCATCAGGCATTTTGGAGAAATTGTCCATACCCAAGATGCCTGTATGATGCCAACACTTCTCCATGAATTTTTGTAGCTTGAACTGACATCTGAATAGTAGGAAACAATAATTAGATCTGTCTGCCTTAGAAGCAGATATGATACACATAGACATAGACACAGACACATCTACTGTTCTTTTCAACATCTCTATAACATCCTAAAGTCTTCTATTTCTCACCCAGTATAGGTTTTCATATCCTGCCTGTTAGTACATTATTAGTACTTGACCCAGAGTGCAGTAAAGTGTTGTGTCATAGGGTATTCTTTGGGCTTTGAAATAAGAGGAAAGGAGCTTGCATGGGCTTGAAAAAAGGAAGACTGAAACAGAACATTTGCTGCCATACAGAGTACAGAGCTGCCCCTGTAGTAGTGATGTCACTGAAACCATTGTCCCCACTGGAAAATGTCCTTACTTATCTCCTAGTGTGGGCTATGCAGTTAGGAGAGGGGAAGGCTCTCTTCAGCTTCTTTACTTAGCCAAGGGAGGACTTCTTACCCTGAACTGCCTCTGCCTTGTCCAGGGAGTGACTTATGGAGGGGATAGAACCATACTGTGGAGGGGGGAGCTGCTCTAGAGGGAGATCTGTACTAGGAGAGAAGTTGTACTTAGGAGAAGAGCTGTGTTTGGGAGAAGGGTTATGTACTAGTCGTCGGAGATCTGCATTGGGGAACAAATACGTACTTAAGAAGAGATTTGCACTTGATGGGAGATCTGCACTTTGGGGATATCTGTACTGAGTGGAAAAGCTGTACTTGGGGGAGACCTGTACTGTTTGGGAAAACTGTACTGTGGGGGGTTTAAAGTGTTCCAACGTTTTTTTTTTGTTTTGTTTTTTAAGTCAGCAGCTACAAACACTGTAGCTGCTGACTTTTAATAAGGATTTTAATAAGGACACTTGCCTGTCCAGCAAGCTTGCACTTTTGCCCCCCCCCCCCTGGCCGATCCGTCCATCGGATCGGCTGCCGGCGCCGCCATCCTAAGGGAAACAGGCAGTGGAGCCCGTTTCCTACTGCGCATGCGTGAGCCCCTTGACGCTTTGTGAATGGCTCTATTGTTTCCTGGGGCACACACATGTTCCAGAAGACAACGGGGCTGCTGAGGAGGAGGAATTGAAGAAACAGCACTGCGGAATAGGAAGAGGCAGATTAGGAAGACTGCCTATCAACAGGGGTTTCTGGTGAGTAAAAAAAAATTTTTTTTCAAATGTTTGTTTTAATCGTTTTTTAAGAATGTTAATGTAATTTCTTTTTTTTTTTAGGGTGGCCCTCCACTTTAAGCTTGGAGAGGGAGGTCATTTTTGATGTAGTCTGTCTAATGGCTGGTGCATTGTGCTTTCTTGATCCCTGCACTCTGTGCATTACTTATCCCTGCACTCTCAGCATTAATGTATCCCAACTCCTGCATTTTGTGCATTACATTTTTCTGAGCCCTACACAATATACGTACACTATCCTGTGTATTCTATACTTCTGATCACTGCACTCAGTATGTTGAGCTGTATGTAACATACTTCTGACATCTGTACATTATATACTCTTAACCACTGCACTATTTATATACCAGTTCCTGGTTGTTAAGTGGTCTCTGACTATGTGACTACTGACTAAAGTTCTTTGTAAGGTAGGCTCTGCGCGGAGGTTTATTTCCGTACAGGTTTGTGCTCAGAATTTGTTTGTGTCTATGAGATGCTTGCTTGTGTATAGTCAGGTGCCTACAATTTTACTTTGTTATGTCTTCATGGGCTTTATGCCTGGTAATGTATGGCTCATGTGCTATGGTGCATCAGCCCTTTTTGGTCTACGGTGCTTCCTGTGGTTGGCCATGGGAGGTGGGAAGCCATACATGTGGAGAGGTAGCATTACACCTAGAGTGAGGTTTAGCCCCAAGTTCAGCAAAGTGTTTATAAAAAGGGAGAAGGAGTACTGACATGTTTACTGACACATTGCACTGCACCTATAACATTTGGAAAACTGTGATATGGGAATACAATGGAATTGTTGGTTTAATGCCTTTGTTTTCAAATAAAGGAAGTTCTGATTTAGCAAACATCTGGTCTGGTTTACTTGAGAGGAGGGTGAGAACATGCTTCTACAGTGAATAAGTCAATAAGAACTGTGAAATGTAACCTTTTATGTTAACCTTCTGGGTAATGGAGAGTGAGAAGTAAAGGGAAGGAAGAGAAGCCAGCTCTGGAGAGGAGGTGACCACTATTGGAGGTTCTGTTGGAGGAGTGAACTGATTGCTGTATGGTTCAACCTTCTAAGCTCAGGCTCCCTTCGCGAAGAATACAACAGCTTCGAAGAATACAACAGCTTCCCCTCATGCACTCGGGCTGAAGTAAAGTGTATTGTGTAACGTGTGTGCATAAGATGGTAGAGAGAATCCGTGCTCAAAGCAGTATCTCTCAAAATGTCTCTGTAGTCAGTGTCAGGACAGGTGTCACTGTCAAGTAAAAAGATGTTATCCTTCTGGTGTGGCCTCTAGTCATGAGGGGCTCTAACCCACATGAGAAAGCATTGCCACAATACTAACACTGCTAACAAATGCTTGGAGAAAATGATCATGAAAATTTTCAGCAAAGTTCCCACATCCCTACATGTTGCATGTCAATTGAAGCATATATTTGTGAACAAGGACTGTGGCATATGGTACCATGTACACAATCAGGAGGCTCAAGTTTTAGGCCTCTCACACTGGTTTGCAACACAAATTTACTGCAATAATTTAGATGCCGTTGGTAGCCATAAGTTTAAGCATTTTTATACTATGATATCTACTTGCCAATTTTTACTTGACTTTGATATACTGAAAGTATATAATATGACAAGTTTTGCAGCAGAAAGGTACTAAGCACCCGCTGAGATTGCTTTGAGCAATTTCAAAGGTAGCAGAGAACTACATGTGGCTTATGAACTGCTGGTTGTGGACCACAGATGTACAGAATACTTTTCAGTAAATATTTGTTAATGTTGCAATGAAAAAACTTCTAAAAAAAAAACAATATAAAGATTTTTAAATATAAAGAAATAAAATCTAAAGGAGGAGAACATTTGATAAAGTAAGTGAAAATAGAAAGGGTTGTCAGTCCTCATTTCCACTGGAAGAGATATATTGCTCTTCTTGAAAAAAAGTTTTATTAAAACTGATTGCCTTTTTTCTTGTTATTTAGCTTCCCTGCCAAGAGCTGTGTCAGAGTCTTTATGTTGTGACCAGAAAAAAACAAGGCTTTATTACCGAGTGTACACTTTTCTATACCATAAGCTGCACTGTACAAATTGCTCCATTGTTAAACATGGAGATCCATTTGTCGGGCTACACTGGGGAAGGACAAAAGGCATGTTCTTAAAGCATATCTGAACTTAAAAACAAACATTTGATATATTTCAGCTTATCAGTCTTCAGATAGTGGCTGTATTACCTTCTTTTCTTTAGAATTTTTTTTCCTTTACTTTCACCAGGTGATTCTGACAATAACTCACTTCCTGTCCTAGGGTGACAACATTTACTGACTGCACTTTATTTATGGAGGAGTAGCATTTTCACCCTAGGCTTTTCTTCTGATCTTGAACTTCAAACACCTCCCCCTCTCCATTACATAGAGGATCTGGCCTTGTGTTGCACAGAAGATAGCTGAGAAAGCTGATAACATTATTTGAGTTTCGGTTTTGTCTACAAGAAGTTACTAGGACAGAATATTTTTCAGAGGATCAACAAATATGTTTCTGCACTTGCAGAACTGTACAGTACGTAGACAGAATAAAACATACCTAATACAGCCACCCCAACTAAGCTGCAATATATTAAATGATTGTTCTTGGGTTTAGATACACTTTACCAGTAATGTTGTTTAACTGGCAACACCTTTGTGGTGGTCAATAAAATACAGATGACCTTTTCACTTGTCATAGGACTTGTAGCTTTATAATGTGAAAAGGCCAGCTAAATGTAAATAATCCTACCAGTATGCATACCTCCCAACATTTTGAGATGGGAATGAGGGACACCTACTAGAAAATGTATGCAGGCATAGGACACGCCCCTGTCACACCCCCTTAAAGGAGACTTAGCCCAAAAAATTGAATTAATTAAATCCACAAGGTTTTTTTTTTCACCACTACTATTCCTTTATATTGGCTTTTAAAATTTACAAATGCAGCAATTTAGAAATTGGATGAAAGGTTTAGTACTGGGAAACACGTTTTGAAAGATAAAAAGTGCATTTTATATACAACTACTGTATATAGATCTGAATAATAAGGGACAAATGAGAGGGAAAGGGGGACAGAGGGGCATTGCTCCAAATCAGGGACAGTCCCTCGAAATCAGGGACAGTGTAATAATGTTTAGTTTGTAATGCTGTAGTTATAAATGGAGGAGACTTTATTTTGCCCTATCATAAGCAAGCACTGCTTCTGATTGTTATATCATTTATATGGTCTGCCTGGTTCAAGACGATCCGTCTAACACGTAGCTGACTACTTGACATTATGGAGTATAGAGCAATATTTTTATTCATACCAAGAAATAATAATAAAAAAAATCAGTAAATCAATAATGCTGACATGTGCCATATTCATTTATGCAAGTGTAGATTTTAACAGATGCTGCCGGATCTTGCCAGGAAGAAAACTCTTGCACGCATGCACGGGAGAGACGTCATCACGGCTCAGGACACTCACTGTGCCAGAGCCGCGAACCCGGAAGACATGCCGAGGGCAAAATGTCAGCCCATTTGACGTGGAGAGGGTAAGATACCAACGCCTCGTTCTAAGATAACGAGGGGGACAGGTTGGACACTTTTGACACTTTTTTGGGACCAGTGACATTTATACAGCACTAAAAATAGCCACTGATTACTGTATAAATGTCACTGGCAGGAAAGGGGTTAACACTAGGGGCGATCAAGGGGTTAAGTGTGTCCTAGGGATGTGTTTCTAATTGTAGGGGGAGTGTAGTGACAGGAGGAGGAGAGAGATCACTGTTCCTTATCACTAGGAACAGCAGATCTCTCTCTACTCCCCTGTCAGAATGGGGCTCCTGAAACACCAACAGCAGCCTTCCTCAGCAGGACCAGACAAGATCCATGGACATCTTCACTCAGTCAGCTCTCACAAAAACCATGGGCTGCATCTTCAGTGTTTCAGGCCCTCAGGTTTCCCACCTGAGGCCGCACAGCAGCCTGTGCTTGGGAGCAGAGAGCAGACCTCATATGGTCATCAAATTAATACAGTCACCCAACATGTATTGGGGCAAATCCCCTTCTCAGTGGCCAGGTCTGTATGGACATTTATGTTCTCATCTGTAACGTTTCCTTCCACTGTTCAGTACCTCCCATAGTTACTAGACCAGTGTGAAACATTAAGACAGCAAGAGCAGCACCAGAGCACACCGAGAGGACCCTGCTAAACAATCACAGTTCTTTGTTAAGCAGACCGCCCATAAATTTGTCTAACTGTCTCCCTAAAAAAAAAAAAAAAAAACAATATACACTCACTCTAGCACCTACCTATGAGGGTGCTACACGTGCTTTTGCTATATATGATGTTCCTGTGTTCATGGATTGTTTAAAGCAAACCTGCTATACATAAAAAATGCTTCCATTAATAGGTTGCATAAAATATAAACTACAAAGTAGTGTTAAGTTTTAATAACTGTTTCATGAAGAATATCAGTTAAAAAAAGCTTCTCTTCTCATGTGTGTAAGATGCAAAGGGAAGACATACTTCACTCTGCTTGACCTTGCAGAACCAATCTGTCTTTTGTGCATGCTGGGGACTTCTGCAACTGCAAGCAAAATTGTATGTAGTGTACCACTAAACTGTCTTTGCTCATTAAAGTGATTGTAAAGGGAGTTTTTTTTTTTAATAACAAACATACACTGGTTTTGCACAGAGCAGCCCCAATCCTTTTAATCTTGAGTGCCTCTACAGTGCTCCTGGCTCCTCCCCTCTGCTGAGTGCCCCTCTAGAAAGCTGCTTGCTATGGGGGCACTGATGCGGGCTCGCTCCCAAGTCATGCTTTGTGTGTCCATTGACACATGGAGTGCAGCTCAGCCCTGCCCCCACTCCCTCCTCGCTGGCTGAGATTGACAGCAGCAGTGACCAATGACTCCCTCTGCTGCATCTGAGCCAGTGAGGAGAGAGAAAGGGAGCAGCGATGCCGTTCTTGTGCATATCTCTTGATCGGCATAAGGCTTAAGTAAGTATAAGGGGGCACAGGGGGTGGGGGGGAGCTGCATGCAGGTGGTTTTGCACCTTAATGCCTTTAGAACCACGTTAATTCTAATTAATACTCTTACTTACTTAGATAAAGGTATAAGTTAAACAGTCGTAACACATGATTGGTGTAACTAAAGCTAATGCTGAACTCCAGGTATTTGGCCAAATACACAGATGAAACACATACTGTATATGGGAGCTGTTTTACTTGTCAAATGATTTGTATGTGAGATTTACACAGCTCTGCTGTGACTGGACAGTGAACGGAGAATCTTAAGAATCTTAAGATTGATGAGCTCATCTCTCTGCTATCTCCTCCTGTCAGCATGCTTCTTGCACTACAGCACAAATGAATAAATGACTCCTTGTGCTGCTTTTACCTCCCCCAATCTAAGCTCTACTGTACCAAGAGGTTGATATCAAATCAAATTAAAAACCCTGCTTGCATTTAAAAGAAATACACTTAAGAATGTGTTCGTGAATACCGAGTTGCATTTTTTTATCTACCTTGAGTTCAGGTTTAAATTATATGTTGTCTGCTCAGATATAGGTGTCAAGTAGCCATTTAGCATAAACACAATATTTCTTTGGCTTTTAATGGCAGATATGTTTTTAAAGGGATTTAAGGGAGTATTCCCATAAACATGTAAAAGGATGTAGTAAGGTGAAATAGTTCTAATATATGGATTTATGAGTATTTCGCTGTTTGCCCAAAGCCCAGCTTTACGATGAAACCTGATCAAATGAGAACCTAGAAAACAAGATAAGGTCTGGTCTCACCGGTAACACACCTCCATCCCTGTAATATGCAACAAAAAAAAAGAGAATTTCGCCCTGGGACTTTAGATGAGGTGAGCACCACTAAGCCAATAAAAGTAACAAGAGTAAGTACAGTATATGTTTTTATTCACTAAAAAGTATTACAAGTAGGGATGAGCTTCGTGTTCGAGTCGAACGTACGTTCGACTTGAACATTGGCTGTTCGTCCGTTCGGCGAAATCCTAACATTTTGGTCCGTTCGCGTCAAATTCGTGTGCGATGGCGCAGTGCATTGCTGGC
Organism: Lithobates pipiens; assembly: GCF_037356315.1. Taxonomy (NCBI): domain Eukaryota; kingdom Metazoa; phylum Chordata; class Amphibia; order Anura; family Ranidae; genus Lithobates; species Lithobates pipiens. The sequence goes on along the minus strand of NW_027507764.1, from coordinate 423,085,428 downwards.
TCATGATTGGCCAAGCATGCACTGTGACCCCGCATGCTTGGCCAATCGCAGCGCCAGCAGCGAGGAGAGCCATGATTGGCCACAGGCAGGATGCCTGTGGCCAATCATAGCTCAGGCTGTGTAGTGCACGCCCCACACTATATAAGGCCGCCATCGCGGCGGCCTCGTGTAGTGTGTTGGCGTCTGAAGCAGTGGGTGTTCTGTGTACCTTCAACACAGTACACACCGATCGTTTTCGGACGATTTTTCTATCTTGCTGTTGTGTAGTGGTTATTGTCTGTGTGCCCTGACCGCAGTATACACCGCTATATTCACCTCACCTATATAGCTAGTGATCTATCTTTTATAATAGAGCTTGCAGTCAGTAGTGTTAGGAGATAGTGCGTGCTGAGTTAGAGTAGGATTTTGCAATATCAATCAATTGGATCGCTCTGCAAATGCTGTCTCATGTACTCCTTAAATGGACAAAGCCTACTTGATCTTTATGCTCAGCCACTGCACCCATCAAGCGCAGCCACTGTGCCTATCAAGCGCAGCCACTGTGCCTATCAAGCGCAGCCACTGTGCCCATCAAACGCAAGTACTGTGATCATTAAACGCAGCTACTGGTGCCACTAGCGGCTGGTGCTCAACATTTTTGGGGAGGCGCAAACAAACTGAAAAAAGAAAATCAATTGCGGCCATTGTGCCATCAAACTAAGCCACTGTGCCCATCAAGCCCAACCACTGTGTCTATCAAATGCAGCCACTGTGCCCATCAAGCGTAGCCCCTGTGCCCAGCAAGTTCAGCCACTGTGCCCATCAAATGCAACCACTGTGCCTATCAACCACAGCCACTGTGCCCATCAATTGCCACCACCGTGCCCATCAAATGCAACCACTGTGTCTATCAAACGCAGCCACTGTGCTCATCAAGCGCAGCCACTGTGCCCATCAAATGCAACCACTGTGCCCATCAAACGCCGCCACTGTGCCCATAAAATGCAGCCACTGTGCCATCAAACGCAAGCCACTGTGCCCATCAAATGCTGCCATTATGCCCATGAAACGCAGCCACTGTGCCCATCAAAGGCAGCTACTGTGCCCATCAAGAGCAGCCATTGTGCCAACTACCATACCTATCAATTGCTGCCAGTATGCCCATCAATTTCTGCCAGTGTACCCATCAATTGCCGCTCCTGTGCCCCATCAAATGCTGCCAGTGTGCCCATCATTTGCCGCTGCAACTGTGCCCCATCAAATGCTGGCAGTGTGTATCACCCCGGCACTTGCCTGTCTCGCAGCGTGTCAGTGGCGGTGTCCTGCGTGCTCCTTGATGTCTTCTTCCGTCCTCTCTATCAGGCGTCCAATCACAGCGTCTGATGTTTCAGCCAATCAGGTGACAGATAACAGACCCGAGCACCTGATTGGCTGAGAGGTGGTTCAGTGTTAGCAAAGTGATTTCCTTCACTTTGCTAACAAACAATTGAGTGAGCAGCAAACGCACAGCATTGCACCCGCTGTTCACCTTTTTGGGTGCCTATTAGAGTCTACGGCTCTAATCAGGTGCTTCCAAAAAAAAAAAACATCACTATAATTCAGGTGCCCAGCGCCAGAAAAGGGGCCAGACACCTGAATAGGGGGTGTCAGCGGGGACTATAAATAGATTCATGCAAGGCATGAATCTATCTATGGTGATAGAGCGGTGACAGAAGAGAGGGGGCAGCGCTTCTGCGCCCTTTACGGACGCACTGCCACTGTATGTTATACTTTTCATTTAAAGCCCCTCTCAGAGATAAAATCCACACCCCTGCCTGTTGTAGCCACTTCCTATTGGAGGGGCTATGGTAAAAAAAAAGGTGGACGTCAGCAGAGAGGATTGGAGGAGACTGGTGGTCCCCTGGGTCGGTGGTACTCCTAACAGTGGGGATGTGGGATCTAGTTTGGGGATTTACGTGGGTATATCTGGCTTCACACAGTAAGGGGGAAAAGGCCTAATAGAAAAAGATAGTGGATATTTAAGTCAAATAATGAAGAGGTAGAGAAAACATTTTGGGAGCCCAATGGATCCAGCAAATTATGCATTCTAATTATTTTCCTATTGCATTCTTCTTTCTTTTCTCCAGTACCACTACATTAAACTCCCACTTAAATTAATATTTTATTGCTTCATAGGCAGAACAAATGTCATTTGTAATTATATGGCAGAGGTTGCAGTGTGGTGGCACCAGCACCAGTGCCTAAGGCCCAATTTTTCTGCCCCTGTTTAACAGGGGCGTTTAAGTAAAATTTTTGATGCAATGCTTTGCAGCAGGGCTAATTCCTGCAATAAAACTAGAGTATATGGCAGAGGTTGCAGTGTGGTGGCACCAGCACCAGTGCCTAAGGCCCAATTTTTCTACCCCTGTTTAACAGGGGCGTTTAAGTACAATTTTTGATGCAATGCTTTGCAGCAGGGCTAATTCCTGCAATAAAACTAGAGTATATGGAAGAGGTTGCAGTGTGGTGGCACCAGCAGCAGTGCCTAAGGCCAAATTTTTCTGCCCCTGTTTAACAGGGACATGTAATTACAATTCTTGATATAATATTTCACAGGAGGGCCCCTTCCTGTGCCCACCCAGAGTAACGGTGAGGACCACAACCACCAAAGGTCAATTTTTCTACCACTGTTCAACAATGGCATGTAGTTACAATTCTTGATATAATCGTTCACAGCAGGGCGCTCCAGCGCCCACCAAGAGTCACTTTGAGGGCTTACAATGTTGTGGCAAAACCAACACCTTGTTCCGCCATTTCTGCAGAGCATATAGGGCAGGCCCCTACTTTCAAACATCCAACTTACAAACATCTCCTACTTGCAAACGGAAGGAGACAACAGCAAGTGAGATGAAAAAAGATGGACGACAAAACAAATTATACAGGGGTGATAACCCTTCCCTGTGTTTTCCAAAAAGCTTAAAAATTGTTTTTTGGACTGGAGCTACACTTTAAAAATGTACCAGTTGAAAATTACAAACAGATTCAACTTAACACAACAAACCTACACAGTCCCTGTCTTGTTTGCACCGCCTGTATACTGCTGTTCTGAGTATATAGGGCCTGGGGGCCACACGCATTTCCTTTTTTTAATATGGGTACAGGGTTCCCCTTAATATGCGTACAAGACCCAAATAGGCTGGTAATGGGCAGGGAGGGCTACCCATGCCATTTTTCTCAATGATTTTCAACCATATTGCAGGAACCAGATATAACATTAAAACCGCAAGCAGTTTTAAATGGTGTTATTTCCGTTTAATGTCATTTTGTGCAGGGACTGTTCTAAACACGGGAAAGACGTGACACTTCACAGGCATACTACAGACACCCCCCAGGCACGATATTTAAAAGAATATTTCACTTTTTTTTTTCTTCACTTTAATCGTCATTAAAATCAGTGCTCCCACCAAAACGGCCGTTTTTAAAACTTTTTTTTGCATTGACCCATGTCCCCTGGGGCAGGAGTCAGGTCCCCAAACCCTTTTTAGGACAGTATCTTGCATATTAGCCGTTAAAATTAGCACTTTTCATTTCGAACGTTCGAGTCCCATAGACTTCAATGGGGTTCTAACGTTCGTTCGAATTTGGGGTCCGTTCGAAAGTTCTGGTGCGAACCGAACCGGGGGGGGGGTGTTCGGCTCATCCCTAATTACAAGCATATTGTCATCAAAGAAAGCCACTTAGTACAAGGTGCATAAAACTGGATTGAATAAAATTGGTAGTAGTACAATTGTGTATGAACAATCACATAACATACAAACATCAGGTGTACCCGACATGTTTCACGAGTTCCAGCTCTTGCTGTTGGCTGCTTTGTTTCCACTTTGGGAGCTGCGATGAGTACAAAGGGGGATTTCTTGTCCCCTGCTGCCCCCATCTGCTCTTTTGTGTGGGTGGGGCCACCTACACATCGGCGCCATGTGCATGCTCCAGACGCTCAATGTCTGCGATTTTGCGGCGTGTTACGGCTGCACGCATTGTACCATCTGGATGACCTATAGGAGTGCTTGTGCACCTTCCTGTCATCCACACATGACGTTGGAGACGGAGCCTCTTGAGCCCTTCCTGGATATAACTTGGAGGTTTAGCACTGCATGGATTCATTTTCAGCTTTTCTTTCACTGAGCACTCATGCTTGTGGATGCCTCTTATTGGAATCTACCACTGATGCAATTATACACCTATCTCACTCAGGTATACTCATTTGGTTTTCCTCAAGTGCTCACCTGTAGTTTGTCTTTGACCACATTAACTTTCTCCCATATTTGCACTTCATTTCTTTTTCATCTCTTTTTGCTCACCTTCTTTATTTCCACTCATGCCATTCTTTGGTGTTCCTCTACCACATTTCCCTATAGTACTTTGCCCATGCCATTCATGGCTCTAGTCTTATATATTATATATAGAATTGTCCATGTTACTACTCTTATATTTTACCTATTACTCCAGATTATCTGACAAACACCCTTATGTTTACAGTCAATACTTACCATGGACATAGTGAGACCAATAGGGATACACATTTTCCTTCCATGCGATGCCTTCCCTCCAATCTGCCCTGTGTGGGGTTTCTTCTGGCTCTGCCTCCTCAGCTCCCTGGCGATACACTTGCTGCCACTGTCTGAAGGCTTCACATACGTTGGCTCGGCTATGTGTAGTGGTGAGTATGGGGCCTCTATTTATTAGGCTCTGCTTTAAAATACCAAATATTTGCCATATACCAAACTGTATCCTTTCACCTTAGGTACAATTCATACACATCTACCCCGGAAGAGCGAGCTGGGACTCGCGAAACATGTCGAGTACACCTGATGTTTGCATGTTATGTGATGATTATTCATACACGATTGTACTACTACCAATTTTATTCAATCCAGTTTTATGTACCTTGTACTAAGTGGCTTTCTTTGATGACAATATGCTTGTAATACTTTTTACTGAATAAAAACATATACTGTACTTACTCTTGTTACTTTTATTGGCTTAGTGGTGCTCACCTCATCTAAAGTCCCAGGGCGAAATCAAATGAGAACAAAGCAAGCTTTAAAAAATTCTATCAAAATATTAAAACAAAACTAGTTCAAGTAAAATAAAAAAAAGAATAGTAAGAAAATATGGCGTAGAATGGTTGCAAAAAGTGAAACAACATATACTGCAGAAATATTAAATGGGATTTGATATTTCATATTCCTAACAGATTTGTATGTACTCTTGTCTGTTCGGTTATTAAATAACATCAATAAACACAATTATTTGCTACAAAGAAAAAAACTTCCCTCTCACCGTTAAACAAAAATGAAATAACAAATATGACTTTTCAATACTCTTTTATTCAATATGTTTTTACCAAATTACATTTAATGGCTAAATATTTTATGAGCAATATTTCTTTCAATATATACTTAATTTTGAAAGTTACATTATATACAAAATTAAATTCCACCTAGAGAAGTAGAGTCAGAAAACTAGATTCAATACCTGCTAGCCCAAACACAATGTCTATAAAATTGTGACATTTCCAGAGACAGTAAAACAATAAAAAGTGAAGTGTGCTAAAATGAAAAGTAATTTGCTATTTTTAACCTCCAAAAGGTGCAAGAGTTGTATATTCTGGATCAGAACTTTCAGCTAAACCTACGGAAAGAAATATAATAAGCACATTTAACTGCAAATCTCTCAAAACGTACAATGTAAATATGACTTTGATAAACCAGAAGAATTGCACAGATATAAGGATTCACATGACTATGCCTTTTCTGAGCCAGCATTACCATCCAGGGAGTAGATGCTGACCCTGGATAATGCCTGAACAAAGATGGTGGCATACATTTAGCATAACATACATACATTCACGTACATATATTTTTGCCTTTGGTATTGTATTTGTTTTGAACACTAGTTACCGACCCAGCTTGCCTGACTTTGCCTCTTGCCTTAATCTCTGTGCTACGGTCATCTCCAGCCTGCAGTCTTTAAATCAAAATGCCTGTGTGCACACCTGCTCCATGTCACAGCTAATGCAACAACCTACCACCTGTCCACTGTTCCTGTGATTGTCACCTGTTGCTGCACAATACAGCCTGGCATCTCTGTCTAGTCTCCTGTCCATCATCTACTGTTGGCAAGCTGCTCAGTGCTGATAAGCTCAGATATGCCTTCCCACCCATATCAGCTGGTGGGAAGAACTGCGAAGGAACTTGTGCCCACTCCGTGCCCTTGCGCCACCTGTTCGTTTTACCAGGGGCCCTGAGTCAGAGGTGTAAGAGAGGTCATATTTATCACTTCAAGCCTCTCCACTAAGTATGTGATAGGCAAGAAGTATCCTCACTGGCAGTGTTGGTGCATCCATAAGGGTGCATGGGTGCCACCCCCTCTCTCCAGCCACCCCCTCTATCACCAATAGATAGATTCATGCATTGCAATTGGCCAATTCAGGCCAAAGGGACAGTTTCTCTTGTAAGCACACCCACCATCAACTTATACTCACCTTCCCCATGCTCCCCCATGGCTCTGTTGCTCCATCAGAGCCAGCAGTCTAAACCACATGTAAACTATGCTGGATGGTGTCCAAACTTACATAGGGTTAACTTTTTTTTTCCACCTGCACTCATGACAGCACAACTCTTAGCCCTTGTACACACGGTCAGACATTCTGACAACCAAATCCGTCAGATTTTGTCCAGCGGATTTTGTCCGACGGATTTTGTCCAAAACTGTTGCATACACACAGTCGGACAAAGTTGTCAGAAAATCCAATCGTACTTAACGTGATGACGTTATTTCTTTAGGACGGGGCTACATTTAGGCTAGTAGCCAATAGCTTTGGTCTAGGAACTTGATCTGCGCATGCGTGGCACTTTGTCCGATCGGAATTCTCTACACATGATCGGACAAAGTCCGCTCGGATCATGTTGTCGGAAAATTTTATAGCCCAGCTGGAAAACTTGGTCCGTCAGATACTCTGACGGAAGCAGTCCGATGGAGCCCACACACTGTCGGATTATCCGACAACGCGGTCCTATCGGACATTGTCCATCGGAATGTCCGACCGTGTGTACAAGGGCTTATACCTTATCTGACTTGCCTGGTATTCCTCTACCACCACCACTAAATATTGTCCATAGGATAACCTGTACAAGTAATATACCTGAGCGTTTCATCCATCACATATTGCTAAAAAGGTCCTTATCATGCCATAATGAAGGAAAAATGTTTAAACTATCATCAACTAAAACTTTGTTTCATTGAATATAATGAGTTGGAAGGTTTTCACTTCATGTGAAGTATTTCTTCTTATCTGCTGTTCCCTGTTTTCATGAGTATATTAAATGTAATGATGCCTGAAAGCATGGCAGCAAAAAGGAGAAGAGGATTACAGAAAGCAAGAGAGAGAGATAGCATCATCGAAACAATGAACATGAAGTTAAGCAATCTCTGGGAGGCAGTAGAGGACAGAAAAGCCTGGCATGCTATGGTCCATGAGGTTGCAAAGAGTCAGACACGACTAAACGATTGAACAACAACTACAATTTAATGTAAAGATTTGTATATATTTTTTCCTTCTCGCAGCTCTCCTTTTTATATATATATATATATATATATATATATATATGAGGGCCAGTATGGTGGCCTGTAATTATGGGAGGAGCCTGGAGGGTATTTAATCAGACCACCCACAACGGCTGGTTCCAGTGCAAGGTACTGCACATCAAGGGGCCGACTCTTCTCAGCTCCCTCACGGTCGACTATCTGTGAGTCCAATCGCAGGTGCACTTCGGCTTCTTCATTCATGGTCTTCGTCGGCGGTTCCCACTCATGGTCGCAGATAAGTAGTATCCAAATCTTTCATATCATGTGCAAACTTGCGGCTTATCATGCTTACTATCCTGCACCCCTTTCGCAAAACCTACCTCTGAGTTATTGACACTCATGTCCCGACATCTTTCGGCACAGGCATAGTACATTTGTAAATTCCTTCTACCAAACATACGATTCATTCATAGATCCAAGCTGTCGGTCGTTCTCCAATATCACTCGCCATAGGCTTCACTGGTTATAAAATTCACTGTCCATGGGGTTGCCATCTCATCCTTTTTTTAGATAAACAGGTATTGTTTGTATGGGTTTCTGTGGCTGATTGAGGTGTAATTAAACCCACCTGATGCCTTTCCTGCACTTGACTAGCCTGGGGGGATGGGTGGTTGATAGGTGTTTGGTTTCACAGTAAGGAATGGCATACACTCTACAACCAATTCGTATCAGATACTCCTTACTGCCAATTTATATCAGATTCATCTCATACATTTTTTAAGCTGATTCTTGTCAAATGCATTGCAGAGGCTGACTCTGCCAACTCACTGCGTGTCCACGTAGATGTACCTTCGAGATCGGTCCTATATCTTCATCGATTGTCCCACACTCAGACCGCTACACACTCGCTGTCGCAGGTAGGACTTTGTTGTTACCGCTCCTCTAAACTCGAATAGTTACGTTATCATGTTCGTTTTGCAAAAGTCACACTTAAACCACCGTAAGTCTTTCTATGTCATCTTTCATGTATTTCATGCTTTCTACCCAAAGCGGGTTTACTCGAGCCGTTCACTTCACGGTCGATGCGGTCAAATCTGAGATTCAAGCCCCTTAGTCACCTCGCATCTACGGCCGATTCAAATCTAGTCGCAACTTCGCTTCTATGTTTCGGATCCTCGGCAATCATAAGCCCCTTCAACCGCCATCACCATTTAGTTGATTCGAACCCAGCCATATCATTGGCAATACGGTCAGATCTGTCATATGAGCCCCGTAGTCACCTTGCATCTACGGCCGATTCGAATCTAGTCGCAACTTCGCTTCTATGTTTCGGATCCTCTGCAATCACAAGCCCCTTCAACCACCATCACAATTCAATCAATCCAAACCCAGCCATATCATCAGCGATGCGGTCGGATCCCATATACGAGCCTTTCAGTCGCATCTACGGAGGATTCGAGTCTAGTCGCAGCATCGGTGCAACGATTCGAGTCCGTGCCAAACGCAACTCTAACAACCGAGCCGAATCCTGTTGCATCACCGACTCAAATGAGTCAAATCTTTCACAGACTATTCCATAGCTATAGCCCGGTTCAAACTAGTCACATCGACAGTACGAATTTAGCAGTACTTACGTTTCACTTTCTCAGTCTATCCATGCATGATCATACACAATTCCCTCCACCAATTTGCTCAGTGTTGCGCACGGTCATTCCTACATAATCACATTTGCTCTATAACCTTTTCTTTCACCTTTCAACAAGGCTGCGTTCTTGCAATCGCTGCAAGTCTTTCTGCATTTGGCTTAAAAACGGCCACGTCTCCAGTAGCAACATGGCTACTCATACGTTTTCTCTATCCCTTTTCCCCTTTCAGGTCACTAAGGTTGCCAGTTGAGTTGGTCCATCCTTTGCCAGGCTTGGACTGTCTTTAACCCCAAAAAAAAAAACCCTATTGTCGAGGGCTTGCATCTTCACCAGGGGGCCATCTTTGCCCCAAACAGCTCTTTGCAACCCCTTGTCAAAACGAAATTCTCATGTCACCTTACTACAGGTTCCCGGTCAACTCAGTTCTCGACCCCAACCAGTCGACTTCACAACTAGGGCATAAAGTCATGTGTGTAGTTCAATGGGATCCCCCCTTTCTCTTAAACACTCTTTCACGACATATTTTTACTTCATATACAGAATTTGACCTGCTCCTGAGGCGTTAGCAACTGTCACATACTTCTGTGCACTTCACTCTGTTTTCGAAGCACAAGCCTTCAATACGCAGACAAGGTCGCCTATCTCCATACTTGCTGGCAGTGCAAGCGTTAGTAGACCGAACCCACGTCAATTAACTACAGATCGCAACATTCCTACTTAGTATAACAGACTTCAGCTACCCACCCCAGTCCGCCCTGGGGCGCTCTGGTTTATTAGTCTGTGCCGAGCACAGACGGACACCCGAGCTATCGGTTACCTAGCCAGTCACCTCCTGGCTCACCTCGGTTTTCACGCATTCTTTTGAGTTTTCTAAAGTCACACTCAACAGCGCTCGAGCGCAAACCAACTGTCACTATGGCTGTCATTCCTTGTCCTGTTCTTCTTGTTTTCCTTCCACCTTTCATCTTATCTACCCAAATGCAACTATCCCCTCTTACCTTCGCAAGCTACCTCAAATATACGCACCCCCCCCCCCCCCCGTTGCTTTTAGCTGACGCCATGTCGCAGGCAGACAGGGAGGACTTTGCCTCAGCCCTGCCATCACCCTTTGTGGGCTCAGCAAGCGGCGGTTTACAATCTCACAAGAGCTTGGACCGTTAAATAAAAAAACACAAAAAAACAAAACATATTAAAAAAACGTATAAAACACACACAAAAAAAAACTCATAGCAGGATGGTGTCGCAGGAGTAAATCCTACCTTGCCGCAGCCAGGAAACCAAGCTTTTAGGCTACTGTTTCCACCGCCAGTGGCAGCCCTTCAAGGCAACACTTCAGTCTATCTTCTTTGCGACTACTCAGCTGCACTCCTGGGTGACCACACTGTCAACAGCAGTCGCCGCAGTCCAAGCAGAGTGACAGCTCTGGAGGTACGCCCAGCCGTGCCCCTTCCAGCTTCAGTCACCACCTTCATTCCCGTACCTTCACTTACATGTACACCCAACATCTGCACCACTGTCTTCCCTGTACACCTTGTCCTAGCAGGGCATCTAGGAGGACATCTTGGACGACAATGACCTTAACATAGCATCCCTCCTCATAGCAGTACACAACTTGGCCTAGAACAAAGTCATATTCGTGGGGTGATGTCCCCGTCATCTTGAATGCCAGAGACCCTTTACTTAATCGCAAGCTCACTGTCACAGAGTTTGTGCTGGCCATGGGGACAGTCAGAGATGTGCTATGCAGGGCAACCCCAACAGGAGGGTAGAATTGGACCCGTATCTGCATGCAGCAGGTCACAAGTATGCAGGGTGCCCATCCTTTGACTATCACCGCTCATTTTCAGCCAAGGCAGCAGCCAGACTCAAGGTGATCCTTTATCTCCCACCTTTTAGTGTTTCTCTCCCAGGTACAAGACCCTGACTAAATCCTTAAATTAAGATGTGGCAGCTATAGCGGATCTGCCCATGGGAGACAAATTTTTCACAAATTGGAATGACATGCCAATGTTCATTCCCTCAGCATCTCTCTCTTCACCTCAGGTAGTCATGGACACCACAGCCTCCACAGGTCCTCGCCTCAATTTTTGGCCAACTTGGGTTTATAGGGCCATGGCCATCACAAATCCTCTTGATTCCTGGGTTCAGTTAGTCCTCCTCTTTGTTCGACCTTCTGCCCAGTTGTTGCACCAGACTTGAGACTCAAATAGTGACGTTCGCCACAGACAACAAAGCCACAGCTAGTATTATAAATAAAGGAGGTCCTAGTCGCTGGCCATCATGGCCTTCCTGCGCAGGCTGTTGCCACTATCCCCACAGCACCAATCTAACGTCCTATGCGTCCACATCCCAGACAAACGCAATAATCTGGCCAACGCACTACCCCGTTAACTTTGCTTCATTATTTTTGCAGGAACCTGGAACCAACCCGACCGTGTCTCTTATCCCACACTGGTCGTAGCTAACCTCGGATTCAAACAACACTTTCACGACGCTACCTGCCTTATTAATCTTTCATTATTTCACAACACCCTGAAGGCCTACCGTACAGCCTAGAGGTTCTATGACAGGTTACTAGCCTCAAACCCCAGAGCAATACCAGGAGTTCTCCATCACATCATGGCCTTCATATCATGCCGCCACACACAGTTGGCATTGTCACACAATACCTTAGACTCTACTCAGCTGACATACAGTATTTCATCCCCTTACAAGATCCTAACAAACAGTCATGTTTGCCGCCCATACAGTCAAGACCATGTTGTGTGGTATTCACAGGCAATGACCCCAAATCAGTATCAAACGGCTACCCATCACGAGCGCCATATTCCGAGACGTGTCTTTCATCCTGTCACATTCCCCTTTGGTTAAATTCAGCCTGGTCGTTCAAGCAGCCATCTACCTGGCTTTCTACAGCTTCTTACGCCCCAGTAAATTCAGTCACCGTCTCAGTTGTAAAGTGTTATGTAGACACCACCTCACACGCCATCAGACTTACTTCATCTTGCACCTCAGGGTGTCCAAAACACAACAGTTCGGTCCAGGGGTTGACATCAGACCTTTCCAAACTCTCAAAGCCTGGTGCCCCGTGTCCATTCTAGATCAATTTTTGGCTGACCTTTTTGATCCCTCGCAGGTCAGCCCATTACTACTGTTCCCGATTAGTACCCCAGGCAGCAACCAGTTCATTAGTCACGTCAGGTTCCTTTGAGCAAATTAGACCTGGACCTTGGCCATTTTCTTGGACATTCTTTCGCATTGGAGCAGCATCAGCAGCCTCACGAAACGGGGCCCCAGATCATGTGATCAAAAGATGGGCAGGTGGGAATCCACCTGGTTTAATCGATACACCCCCAATCCACAAGTGGAAATGTCATGAGCCTTCAGCAACTTTGCCCTGTAGTGTCTTGTTGTACATAAATTAATAATTACCTCCCTAACCAAGTCTTTTGCGGCCTTCTCTTGGCATATTGCCCAGCAGACCAGGGCTCACCGCCCAGCTCACCAGGGCTTACCTTACAGCAGACCAAGGGCACACTTCAGGTCTATTTTATGTTTTTAGTCTTGTGACGTGTTTATGTGTTCTTTCATATCTCTTAGAGCGGAGGGCTCTGACCATAAATATATATAAATATATATATATATATATATCTATATATATATATATATATATATATATATATATATATATATATATATATAGATATATATATATAGATATATATATAGGTATATAGCTATATCTCAAGTTGAATCCAACATTTACTGTACAACTACTGAAATAGCGGGATAAACTCCCTACAGAGTGTTCAGTCAGTCTACCTGCAATCACTATGCAGCACTACTAAGTACAAAGCAGTGTTAATCTGCACTATCACTCTCAGTCTATGAATTTATGTTCACTTCTAGCAGATCCCCTTAATATAAAACAACATAATTCGTAAGGTTGAGTAAAAACACAAGGCGATCCAGTTTAATGCACGTGCGTGTGTGTGTTTGCCACTACCTTTTCCCATATTCCTGAATATTGCATTTGTGTAGATACACATCTAAAATGTTTCTGAAATTATCAACACACTCCACTGACACCACCATTTGTGTAACCGTTATAACAAAAAAGAACACTATACGCAGTTTAGGGTTTAACCACTTTTCATTCAACTTCATTGAATGGCCGCATGTCTTCCTAAAAGAGCTAAGATTGAATAGTTTACCCCCATGCTAGAATCATTGCTTAGATATTTGTATATTGAGATCATATCTCCTCCTAAGCATTTATTCTCAAGGAAGAATACGTTTAATATTTGTAGTCGTAACTGAGGTCCTTCAGCCCCCTTATTAGCTTTTTGCCATTCTCATTTTTCCTTTTTCAGTACATCCATTGTGAGGACTGGTGACCAAAACTGGATGGCATGCTCAAAATGTGGCTGAACTAGAGTTTTATAAAGTGGTAGAATTATAGTTTTATCTCTTGAGTAAGTACCCTTTTTCTTGCATATCAATAGTATGCTGGCTTTGCAAGCAGGCAATAGTTTTTGGCTTCCTTTAATTGGTGGTCAAGTGGGCGGCACAGTGGTGTAGTGGGTAGCACTCTCACCTAGCAGTAAAAAGGGTCGCTGTTCAAATCCAAACCATGACACTACCTGCCTGGAGTTTGCATGTTCGGGTTTCCTCCCACAATCCAAAGACATGCAGGTAGGTTAATTGGCTTTTGTCCAAAATTGGTCCTAGTATATCAATGGAGACCTTGGATTGTGGGCTCCTTGAGGGTAGGGACTGATGTAAGTGTACAAGGATAGGGACAATTGTACTCACTCAGGTTGAACTGGATGGACTGGTGTCTTTATTCAACCTTAGAAACTATGAAACTATAAGTGACTACTATATGCCCACTCCAATCTATAAGAATTGTCCTACTGTTGATTGCTTGGGTTTCCTGCCAGCCCTGGAAATATGTCAGCCTGTAGGATGCCTACTGGACCACAGTCATCCAGTAGGTCCTATGGAAAAGAAGAAGGGACACAAGTTGACCATGATAACATGACTACGCCCATATCCAGTATGATCAGAAAACAAAGGCTAAAAGCTTATTTTAATATTTGAATGTAACAAAGGTTACATTTACTTTCTCTGGATTTCTATAACCAGGCCACATAAAAAGTGCACTAATGTCTTAACATGCTGGTGGATGCAAGAAAATGTTGATGACTTTTCTTTCTATGGTTGCGTTATCTCTTTTTGTATAGTTTATTTGTGCTGCCTACCCTCTTTTCCCCCAATCCATCCTGTATCCCTAAGATTATTTTTTAAGCTTATTATATTCACATGCATGTATGAAAATATGTAAATAATGTAAATTAAAAAAACATTTAAAAAGCTCACATGTTTTTACATTTCCAGCACCAGCTCAATTAATCACTAAAATATTATACAAAAAGTGACCAGTCCTCTTTTCTTTTTTTGCATAATTTCAATGTTGCAAATGTCATTAAAATTCAGTTCACATCCTGTACACCACATCCAAGGTACATCCAACTATTTATTCATGCTTAATGGCACCCCGGCAGAAAAGCAGAGCTATATAACGTTCCGGTGGACATAACCACAAGTTGTAATTAGACTTCCAGTGACCTCTCTTTTAGTACAGGAAGCAAACATAGGAACTTGCGGGTTTATTATCACTGCGCTATGTATCAGTTCATCCGGATAGCATTCATAAACTGCCTATAAAGGAGCATACAATATTCCAGGCAAGGGTCACACCTGCATTCTTTTTTTTCCTTAAAGTTCTACTTCTATATTTCTAATAAACCACAACATTTCAGATTTCTTTAACAATCAGTTATATTATGTATAGTATACTAACCAGAATATAATTAAATCCACTAAGGTTTCAGATATTTTGTGCTGACCATCAATCACTATAATATATAATGCCTTTTTGCAATATAATAATTGCACTAATTTTACTAGACATTCCTTCATGAAATTATATAAGGCTAGAGCATTGAAAGATTTGATTTTATTCAGTTATAATTGGCATCTATTGTACATGTTCCAAAGAGATGGAAGGTTGTATAGGTTTTAGTGGCTCTAATATTATCAAAAGGAACATTAAACTATAAAAAAAAAACAGCATCAAGTATAATAATGGACACTCTAATGCAGTTCACCCACTTAGTAAAGGTGCACACTGCATGTCAAATTGAATCAAGTTTGGCAACTAAATGCTCTTATTCAAACATGCAAATTTGTCCCTATTCATAAATTAATGTTAGAAAAGGTTCAAACCAGCAGTCTGTACATACACTTACAATAAGCTTCCATGGACAGTCTGAAAGCTCTAAAGGCTTCTGCACCCTTTCGCTCAGGCTTTTTTATAGAAACCTATGCAAACTTTGAAAAAGGCCTTAGTAATTGCTGTGTGCTTTGGTTCAAGCTCTAATATTGTGTGCACAGTACCAAATGCACAAGACACTTTGGAGTTTAATAAAATCTTGCAAATTCAAGTCAGAAAAGAGACACTCTGTGAGTCATTTTTTGAAGCCAGAATTTACTTAGAGAATATGGCAGGTATGAGCCAACATATTCACTAAATACAAACTGACAGAATAATCTGTTGCTAGCCATATCATTAAGATAATGGATCTGGTTATTACATAGAGAATCCCACTAACCACAATTAGTGCAAACAGCAGGATCTGCTTTTGCGTCCTTATGTTAAAGAGTGTTAGCAATCTATTAAAGCTGCTTTAACTCTTAGCAATTTTTTTATAAAAAATTTTATTAATGTAGATTTAAACCCTAACAGAATTAAAATTGGTTTGCTGAATGCCTTTGTTATTTTCAACAAAATACTTGTTTTTACCTTTTTTCAACTTTTTTTTAATCACAGGCTTGCTTATTTCCTGTAGTCACATCTTGTCTTCATGAATGCACTCCACTGATTGCTGCTATGTATTTCTCAGGGTGAACTTTCTTACACTGATAGCAGTGGACCATGCCTGCATAATGTGTGTTAAAAACACAGGGCCACGGTTATCCTGCCCTGGGCTAGATAAATTTAGTGTATGGCATCGCTGTAACCAGCTGAGCTACTATTTACTTTATAGGTCTGATTCGATTTTTTCCTAAACCTCCCTGGTTCAGGGGTGGAAGGAACCTAATGACCACAAATCCTCCCCCAGACTTGGGGGGGGGGGGGGACACACCCTTTATCCAAGTGAAAAGAAGCATAGACAAAAATGTCAAGTGGCAAAAGGAAAATTAAATAAATAGTTGCCAGTGCAGGTGCAGTGAGTAGGCCTTACAGCCTGGTAACAATAATGTAGTCAAAAGGCCTACCCCATAAGGAGATGTGCAAAAAAGAAACTGGCGATGTGGCCTTGTGTTCATTCTCACTGTATGTTTCCCAACCCAAGTGATAGTAAAAGCACCCCTGCAGCTACCAACTCCCAGGGGACACTGACGTGGGGACATCTGCCATCCCAGCCCATGGCCAAAGGAGGGAATTATAACTGAAATCAGGAGGCACTAGGTCCCACGGAACCCTCCAGGCCAAGGGAGTACTATTAACCCACACCTTACGTTGTGCATGCTCATTCAGTTTCTTCGCCTATTGGGAAGGCTCCTTAGGACCTCCACTATAGCCTTACCAAAAGGCCAGAATGACAGTGGAGCACCCTTACTTGACACTGATAAAGTGAAATACTACACTTGATCTTGGCCAAAAGGCAGAGAAGTACTTCTTAAGGTATAACTAAAGGCAAAACTTTTTTTCATTTTGGATAGCGTAGAAATGGATTAGAACATCCTCTATATTGGTCATATTAGAAATAGAGAAATTCTCAAATTTTTGGTTGTCCGGTGAGCAGAAATAGTAGGGATAGCTTCCAATGGGGACACTAGTTCTGGTGACCCTGTTGTTCAAGATCTGCTATTAAAAAAAACTCTACAAAGAACCCTAGACTAAACCTGAGTTTGTTGGTGTGCTTCTTAGACTGGGACCAGGGTTGGCAGCCTCTGAATATACAGTGCCTTGCAAAAGTATTCGACCCCCTTGAACTTTTCAACCTTTTGCCACATTTCAGGCTTCAAACATAAAGATATAAATTTTTTATTTTTTGTGAAGAATCACCTACAAGTGGGACACAATTGTGAAGTGGAACGAAATCTATTGGATTTTTGAAACTTTTTTAACTAATAAAAAAATGAAAAGTGGGGCGTGCAAAATTATTCGGCCCCCTTGCGTTAATACTTTGTAGAGCCACCTTTTGCTGCGATTACAGCTGCAAGTCGCTTGGGGTATGTCTCTATCAGTTTTGCACATCGAGAGACTGAAATTCTTGCCCATTCTTCCTTGCAAAACAGCTCGAGCTCAGTGGGATTGGATGGAGAGTGTTTGTGAACAGCAGTTTTCAGCTCTTTCCACAGATTCTCGATTGGATTCAGGTCTGGACTTTGACTTGGCCATTCTAACACCTGGATACGTTTATTTGTGAACCATTCCTTTGTAGATTTTGCTTTATGTTTGGAATCATTGTCTTGTTGGAAGATAAATCTCCGTCCCAGTTTTAGGTCTTTTGCAGACTCCAACAGGTTTTCATCCAGAATGGTCCTGTATTTGGCTGCATCCATCTTCCCCTCAATTTTAACCATCTTCCCTGTCCCTGCTGAAGAAAAGCAGGCCCAAACCATGATGCTGCCACCACCATGTTTGACAGTGGGGATGGTGTGTTGAGGGTGATGAGCTGTGTTGCTTTTACGCCAAACATATCGTTTTGCATTGTGGGCAAAAAGTTCGATTTTGGTTTCATCTGATCAGAGCACCTTCTTCCACATGTTTGGTGTGTCTCCCAGGTGGCTTGTGGCAAACTTTAGATGAGACTTTTTATGGATATCTTTGAGAAATGGCTTTCTTCTTGCCACACTTCCATAAAGGCTAGATTTGTGCAGTGTACGACTGATTGTTGTCCTATGGACAGACTCTCCCACCTCAGCTGTAGTTCTCTGCAGTTCATCCAGAGTGATCATGGGCCTCTTGGCTGCATCTCTGATCAGTCTTCTCCTTGTCTGAGCTGAAAGTTTAGAGGGACGGCCAGATCTTGGTAGATTTGCAGTGGTCTGATACTCCTTTCATTTCAAAATGATCGCTTGCACAGTGCTCCTTGGGATGTTTAAAGCTTGGGAAATCTTTTTGTATCCAAATCCGGCTTTAAACTTCTCTACAACAGTATTACGGACCTGCCTGGTGTGTTCCTTGGTCTTCATGATGCTCTCTGCGCTTTCAACAGAACCCTGAGACTATCACAGAGCAGGTGCATTTATACAGAGACTTGATTACACACAGGTGGATTCTATTTATCACCATCAGTCATTTAGGACAACATTGGATCATTCAGAGATCCTCGCTGAACTTCTGGAGTGAGTTTGCTGCACTGAAAGTAAAGGGGCCGAATAATTTTGCACGCACCACTTTTCAGTTTTTTATTTGCTAAAAAAGTTTAAAAAATTCAATAGATTTCGTTCCACTTCAAAATTGTGTCCCACTTGTTGGTGATTCTTCACAAAAAATTAAAATTTTATATCTTTATGTTTGAAGCCTGAAATGTGGCAAAAGGTTGAAAAGTTCAAGGGGGCCGAATACTTTCGCAAGGCACTGTATAAGGGACCCCTCCTACAATTATAATAATGAAGGCTGCCTGACATTTCCCAAGTAGGATTTCCTGATGACAACAGTTCACAATGAATGCTTAATATGTTTTAAAAAGTCTACTTGTAGTGTTCATTAAAAGCCCATATAACAGGATGAAAAAGCAGAAGGGAGACACAGTTGGGAGACAAGGACAGAAGTGCTTGAATAAGGGCCTTCATGGCAGGTCCACCAGGTTCTTATTTAGTAAAAGCTGCACGTTTTAACATGTGAACATTGCTTTTGAAATGAATGCTGCAGGAAGCTTTTTGTAAATGTCTGAGTAGAGAGGGAGGCAGAAACATGACAATAGCGCTGACGTCTAAAGGATATGAAGCAGTGATATCAGCAGTGAGCTGGAAGTACAGCTGTACTATCTGTCAGAAGCAAAATATCACTTTTTAAACAGATCACAAAAAGACGCCCACATACATACAACTAAAAGCTTTGGCAAAGACCTAATCTTTAATACAATGTTGTGATTGTGCCAATAAATCACCAGTTTGTTTACTGCTAAAGCACTAATTGTATCTCTTGCCCTATGAAATGATATGCGTCCAGAGAGCTTAATGACAAAAAACAACAACTTGGATTTACAGCCTTCTACCTCTTGCCAAATAGCTGCCTACCTCACAGATCTCGGGGTTGCCCTGCATATTACTGCAGAAAGGAGGTAAAAGTAAAAGCAATATATTTTTAATAAAAGCCTATCACCACCAGATATACTGGGCTTAGCAATCAACCACCACTTTGGATGGTTCAATGTGAGCATTAATTATACAAATACCTTAGTGTACCTTGGTTGATTTAGACTAGGATGCAGGAACATAATTGCTTACCTGATCATTGACTACCTCATCTAGAAATGGATATTTCTTGTTCAGCCATTATAATGTTTTTCCACACTACTGTACATTGCATCTTTGATAAAAATAGGTGCATTTAGTTGGCCTCTATGTTGCTAGGAACAACAGCCTACAACACACAGCCAGGGCAGGTTATAGAGCAGTGAAAAACCTCACACAGAAGGTCAGGGAAATGACAGACAGTAGACCTAGACCAGGTCAGGGTCAGGGCCTGGCAGACTCCAAATTGCAGGCAAGTATACAAAGCAATGATGGACAATGGCAGCATCATAACAGGGCAATCATCAGGATAAGTAGAAACAAGCCTAAACACAGTAAAAAATAATACATAGGAAAAATCCAAGGCATGAATAGAAAGACTTCTATGTCAGAGAATTCAGAGACAGACAGACCGACCTCTATGTACTGCATGAGAAACCAGAAAAATCTGTTGATCAGGCCCAGGTTTCAAGCCTTGACTTCACTTTAAAGTCCACTAATGAGGGCAGGTAAGGGCAGGCATGCAAAGCAGAAACATGATCTGCAGTGCTGAGTAATGACTAGACAATGTTGAAAGTTTTAGGCTGATTTTTACACAGGTATACAATAGCTTAATGTTATTCTAATTGTTATTTATTTTTTCCTTAAAATACCAAACGTGGTATACTTACCTGCTCTATGCAATAGTTTTCCACAGAGCAGCCCTAATCCTCTTCTTCGCGGGTCCCCCACTGGCCCTCCTGGCTCCTCCCCCTTGCCGAGTGCCCACATAGCAATTCTTGTGCTATGGGAACACTTGTGCAGGTTCGCTCCCCAGCCTTGCTGTCTGCTTCTATTGACACAGAAAGTGGGACTCGGCCATGTCCCCTGCTCTCTCATCACTGTCTGTGATTGACAGAAGCAGGAGCCATTGTCTCTGAGCCAATGATGAATAAAAAGTGGGTGGGCAGAACTGCATGCAGATTTTTCTTACCTTAATGTATAGAATGCATTAAAGTGTTTGTTAATCTAAAAAAGACATGGATCATGTACCCTTAAAGCATGTTATACAGCACAGTGCTTGTGTTGTGAAATTTGGCCCCCTGTATCACCTAAAAAAACCTGGCTGATCCTGCCTGGCTATACCCTCCCCCCTGTAAACTGACCACAGTTTATCAAGGCTGGTGAGCCCTGACACTATGGTCAGTTTACGTGCCGCCACCCACAGCCCTGCTCTCTGCTCTTCTGTGTCCTCCCCCTCCCTACCTGTCAGCTCCGTTCACTCCATGATCCTCCCCTCCTGCTGTTCTCATATTTATAGTATAAGCATTCTATCCCCTCTTTTATATAATGTTATTGTGACAGTGGGGTCACTTTGGACACAGGGTGAATAAAAGAAACCCCCGATATGGTCTGTGATAGCCATATTCAAGGCTGTATAATTCATTGTGTATAAATTGGATGTATACTGTATGTGGGGGTTAAGTGTCATTGCTGTGAGGAATTAAGTTGTTTTGCATTTCTATTGTTCATTTAAGTCTATCCTTGTGTGTATTGTAAAGTGCCAGACAGACTGGCTGCTAACCCTTTGTGAAAAGATGTGTATTGGGTGGGATCGTTTGAAGCCTAGCAGACGTCTTGGGATGTATGGGTGGAGCTGGGCTCTTGTTCATGTTAAAGCATGTGCCTTGAATTGTGTATAAAAATACAATGTTGGTTTTTAATAAATTCATTCCTACTACAGCAGAGACAGAGTGCGTCTCATCTTTTTGCCAGAGGGATCGGCTCCTATAGGAAAGGGTTGTTTAGCTGTGGATATTGGTACCGAGTGGATGTGTGTCGCGGAGAGGGAACACCGTAAACGGCGTTAACCCCCTTTATATTAGGGGAGCCGTTACAGTTATGTGCCCCTGTGTCTGTGCTGTATAAAAAAGATGCTGATTATACCGTATATCAGAGTGGCTCCCAGTGCTCACGTGACTTGGATCTCTCTCCTCCCCTCCTCCCTGGCTCAAGTCAGAACCTATGTAATATCAATTACACAGGTTATGTGCCTGATTAAGGTGGTAAATAAACTCACTTGGTGCCTTATCTGCATTAAATTCGCCTCAGAACCTGTGGAATTCATATGTGTTTGGGTTTAAAGGGATGAGGTGGCAACCTATTATGTACCAAGTGCTGGAGGCCAATGGAGAGAAGGCTTTCTTTGCAGCTAAGTTCCAGACTCCCCTGAAGGTGAGACAGGAGAAGTCAAGCACAAAGTAGCACAGGTTGCCTGTGGAGTTGCTTGCAGAAAGCTCAGGAATACTGCTGTTGTGATGAACAGTCTGCAGGCAGGCACCACCTGTGAGGTGTGACAGGTCTGTAAAGTCATTCAGACAATAGAGTAGTGAACACAAGCCGAGATCAGAACCATGTTTAAAGCAGAGCAGATGAAGTCAGGTGGAAACTGGGTCAAACACAACAAGCAGGCAGAGAGATTTTCCGTGAGATGAGCTGGGGGCAGGGACTGGAGATAGGCAGACAGGTCGGGAAAAATCCGGGTCAGAAACTAGGAGGAAGCAAGGAATTACAGAAACATAGGTAACAAGCTGAGATCAGTCAGCAACTTCAAGCACTGATGCACTTCCTTATAAAGGCCCATGTGGAAACGCTGGGTACTAGAGCCCTTCTCCTGTTGTTGGTGCCCTGACAAATCCTGGGTCCTTAAGACCTTCTCCTGCTGTCAGCGCCCTGACACAACCCTAGCTCGGCCCTGCCCACTATAGCTGTCAGTCAGAGAAAAGAGAGAGCCGAGGAGTCAGGTGAGCGCCAGGAACCGCTCTGAAATATAGTATAATGGCCATTTTTATTTTATACAACATAGGCATAGGGGCACATAGCATTATATAACAGAGAGGATGACATGATCATATTATAGTGGGTTAATAACCACTTTAAGGTAGAAAAAAAACTCTTCTGCCACTTTAATGATCTTTTGATGTTTATTAAATAACACTGGCAAAATATTGTTTGATAATTCATCTGTAAAAATGTTGTGAACCATGGCCTTAAAATGGAATATTGTGCTATGCTTTCTTGTTTCAATGCCATGTAAAAAGACTGGAAGATTGCATGGCTAACCCAGACTGTGTACTAGGCCTAGGGTCTAAATACAATCAATACTTAAAACTTGGGTGTCCAACCTGCGGCCCTCCAGCCGTTGCAGAACTAAAAGTCACATGAGGCATTGCAAGGCAAGTTCCTTGAGGCTTTGCAAAGCTAACAGTTGTAAGCATGGCCCCCAAAGGCAGAGGCGTGTTGGGACTTGTAGTTTTGCAACGGCTGGAGGGCCACAGGTTGAACACCCATGATTTAAAACATTCAGCTACAAAGACTGGAAACAACTTTTAGAATCATGATCCCCGACCCCATTTCCCAACAATGTGAAGGCGTTTTTTCCCTTTGAATAGGAATTTATTGGCAAGTGGTCTGTATCCACTGTAGACACACCAGCCATAACCTTAATAACCATACTGGCAAACAGGTTGATATTGTTCTTACCTTTAGAGATTTCACTGACAGACAGTTGAAATATCTACTTTGTTTTCAGTTTGAATTAATCAGAGAGACCCTCTGTCCTCTGTTGGTGGTGACTTTAATTTGTGAAACCATGTCACTGTGGATCAAATATGGCCATATTTCTCTCCCGAGCTACAAGGTTCTAAAAGGATCAATCTTTCTTGCTTCCTTCCTTGGTAAGGATCTGACTCTTCAGTGTCCTCCCCCAGCAGTTCTATGTCCCTTTCTCACAGCAACAATCCTTTGGTCCATTCTAGTGACTTTCTCTGGCATCTCCAACATTCCTAAAAAGAGACAGTTTCTTAGATTTTTACAGTATATGCAGAGCAGAGAGTCCTATCTTTTGCAATATTAACCACTTAAAGAGGAAGTAAACCCTGATGAGTTTACTTCCTCTTTTATTCCCTGCAAAGGCAAAGCATAATGGACTACTATGCATAATGGACTACAGCGAAGTCACCGCTGTCCCCTGTAGTCCGCCGCATCCATCTTCTTGGTGGGGTCTCGCAGCTCCGCCGCTGTCATTCGGCGAAGCCGCGATGACGTCACTCCCGCGCATGCGCAAGGGAGCCGACATGCGCGGCAGCTCCGTCGTTGAGAATGCAGCGCCTTCACATTGTTGGGAAATGGGGTCGGGGATCATGATTCTAAAAGTTGTTTCCAGTCTTTGTAGCTGAATGTTTTAAATCATGGGTGTTCAACCTGTGGCCCTCCAGCCGTTGCAAAACTACAAGTCCCAACACGCCTCTGCCTTTGGGGGCCATGCTTACAACTGTTAGCTTTGCAAAGCCTCAAGGAACTTGCCTTGCAATGCCTCATGTGACTTTTAGTTCTGCAACGGCTGGAGGGCCGCAGGTTGGACACCCAAGTTTTAAGTATTGATTGTATTTAGACCCTAGGCCTAGTACACAGTCTGGGTTAGCCATGCAATCTTCCAGTCTTTTTACATGGCATTGAAACAAGAAAGCATAGCACAATATTCCATTTTAAGGCCATGGTTCACAACATTTTTACAGATGAATTATCAAACAATATTTTGCCAGTGTTATTTAATAAACATCAAAAGATCATTAAAGTGGCAGAAGAGTTTTTTTTCTACCTTAAAGTGGTTATTAACCCACTATAATATGGGCCATGCGCCGTAGACAGCTGTGCCTGTTTTCGGGCAAATATCTCCTAAACCATATAGGTTTAGGAGATATTTCTTGGACCTACAGGTAAGCCTTAATCTAGGCTTACCTGTAGGTCAAAGTGGTTTGTAAGGGTTTACAACCACTTTAAGGACCAGGCCTCTTTTTCAGATTTGGTGTTTACATGTTTAAAACTGTTTTTTTTGCTAGAAAATTACTTAGAACCCCCAAACATTTTATATTGTTTTTTTTCTAACACCCTAGAGAATAAAATGGCGGTCATTGAAATACTTTTTTTCACACCGTATTTGCGCAGCGGTCTTACAAGCGCACTTTTTTTGGAAAAAATTAACTTTTTTTAATAAAAAAATAAGACAACAGTAACATTAGCCCAATTTTTTTTTTTACGCCGAGTAAATTGATACCCAACATGTCATGCTTCAAAATTGCGCCCGCTCGTGGAATGGCATCAAACTTTTAGCCTCAAAAATCTCCATAAGCGACATTTAAAAAATTCTACAGGTTGCATTTTTTGCGTTACAGAGGAGATCTAGGGCTAGAATTATTGCTCTTGCTCTACTGATCGCGGCGATACCTCACATGTGTGGTTTGACCACTGTTTTCATATGCGGGCGCTACTCACGTATGCGCTCGCTTCTGTGCGCAAGCTCATCATGACAGGGTGTTTTTAAAAACCTTTTTTTTTTCTTATTTATTTTAATTGATTTTATTTATTTTTACACAGTTTTTAAAAAAAAAAATGTATCACTTTTATTCCTATTACAAGGAATGTAAACATCCCTTGTAATAGAAAAAAGCATGACAGGTCCTCTTAAATATGAGATCTGGGGTCAAAAAGTCCTCAGATCTCATATTTGGACTAAAACGCAACAAAAAAAATTGACATTTAAAAAAAATATACCTTTAAGAGGTGTGGGCGGAAGTGACGTTTTGACGTCGCTTCCGTCCTCCTATGGTATAGAGACGAGTGGGGGCCATCTTAGCCTCACTTGTCTCCATACCCAGCTAAAGAAAGGACCCGATCGCCTCCGCCGCTACTGACAGCTCCGGTAAACGGCGGAAGGTGCGGGAGGGTGGCGGGAGGGGGGGTGGCACCTCTCCCGCCGCCGATAGCGGTGATCTCGCGGCGAGTCCGCTGCGGAGACCACCGTTATCGTACAGCCGACTGGCGCCTTAAGAGATGGATATCTCGGTTGTGGCAGCAGCTGCTGCCGTTACCGAGATATCCCTCTTCAAAAATAGGACGTACATCGTTGTGCACTGGTCGGTAAGTGGTTAAGCAACTATCTAATGCTAGTAATCTTGGGTCATCTTCAAGTGTGACTGCCCAGAAAGGTGGGTATCGATGTTTCTGGACTAGTAACAAAAAAGAGTAAGTTATATGCATATGCAGATACTTTGTTAGATGTCTTTAAAACCTGTATACCTGTAACATCCTGATTAAGTCTTATGTGTGTATAAAAATGAGAGGCGAAAGGGGACATCCCTGTCGGGTACCATTTGATAGGGTGAGATATTTTTTTAGATTATTTGCATTCCTTGCCCTATAAAACCCAGTATGCCCCTTAAGAAGTTGTAACTTAACAGAGGTGGTAGGATAATATAATCATAATAGAAACAGTAAATGGAACTTTTCCTATTTCTCATTCCTTACAGTTAGTATCTGACATATTCTAAGGTTACGCCACACTCATTTGACGGTACTTGCGGAAACACAATTCCTGTAATATGCAGTATCCACTGAGCTCCCCATTTTCTAATTGTCTCTATCAACAGGGGTGCACAGTGGACATTAAACACCATACCAACTAGGTTATTGGAACATAATAATCAAGACTATGTAAGTCATTGGCTAATTAGATTACAAAATAGAAAACAATGAATGTAACAAGTGAGTCCTGTCTCTCTTTCAATGACATCTTAAGCCCCATACACTATCAGATTTTTTACAGATTTTTTCCTTCAGATTTACCAAAACCACATAAGATGAGGTCAAACTTTAGGAGTTTCAATTTGTATGCAATCAGGCAGGCCCTTGCACTACGTGGTTTTGGTAAATCTGAAGGAAAAAATCAGCAGAAAATCTGATAGTGTGTATGGGGCAACAGAACAAACCACCAGTGCTAAATCTTATCTGATCTGGCTACAGCAGAATGTAGGAACACAGTATTCCACATAGTAGATGCTCCCTCTGCATTGATACCTCTGGGCACCAGTCAACCGTGGTTATTTTAAAATCTTGCTGTGCCAGAGATACTTGTAGATATCATAAGTTTACCAAGCAGACTTCATGCAGAAATTTACCCTTTTCATTCACTCTGTAAAGTTGAGTAGTTTTTATCCTCATTTAATATATGAAAACTAGCTATTTATCAGCATATGAAAGTAAATAAAGCTAAGCATTGCCCTGTGTGTGCAAAATTCATTTGATACGGGTTAAAAGTTTAGATTTCTTGTAGAGCACAGTGGGATGTGATAATGTGCATTCTTGCCTTATGAAACAGGCAAAAGAAAATGATAGTCCCAGATGTATTAAAGCATCATAAAAAGAAAATTATCATACAGTATTATGTAGAAAAACACGTGAGGATTCCATGTACTGCAGCGCAAGTTATTTTTAGTGATGCTTTGTTTGTCATTAATTTGAATGTCAGGCATTTAAATGGACAGCTAAAAAAGAAAACTCTCACCAAAGCTTTGTTAAAAGTAAAAACTGTTTTTCTTAGATCTTGATGGATCACTTGTTAAACATGTACTCTTTTACCAAGGACTTTACTTTTATATTATTTTAATTAATAAAAAATGAGCAAGATTCTGTCCATAAATGAGGATAATTGTTAGTATCCAAAATTAATTTACTCTGCAGTTGGAGTTGCTTTATTCCCCATTATGTTTGGTGGACGTGTTTTTACATGAACCACTTTCCAGCTAAAAGAACAAGCCCCTTTTTGCGATTCAGCACTGCGTCGATTTAACTGACAATTGCGTGGTCGTGTGACGTGGCTCCCAAACAAAATTGGCATCCTTTTTTTCCCACAAATAGAGCTTTCTTTTGGTGGTATTTGATCACCTCTGCAGTTTTTATTTTTTGCGCTATAAACATTAATAGAGCGACAATTTTGAAAAAAAATGCAGTTTTTAACTTTTTGCTATAATAAATACCCCCAAAAAATATATTAAAAAAAATCTCTTCCTCAGTTTAGGCCGATACGTATTCTTCTACATATTTTTGGTAAAAAAAATCGCAATAAGCGTTTATTGATTGGTTTGCGCAAAAGTTATAACGTCTACAAAATAGGGAATAGTTTTATGAAATTTTTATTAATAATTTTTTTACTAGTAATGGCGGCGATCAGAAATTTTTATTGTGACTGCGACATTATGGGGGACAGGTTGGACAATTTTGACACATTTTTGGGACCATTGGCATTAATACAGTGATCAGTGCGATTAAAAATGCACTGATTACTGTAAAAATGTCACTGGCAGTGAAGGGATTAACCACTAGGGGGCATTGTAGGGGTTAAGTGTGAGTGTGTGTTTTTTTATTGTAGGGGGGTGTGGCTTGGCGTGTGACGTCACTGATCGTCTTTCCCTATGACGGAACAGATGATCAGTGACAGGCTCACTAGGAAGCACAGGGAGAGGTTTGTTTACACTTACCTCTCCCCGTTCTTCAACTCTGTGACCCGATCGCGGGACATTGGAACTCAGGACCATGTTGCGCACGTCTGGGCTCTTAAAGGGCAATGTACCTGTATGTGCCTGTGCCCAGCCGTGCCATTCTGCCGACGTATATCGGCGTGAGGCGGTCCTTAAGTGGTTAAATAATGCCCTGTACACACGGTCATAATTTCCGACGGAAAAAGTGCGATTGGATCGCGTTGTCGGAAAATCTGATCGTATGTGGGCTCCATCGGATTTTTTCCATCGGAATTTTTTCAACACACATAGTTTGAGAGCAGGATCTAAAATTTTCCAACAACAAAATCCAATTGTTTAAATTACGATCGTGTGTAGACAATTCCGACGGAAAAAGTGACACGCATGCTCAGAATAAATTAAGAGACCACAGATATTTGCTACTGGCCTGTTTATAGTCCCGACGTACTTGGTTTACGTCACTTCGTTAAGAACGATCGGATTTTCCGACAACTTTGTCCGACCGCGTGTATGCAAGACAAGTTTGGCACAAAGTCTGTCAGAAAAAATGTGATGGATTTTGTTGTCTGAATGTCCGACCGTGTGTACAGGGCATTTTATCAGATGTGCGGCCAACCAGATTTTCCTTTGTTCCAGAAAGACTATTGTGTACAGGGCCAGCATCTGCTTGTGTGTGAGTGATGGTGGAAGAGGGGACTGTCCTGGAGCAGGGTTTTGTTTCCCCCTAATATACTCTGTAGTTACTGTAGCAAAATGTCAGAGTCTGGAGAAGTCCTCTCAGGGGTATCTATATCACCCAGGCAATAGGGTCCCTGGTTCAAATCCTGACCACAACACCATCTGCCTGGTGTTTGTATGTTCTCCCTGTGCCTGCGTGGGTTTCCTCCAGGTACTCCGGTTTCCCCCCACACTCCAAAGACATGCTGGTAGGTTAATTAGACCTTGTCTAAAAAAATTGGCCTTAATATGTGTATCTGTAGGTCAATGTTGTATGTGTTTGTAAGCGTGTCAGCACCTTATGGGGTAAAGGGCCGCAGATGGACTCTAGTGGCAAGAAAGCATCCTGAGGCAATTCAGTTCACATAGGTAGTGCTATACAAGTCACTCACTCACATTCCAAAGCCTTTGATCTAACCCAGAAACACACCTGTCCTAGACAGCAATAAAGCAGCAGTTAAATACCTTTAAAAGATCTAGGCATGCTCACTAGACTTGTGCACAATGGAAAATGTTGTTTCTGTTCGTTATCATTCGTAAAATACATAATTTCGTTCTGTTATATTCGTTATGTTACGTTAATACATTTTCGGATAATTCATTATTTCTGTCGTTATTCATTATACTGAATCTCGAATCATGTCGAATTCATTTGTTATATATGCAATATAATTTCGTTCGTATCCGTTGAAATTCGACATTTATGTATGTATATATATTCGTGATGATTCGTAGTTCGGAAAGTTGTTTGTTTATTAGATCTTTTAACACACAATGACAATATATCTTCTCCTCGGCTCAAATACAACACAACACACTTCTCACTCAGTTCTCAGGAATGCACTTTGCCAGTAATCCAACCTCCAGCACAAAATGTATCAGCTGATTGGACTGTAAGATTTACTTTGAGTTTACCCTTTGTGAACATGGGGACTTTGGGGTCAGACCCCAAAGCACCCTCCCCATGTTGAGGGCACATGATCTGGTATAGTTCAGGAGGGGGGGACTCTCTCGCTCTCCCTCTTTTCCTATGGCCAGCCAGGATGCATGCTCGGATAAGGGTCTGGTATAGATTTTTAATTCGTGCAGGGTTCCCCTTAATTTACATATCAGACCCAAAGGGCCTGGTATAGATTTTAGGGGAACCCGCACACAATTTTTTTTTTCATTTTGGTTCAGGGTTTCCCTTCATATTCATACCAAACCCGGCCTGGTAATGGACTGGGGAGGGGGGAACCCAAGCCCTTTGTTTTGAGTTTTATCTATATTGCCTCGACCCGACAATTCATTACAGCCGCAATCAGTTTTTTAATGACAATTTTTCCTTTAGAAATAAAAATTTTCTGTGGTACTGTTCTAAACACAGGAAAAATTAGCCACTTTACAGGCATACTATAGACACCCCCCAGGCACGATATTTAAAAAGGAATATTTCATTTTTATTGTTTCACTTTAAGCATTAAAAAAATCACTGCTCCTGAAAAAACGGCCATTTAAAAAAAAAATTTGCATTCATACATATCCCCTGGGGCAGGACCCGGGTCCCAAAACACTTTTTATGACCATAACTTGCATATAAGCCTTTAAAATGAGCACTATTGATTTTTCATGTTCGTGTCCCATAGACTTTAACGGTGTTCATGTGTTCTGACAAAATTTTTGCCTGTTCGTTATGTTCTGGTGCGAACCAAACAGGGGGGTGTCCAACTCATCCCTACTTTTAAGGCTTACACAAGGGGGCAGTATACAGTATCTCACTAAAGTGAGTACACCCCTCACATTTTCGTAAATATTTTAATTACATTTTTGTAAATATTTTAAATACATTTTTGTAAATATTTTAATAATATCTTTTCATGTGGCAACACTGAAGAAATTACACTTTGCTACAATGTAAAGTAGTGAGTGTACAGCTTGTATAACAGTGTACATTTGCTGTCCCCCTCAAAATAACTCAACACACAGCCATTAATGTCCAAATCACTGGCAACAAAAGAGTACACCCCTAAGAGAAAATGTCCAAATTGGGTCAATATTTTGATATTTTGGGTTAATATTATTGATTCAGATCAGATGGGGTTCATGTCTGGTAGGGCTACAGATGTGAATTTAAGGCGATTATATACCAATATTCATGTTTCACATCTTAATATAGGTTTTAGGGTTATTGCCTCCCTAACTATAGAGAAGGCTTTTTATACTTTGGAGTGGCCCTTTTTGTGGGAGGTACTCTGCAGAATGGGCTTTCCGATGGTATTTATAAAATGGTTGAAGGTATTATATAGGAAACCAACAGCTGCAGTGAAGATGGGGGGAGGATTGTCAACAGTTCATTGTTTAGGGGAACTCGGCAGGGCTGCCCTCTCTCTCTGACCCTCTTTGCTATTGCTATGGAGCCTGTGATGGAGGCTTTACACACCTCCCCCAATATTAAGGGATTGCTTGGTTGCAGGAGAGGGTAGCTTTATATGCAGATGACTTTTTACTGTATTTAAATGATGCTGGGCCCTCTCTCCAAGGGGCTTTGAAGATTTTAGACTCTTTTTCAATAGTTACAGGGTTGAAGGTAAATTGGAGCAAGTCTTCGTTGTTTCCAATAGATATGGAGGTCCATAGTACAGCTTCAAATGTTATTACATTGCAGTGGGTGGAAAATTTTAAATACTTAGGAGTTGTAATTTCCCGCCAAGCTTCTGAATTTATTCCTATGAATTTGACGCCGATTCTGGGAGATATTGGGTTGAATTTGAAAGTATGGCAGTCTCTACCATTTTCTCTTTTGGAGAAATGGGTGGCCTCAAGATGTGATATTTAGTGCATAAAAAGTGTAAACTTGTGATAGTCCACTCTTGCTCCTTTGTCTCTGGTGAGTTCTGGTCGGGATCTAGACTCCCAAAACCTCTATTCCATTGTCTCTATTGGGACGTATTGATCTTCTAAAAATGAAAATTACACCAAAATATATGTACTTATTTAGACACTAAGTGGATACCTATGTCCTTTTTTACAAAATTAAACAGACTTTTCTCACCTTTTCTATGGGGATCGAAGAATTCCAGGTGAAATTAACTACCCTGATGTGCCCTTGTGAGCATGGAGGACAAGCCTTCCCAGATCTATAAAGATACTTTTTTGCTACTCAGTTGGTTACTGCCGCATGGTGGCTGAATCTTGATATATATAACTCCTCAGTTAGAAGCGTCGGTAGTAGGCTCTATGGATGCTCTTAAGGCCCTTTTATTTAGGGGCCGTAGGGCACCATATCAGTTAACCCATTCAATGCTTATCACTATTCGAGTCTGGAAGGCTGGCCTTAGATGTGAGCATTACCCTAAGGGTGCTTTTTCTCCAAGTGCACCTTTATGGTTTAATCCTACTCTTCCTCATTTTTTTAAAGCACCAGAGCCTATTGCATGGACTAGGTATAATATTAAATTACTTTCTGAAGTGATTACTGATCGAAAATTATCTACTTTTTCTACACTTACTTCGACTTTTAATGTCCCAAGCTCCCATTTATTTAGCTATTTCCAGCTTCTTCATAGTTTTCATGCACATTTTCCACAGGATAGCTTAACGATTAGACAATCCACTTTAGAACTAGTGCTGAGGTCTGAGTGTCTGGATAAGCCCACCTCGAGATTGTATTCTCATCTTAAATTAATTTCTATCCTGCCAATAGAGGATCTTAGAGCTAGGTGGGTGCGAGATATACCATATTTAGATATGGAGGATTGGAAGGGTGTGTGGTATTTCCCTCCACAGTCTTTGATATCCTTGAGCGATCGTATGATCCAATATAAATTGGTACACAGAGCATATATTACGCCTCATAGACTAAAAATGATAAATTCTGTGTGCTCTTTGGAGTGTTGGTTATGTGGCACGAATCAGGGGGATTTTACGCACATTTTTTGGACTTGCCCATATATAGCTATCTTTTGGGTGGAAGTGGTGGATCTATTGAACTCTATCACTTCTGTTCCCTTAAGCCCCATACACACTATCAGATGTTCTGCTGATTTTTTCTTTCAGATTTAGCAAAAACATATAATATGAGGTCAAATCTTAGGAGTTTCAATTTGTATGCAATCAGGCAGGCCCTTGCACTACATGGTTTTGGTAAATCTGAATACAAAAATCAGCAGAAAATCTGATAGTGTGTACGGTGCTTTGCTGGTTTCAATGTCTGTCTATCTTCTGGGCATGGTAGAGACTATTCTTCCCACAGTGTCTGAGCGAGTGTTTGCTAATATAACATTATTTTGCGCAAAAAGCTATTGCGCTGCATTGGAAGAAATCTCGGTTCCCTACACTCTCATATTGGAAACAATTGGTACATAATAATCTTCCATTGCATAGAGATACTTACATGAATAGGGGTTGTCCTAGTAAGTATGATAAAGTGTGGGCAAAGTGGCTGGACAAACCATATACAGCATTGAATGCCCATGGGGGCCATTGTTTATAATATGTGCGTTCCCATATGAGAAATGTTTGGGGTCATTGGGGAAAGAAGGAACTAATGTTTACTTTAAAAATCTTTTACTTTTTTTTTTTTTTCTCTCTCCATTGGATTAATAATTGTTATATTGGATTTTGAAATTGTATTATTATATTTTTGGTTAAGTGTGCATGATTTATTTTTTTGTTTTGTTTGTCTGTTAAGAAATGTAATAAAAAGATTTAATAAAAAAATAAAATTCTAAATATAGAAACAAAAAATAATATTTATGTCCTTCACAATTTTATTTTCATATTTCTTAGTGTTGTATTTTATTACTGAAGCCATTTTAAACAAAAAGGAAAAGTTCACATAGTAACTTTAAAAAGTTAACTAGATATCAGCACAAGCATGTGCCCTATGTTAAAACTGCAAGCGTTGGTATTTTCCTAATGTATTAGCTACTAAATCCGTATATAGCTAAGTGTTCGGACATGCCGTCTCTTTAAGGATTACCTAAAGGTGGAAAGAGTAGGAGATAGTCAAACAGTTCAGAGTAGGGACTATCTCCTAATCTATCCACTTTTAGGCGATCCCTGAAAACCCCTCTCTTTAGAGAAGCCTATCCTGCCACCTCACAAAACCTTTTATTTTCTCCTTCAGTTCATCCCCCACGGTTATTACCTTTTGTACCACTTGACCCTCCCTTTAGATTGTAAGCTCTAACATGCACGGCTCTCTTATTTCACTTTTATTGAATCCTATTGTAACTGTACTGTCTACCTGCATTTTCAAGGGCTGTGCAAACTGTTGTCACTATACATGTATCAATTCTGTAAAAAATAATAATGATAATAGAGAAAAATGGGAGTATAGATGATGGTGGCCAATGGCCTCTTACCACTCAGAATTTCACTGTAGAGTCTTCTCCCTCTCCTGGGGGTTCAGAACATTGGTCACATGATTATGCTGCCTTCTGCACTCTCCGAGGGCAATTGTAATGGCTAAGACACTGTTGCAGCAATCCCGGGTGAAACTACAAACATTCTAGGTGTAGTAGACATGTCTCACAGCTCAGTGGGTCCCTCCAGAAACAAATGTATCTGTACAGGTGTAGTGGTGCAGTCCCAATTCAGGAAAACAGGGATGTGCTGGCAGTTCTACACATGTGTCTGCTACCCAAACTCAGGCTTACTGTCCTCTTCCTATCTTAAAGTGTCACTAAACCCACATCATAAAAAACTATCAATAAATGGTGTATTACATTCTGTTCATATTCATTCAGTCACTATGAGATTTGTTTCCGGATTCCTGCTGCTCTCTATCTCCACCTTCTGTTCATGCCCCCAATTCAGCTGGGGATTTTGCAGCTGTGGTGGCAACTCTGCACATGCTCAGTTTTCAGTGAGTTTCTATTCTGAGCATATCTTCCATTTACATCTGAGCAGCCCATGTGACTATAGAGTCACACATGTCAGTGTATACACAGTGGTAAATGACAGCTCACTCACTCCCTCCTCCTCCATGCCCACTAATTATCTAAACACATACACTTGTTGCAAAATCATAATCAGTGTCATAAATAGTAACTTGTTCCTGTTGGACTGTAATTCAAATAGGGGGAACCGGACGGGACTTTAAACTTTATACTTTAAAATATAAAAATATGTATTTTACAACATTTTCTTTTTTTAGTCAATTTGGTACCGTTAAAGTCCTATCTGGTGCCCCCTTTTTGAGTAATTACAACCAGCTAAATACAATGAGGGTGGGATATTACATATAGATTAATGGTGGCTTCACTGATAAGTGGCATGGATAGGTGGCACTGATGAGGAGGCACTGATGAGTATTGTACTGACAGGCATCACTGATGGGCACTGTGAGGCAGCACTGGTGAGCACTGAATGGCAGCATTAGTGGGCACTGTTGGGGCTGCACTGATCATCAGGGCACTGATGATCAGTACCCTGATTTTCAGTGGAGATGTCCCTGCTGAGGAATTTCGCTTACTGGCTCTCCTCTCCTCACGTACTGTCAGCTTGAGAAGAATGCCGATAACCAGCATTTCCTGTTTACACTGATCAGCTGTGATTGGACACAGCTGATCACACGGTAAAGAGCCTACATCATAGGCTCTTTACCATGATCGGTCCCAGGGACGCGGTGCACTACCGATTGCTGTGCTGCGCACCAAGAATGGAAGGATGTCATATGACATCCTGCCAGAATGAGAGTGTTCCTGCCTATCTGTCATTTTACTATATGGAGAATGGGAATCAGTTAAACAGTGTGTGTCTAGCATCACTTTACTGTAAGTGTACAATCCCTTAGAAACAGTAATGTATACAATATATACTTGATTTGTTGCAATAAATCATCATTTAAAGAGACTGCAATTTCATACATTTTATATTATATAATGTGGTATACAAAAGCATAAAACCTGGATTAGCGTCTATCACAGACAGTCTTTCAAACATTGCCATCTGGAATGAAAGAAATCCAAGCAAATAAATAGTGGATAACGGATATAAATAGCTATATTTCTTACGAATATCATACCTATTATTTGAAAAATTCCATGCATAAATTGTATGCTATATGGCAGGGATATGCAATTAGTGGACCTCCAGCTGTTGCAAAACTACAAGTCCCATCATGCCTCTGCCTCTGGGTGTAAGGCTTGTGGCTGTCAGAGTCTTGCTATGCCTCATGGGATTTGTAGTTCTGCAACAGCTGGAGGTCCGCTAATTGCATAACCCTGCTATATGGTATGGTCTCAATGAATGGATGTTAGGTCCCGATATATATTTATATATTTTGGGGGATAGTTGAAATGTATTTCCATTATTTTTTACTCCAGTTTAAATATTATGTATAATTGATATCTTTAATTTTTCTTTGTTTTGTCTAGCACCCTGTGTGGCAGTCTGTCTTAATGGTGTAAATGTATAAAAATTTCTTTAAATAAAATCTGTTTAAAAAAAAAAAAAAACACTAATGCAGCATTTTAAGCAGGTACTGGCACCATAAGGTGTTTCAATTATACCTTCAGTTTGATTGTCCTTCAGGGTGCCCTGAGACCCTGGGAACCCAAATCACTTGTTGTATGCAATTAATTGTTTCTGAGGGCCGGGACAGTTTCCGAGACAGGACCAACCTGGAGGTTTACAAAAGACTTCAGCTAGAATCTGTTATTTTTTCTATTTTCAGAAACCTCTCCTAGATAAGTCTTATTAACAATTTTTAATTAAAGTATACAGTATATAAACCCTAACAATGAGATTCTGTTATTTGCTCCCTATTACTCTTGATTATAAAATTCAAAGCATTGTTATAGCTGTTAAATTAGTGCACCAAATACTGGTTGATCCTTCCTCTGTGAAGGACATTCCTGTAATTAAGTCCAGCCATTCCTGCTCTCTCTCCTTGTGCAGGGTGATCGGTCTTGTATCCGTTCTCTCCTGTCGTTTTTTGCAGGATCCTGTAAATGGGTTGGCTTTCTGGGTCCCACTCACAGAGCTGCTTTCTGCACATGCTATGAACAACACAATAATGATATCGCTACTACTATTATAAAGTGGTATGTGGATTTGCAAAGGTATTTGGTGCATAAATAGTGGATTTTATATCCCTTGTGGCTATTGAGGAATATATTTATGTAGCCGGGTGCCACCAGTAGTGTGCCAGCTACTATTACCCTGCTGCTGCTCTGGTAGCTACTGCTGGAGCAGCCCCTTCTCCCAGCCTGCGCACTGTGTCAGAGCAGCTGTGCTGCAGGCTTCTCACCCCTTGTTTCCCTGCTGTGTGAGCAGAATGGGCTGTGTGTCTTCACCTGCTCGCTCCTGCCCCCCCCCCCCCCCCAAGAGCAGCAGACTTGAGCCAATTGGGGGAAGGAGAACTTGTTATGCAGACATCATGAACACTGGGATATGTAGTCCACAAGGTACACTTCTGGAGAGATGTGCGTCTTTTGCGGGAGGAAGCCAGGCTGTAAAGACTGCTGCCAGAGCTTTTGCAGGGACCAGAGAGTGCAGACCCACCACACCTACATCAGAAAGGATA
Organism: Lithobates pipiens; assembly: GCF_037356315.1. NCBI lineage: Eukaryota > Metazoa > Chordata > Amphibia > Anura > Ranidae > Lithobates > Lithobates pipiens. The sequence goes on along the minus strand of NW_027507764.1, from coordinate 423,048,118 downwards.
CTGACCTGTTTTGCGGGTGTCTGAGCATAGCACCAATAAGACTGAGCCACTGAGAAATTGTTTCCTGAGCTGGGACTGGGGCTGAAAGAACCTGTTGCTGAGTATCTACAGCAAGGGAAAACCAACGAGGACCAGAATTGAGAGACTAAGCCTTGTGAGGGCTTGTTTGTGAAGACTGAGTGACTAGACTAACACAGTTACTGAAATAAAGACTGTTCCTTAGCAGCCCATCAACCATCCATTGTACTCTCATAAAGGGACAGTTTCATATGCACCAGCTTACAGAAAGGCCTCACCGATATCTGGTTAATACTGACAATTAGGCACCAGATACTTTGCAGAAACCTCCAGCGATACCTCTTTGTCAGGAACACATACACTCACCCACTATGGAGGCTGTATGCATAGTGTTCACACAAAAACCTTTATTTTTGGGTTAGTTAATGCCAATACTCTTCAAGGAGAATTGCAGCCTCAGCTTGTTTGGCTGGGCTTCTCCTATTGGTCACAGGAATGCAATTGGTTTTGCACTACTGTGACCCGTTTTCAGCCGAGAGTAGTCTGAAGTCTGTTCTCTTCTGACGTCACACAGATCAGTGCAAGTACCGTGTTATCCCGACTCTGGGAGTCTGGATCCGCCAAGTGCCTGGACTGATAGCTGTCTCACTGAGGCTCACTGAGAGGCTGAGACTGCCGCTCCCCGCCCCTCCACAGATCAGCGCTTCAGTGACCATGGAGGAGCAGAGCAGGAGAGCTGCTGATTGACAGGAGCAGCTCTCTGCTCGGGGATCTGAGAGAACCGAGCCATCTGCGATGTTCGATCTCTCAGTTCTCAGTGCAGAGACGCCAGGGGACAAATGCAGCATCGGATCAATGCTGGATCCACCTAGGTAAGTATAATGGAGGAAAGAAAGCTAAAGCCATACTTCTCTTTTAACCCTGTTTGAATCAGATATAATTTGATTTAGCATCCTTACAGTAAGTTGATTGCCATTTTAAGGGTCAGTGTTCGCATTATCTAGTATAGCATCTATAACCTCTTGCTGACCAGCCACTGCAGTTATACTGCAGTTATACGTAGCTGTACGTCGGTCCCTTTAACAGTTATAGCAAGCATGCTTGCACCCGCGGCACATAGGCAGAACCGATGCACTTGGCTGGTGGCTGCAGTGTCCGCCGGCCTCCCACGATCGCTCTATAGAGAGCCAGAATGGGGATCTGTCAATGTAAATAAACAGATCCCCGTTCTGACAGGGCAGTAGAAAGAGATCGTTTGTTCCTAGTAATCAGGAACAACGATCTCTCTGTACTCCCTGTCAGTACACTCCCCCTACGGTTAGAAACACCTTCCTAGGGAACACTTAACCCTTTGATCGCCCTCTAGTGTTAAACAGGTGCCTCTGAACGTAGACTGTATCATTTATTGTGTAGCATAAAACGTCAAACACTCACATTTGAGGTAGGGGCAGATAGGTACATCTAGACCAGTGGATACCGCTGCATCGGGTGTCAAACTAGCACTGCGTTCATGGGTTACTGAGCCTCTCATATGGGCTGTCCCAATCGGAAGGAAGCTGTTTCGGTGGAGTGTAGTTAAAATGAGGGCAGAAGCACTTCACTTCCCTTACAAGGTTGCCCTGATAGAGTTGTCTGTGGTCTTCATACACAGACTGTAGTATTAGAATCACTATGATATATGGAAGAAAGGAAGGGGGGCACTATGGTTCATGGAAGACAGGAAGGAGGGATCACTATGGTACATGGAAGGCAGGAAGGAAAGATCACTATGGTCTATGGAAGAAAGTAAGGGGGGAACACTATGGTACAGGGAAAGCGGGAAGGAAGGATCACTATGGAACATGGAAGGAAGGATCACTATGGAACATGGAAGGAAGGATCACTATGGCACATGGTAGGCAGGAAGAATCACTATGGTACATGGAAGGAAGGAACAGTATGGCACATGGAAGGCAGGAAGGAGGGATCACTATGGTACATGGAAGGCAGGAAGAAAGGAAGGATCAATATCCTGCATGGAAGGCAGGATCACTATGCTATATGGAAGAAAGGAAGCAGGGATCACTATGGCGCATTAAAGAAAGGAAGGAGGGATCACTGTGGTACATGGAAAGCAGAAAGGATCACTATGGTACAGGGAAGAAAGGAAGGATCACTATGGTACATGGAAGGAAGGATTGCTATGGCACATGGTAGGCAGGAAGGATCACTATGGTACCTGGAAGGAAGGAAGGAACAGTATGGCACATGGAAGGCAGGAAGGAGTGATCACTAAGGTACATGGAAGTCAGGATCACTATGACACCTGGAAGGCAGGAAGGATCACTATGGTACATGGAAGGCAGGAAGGAGGGATCACTATGGTACATGGAAGGCAGGAAGACTATGGCACGTGGAAAGCAGGAAGACTATGTCACATTCAAGACTATGGCACATGGAAGGCTGTAAGACTATGGCACATTGAAGGCTGGAAAACTATGGCACATGGAAGGCTGGAAAACTATGACACATGGAAGGCTGGAAAACTATGACACATGGAAGGCTGGAAGACTATGGCACATAGAAGGCTGGAACACTATGTCACATGGAAGACTATGGCACATGGAAGGCTGGAAAACTAGGGCACGTGCAAGACTATGGCACATGGAAGGCTGGAAGACTATGGCACATGGAAGGCTGGAAGACTATGGCATGTGGAACACTATGGCACATGAAAGGCTGGAAAACTATGGCACATGGGAGGCTGGAAGACTATGGCACATGGAAGGCTGGAAGGCTATGACACATGCAAGGCTGAAAGACTATGGAACGTGGAAGAATATGGGACATGGAAGGCTGGAAGACTATGGCACATGGAAGTTTGGAAAACTATGGCACATGGAAGACTATGGGACATGGAAGCCTGGGAGACTATGGCACATGGAAGGCTAGAAAACTAAGGCACATGGAAGACTATGGCACATGGAAGACTGGAAAACTATGGCACATGGAAGACTGAAAGACTATGGCACATGGAAGGCTGGAAGACAATGGCACATGGAAGGCTGGAAGACTATGGCACATGGAAGACTGGAAAACGATGGCACATGGAAGACTATGGCCCATGGAAGACTGGAAAACTAGGGCACATGGAAAGCTGGACTATGACACATGCAAGGCTGGAAGACTATGGCACGTGGAATTCTACGGGACATGGAAGGCTGGAAGACTGTGGCACATGGAAGGTGGGAAAACTATGGCACGTGGAAGACTATGGGACATGGAAGCCTGGAAGACTATGGCACATGGAAGGTTGGAAAACTATGGCACGTGGAAGACTATGGGACATGGAAGCCTGGAAGACTATTGCACGTGGAAGGCTGGAAAACTAGGGCACATGGAAAGCTGGAAAAATATGTAAGGCTGGAAAAATATGGCACAAGGAAGACTATGGTACATGGAAGACTAGAGCACATAGAAGACTATGGCACATTTGCAGAAGAGAGCGAGGGGAGAGAAGACTCACAGAGGGCTGCATTGTCTTCAGAGGCACAGGCACTCAGGCAGCGACATCAGGCAGGATCAATGGCTGGTTTGAAATCTTCCACTGACACCCCCTTCCCAGGCACAGATTGGCTGCATGATGGAATTGTGGGCAAGCGCAGGAGGGACATGGGGAGGAGGTGGGGCAGATCAAGCCTACCTCCTCCTCTTATGGAAAATACAGCAGGCGCCGGGTGGAGGATGTGCACACTGTTGCAGGTGCGCCAGCGGACGGGGAATGTGCACGGTGCCGTGGGAGCGAGGCAGCACACGGGACCAACAATACCCTGGCTGGCACTTTGGCGCCCCCTCCCTGCGGTGCCTGGGTGTGGTGCATGCCACACACCTGCCCAGGAACGGCTCTGATTTTATGCATCAAGGTGAAAAACCTTCTGTGTTGCAGCTCCCCCACCAGACCCCCCCCCCACCCTTTTTCTTACCTGAGTCTAGTCTGATCCAGCGATGTGCACGAGCAAAGCCTCTGCAGCCGCTGCGTCTCTCCTCATTGGACAGATTGATAGCAGCAGGAGCCATTGGCTCCCACTGCTGTCAATCAAATCCAGTGACACAGGAACAGGGGGGGGCAGGGCCAAGTCTGTGGTTGCCACCTTATCCCTTTAAACCTAAACACATGAATTACACAGATTCTGAGGCTGATTTAATGCAGGTAAGGCACCAAGTGAGTTTAATTATCACCTAAATCAGCCAGAGAACCTGTGTAATTAATATATATTTGGGCTTCAAGGGATGAGGTGGCAACCCTCGCCAAGTCCCGCTGTCTGTATCAATGGAAGAAGCAGCAGAACTCGAGAGCAAGCCCACACGGGTGCCTCCAAGGAAAGCGGCTTTCCGTGGGGGCACCCGATGAAGAGGAAGGGCCTGCAGCACAGGTGCGGAAACCCAAAAGAGGAGGATCGGGGCTGCTCAGTGCAAAACTATTGCAAAGAGCAGGCATATAGGCTAGGCATGTTTGTTACTTTTATTTAAAAAAAAACCTGAAGGTTTTCAACCACTTGAAGGTTCCAGGGCTGGGTTAATGTGAGGGAGTCCTAGTTTAGCACATTGCTCTGTGGCCTAAAAACTATCTACGTTGCACTTCCAGAGCCTTACTAGCTACACTACGCCTATTTAGGCTTGCTTACTTTTCAGCCTGGAAGCACAACTCATCTAATTGATATGAAAACTGCTCTCTCAGGTTAACATCTGCCGCGGTATTTCAGATTTTAGTGTTCTGTAAAAGCTGTAGTATGTTTATATTAAAAGACAACAAACACCACAAATGGATGTTAGTATCCATTTTGTAGCCCAAGCACGGCCATGATTCTTTCAGGGTACATGAAGCCTGTAAGTATCATATATGGAACAGCGGCGACATCTTGTGGTCTAATACAGTAAATGATATTTGACGAATTGCAAGTGTATGGAAATTGAAATTCAAACTATTGTACATTGAATATGTTCATGCAGATTACAGGACAATTAAATCATTTACAGCCTAAAATCCACATGATTTTAGACCCATGCAGTATGAGAAAACATTGAACTGAATTAGTAAGGGCCCATTTACACAAAAAAAAAAGAGAGCAACACCTAATGCATGACACAATAATGTTGCATTTTTAATGTTGCATTGAAATAGTGGCAATAGTTGTGGTACGCTGCAGGAAACTGAAGAGTTTAAAATGGTTGTAAACCCTTAGGCCGCGTACACACGGGCGGACTGTTCGCCCAACCTTGTCCGCTGAACAGTGTTTGGGCGGACAGTCCGCTCGTGTGTGGGCTTTCAGCGGACAGTTTCAGCGGACAGTTGGACGGACAAAGTCTTTCGGAAATTCCGAAAAACTGTCCGCTGAAACTGTGTTTGAGCGAACAGTCCGCCCGTGTGTGGGCCTGTCCGCTGTACTTTCGAAATGAGCGGACTGTTCCCGCTCGGAAAGTCCGCCCATTTCGAGCGCGTGTACAGGTAGGCGGGGCCCGCGAAGGAGACTTCGCGGGCTCCGCCGCCTGGAATGGGCTTAAAGGGGAACCCCAACGCCGAAAAAAATCGGCGTGGGGGTTCCCCCAAAGTCCACACAAGACCCTTGTCCGAGCACGCTACCCGGCCGGCCAGGAAAGGGGGGCGAGCGAGCGCGCCCCCCCTCCTGAGCCGTACCAGGCCGCGTGCCCTCAACATGGGGGGGTGCCTTGGGGAAGGGGGGGCCGCGCGGCCCCCCCACCCCAAAGCACCTTGTCCCCATGTCGATGAGGACAAGGGCCTCTTCCCGACAACCCTGGCCGTTGGTTGTCGGGGTCTGCGGGCGGGGGGCTTATCGGAATCCGGGAGCCCCCTTTAAGAAGGGGGCCCCCGGATACCGGCCCCCCACCCTATGTGAATGAGTATGGGGTACAATGTACCCCTACCCATTCACCTGTGAAATAAAGTACAAAAAAAAACACAACACAGGGAAAAAATATTTTATTGCACAGCTCCGAGGGGTCTTCCGTCTTCGGGGGTCTTCTCGCCGGACTCCTCCGCTATCTGTGTGTAGCTCTTTTACTAGCGGAGGAGTCCGGCTTTCTTCCTCCCCGCCGCCGGCCTCTTCTCCCGACTTCGGGGGTCTTGTCCCCCTCTTCGGTTCTTCTGCCGGGCCACCGCGCCTTCTTGTAGCTCTTTTACAGGCGGTGGCCCGGTCTTCTGTCGCCGCTGTCGTCGCCGCCGCCGCCTTCCGTTCTTGTTCTTCTTCTTGTTCTTCTTCTTCTTCTCCTGGAGATGTTGACTCGACGAGCTCTCCGGCCGGAATGCCAGAGCCGCGCTGTGCGGTCACTTATATAGTGACAATGGGGCGGTGTCACATGGTATATGTCACATGGGTTGGTCACATAGGTTGATGTCACATGGGGACTATGACATCGTAAGGGGGCGGGGTCACCATGTGACCAACCCATGTGACATATACCATGTGACACCGCCCCATTGTCACTATATAAGTGGCAGCGGAGCGTGTCCCTGGCATTCCGGCCGGAGAGCTCGTCGAGTCAACATCTCCAGGAGAAGAAGAAGAAGAACAAGAAGAAGAACAAGAACGGAAGGCGGCGGCGGCGACGACAGCGGCGACAGAAGACCGGGCCACCGCCTGTAAAAGAGCTACAAGAAGGCGCGGTGGCCCGGCAGAAGAACCGAAGAGGGGGACAAGACCCCCGAAGTCGGGAGAAGAGGCCGGCGGCGGGGAGGAAGAAAGCCGGACTCCTCCGCTAGTAAAAGAGCTACACACAGATAGCGGAGGAGTCCGGCGAGAAGACCCCCGAAGACGGAAGACCCCCCGGAGCTGTGCAATAAAATATTTTTTCCCTGTGTTGTGTTTTTTTTTGTACTTTATTTCACAGGTGAATGGGTAGGGGTACATTGTACCCCATACTCGTTCACATAGGGTGGGGGGCCGGTATCCGGGGGCCCCCTTCTTAAAGGGTGCTCCCGGATTCCGATAAGCCCCCCGCCCGCAGACCCCGACAACCAACGGCCAGGGTTGTCGGGAAGAGGCCCTTGTCCTCATCAACATGGGGACAAGGTGCTTTGGGGTGGGGGGGCCGCGCGGCCCCCCCTTCCCCAAGGCACCCCCCATGTTGAGGGCACGCGGCCTGGTACGGCTCAGGAGGGGGGGCGCGCTCGCTCGCCCCCCTTTCCTGGCCGGCCGGGTAGCGTGCTCGGACAAGGGTCTGGTGTGGACTTTGGTGGAACCCCCACGCCGATTTTTTTCGGCGTTGGGGTTCCCCTTTAAGCCCATTCCAGGCGGCGGAGCCCGCGACGTCTCCTTCGCGGGCCCCGCCTACCTGTACACGCGCTCGAAATGGGCGGATTTGCCTCCTCCTTACGTGGGCGAGTCCGTTCATTTCAAAAGTTGAGCGAACTGTTTGGCAAACAGTTTGCTGAAACAGTCCGCTCGTGTGTGGGCAAGTCCGCTCATGCAAATTTTGAGCGGACTGTTTGCCGAAACTGTTTGACGAACAAGGTTGGGCAAACAGTCCGCGCGTGTGTACGCGGCCTTACATATACCCAGTGAAGGGACTATCCTCAGATGATACATAGAGATGGAACAAAGCCTCCTACATACGTTGTATCTTTCTATCTACAGTCTTCTCTTCTCTACAACCATTCAAACTGCTGAATTTTTAAGTTTGCCTGAGACTTTAGAAAAAAAGGGTGCAGAGAGCTGAAGTTACACTCTGCAGAACACAGTGAGGAGAGGTCTGAGAGCTGATTGGAGGGAAGTGCCACACCCACTTCACACAGCACACAGGAACAGAGCTGAGGCTGTCAATCTGCTGGAGCTCCCTCCCCGTCACCATTAATTGTCAAAAGTAATTAATTCTGATAGCAGAGGAACAAAGCAGCAGACAGAAATGGCACTAAAGCCCTGTACATGCGATCAGAAAATCGTACAGAAATTGCAGATTTAAGAGCGATCATATGATAATCTGATCATTAGTACAGAGCTTTTGAGAGCTGATCAGGACAGTTCATCCAATATTATTTGATCGGACATGCACGAAAAAAAAAATTGTACAATGTCAGATCATACGTTTTCTGTTTAATCAGTACAGTTGTCATTCAAAAATGCAATACAAATACATTACAACACATGACATCACTTCCGATTTTGTATTCTATCGTATCGAGACTTTAGTACTCTTCAGATTCGATCAGAGATTAGCATGCAAAAAAAAAAAAACAGGCAATCATTGGTCCAATAATCTCATTGTCTGTACCAGGCATTAGTGTTCTTAATTGAAAGTACACACTAGAGGGATATGCTTTGTTCATATTTCATGTCTGAGGTTTACAACCACTTTAAAATTGGTGCAAAAATATAGAGCTAACAGAGACGAAGGAAAAAATGTCCCTGCATGGGTGGTGTCACTGTAGGGGAAAATATCCCTGCATCAATGGTGTCACTTAAGGAAAAAATGTACCATGTGATGGAACTGACCAGTTAAAATCCATCTGGTCCATCCTAGAGGCACTAATGGAGAAGAGGGAGAGCAGCGGGGAGATTTCAAATCCCTGGAACACTAAACCACTGAGGAGCCATGACAGCTCAGGATCACCAGAGGAGAGTACAGCAAGGACCTTGCAGATGGGGGGGGGGGGGGGGGTCTGGTGTTCACTTCTGCATGTTTTCTGTAACGTGAAGTAACACTTTAAAAACATGTACATTTCTATGGAAATTGGGTACAGTTATAATCTACTGTACATATAAAGATGTTCTCTTCCTGTACTGTCCCACTTTTTTTGGGGGGCAGCTAACAGTATTGCCATACCCCCCCCGGTCGGTCGGTAGCACCTAACCCATCACCAGTGGCTTCCCCTGCTCAGCGGCGGTGGCCTCCCGTTCTCCACGGGTTATCAAGGCGACGGCTTCTGTTTTCTTCCTCCTTATCAGTGGCCAATCGGGAGTCTTCTCTTTTCTCACACCCGCTTCTGATTGGCCGGATTGAGGATCAATGTTTCAACAGCGAATATTCATTCGCTGTTGTAACACACCTGGGTGGGCTCTGTTCTCATTCACTACGACCCGCCCACCCTATTTTGAAGCATATTAGAGCCTCTGGCTCTAATCAGGTGCATAAAAAAACTACCCGCTGTAATTCATGCATCTGGTGTCCTGAAAGGGGCTGGACGCATGAATAAGGGGTGGCTGCGGTGGCCGTGGATAGATTCATGCTATGCTATGCATGAATCTATCTATTACATATAGAGGGTGGCCTGTAAAAATGGGGCAGCGCCTGGGTGCCCTTAATGGATGGGCCGTCACTGCCTCTGTCCCATTTTACTCCTCATTTGTATCTCATTTTAGTCTGATCTATATAGTTGTATATAAAATGCACGATTTATCTTTCGAAAAGATTTTTTCCAGTGCTAAACGTTTCATTCAATTTCTAAATTTCGGCATTTGTAAAATTCAAAAGTCAGTGTATAATTCTCATTTAAGGGTTTGTGGCGGGAGGGGGGGGGGGGGTCCTATGCCTACAGGATTTACCTAATAAATGTCCCTCGTTCCCATCTCAAAACGTATTGCCACAGCGAAGTTATACTTGTCTTAGGGCAGGCAGGACTCATTTACACTAATGGTAATAAGTGGTAAAATGGCATTTTAACCACTTCAGCCCCAGAAAATTTGGCTGCTCAATGACTACGCCATTTTTTTTCGATACTGCCGTTGTACAATGCAGGTCCGTTTTTAAGGCAGGGCAAAAGGGGCAGCTGCCCTGGGCCCTGTCATTGTTCTGGGGCCCAAAGCAGCTGCCTCATACTTGCCAATTATCCCGGTTTAAATTCCCTCATCCCTCAAGGTTTTACTCCTGTGCTGTGTTCCAATATCAGTGTGAAGTGCTGCTACTAATGCTGCCCAGCTCTGCCCTATTGTTGTGTACAGTTGACTCACCTTCAGACCCTGTGTTTACATGTAAATTACCGGCATTCATATGTAAATAGGGGCAGCCAGCGGCATTGATATGTATATCATGCCCCCCTAAAGCCATATCCACAGTAATCTCTAGCAACCAATCAACAGGGGCCGAGAAAAGTTTTGCCCAGGGTCCAATCAATATTAAAGACAGCCCTGGTACGATGCTGTACCCAAACAAAATTGATTGTCCTTATTTTCCCACAAATAGAGCTTTCTTTTGGTGGTATTTGATCGCCTCTGTGGGTTTTTAATTTTTGCGCTATAAACAAAAGAATTTAGACAATTTTGAAAAAAACACAATATCTTTACTATTTGCTATGTAGCGGATGACATTTTGGATAAAATGTCATACGCATGTAAATTTAGTTTTTGCCTCAGAACAGTAGGGGTTCTGAGGGTTAATTGAGTAGGTAGGCCTTAACACCTGTCTGGCCAGGCTGTGTTTGGAAGTTCTGCCTGGTCATGTGAATGGTGATGTGCACAAGACAGGCCAGAATCAGGTCTGGTTGGATGTTTAAGTATCAGCCTTCTTGGAACCAATCAGTGGGAGTGGCGGGGCACACTGAGGAGTCTGGGAAGGGGTACTTAAGGGGTCTTGGTCCCGTGTTTGTAGGAGAGGAGTTTGTGAGACCTGTGGGGTCTGGTCTGATTCCAGGACTGGGGTAGCCCCATGAGGGGTCCCAGTCACGGGGTGTTCACTACCCCTCAACATGTTCCTGTGAAAGGCCCCTGATAGACCCATCTGGTCTGGGGTAGGGATCTGTCTGTTCCCGGGTCTCGGACCCGGCTGGTCCAAGGCACAGTAACTGAGGGAGGATTCAAGGTGTCCAGGTGTGCTCTTGGCTTGGAGAGGCACCACAGCTCATGGAAAGTGACCGGGGGAGGACTCTTCGGAGGAGGGCCGACAAGTAGCATCCTGGGAAGTGCCTGGTTACTGAGTTGGGAAGGACATTGACAAATTCACGCTTTTCTAGTACCATTGAGGAGACGGGAAACATTCCAGGTACTGAGGAAAAGGTTCCTGTTCACCTTTAGTTACAACTTGTCCATGTTCATGAGACTGTTTCAAGTTTTGAGTCAACGTGCTGACTGCCACGATCTCTGGCTAGAGATCTGTTCAGCCTTGAAGTGCCCAGCTGCGAGTGGCTACTCTCTGGGTGGAATTAGAGACTTTCTAGACCTGCAGTTCAAGGTGCCTGAGTTCTTCACCTGTGCCCTCTGTTCCCAAAGAGACTGTGTTGTCTGGAAGTTATTATCGCAAAATAAAACTTTTTAAAGAGGACTTCATCTGTGTTGTTGGGTATAAACCCTGGGAACCCCTAGATGTGGAAGAGCAGGCCGAGAGAAGGTAACTGGTAAGCCCAAAAAGTCAAGGCCGCACAGCAAAGGTTGTGGCCGCTACAGCTATAATAAATACCCCACAATTTTTATCAAAAAAAACATTTTTTTCCTCAGTTTAACACTCGGTTCACACAGGGGGCGACACGAGGTGACACGACTTGCCATGCCGCGACCTGACAAGTCGCCCCCGTTCTGTACTACGGAACCGTTCTAAGAGGAGCGACTCGAGTCGCTCCGACTTAGAAAAAAGGTTCCTGTACTACTTTTGGCGACCTCGGGGCGACTTGCATTGACTTCTATACAGAAGTCATTTGCAAGTCGCCGCTGAGGTCGCGGCAGGTCGCGGCGCGGCAAGTCGTGTCGCCTCGTGTCGCCCCCTGTGTGAACCGAGCCTAAGCCGATATGTATTCTTCTACATATTTTTGGTAAAAAAAAATAGCAATAAGCGTATATTGATTTGTTTGCACAAAAGTTATAGCATCTACAAAATAGCTGATAGATTTATGGCATTTTTATTGTTATTATTTTTTGTACTAGTAATGGCAGTGATCTGTGATTTTTATCAGGACTGAGATATTGCGGCAGACAAATTGGACACTTTTGACACATTTTTGGACCACTGACAATTATACAGCGATTGCTATACTATTGCATGCTATAAAAATTCACTGATTACTGTATAAATGTCACTGGCAGGTAAGGAGTTAACACTAGGGGGCAATTCAAGGGGTTAACTGTGTTCCCTAGGTGTGTTCTAACTGTAAGGGGAAGGGACTGTAGGCATGCCAAAAGGCAAAGCAACTTACGGTAATGCCGTTTCGCCCAGCCATGCCATTCTGCCGGAGTAAAACTGTGGCGGTTGGTCGGCAAGGAGTTAATGTGTGACACACAGCACCTAAATACACAACATACTTGCAATATAGTACACCACAATGCAGAGATGTACACCATTTGTGTGTTATTGTGTATTGCTTTAAAAAAAGCAGTATGTCTGATAAGTATATTGCAGCGTGCTGTTAGTCCATGTTATAATGCTATGTTTACACACTACCTGTGTGAATGGACCCTAAAACTTTCTAAATACCTGACCTGAAACAAGTATGCAGATTAGGAGTTTCAACCTTCACTTTCTTCATAATTGTTTAGGGTCATTATTAAAGCCAATGATAGTCAGGCAACTAGTATTTTCAGAAGATCAGGCAATGGCATAGTTCTCTCAGTACAAGTTTCTTTTAAGGGAACACTTGTGTATTATAGCAATTTAGGTACCTGCTGTAAGATAACACAGTAGATGACTAAATATTAGTCTAGGTTCACATCTATGCAGCTGCATTTGCTGTGCGTTTTTAAATCTGCAGGGTTTCTTTCTCTTTAAAAACACTGTAAACACACTGTATATAGCTGGTTCCCTGCTGAAAGCTGAATGTAAATAAATTGGCGGTGTGGGGTTCCCCCCCAGGTCTATACCAGGCCCTTCGAGTCTAGTAAGGATTCAGAGGGGACCCCCATGCCAATTCTTTTTTTAAAGGCGTGGGATCCCCCCCAAAATCCATACCAGACCCTAATTTGAGCATGCCACCCGGTAGGTCAGGAAAGGGAGGGGATGAGTGAGCACCCCCCCTCCTGAACCATACCAGGCCGCATAATCTCTGCCCCCACTCAGTGCCCCCACCCCAAAGCATCTTGCCCCATGCTGATGAGGACAAGGGCCTCTTCTCGAAAACCCTGGCTGGTGATTGTCGGGCTCTGCAGGTGGGTGGCTTATCGGAATCTGTAAGCCCCCATTAACAAGGGGGCCCCCAGATCCCGGTCCACCCCCTATGTGAATGGGTATCAGGTATATCGTACCCCAACCCATTCACCAAAAAAACGGTGAATAAGAAGCCCAGAGCCATCTTCTCCCGGAGCCGTCATCTCCCGTGCCGTCTTCTTCTTCCTCACTGCTACCGTCTCCTTCTTCCTCGCGACCACCGTCTTCTTCATCACCACCGGTTACCCGCTAAAAAACATAAAAAAGCCGGCCTTATCCTGAAGCTGTCTTTCTCCGTTGTGATGTTCCCATTGTGATGTTCACGCTGTCCGGCACCTCTTATATAGGCATAGGGCTTGGCCATCCAATGACGTCGCCCGGAGAGCCCGCCCCTTGTGACGTTATGTTAACTGCAAAATGCATAGTTGTGAACCTAGGGTTACTTAGTGACATGTTCCCTTAAGAGTCTAACAGTTGATTTCTGCTAAAAGCATTCATTCAAGTTTCTCAATCACAATAAAGCAAAGAAGGAAAAAATTCATATTCTGTTTAAAGAGAATAAACATGTCCAATGACATGAAGGTAAGAAAGTGAGACAAGCACAGAAAGCATGAAGAGCACAGAGATAATATGCTCATAATCAGAATTAATTCACATCACTGTGTGAACACTCAACAAATGGCTATGCACCTGATTATGATTAAACATAATACACTTTATTAAAGCCGATAGTATAATTTTGTATAAACATTTGCCCCTTTTTTTTTTCAAAAAGTGACGTTTTACCTGTTTTTATCTGGCTGCAACCCAGAGTGCACTTTTTTTTTCCGATTCAGAGTACACCCGAGCACCCAGGGATCTTGCAGTGGAGAATGTGCTGATCAACTCAGTGCAGTGTATATATCAACTTGTGGATCCCATCTACATGCACACCTCTCCACCATCATCTGTACATAATTGCTTTAGACAGAGCTACTGATAGTGAAAAAATGTGTTAGCACAGCCACCTATAGTGTTCATCAGAATTACATTTAACAGTATGAAAACACATCAGAAAACTGGGAGATGTGTGTTACCCCATAACAGGAATACTCCTCTGAGAAGCAAGAAGGGGATACCCCCTCATGAAAAAGATGAACACTGCCTTGGAGGTGGCATGGTGGATAAGATCACTATACTTGTGCTGGGGCTGTCAAGTTGGGCTATCTCTAGAGAGACTGCTTCAAACATGCATAGAGGAAACCCCTAAACTAGAATGTCCTGCTACCAGAAGTCAAGCACTGAGGTGGAACAATTCTTTATCCCACATCCAAAGATGCGGTGGTCAACGGTTGTGTTTTGCATGAATGCTTGGACAGCCAAGCTATCTAGTGTCTTTTTGACAGCTCGCAAGTCACTACCCTTCCTGAACTGATATTCCAGCAATACATTCCTAAGAATAAGATAAGTCCAGGCACATATTTCATTGACAGCATCTAATGAACTCCCCATAAGATATCTGGGACTTACCTGGATGTATCCATGGCTGACGCTACCTATAGGCAAGGTAGGCGCCAGCCTAGAGAGCACAACTGTCAGGGGGTGGCGTGGCGCTGGCGTGTTAAGCAAGCGAATGGGTGCTGTTTGTCTTCCAGCTGGGTCCAGAGGCACAGGGGCTGAACCCTGCTCTGCGGACCGCAGTTGGCATGAGGAAGCGGGCCGGTGCCTTCCTTATTTGTCTTCAGGCTGGGTCCAGAGGCGCAGGTGCAGGCCTGCGGACCACAGCTGAAGAAATAGGTGGAGGGGCGCTGCAAAAATCAGGGGCCAAGCCGGGGGGGGGGCAAAATGATGTTTCACCTAGGGTGTCAAAACTCCTTGCACCAGCCGTAGATGTAGCTCCACACTCCACTGCTGCCTGGGCCCTTAAAGTGCTACTTAGAATATGGAACACCAAGACTCTTCCACTCCACCTGCTTCCTGAGACAGCAGTGATGGAACTGGCCCAATACTTGAAAGTGACTGCCCCCAAGGTGGAGCACAAAGAACTCAGAGTGTTTCATGGTAGTCACTACATTACAAGAGTAATGTCTCTGTGGTCAGCATTAATAAGCCAAGAGTATGCAGGATAGAAAATATTACCACTACAATTAACTACCAAGGAACTGAGAATCACACATGACAGGTGGTTCTCAAGTGTTCTCAAGAGGGGGACCATGACCTGGTCTGTAGCAATTGGATTAAACAAACACAAGCTACCCACAGGAAAGAGCCTTCCCATCCAGGAGAGATATCAAAGTATACCGCCACACCTCTACCAAGATGTCTAGTAGATACAAGAACAGATGATACAACAGAAAGTGATCTAAAAAGTAATAGCCTATGAGCAACTTCAATTGGCTTAGCGAGGGAGAAAGAGGGAATTCCCTGTTAATGTGTGGACTAAAGGCGCCTGAATACTGTTAATTTGAAGGAAGATTATTGCTTTGTACAGTACGAGTAATCTTCTGCCACCCTAGAACATGCCACATTTTGTCCACACTCTATTCCACCAATGGATAATGGTCATTGCCTGTAGGGTGTCCGGCACTTTCTGCAACCACTTTGTCCCATGCTTAGCAAGTCCTAATCAATAGTCTTGCTTTTAAATGCATCCTCCACATTGCAGAACATCCCTTTATATTGGACTGTGGTGTCTGGGTGGACTAAGCGGGGTTGCCATAAGAAATCATAGGGCCTTGTACAGCCTAAATCTAAACACCCCCCCTTCCTCCCACTGTACACATACCTCCACCACCAAATACACAGATCCCTCCAATCCCCACCAGTATACACACAGCTCCAGCCCCCACCTGCACATACACACACACAGCAGCTCCCCCACCCATAAAACACACAGACCCCCCTTGTACACACACAGCTCTACCTGTACATAAACAGCCTTCCCACTTGCACATACACATCCCTCCCACCTGCACATACACAGTCCTCCCATCTGTATACACACAGCCCTCCCACCTGTACATACACACACAGCAACTCCCCACATGTAAGCACACAGCTCTACCTCTCCCCCGAACACACACATCCTACCCAACAGACCCCTCCCTACCACTGTACACATACAACCACCACCTGTACACACTAAGCCCCACACCACCTGTATACATGTAGCACCCTGGGGTTTAGTCAGGGATGCTCCTCACAGATTTACTTACCAGGAGTAGTTACTTTAGTCAATTGTTAGAGAGACATTGATTTCTCCCTCAGTTTGACCTTGTTGTACTTTTCTCTTCTAGCACTAGGTGGCCGGGCACTTGATGGTACTAGATATGGGAAGGACAACTCAAGGTCAGTTTATTGGTATATGGGATATCTCAGCCAATTGGCAGGGGTTTCTTGAATCCCTTAGCCTGCTTGGAGAGCCTATATATCCAGGTGGAGTCAGGTGATCTAGGTTCTGTGCCACCTGGACGATTGTCTGGGTGGACGTTTGTCATACACCCCGGGCTGCTAGGCCAGAGATTGGGCCTATTCCGGGGGGGACATCTGGCTGAGGGCCTATCCAGAAGTAAGAGGGCAGTGCAGGCTTGGGATTGTGGCTTGCAGCCCAACCAGAAGTGATGGTTCTGCCAGTTGGAGAACCTGTCGCGGTCAGAGGTAGAAGGGAAGCTGTCCCCGCTAAGGGACTAACCACCTTTACCAGGGACCAGAGTGAGTAACTGAAGCAAGTACCGGAACAGCATTCTCACCGAAGGGGCATGGTGGAAAATCGTGAAACTTCAAGCTATGATCAAGTCAGGGACCCAACTAACAGAGGTGACGCTTGCAGAGCAGCTTTGTGAGTCAAGTCAGGGACCGAGCCAATTAGCAGGGGGGAAGCTTGAGAAGTATCTGGAGTGCCAAGCTAGGGACCCAGATGGGAAGTGCGGGTAACGCTTGAGGGAGATACCATTGCAAAGCTTTGAGGAGCTCCAGGGATTCAGAGTCAGTGAATAATTGGGTCCAGTGAGAGACCAGGAGCTCAAGGGTCTGAAGAACTACAAGTAGAAGTTATAGTGAAGCTAAGAGGACTGTTACGATTTGTGTTAGGAACTGTTGAAGACTGTTAACATGGGAGACAGCAATCCTGCACGTGCATGTGGTGCCTTGCTGGGGCCTTTCCATGTATGGCTGTCCTCCTATTTGTAGCGCCCTGGGGTTTAGTCAGGGAGCTCCTCACCACACTGACAAGTCCTTGTCAGGAGTAGCTACTGTAGATAGTTGTTAGAGATCCATTGATTTCTCCCTAAGATTGGCCTTGTTGTTCTTTTCTCTTCTGCCACTAGGTGGCCGGGCGCTTGGTGGCATTAGATGTGAGGAGGACATTTCAAAGTCAAGTTATGGGTATATGGGATATCTCAACCAATGGGCAGGGGTTTTCTTTAATCCCTTAGCCTGCTGGGAGAGCCTATATATTCAGGTGGAGTCAGGTGATCTATAGTCTATGCCACCCGGACCGCTGTCTGGGTGGACGTGTGTCGTACACCCCAGGCGTCCCAGATGCTCAGGTTCTATCTGGGTACGTAGACCCTAAAAACCCTGCCTCGGCTGTCCATGATCCAGTGCATCATTATTAGGAAAGTAGCAGAAAATTACAGGTATTTATAACCCTACATTTCTCCTTGTCTAGAAGAGGAGATTCTGGAGAAGGAAATGCAGTGGGTGGATGAGGCCGTCTGGGAATTCAAATCCAAATACCCTTCAAGGTGGACTTTCTGAAATCATCACCTAAAACATACAGTAAATACCTTTCAGTGCTGGACACGTGGGGCTGCGGCCACAAAATCAATCTGGACAGTGTTATCCTCCATAGGCCAGGACGATGGTAAATACCATGTTGTCACTTTGAATGCTAAAGGAAAAGATGTGACACTGCCAGATCCCAGATATTAGTGGTAAAATCTTTTTAAAACGATACCTTATGGATTACAAATATGGATTGTGTGATGCAAAGCATGCTCTGCTGATAGTTACCTTGCACACCCATTTAAAATATTACTAATGGCAAAATCCCAGAAAGCTGTAACTCTAGGACTGTGCTGGACTGAATGCTGCCGGAAGTTACAAGGAGCAATCATTTGAGCCACATTGGCTAAAAGATTAAAGTTGTTTGGGTGTTTCACCCTGAAGAGCAATCTGTAATCTTTAGCAGGTTCTTGATTGAAAAAGAATGAAGTAAGTTCTGTTTTTGGCTGCCATGTGGGCAGACTGAAGGTATTCTTGCAAGAGGACCTATGTCCCGAAGTGTAGTCCCTTGCAATTTGGCCTGACTGCATGTTGTTTGAAATGCAGTCATGCCCTGTGCCAGGAGTTCCTTTTAAAGAATAAAAGGAATTGCTGGGAAATGTAGTCCATCTGGAGTAAACTTAAATGAACGGTAACTGGTCATGGACATAGAGCATGTAGCTAGTTAGAATAGGCTGTGATAGGAAAATAATTGCCTATTTCTTCAAATAATGGACTCATACACATCCGTCAGGACTATTTTTGTATCAAAGTATTAGTGAAGTTTTAAAGTTCTATACTGATTATAAAAGGGGTGGCATTCTTAAAGAGAATGGGGCCTACTTTCAAAATGTAAATATGTAGACATGTATAGGATGTTTTTACATTTTCATGCTGACCTCGGCTGAGGAGCAATTCAAATCACTGTGTATATACTGCACTAAGTTTATAGGGTAGGATTAATTTTTGCATTGTTCTGATTTCTCTCTTTCAGGTGTTGCTGTGTCAGTGCATCTTCCTTGGCTAAAAAGAGACAGGGATCTAGCGGGATGACAACACCTACCCTCTATATATTGCTACAACTGTATATATTAGATAGATAGTTAGGTGATAGTATTGCTTATTTGCTTTCAAGATGTACATAACTATTTTTGATACTTGAATGTCTTACGTGACTATTTTTCATGTGATACTAATGCTTATTCGTGTGGTATGCCACATACATTTTGTTATAATGTTATACTGTTGACCCTTTCCCTGTTTCCCTACTCATCCCAGTTTTTGCCAGGACATCCGCTCTCAGGCTTGGGAGCTCAAATTGTTTTGCAAACTCTGAGACATAGTTTCTTGGGCAGGGGGTGGATGCAGCGCCCTGGGGCTTAGTCAGGGAGCTCCTCACCAAATTCTTTGTCAGGAGTAGCTACTGTAGATAGTTCTTAGGGAGAAATCAATGGATCACTAAGTTTGGCCATGTTGTACTCTTCTTTCTCTTTCTCTTTTCTCTTCTAATGCCACCAAGTGCCCAGCCACCTAGTGGCAGATGTGACCACATTTCAAGGTCAAGTTATGGGTGTATGGGATATCTCAGGCAATGGGCAGGGGTTTTCTTGAATCCCTTAGCCTGCTGGGAGAACCTATATATTCGGGTGGAGTCTGGTGATCTATGTTCTGTGCCACCCAGACTACTGTCTGGGTGGATGTGTGTTGTACACGCTGGGCTAATAGGCCAGAGATTGGGCCTATCCCAGGGACATCTGGCTGCCAAGCTGTGTGAGGGCCTATCCAGAAGTAAGAGGGCAGCGCAGGGTTTGGACTGCAGCTTGCAGTCCAACCAACAGTGACGGTTCTGCCCGCTGGAGAACCTGCCGTGGTCAGAGGTAGAAGGTAAGCTGTCACCACTAAGGGACCAACCACCTTTATCAGGGACCACAGCGAGTAACTAAAGCAAGTACCGGAGCAGTATTCTCATGGGCGTGGTGGAGAATCTGGAAACTTCAGGCAGTGATCAAGTCAGGGACCCAACCAGTGCCAAGCTGAGGACCCAGCAGGGAAGCGTGGGTGATGCTTGAGGGAGATACCACCGCCAAAGCCTTAAGGAGCTCACGGGATTCAGACTCAGTGAATCATAGAGTCCAGTGAGAGACTAGGAGCTCAAGCGGCTGAAGAGCTACAAGTGCACATTGTAGTGAAGCTGAGAGAACTGTTGAACTTTGTGTTAGGAACTGTTATTTACTTTTGCCATAGGAGACGGCAAACCTGCACGTGCAGATGTGGCACTTATATGGCTGTTCTCCTATTGAAGTCTCAGAGTCTGCCAATTGGAATTGTAACTACTCAAGGGTGTCCTGGCCTCTTTCCCTTGCAAACTATAAAAAGGACTGTTAAAAGAAATAAAACCTCTTTTGCATCCAAGAAGTGTCTGGTGCCCAATTACTTTTACCATCTTTGCACCTACTATGCCTCACAACCCATTATATATTGAAGGAAGTCAGCTGTCTTTCGCCTTGCCAGCAGGGTCTGCCAAGCATAAACAATAGTTCGTATCCTCCAGTCACAGGGGCAAGGTGGACAGTGATATTGATAGCCTAACCGGGTTTTGCCAGTCACCGTTGGCTGTGTCAGAAGCATGCAAATGTATGCAAGCTACTGAAAGATGGCAAGCGGTTCATATATGAAGCTTGCAATTGCAAAGCTGAACAATGCCAATTACCAGCTGTTGAAGTTCAAATTACAAATGCTTGTTAGCATGGATGACTTTTGGCTGAATACAGACAGACCAACAAATGGAGAGATGGGGGAATGGAACAGGAAAGACAGACAGGCAAAGCAACTATAAGCTTACTAGTGGAAGAGGACTAGTTTATCTACAAAACGGCCAAAAGTATGTGGACTTCATTACAAAAATGACACGAGCGGTCAAGTCTCAACAGTAAGCTCTTTTTGCTAAGGAAACTATATAAAATGAGACAAGAAGGCCAGCAAATGTGTAACCACGTGAAAGCTATGCTAGAAATCATAGCGCAGTTACGCACCATCGGAGAGGAGATCAAAAATAACCATACTGTTGCCCTGCTCCTTTGCAGCCTTCCAGAGACATATACTGTTCTTATTAATGCTTTAGAAACCAGTCTCCAGCAGGACCCGACGCTGGAATATGTCAAAGGAAAATGAATTGATGAATATGACAGAAGGAAAGAAAATACGCACTATGATGACAAAGCTCTTAAGATGTACAAAGGTACAAAGAACAACAAAGAAAGCAGAGCCTGTTTTCGTTGTAAAAGGACTGTTCTATCTGGAAAGCTGAGCAGCAAAAGCTAGAGCTATCCACAAAAGAAATAGGCAAAGCAGCCACAAAGGAAACAGCAGACACTTCATGGAATGGCCCCTTTAAAGTGACACCGAGCGTCAAGCCATACGGCTGGTGCATAGACTCAGGTGTGGCATGCTACATGACTAGCGATGAGACCTTCTTCACAAACATTGATTACAGTGCAAAAGGAACAGGAAAAGCATCACATCACAAGGTAAAGGCCAGGGCTTCCTTAACTGCATTACATCACAAGGAGGCAAGCACAGTATCCTTGTAAAGAAAGTGCTGTATGTTTCAGAACTAGAAGGCAGCCTTCTATCAGTGAAAAATCCTGCAAACAACAGTCTCACAGTTAAGTTCCAGGGTGATGAATGCATAATTCACAATAATAAGCGATTCCTCGCAAAGGGAAAACTGGATGATCACCTATACTGGCTCATCACCCCAGATCAGCAAGTCAATATAGTCTCTAATAACCTGCACAGCAAATATATTCACTTATGGCACAGGCGGCTGGGGCACAGAAGTCTAGAAGCTATACAGAACATTATAAAGAGAGGCTTATCAGAAGATTTGACAATAATGACAATCATTTCTTGTAAAGTGCTCATGAAATGCAGGTGCATGTGCTCCCCTTCCACAGGCATCTCAAAGAAGAACTACCCACCCCCTGCAGCTCATACACAGTGATGTATGCAGTCCAATGAAAACTCCCACATCAGGCAGGAACAGATATCTACTGACTTTCATTGATGATTATTCCAGGTGCACAACTGCTTTTCTGGTGAAACACAAGAAAGAGAAGCACGGATTAAGAATGCAATGATATAAGGAGTGCTGGACATGACAGTGTGGATGAGGGACACAGAGGGTTAAGCTTTATGGGTGGAGCTGAGGAAAAAGGTTTGCAGGAAGCAAGTTCAGTGTAGGGGAGGGGTCATATAAAAGGGAGGGGTGTGGCTTTAGGGGATCATTCGGATCCCAGCGTGACACAGAGGAGGCAGTTTTTCTCTGCTCCTCTGTAATGGCCGACCTGGATGGGATTTTCAAGAGGCTGAGACGGGCGGCGGAGGCGCGCGGAGCGGAGTGGCTGCGGGACCGAGCGGGGACCTGGAGGACGCCGCGGAGGATGTCGGTGATGCAGGTGAGGCGCCGCTGCGTGCGCGGAGGTCTCGGCCTCCGGCGCGTTTTTTCCCCGGGGCCTACACCTCGTCCACCTCGTGACTGTCGGAGCCCGGGGGCCGACCGCTCGGTCCCCCCGGCGAAGAGGAAGGTGCCTGGCTCTCCCTGGTCCGGGTGGTCGTTGCGCCGCCGACCGGAGGGGGGCGGGGCCTCACGGCAAAATGGCGCCGGCTCCGGGTCGGGCCGGCACCCGGGAACGGGGGGGGGAACGGGCGGGGGGCTCTGGGTCCAGCCGCCTTGGGGGTGCAGCGGAAGGGGGGGATCCTCGGACTGGGGGTTCCAGCATGGGGACACGCGCGGTGGGGGGGCAGGGTTGGCACGGGGGGGGGGGTCGCAGCTCCCGGGATGGGGCGGGTGGGATGAAGGGAGCCACCGAGGTGCCTGGCAGGGCTGGTCTTGGACACCATCATGCCGGGGGTGGTCGGGGGCCACAGGCACTGCGGGATGCGCCTGAACGCGCTGACCAGGAGGTCTGCGATTCGCCCAGGGGGATGGCGGCGAGGGTGAGCTGTCGCAGGAGGAGGAATTTTCACATGCAGCGCACGAAACCATGACTGTCGGCAAGGCCCCGGTGCGGCCAGGTAAGTCACGTGATCTTTTGGTTCTGACGGAAGCCTTGGGGGATTTGCTGGGGGACCCGGTATCCCAGAACGGCAAGGGGATGGGGGCAGAGGGCCGGTCGGCGGGGGTGGGGCATGTCGCCCTGGGGGGGGCCCACGGACAGCTGCAGGACCTTCTTGGAGGGGCTGCGGGCCCTGGTGGGTAAGTTTGCCGGGGGTTCGGGGGCGCCGCAAGTGGGTCCCTGGATGGCTGCGGGCCCAGGGTCGGGGGGAGGGGGGTCCGGGGCCACGCCGGTGGTGGACCCCCCGACCGCTGCGGCTTCTGGGGGGGTGGTAGACATGGGGCCTGGGGGCACGGGGGTCCCCCCAGTGGTCACGGAACCTGGGGCGTGGTCCGATGTGGTCAGGATTGCGGATGCTGCCCGGTGCGAAGTATAGGTTGATTCGAGGGCCCGGTGGGGGCGTGCCTGAAGCAGGAGGTGCGGGAGAATATTGGCATGGGTGAGTATGTGGAGATTTTCTCTTTGCTCCCCCTTGAGAAGTTCAACTTGGATAGGGTCAAGCCGGACAGTTCCAAAAGGACGACGAGGAGCAGCGTAGGTATCGGCTGATTCTGCGCGCTTCAGGCGTTCGCTGGCTTAGCTAGCGTGATTGGGGAGCAGAACCCCGAGCATTGCTCGGCGTTGTTCTGCTATATGGACGCGACTGGAGAGGCTTATCGGGTGTATGGGGGGGGGTGGCATGGCTGCGTTATGACGAACAGTCCAGGCAGCGGTAAGCGGTGCGGCCGGAACTACGCTGGGACCACAAGGACATCAGCCTCTGGATGAGGCTTATGTCTGCGGCTCGGACTCCTGCTCCGTTTCTTCGGGGGGGGGGGGCGGGAGTGTGTTGTCCTCAGGGCTGCCAGCCGGGAAAAAGTGGGGTGTGTGCTGGCCCTTTAACGGGGGGCTTTTAAATTCGGGAGAGCGTGCCGATTTTAGCACGAGTGCTCCGGCTGCGGTGGCGCCCTCGCACTGTCCCGCTGTTTCAGGAAAGGAAAGCGTTCCGGCGATGTTGCTCAAGAAAGGGATGACGCCGGTAACCCTGGAAAGGATACTTCCTTTCCTAAGTAAGTATCCGGATGGTGAGGCGGCGCGGGGGTTGATTTCGGAGTTTTCAGGACGGTTTCGGGATTCCTTGTTCATTGGCGGAGGTGCCGCCAGTGGCCCGGAACTTGCGATCGGCTTTGGTAAACCCTGGGGGTGGTAGGCGAAAACTTGGGCAAGGAAGTGGCGTTGGGCCGGATGGGTGGGCCTTTCGAAGTGCAACCGTGGGGCGACCTGGTGGTGTCCCCGCTGGGTGTAGTTCCTGAGAAAGAGCCTGGGAAATTTCGCTTGATTCATCACTTGTCCTTTCCAAAAGGGGGGTCGGTCAATGACTTCATCGGCCCTGATGCGTGTACGGTCTCATACACGTCTTTTGATGCGGCGGTGAGGTGGGTCAGGCTTTCTGGATGTGGGGCTCTTATGGCCAAGGCAGATGTGGGGTGCCATTGGCGGGGCCAGTTCTATAGGAGTAAGTGCCTGCCCATGGGTTGTTCCATTTCCTGCGCCTACTTTGAGGCGTTTAGCTCATTTTGGAGTGGGTGGTGAGTGACGTTTCGGGCCTGGAGTCGGTCATCCACTATTTGGACGACTTTCTGTGCGTGGGCCCCGTCTGCCTCCAGTGTGGGTGCGATTTTTCTGTCTACGTTGCAGCACATTGCAGGTAAGTTCGGGGTACCGTTGGCAGGGGATAAAACAGAGGGACCAGTTACGGACTTGAGTTTTTTGGGGATAGTGATCGATTCGAGGGCAATGGAGTGTCGATTGCCCGAGAATAAATTACTTGATCTGAAAATGGAATTGGCGGAGATGCAAGGATAGTAGAAGGTCCGGTTGAGGGCCCTGCAGTCTCTGTTGGGCTAGCTAAATTTTGCTTGCCGGATCATCCCTATGGGGGCGGGTGTTCTGCAGACGGCTGTCGGCAGCCTCGGCCGGGGTGAGTGTGCCTAACCATTTTGTGCGTCTGCGGGAAGGAACACAGGGAAGACGTGCGGGCGTGGCTTGAATTCCTAGCCTCTTGTAACGGGCGGGACATGTGGATGTCGGGGCCAGTGAGCAATTTCGATGTGGAATTGGTCGCTGCCGCAGCTGGGTCGGCGGCTTATGGGGCGTATTTTCGGGGACGGTGGAGTGCTGAACCTTGGCCGCGATCTTGAGAGGTGGCGGGGTTGTTGGGCAACCTGGTTCTGCTTGAACTATTCCCGGTGGTGTTGGCATTGGAGCTGTGGGGGGAGGAGTTCCGTAATATGAAGTTACGCATTAGTTGAGACGACATGGGGGTGGTTCAGGTCCTCAACCATTTGGCTGCTACGGCAGCTGGTGTTTCGGTGCTTACGGCTCAATGTTTACGTTTCGGCAGTGCACATACCTGGGGTGGAGAATTCTTTGGCTAACTCGCTCTCTCGTTTTCAGTGGGACGAGTTCCGGGATCTGGCGCCGAGAACGGAGGAGTCGAGGGCGTCTTGCCCTGGGTGGATGTGGGGGATGCCCTTGTAGTCGCCGCAGGTTGGATTCAGGGGTCTTTGAGTGAGTCCACGTGGGCGGCCTATTCTAGGGTGTGGTCAGAATGGTTGGGTTGGAGCGGTTGGTCGGGGCTCCGACCAGCGCTGGTTGGTGCTGTATTGGGTGGCACGGAACATTGAGATGGGATTGGCACCTGCGTCAATTGATCGGAAATTGGCGGGGTTGGCATTTTTGTTTAAGCTGTGGGGAGAGCCGGACGGGAATGCGGATTTTTGGGTGCGGCAAACCTTGAAGGGGTATAGGAGGGAACGGAAAGGTCGGGATGCGCGCAGGCTGGTGAAGTGTGGTAACTTGGTGGCGATTTGTTCCCGGCTTGTGGAAGTTTGTTCTTCCGCTTACAAGGCCATCCTGTTCACAGCGGCTTTTTCGTTGGCGTTTTATGGGGCGTTTGGGACTGGGGAGTTGGTGTGTTGGTCTAAACGGGTTGCTGAGGGGCTGTTGGATCAGGATGTACAGGTGGCTGCTGATCGGGTGAGTATACGGTGGCGGAGGTCCAAGCCTGACCAGATGGGCAGGGGAGTGGTGATTGTACTGTTTGCCTTGCCGGGCTCGGCAGTGTGCCCTGTGGAGGCGGTAAGGGCCTTTCGGGCGGTGCGGCTGGAGGGGGGGGCCTTTCTGGCTGCATGCGGGGGGCTCTTTTCTCTCTAGGTTGCAATTCGTGTCAGTTTTCAACGGTGCCTGCGGACTGTGGGTTTGGACGACCGGGAGTACTCGTCGCACTCCTTCCGTATTGGGGCGGCCACTGAGGCTGCCAGATGTGGGCTGGCTGAGTCGATTGTTCGCCGGATCGGTCGTTGGGAATCTAAGAGGTTCCATTCGTATGTCCGGCCGCAGTTGATCCTGGGGTGAGCTGGGGCGCGGCTGGGAGTGTTTTGCAGTATGGGGTTGGAAGTTACAGGTGTTATGGTATATTACGTTGGTTGGTTGTTATATGTTCTGTGTTATGTTTTTTCATTCCAGATGGAGGTTCCTCACGCCTCGTTTGGATCCTAGGGCACTCGGACGTGTGCTGGGGGGCCGGGAGAGGTGATGCTCGGCCGGCAGGCAGGCCATTGGGAATTCCCGGGCGGGAGGCTAGGTTGATGTGGTTGGGATTCCCGGGCATGCGGTGGGAGCGTGTGATGAAGGAAGTTGAGCGCTTTGCAATGAGGGACAGGCCCCCGGATGTGTTGGTCATTTACGCAGGGGGCAACGACCTGGGCATACGGAAGGAAAGGGACATCTTAGCTGATGTTAGGGCGGATGTTTTGCGCTTACGAGTCCGCTTCCCGGGTACCATCTTGGTTTGGTCGGACATTGTGGGCAGATCGGTGTGGAGGTGGGCTAGGTCCATGGTAAGCATCAACAAAACCAGGATGGGGGTCGGACGTGGGTATTGACCTTTGGTCATTGGGTCTGCAGGAGGGTATACAAAAAAGCTCTTAGGGTGTGGGGTGGCCCTCAAGGTTGAGGGGGTCACCCTTTCGGGCTGTGGCGGTGTGTTTTCTGGTGGTTTCTGACGGTAGACAGGTACTCAGAAGGGATCTGAGGGTGTGGGGGGCTCATCTAACGATCGGCCCCTCTGGGTATTCCTGAACGTTGGAGGGAATACGGTTATGTTCACTGGCGGTAGTTGTCTCCGACCGGTCACAGGTGGAGGCCTTTGGGAAGTTGATCAGGTGTACCACAGTGATTTGGTATTGGCTTAAGTGGGGTCACCGTCAGAGATCACCAGAATGGGCAGTTAATGTTATTTAATGTGGTTTAATGGTAATAAAGTTATTTATATTTATATATCTATATATATTTAGATATTTTCATATTTACAAGTTATTGGAGTGAATTTTGAGTTATGTTTAATAAAGGCTGTTGTGGCCAGTTTACTCCAACCTATGGTGTGGTCTCGTTTTTAATAGGGGAAGGTATGGGTAAGGAATAATATAAGGGGAACATTCAGACTACACTAGTCAAGAGAAGCACGGATTAAGAATGCAATGATATAAGGAGTGCTGGACATGACAGTGTGGATGAGGGACACAGAGGGTTAAGCTTTATGGGTGGAGCTGAGGAAAAAGGTTTGCAGGAAGCAAGTTCAGTGTAGGGGAGGGGTCATATAAAGGGGAGGGGTGTGGCTTTAGGGGATCATTCGGATCCCAGCGTGACACAGAGGAGGCAGTTTTTCCCGCCCTCCCGCCCTAATGTTATGTGTTTGTTTTGTTGTGTCGTTTGTTGCTGGTCTTTTCTTCTTTTGCAGGTTTCGTCGGTTGTCACGGCAGCTGAAGGTTTTCCTGTGTTGGCGGTGTGTTTTCTGGTGGTTTCTGACGGTAGACAGGTACTCAGAAGGGATCTGAGGGTGTGGGGGGCTCATCTAACGATCGGCCCCTCTGGGTATTCCTGAACGTTGGAGGGAATACGGTTATGTTCACTGGCGGAAGTTGTCTCCGACCGGTCACAGGTGGAGGCCTTTGGGAAGTTGGTCAGGTGTACCGCAGTGATTTGGTATTGGCTTAAGTGGGGTCACCGTCAGAGATCACCAGAATGGGCAGTTAATGTTATTTAATGTGGTTTAATGGTAATAAAGTTATTTATATTTATATATCTATATATATTTAGATATTTTCATATTTACAAGTTATTGGAGTGAATTTTGAGTTATGTTTAATAAAGGCTGTTGTGGCCAGTTTACTCCAACCTATGGTGTGGTCTCGTTTCTAATAGGGGAAGGTATGGGTAAGGAATAATATAAGGGGAACATTCAGACTACACTAGTCATGATACATCAGAGAAACTTCAAGAGTTGGTAGCCATGTCTAGCAACAAATTCCAGGGGAAACCAGAAATAATATGCACCGACAATGGAGGAGGATACATAAGCAAAGAAGTGGCCTCATACCTGAAGAGACAAAGAATAGTACACCAGACAACCACAGCATAGACTCCTGAACAAAATGGTGTAGCAGAAAGGAAAAATCGCACTCTTATAGAAATGGTCAGGTGCATGTTGCCATATGCCAACCTACCTCACAAGTACTGGGGAGAAACATTCATGATTGCAACCTACCTACAGAACAGACCACCCTCAAGAGCCATTAAAAGTACTCCATTCGAAATGTGGCATGGATCAAAGCCTAGCATAGGGCACATCAGAGTGTTTGGATGTAAAGCATATGCCTACATTCCAAGTGAAATGCGATCCAAGCTGGAGAACAGAGGCATAGAGGGCATTCTAGTAGGCTACAGTATGGTGCACAAACTAAGCACATGGTCGGAAATTCAGACGGAAAAGGTCTGATCGGATTATATTGTTGGAAAATCTGATCGTGTGTGGGCTCTATCTGACTTTTTCAGTCGGTAATTCCGACGGAAAAAATTTGAGAGCAGGATCTTACATTTTCCAACAACAAAATCCTATCTGACTCTTTCCGATCGTTTGTAGAGAATTCCGATCAGACAAAGTGCCACGCATGCTCAGATCAAAGTACAAGAGCAAAGCTATTGGCTACTAGGCTGAACGTAGTCCCGTCGGAACAAACGAACGTCATCATGTTCCGAACTATCGGATTTTCCAACAACTTTGTCTGACTGTGTGTATGCCAAACCAGTTTCGAACAAAATCCGTCGGAAAAAATCAGATGCATTTTGTGGTCAGAATTTCCGACCGTGTGTACAAGGGCTAAGAGTTACAGAATCCTACACCCAAAGACTGACAAAGTGACAATAATCCCGCGTACACACGACCAGACTTTCCAGCAGACTAGGTCCGACGGAATCAGTCCGGACAATACGATCATGTGTGGGCTAAACCAATCGTTTTTCACATAAAAAAATCAGACGGACCTAGAAATAAAACATGTTTCAAATCTGTCCGACTGACTCAATTCCTATCAGGAAACCATTTGTCTGTAGGCTGGTCTGACAGACCAAATACGATGCAAGGGAAGCTATTAGCTACTGGCTATTGAACTTCATTTTTTAGTCCCATCTTATGTCATCATATAAGGTCCATCAGAACTCTGCCGAAAGTCCTTCAGGAAGACTGTCGGACCTAGTCTGCCGGAAAATCTGGTCGTGTGTACACGACATTAGCCGTAATGTTTATGTGTATGTATGTTTATGTATTTTGATAAGAGCCCATCACCAGAAACACCAATCCCTGAAAGCTGTGAAGTGAATATGCCCAGCCAACCAGAAGAACAGGTTGACCAAAACAAACCTGTGCAGGAGTCAGAACAAGAGGTGGAACTCACAATGCCTACAAGTTCCCCACCAGATCCTGGTGAACTGCCTGTAGTCAGAAGATCCATTCGGACTACAAAGGGGATACCACCCTGCAAGCTGTCATACACTGTCAAAACACTCATCATACTTGAACCAACATCCTGGGAAGACATAGAGAAACTGCCAAAATGTTAAGCAAATAAATGGAGAAAGGCAGCAGAAGCAAAAATAATGGCACTTCAAGAAAATAAAACCTGGACACTCACAGAGCTCCCTCCTAACCGCAAAACTATAGGAAGTAAGTGGACTTTAAAAGTAAAGTCAGACGCAGAAGGGAATATCCACAAATACAAAGCCAGACTAGTTGCCAAGGGTTACTCCCAAAAATTAGGTGAAGATTACAATGAAACATTTGCTCCCATCGTAAAACCACCATTCGCTTCTCGCTTCTTAGCGTTGCAGCTGGAAAAGACATGCAAGTGAAACACCCAGATGCTAAAACTGCTTTACTATATGGAGACATTAAGATCTCTACATGGATGAACCACCAGGGTTTGAGCAATGAGATAACCTTGTGTGTAAACTTCAGAAGAGCATCTACGGTTTTAAGCAATCTACAAGGATGTGGAATGAGAAAATGAATGAATGCTTACTAAAAAGGGATTCTCAAGAAGTAAAGCAGGTTAGAATGTCATCAATAGATAACGATATATATCCATCTGTCTCCTTGATTCCTGGAGTAGAGACGCTACTACAGATAAAACAAAGACAATTCCATAGCTCAACTCACCAACCAGTCTGCTGATCAACTAAATTGACCTGTCTAACCGTCTGTTAAAAGCAGGGGTTTAGTTAGCATACATTTGCAAACGCATGTGAAAGCTGCAAGGCCTCGTCACGGCACCCTGCGTTGCTTGCAGTCCTAACACTACAAATTTATAAGTGTCTCCACAGTGGAAGCACATGCATGGAATGGATAGATGTGGACAGGTGAGCCTGCAGACTGCCCAAGCTCCCTTATAGTAACAGGAGCACACTGTACACCCAGCAAGAGCACAATGGCAGCGAAGGTGCCCAGTGTGTCCCCAGACCATATATACAAACAGTAACAAAAAACTGGCCACTGCCCACACCTATAACTGGCCTTCGCAGAGAGGAGCCCATGGAGAGCATATACATATAAAACAAAGACAATTCCATAGCTCAACTCACCAACCAGTCTGCTGGCCAACCAAATTAACCTGTCTAACCTTCTGCAGGGGTTTAGTTAGCACACATTTGCAAACGCATGTGAAAGCCGCAAGGTGTACTACAGGAATCAAGGAGACAGATGCATATACATCCTTATCTATTGATGACATTCTAACCTTTTTTAAACAAGAAGGGGATTACAATCAGATAGTTCACAAGCTGAAAGAAATTTTGAAATCAAAGACCTAGGGAACATTAGCTGGAAATCTATCTTAAATTATCTGGAAATCCTAATAGAGAGAGAAGAAGATGGAAGTTATCTTCTCAACCAATCTCAGTAAATCTCTCAAATCTTGGAACAATTTCATATGCAAAGGAATTGAAAACTCCTATGGAACCAGGCTATCAAAAGGGCCCTGAACAGAAAACTTGTTATCCAACAATGATATGTATAGCAGAGCAATTGATAAGCTGCTATACAGCTGTACTCATAAGTTTACATTGGCAGAATGTAAATTGGCAGAATTTATGATTTCTTGGCCATTTTCAGAGAATATTAATGATAACACAAAAACATTTTTTTCACTCATGGTTAGTGTTTGGCTGAAGCCATTTATTATCAATCAACTGTGTTTACCCTTTTAAAAAATCATAATGACGACAGAAACTACCCAAATCACCCTGATCAAAAGTTTACATACCCTGGTGATTTTGGCCTGATAACATCCACATAAGTTGACAAAAAGGGGTTTGAATGGCTATTTAAGGGTAACCATCCTCACCTATAATATTTTTGCTTGTAATTAGTGTGTGTGTGTATAAAAGGTCAAAGAGTTTCTGGACTCCTGACAGACAGACATTTGCATCTTTCATCCAGTGCTGCACTGAAGTTTCTGGATTCTGAGTCAAGCAAAAGAATTGTCAAAGAATCTGCGGGAAAAGGTAGTTGAACTGTATAAAACAGGAAAGGGATATAAAAAGATATCCAAGGAATTGAGAATGCCAATCAGCAGTATTCAATCACTAATCAAGAAGTGGAAAATTAGGGTTTCTGTTGAAACCAAACCCCGGTCAGATAGATCAACTAAGATTTCAGCCACAACTGCCAGGAAAATTGTTCAGGGTGCCAAAAAAAAAACACAAATACCTTCAGGTGAATTACAGGACTCTCTAAAAACATGTGAATTCACAATAAGGAGGCACTTGAAGAAAGATGGGCTGCATGGTCGAGTCGCCAGAAGAAAGCCATTACTATGCAAATGCCATAAAATATCCCACTTACAATACACCAAACAGCACGGAGACAAGCCTTAAACCTTCTGGCACAAAGTCATTTGGAGTGATGAGACAAAAATGTAGCTTTTTGGCCACAACCATAAAAACTACATTTGGAGAGGAGTCAACAAGGCCTATGATAAAAAGTACACCATTTCTACTGTGAAACACGGAGGTGGATCTCTGATGTTTTGGGGATGTGTGAGCTACAAAGGCACAGGAAATTTGGTCAAAATTTATGGCAAGATGAATGCAGTATGTTATCAAAAAATACTGGAGGAATATTTGCATTCATCAGCCAGGAAGCTGCGCATGGGATGTACTTGGATATTCCAACATGACAATGATCCAAAACACAAGGCCAAGTCGACCTGTCATTGGCTACAGCAGAATAAAGTGAAGGTTCTGGAGGGGCCATCTCAGTCTCCTGACCTCAATATCATTGAGCCAGTCTGGGGAGATCTCAAATGTGAAGTTCATGCAACACAGCCCAAGAATATACAGGAACTGGAGGCCTTTTGCCAAGAGGAATGGGCAGCTTTATCATCTGAGAAGATAAAGAGCCTCATCCACAAATACCACAAAAGACTTCAAGCTATCATAGATGTTAAAGGGTCTGTACTCACAGTGTCCTTTGTACTTGGATGCCTTCCTCTAGATTCAGCAGACAGTCTTCTCATTGAATTTTCCAGTCCAGATACCCAGTGATGCTATCTCTCCATTTATCTGCCTGTACTGTGGTTGCTAGTTGTTCTGATAGACACAGGAGATCTATTCTCTGGTCTGTTATAGCAGATGAGAAGGTGTTTTTAATGTACTACTCAAATAGATGTCATGTCAGCAAGTGTCGGAGGATAGCCATTTCCTTTACCACATCCTCTGAAACTGACTGTGAGCCCTCACTGTACTCTTCATCCTGTTGCTAAGGTGCCTTCTTGCTTGGGCATATATTGGTCTGGGTACAGTGCCAAGTTTGGAATATTTCCAATATGTTTCTGGCAGCTAGAGGTGGTGGTTCATGGAGTTCTAGCCTGTAAAGTTCCCTTGGTCTTTCGGCCCATATTTTGGCATTTAGCAGTGGAGAAACAAGGTAAAAGGCTGCTGGGTCTTAAAAATGTTTCAATGTACTGTTATCTGCCAAGCCATGCCCTCTATGCAACCATATGTTACCCAGATTGAGCCACAAAGCCATTGTTGCGAAGAGTTCATGTTTGTGCAGCTTTCATAATATGTTTTGTATCATCCCCAGTGTATGCATATTCATTCTGACCCTGTTTTGCATTATTGATTTTTACTTTGCACTTTTTTATTAAACTGTAAGTTAGTTACTCTCTGTCTGATCATTTGACTGATTACCCTTTCTGTTCTAGATCTACATTTACGTATAGAACCTCTTGATTGAATAAAAACAATACCTGATGAAGCAGCGACATAAATAACCTGTTATATAATCAGGGTTTAGGCATAGGGGACCCTTGCCACAGGTAACAGAGACAGTAGCAGAGACAAGTAGGTGGTCTTTGACTGTGTATATCAGCCACACATTTTTCCATTATCAGCAGAAACACAGTCATTTCAATCAAAGCTTATTAACTCATTATTACAATATTGTAAGCCAGGATAGGACCAGTAAAACAAACAAAAAACTGGCCTGTATTAAAGAAGTCATTTTAGCAGAGTCGCTATGCTTCCGGCCTAAACATTTGGGTGCCTAAAGGATCAACTGATGAAAATCTAGTCCTGTATATAACCAATGAGTTCAGACCAGAAACAGTGAAATTACAATTATTAAGTAAAAAAATACATTAAATATCTGCCATAGAAGAAATAGAAAATCAAATACTAAAATACCCAAATCTAATAAAAATGCAAAAAGCACAGGTGCAGTGACACGTGCAAATACGATTCTGTTCATTTTAAGCTGCTTATCGAGGTTAATTACTGCTTGGGCAAGAAGGAAAACCAGATCACCATCCTTTTTATCAAGGAGGATGTAAAAAAAATCTTCATTGTAGATATTATGTACATATATTACTCATATTATGCTGCATTAACTGCAAGATGGCCATAAAATGAGGAAATGTTCAGCGCTGGGTAAAGTGGAAGGAATCTAAGCACAGATAATTCTATGGATTTGTAAACATGAATCTTTAATGACATTGCCAATGCTTTCCAAAGAAAGCAATAGTACATATCTCACAGCCTGCCTTGCTTCCAGAGTCAGCATTCCATCTGAACCCATTTGTATATTATTATTACTGGCATTTACTCATTAGGGTACTGTGAACACACTCAGGCTTACATAATATGAAAATGCAAGCAGAAGTGATAACTCACATAAATTAAATATACATAAATTATGTAGAAGAGAAGAGTAAAAGTATTTTTCTCCAGTAGTCCATCGCTTATTCCCAAGAGGTCCAGCAAGGTTCACTGACTTTAAGACAATCAAATGCTGCTAACACCTATATAGAAGAAAGCAGCTCCGGCTCTTGTCTGTCGGAAATGGGCACTGAACCATCATTTGCTTCTATGAGATGTATGACAATGTAATGATTAGTAAACAGAGATAGGATTAAACCAAATGGAAAACACACACATACACACAAACCACACCAGGAGGCAATTGTTTAATAGCACATAAAACAGAACGCAATTTTGCTGATCATGGTGCACGTAGGTACAATAGAAAAGGAAGTATTCTCGTTTGTTCTTTCTGTCTGCTGTGCCTTTCTTGTTAAGCATAATAGGTTTAAGTGAGAGTATAACTCATTTCTTAATGTTATCCCAGAATAAAGCTAAAAACATCCCGGAAAATAGGAAGATTCATTCTTACTGTTCTGGCAAGTGATGTGCATTCCTGGGAACTTGAAGTTTTTTTTTTTTTGTTAAATTCTCCAGCCTGTTGCATGCTTGCAAACCTAAAAATCAGAGCCAGTGGGCAAGGCTATAGAGGCATATCTAGTGAAAATGGCACCTATGGCAAGCACTGAAACTGCACCCCTGTCAAAAAAAAAAAAAAAAAACAGCTGACAAACTGCAAGTCAAGCTCTTTAATCTTTCAAGTAACAAATTATGGATTGGCACTACATAAACTACCCAACTGCCCGATGGGTCAGTCCGCCCCTGCTCATTAAACAATCTACATTCAGTGAAAGTTCATGTACTGCAAAGTTTGCAGTACACGAACTTCCACTGAATGTGGACTCTTTAATGAGCTTGTTGCACAAATCTCTTTATTACACTTTATTTCTGATATCTATTTATTTAATCCATATTGAGCACTATATTTGATTGGCTGCTTCTGCTTGGCATACATGCACAAGATATTTTAAGTCATCATCATGTGTGGGTGTGCGTGTGTGCCAAGCAGAAGCAAGCAGCCATTCAAATATAGTGCTCAATATGGATTAAATAAATATACATAGCCATAGATATCATAAATAAAGTGTAATAAAGTGATTTTTGCAGTGTAACAACAGGTACTAGTAGACTGCGGATGTGACAGGAAATAACCAGAAACTGCGAATGCGACTACCGGCGGAGATGACCAGAGACTGCATATCTGACTATAGAAAATAACTAGAGACTGCGGATGTGACTACAGGAGATGACCAGAAACTGCGAATGTGACTACCGGAGATTACCGGAGACTGCAGATCTGACTATAGAAAATAACTAGAGACTGCGGATGTGACTACGGGAGATGACCAGACCACAGACGCAACTACCGGAGATGACCAGAGACTACAGATGCCAATAAAGGAGATGACCAGAAACTGCAGATGTGACTACAGCAAATAACCAGAAACTGCAAATGCGACTACAGGAGATGACCAAAGACTGCAGATGCCAATAAAGGAGATGACCAGAAACTGCGGATGCGACTACAGCAAATAACCAGAAACTGCAAATGCGACTACAGGAGATGACCAGATTGCAGATGCGACTACAGGAGATGACCAGAGACTGCAGATGCGACTACAGGAAATAACCAGAGACTGCGGATGCGACAACAGGAAATAACCAGCGACTGTGGATGCGACTACAGGAAATAACCAGAGACTGCAAATGTGACTACAGAAGATGACCAGACAGCAGATGCGATTACAGGAGATGACCAGAGACTCGGATGCGACTACAGGAGATGACCAGACTGCAGATACGACTACTAGAGATGACCAGTAACTGCGGATGCCACTATAGGTGATGACCAGAGACTGCGGATGCGACTACAGGAGATGACCAGACTGCGGATGCGACTACAGGAAATAACTAGAGACTGTGGATGCGACTACAGGAAATAACCAGAGACTGCGGATGCGACTACAGGAAATAACCAGAGACTGCGGATGCGACTACAGGAGATGACACCAGTGACTGCGGATGCCACTAAAGGAGATGACCAGGGACTAAAAATGCGACTACAGGAGATGACCACACTGCGGATGCGACTACAGTAAATAACCAGAGACTGTGGATGCGACTATACAGAGGGGGGTTAAAAACATTATCAGGGAGGGTTTAGCAAAACAGTGAGTCTACAGGCACTGTATATTGTCAGAAAGACCTACCTGGCCAGCTAGGCTCACCTCCCACTCTCAGAGGTCCGGGGGGCGGGGGGTTTCAGCAGTAGGGGCGGTGATTTACGTGGTCTGGGACAGGGCTCTCAGAAGTCCAGGAGAGGCGATGTCAGCGCTCCCACTCTGCTCTGAACACATAGACTACATGGGGTGGGGTGGGGCAGGGCAGGATCAGAGCATCAGTGGAGCTCCCGGCCTCGTCTCTCCCTGCTGACAGAGCCTGCCTCAGCCTAAGCCGAGCCCAACAGCCTGGGCCGGGTAATGGCTATCTGACAGAACACTAGTGCCGTGCTCCAGCAGGCCAGCTATATTAGTCAGTCAGGGGGTTGCGGGAGCACAGGTGGATTTTTTTGTGCAGGGGTGGCTTTTTTGCCGCCCCCCATGGCGCCCGTGGCACTTGCCATGGCTGCCATCCCTTAGATATGCCACTGCAAGGCTACCATACTACTGCAGGCCCTTATGAGTCACACTGTACTGCCTGGTTGGAGAGAAGGAGGAAGGGGACGGGTATGCTGCAAGTTTATTTTCTCCAACTACAGCAATATTGTAGAAGAAGAGGAAGCCAAGAGGAACATGTTTCCTCTATGGTTTCCTGGGTCACTGGGGCAGAAATCCAATTGGATGTTGTCAGCCCATGTGCCTCTGGTGGCCATGTTGGGTCAGGCAGTGTCTATATAAGAACATGAGGCAACAAGGAAGTTCTGGACATCCACAATCCGGAATATAGCCTTTATTAGTAAAAAGTCCAACAGATACAAGCCACAGCAAAAAATGGGACAAACGAACTGACGCGTTTTACACTTAATAGTGCTTAGTCATAGCTATATAAGACCTTGGCTCCTGGTCTTGGCTTGCATTTCGTGTGTGGGTACTGCAGGGACAGGTCACCTGTCTGTCATTAGTGGCATGGAGAGGTTCCAGATGAGTAGCGAAAGTACAGAGACACATCATCCCAACTGGAAACCCCTCCATTTGCATACAGACTAGACAGGCCACATTCCGTTGCTAAAGACAGACGCTGATGGTGTGCCCAAGACCTACTGTTATACTCTTTTTTTTTTTTCTCTAATAGTATTTTATTGAGTTTTCCATGTTTTTAACAAACAAGCGAGTAAATACACACATTTCAGATTGGTATATAGTATGTGGGCTGCATGGTCGAGTCGCCAGAAGAAAGCCATTACTACACAAATGCAATGAAGTATCCCGCTTTCAATACACCAAACAGCACAGAGACAAGCCTTAAACCTTCTTCCACAAAGTCATTTGGAGTGGTGAGACCAAAATTGAGCTTTTTGTTTTTTTATTTCTCAGTTTGATTCACAATTTTCCAACTTTGTTTTCCTATATAATGTGTATAGGGCAAATTCTTTACAAAATGTACATGGAGATCACAGAATTACAGGTGGTTCACGTTCAAG
The DNA here is from genome assembly GCF_037356315.1 of Lithobates pipiens. Taxonomy (NCBI): domain Eukaryota; kingdom Metazoa; phylum Chordata; class Amphibia; order Anura; family Ranidae; genus Lithobates; species Lithobates pipiens. The sequence goes on along the minus strand of NW_027507764.1, from coordinate 423,009,970 downwards.
TATTTACATGGCATTTACACGGCAAAGTCATTTGGTAAGACCAAAATTGAGCTTTTTGGCCACAACTATAAACACTACATTTGGAGAGGAGTCAACAAAGCCTATGATGAAAGGTACACATCATTCCTACTGTGAAACTGTGGATCACTGATGTTTTGGGCTTGTGTGAGCTTCAAAGGCACATAAAATTTGGTCAAAATTGATGACAAGATGAATGCAGTATGTTATCAAAAAATACTGGAGGAATATTTGCATTCATCAGCCAGGAAGCTGCGCATGGGATGTACTTGAACATTCCAACATGACAATGATCCAAAACACAAGGCCAAGTCGACCTGTCATTGGCTACAGCAGAATAAAGGTGATGTTCTGGAGTGGTAATCTCAGTCTCCTGACCTCAATATCATTGAGCTAATCTGGGGAGATCTCAAACGTGGAGTTAATGCAAGACCACCCAAGAATTGACAGGAACTGGAGGCTCTTTGCCAAGAGGAATGGGCAGCTTTACCATCTGAGAAGATAAAGAGCCTCATCCACAAATACCGCCAAAGAATTTAAGCTGTCATTGATGTTAAAGGGGGCAATACACATTATTAAAGTGGCTGTAAACCCACTTACAACACACTTAGACCTACAGGTAAGCCTAGATTAAGGCTTACCTGTAGGTCCAAGAAATATCTCCTAAACCTACACGGTTTAGGAGATATTTGCCAAAAGACAGGCACCGCTGTCTATGGCGCATGCGCCGTACACAGCGGCGCGCAGGCGCACTGAGCGCGGCACCATCAACAGCGAAGATGCCGCGCATGTCGACTCCCTTGCGCATGCGCAGGAGTGACGTCATCGCGGCTTCGCCAAAGTAAACAGCGGCAGAGCAGCGAGACCCCACGGGAAGATAGATGCGCCGGACTACAGGGGACAGTGGTGACATCGCTGGCTCCTGTGTCAGGTAAGTGACACATAATGGACTACTATGCGATGCATAGTAGTCCATTATGCTTTGCCTTTGCAGGGAATGAAAGAGGAAGTAAACTCATCAGGGTTTACTTCCTCTTTAAGAACTGGGGTTTGTAAACTTTTGATCAGGGTCATTTGGGTAGTTTCTGTTGTCATTATGATTTAAAAAGAGTAAACACAGTTGATAATAAATGGCTCCAGCCAAACACTAACCATGTGGAAGAGTGGAAGAAAAGTTTTTATGCTATCATTCAAATTCTCTGAAAAAAGGCCAAGAAATCATACATTCTGACAGGGTATGTAAACTTATGAGTAAAGTATAGCTGAGAATCCCGATCTAGAAAACATTCATTCATTTTATCATTCCACTTCCTTGCAGATTGTTTAAGACCGTAGATGCTCTTCTGAAGTTTACACACAAGGTTATCTCTATTTGGGAGGCACAGTGGTGTAGTGGTTAGCACTCTCACCTAGCAGTAAGAAGGGTCACTGGTTCAAATCCCAACCACAACTCTACCTGCCTGGAGTTTGCATGTTCTCCCTGTGCCTGTGTGGGTTTCCGCTGGGTACTCTGGTTTCCTCCCACAAACCAAAGACATGCAGGTAGGTTAATTGGCTTCTGTCCAAAATTGGCCTTAGTATATGAATGGGGACCTTGGATTGTGGGCTCCTTGAGGGTAGGGACCAATGTGAGTGTGCAATGTACAGGGATAGGGACAATTGTAGATACTCAGGTTGAATTGGATGGACTGGTGTCTTTATTCAACCTTACTAACTATGAAACTATCTCATTGCTCAAACCCTGGTGGTTGCTCCATGTAGAGATCTTCCTTAATGTCTCCATATAGGAAAGCAGTTTTAGCATCTAGGTCAGGCTTTCTCAACCTTCTAACCCTAGAGGAATCCCAAAAATAATTTTCATGTCTCGAGGAACCCTTACTAAAACCAAATCAACAGGGCTCAATAGGAATAATGCTCCTTATTTTAGTGGTCAATAGGAAGAATGCCACCCTTAAAGAGGAAGTAAAGGCACTTTATATATTTTTTTTTAAATGCAACTTGCAAGGCAAAGGCATAATGAGCTAGTATGCATAGCATAACTTACCTGAGAAACGAAGCCCCCAAAGAGGTCCTCCTTCTTCATCTTCACCACTGCCATGTATCCCGGAGTGACTTCCGGGTCTCGCTGCTCCGGCGCTGTGATTCGCCGGAGATACAATGACGTCACTCACGTGCACTCGCACGGGAGCCGACACGAGCGGCATATCACCACGATCTGCGGCCTGCTCAGTGCGCCTGTCTTCTTGTAAATATCTCCTAAACCATGTAGGTTTAGGAGATATATCTTGGACCTACAGGTAAGCCTTAATCTAGGCTTACCTGTAGGTCAAAGTGGTTTGTAAGGGTTTACAACCACTTTAAAGACAGCTAAAAATATATTTGGTGTCATGCTGCTGGCTTTACTAAGTGGTGCTTGAAGGGATATTTAGCTTAACCGCTTTCATTCTTTAAGAAATTTGGTTTCCATTTTGTGTCTCTCTCTAACATCCACCTCACAAAATGTATGCTCAAGTTTTGCTACTCTAGTTTCGTTTCCCATGTTACTGATATCTTCTTTCAGTTGTTTCGTTTCTTGGAAAGCACATGATTTTGAGGAATTTCTAGTTTCACTTTTATTGTAGGCTGTACTTGTATATGATTGGATAATCTGTATGACACGTTCAAAGGGCGGTACTTTCTGAAAGCCCCCTTTAAATATTCACACCAAAGAATAAAGATTAGATTTGCTCGGAGAGACTTTGTTGTTTTGTGTCATTGTCTCAATGGGCTAATCTCCCAGGCCTGTGTGGGGATTGAACGTCACACTTTGACAGACATGAAGGGGTTAAGAAATCACCTTTAGACAATCTACATTTCCTTCAGTTTGGGGGCTCGTCCGGGGTCGATTATAATATATGTCTATATGGTGAGTTGAATTGATATATGTATCTCTCACTGTGACATTATTCAGAAATCGTTCTTTGAACCTGAAAATGTATGTAGAAGTTGTTTTCAGACCTCGTTGATAAGTTTAACTGCTCTGAGAAGCAGTAAAAAAAGCTGTTCTGAGTTAACAGTGATAAAGCCTTGGGTGGGCTTTAATGGACTCTGAGAAGTTCATTTAATAAGACTGCTTTAAGAAGCAGCACCTGTTCCCGTGTGAACAGGTAGAGAAGCCTTGGGTGGGCTTTAATGGACTCCGAGAAGTTCATTTAATAAGACTGCTTTATGAAGCAGCACTTGTTCCCGTGTGAACAAGGAGAAAGCTCTGGGGGGGCTTTCACGGACTCCGAGAAGTTCGTAGGAAAATGATTTATACAGTACTGTAATTATAAGAAAAAAGTCTGCTAAAGTGTGACAGACAAAACCCTTCTCTTTGCTTATCTTCCTATCGCCTGTAGAAGTTTATAAGATGATCTGTTAACTGTTTGTGTGGAATTTGTCAGCGTTGTAAGGTAAGACGATGCTTTCCACTGCACTGTGTTATAAGGATACGTAAATAAAAGGCGACAGATGCGTCTTGCCGTGAACTCCCGCCTCCTTTTTGTGATTGATGGAAGTTCCCCAACCGAAACGTAGAGCGATGCTACAGTATCCGGTGATGTATTTATGTTTTCTCTTAATGATTTACATATGAATGCTTTGACTCCAATGTATGAGATAGTGAGCATAGTAGCAGTGTTTATAACACTCTCTTAAGGTAATACATAAATTGGCATAGTCGGTAGTATACTCTGAGGCTAACTTTTGATCAAAACATGCTATTTGAATAATTCTTTTTGCTACTGACATCTCTTGCACAGGGGAAGTCAGGTGCAAAATTTGGACATTTGGCTTTTTGCCAACAGGGTTCAGGTGCTAATATCTCACTGACCGTAATAGATAGTGAGGAATTGTTTGCGGCATTGGTACTACAGCAATTGAAAGTAGTGTTTGAACCTGTTGGCACTCTGCCAAAAAAAAATAAAAAATTTGAAATATAAATAAAAATTGTTTGGTTATAAAAATAAGAAAAGTAATAATGCACAAAGCTTGCTTGTGATCAGGGGAACCTCCGGCCATAAGGAGTGCTTGTTGGAATTTTGCCAAAAAAAATAAATAAATAAAAAAATAAATAAAAAGTCAAGGAAATAAAAGTCAGAATGTTTAGAAAGAAAAATAAGGATGAAAATAAATATGCTGTGGAGATCCCCGGCTGGACCGAGGCTCCCTATAGCATCCTAGCCACAACATTGTCCACAATGGGTTTAACAGAGACATGAGATGGTGGATTTAAGGGTTAAATCAATGTTTTCTATGCATGTACCATGCACCCCCCTCCTCCCCCTTACATTCCACAACCAGATAAGAGTTTCATGAAAGACTTCATTACATGAGGACACACAGTAAATATCAGAGTGGGCTACAAGCACAATAACTGATTTCTGACAGCGAAGGATGCTGCAGGATGTTTTGACATCCTTAAACAAACTAGTGCAGACACATTATCAAAATGATTTCTCAGGAAATAAAAGGGGTAACTTTTATAAAAGGGAGGGGGCAAGGACAAAGAGGGGGTTACACACAGAGACAACCAAGAGGGAAATTGTCTCGCGCTACATTAACATTAACCCAGTAAGATGGCAAATGGTGACTATAGGTTTGTACAAGACCTAAGGGCCATCAATAGCCTAATGGTACCGATTGCCCCAATAGTGCCTGATGTGTCATCAATACTGCCATACCACAGGATGCAGAGTATTTTACTGTGATTAATTTATTGAATGCTTTTTTTATTTCCGTCCCTGTGGATGAGGAGACACAGCCAATCTTTGCTTTCTAACTAACATGGTGTAGAATGCCCCAGGGCTATGTAGACTCCTCTGCAGTCTATTCCATTGTCCTCCAAACTACTCTCAGAGCTTGGATACCAGGACACTGTTCATCCCTGCTGCAGTATGTGGCTCCTCATCTGCAGTTCTACTCGGTGGCCGCCCTGGAGGATGGGAGGGATCTTTTGAAATGTTGTTTTGAAAGTGGTCACAAAGTGTCAAAGAAATTATTGCAATGGTGTCAGGAAATGGTTGCATATCTTGGTTGTGTACTCTCAAAAGGAGAAAGGAAAGTCAATCACAAAAGAGCTATGGTTCTTGTGGGTCTGCCCCGCCCACTTACTAAGAAAGACATGCTTACCTTTCTTGGTATGATTGGTTACTGCCGCCAATGAATACCTGACTGTTCCTACTATGACAATCTCCTGAGACAAGCCATAGGTTCAGACATGCCAGACTGTATAAAATGGTCAGATGAAATGTGCAATGCTTTTGTGTATTTGAAAAATGCTATGGTAATGGCTCCAGGGCTCGGCCTCCCTAATTATGGAAAAATGTTTTATTTGTTTGCAAGGGAAAATTGTAAGACTTTGTCAGGTGTCCTCGCTCAGGAGCATGGAGGCAAGTTGCGCCCTATTTTTTTTTTTCCCTCAAAGATGGTTCCGATGCAGGTTCAGGGCATGCCTGTGTGTCTCGGAGCTCTCGTGTCCTGTGCGATGATGGTTCAGATGACCACTTCTTTCACTCTCTCTGGGGCACGGCACGACACTTCACACCACCAACAATGTATCAATCCTATTGAAAAATGTACATACACAGCACGTCTGCTCAGAGGTTGAGTGGCTATGAGGTGATCGTGCTGTCTAATCCAAAATTGCACATCAAATATGCTTCTCCCACTGCAGGACTAGCACCAATCTTAAATGCCTTTTAGAATTAAAAGGAGAGCAGGATGAGGTTGTGCCACAACATGATTGCATAAACCTCATTCACCAAGACACATCACCCAGGTCTGATTTATCTTTCACAGCACTGCAGAGCACACACACAGGCCAACAAACAGATAGCCAAGGGCAATGCTCTGGCTGGTTTAGCTGCTAAACAAGCTGATATGTCACAAAATGCACAGATCTAAATGCCCATGCTAGCCCCAGAATTGCCCTTCTTTAATCAGGTTCTTTCAGATTTGCAGGGATGTGCAGTAGAAGCTGATCTCAGGGATTGGGACAAAATAAGTGTGCAGAAAGATCCAAAGACTGGACTTCTCTGCAAAGAGGGGAAGCCATGTATACCAGTAGCTAGTGCATCACTTTTTATTTCTCAGTACCATGGAATAGGTCACAGAGGCTGGAAGGCCACTTGTGAACTATTGGAGAAATATTTTTATTTTTCAGAACTTTCCTGGGGGGTTAAAGATTATGTATCAAGATGCATCACATGTATCAGGAGCAACCCACACAAGGCCAAACACTCCTTTTACACATTTTCAGACTGGCTTCACACACATGGCCAAACTAGGCAAAAGACAGAAATATCTTTTGGTAATTGTGAACATTTTCTTAAGATGAGTTGAACTTTTTGTAACCACAAAAGAAGATGCACAAACAGTAGTGAGGATCCTCATTCAGGAAATCATTCCTTGATGGGGATGCCCACTTCAAATAAACTCAGACAATGGACCTGCATTTGTATCAAGGGTCTGCCAGGACTTGGTAAAAACTCTCAAGATAGAATGGTAGTTTCACATTCCCTACCACCCTCAAAGCTCAGGGATAATAGAAAGAACGAACAGAACAATTAAAAAGACAAAATAAGAAAGGCCACAGGAGGAATCTTTGCCAACTGGAAGAAGGTCCTCTCAGCAGTCCTGGCAGAAATAAGAATGACCCCTTCCAAGACAACAGGGTATTCACCTTTTGAAGTCTTGATGGGTCTACCTTTCCCCACCCCATAGGCCAGAGCACCTTTAATGATGGAAAAGGTAGATTTAGACTTAATACAGGAAGAATATGTAAGGAAATTGGTTGAAACATTGGATACAGTTGAGAGAAATGTTGCTCGCACCTCTCCTTTTTCTTCACAGGAAGCTACTCACCTCTTTAAGGTGGGAGACACCGTGGTGGTCCAATAGCTGAACAGAAGTAAGAAGCAAGAGTATCCCTATGGACCTCCTACCACAGTGGTTGCAGTGACCAGAACAGCCATCCCAGTGGAAAATTGCCAGTCCTGGATCCATGCCAACAGAGTGAAAAAGGTTGCCCAAAGCCCCAAGAGCTGGAAGGAGATCTTGGATACAGGAGACCCTCAAGCCGAAGTCCAAGCAGAGGAAGGAGGAGTTCCTGGGAAAGCAGGTCCGGCCAGAGAAGATGACCTCGCTTATTTCACCACAGACTTCTGGCAAGGCATTTTGCCTCCTGATCTCTCTGACAGTGTTCCTACCCACCTGAAGATTTGGGTGCAATTAAAAGTATCTGTGGGAACACACACACACACACACACACACACACACATACATACACACAAGAGAGCATTACAGTGACACAAGCTAGAATCAAGAGAGAGACTGGAGATAGTTTTACTGATAAGATGCTTTTGCTAAAATGTAAGTATGCTTATGCTCGGGAAAAAATCAGGGTATGAAGAATGTAGGATATGTAACAAATTACATCCTAGCACTGCCTGAATTTCCCTTTTGTATGTACCTTTAAATATTTCCTCCTTTCTCAAGGATACTCCTCCTCCGGTATTCCTGACTAACATATCCACTCTGTACATAAACAACTTTGTTACCTTTCCAATAGTAGGTAGAAGTCATTCCCCTGATTGGTGTTTTAATTTAGGGAATGTGACACAGACTAACCCTTCTTTCTGCAGCAGGTCAATATTTAACATCAAGATGTGGGAATGCCTGCTCACTGTTTCAAGTATCTGACCCAGGGCTAAACTGAACTTTGCATAACTTTTCTTCTTTCCCTAAAAATGTAGGTGAAATATTGCACCAATAATCGTGACACAGGACAAGTACACTCATGAGATTGTCGCTAAGAGACCTTTTGCACTAGGACAAAGTATTTATGTATGTTGTGGGAAAGTGTGTTATCCCTGGGTGCCCCTTCATGTTAAGGGATGGTGTTACCTTGCATACTTGGTACCTGTCATGGGAGTGGTAGGGGATGATAAAAGGGGACATCCCTTAGAGGTCAGCTCCAGCAGGAAGCTAGGGACATTGCTAAAACATGGAGCCCATTTGCCAATGCAGGATTTGGGCTTGGAGGTATATTTTCATGGTTAAAAGACATTGTCCTTGTTATTGTTATGATATTTATCCTTGCTCTGATTCTTTACCTCTGCTTTAAGTGTTGCACTTGCATAGTTGCACGCCTTCAATCTCCCGATAAGGTTCTATCCTACATGACATACATGAAGAGTCATCAGGCAATCAACGCCACAACCCCAAAGAAGTATTAAGACACAACATATAATGTAGAGATCATCTTCTATGATCTAAGAGGGGATTGAAGGGATATTTAGCTTAACCGCTTTCATTCTTTAAGAAATTTGGTTTCCATTTTGTGTCTCTCTCTAACATCCACCTCACAAAATGTATGCTCAAGTTTTGCTACTCTAGTTTCGTTTCCCATGTTACTGATATCTTCTTTCAGTTGTTTCGTTTCTTGGAAAGCACATGATTTTGAGGAATTGCTAGTTTCACTTTTATTGTAGGCTGTACTTGTATATGATTGGATAATCTGTATGACACGTTCAAAGGGCGGTACTTTCTGAAAGCCCCCTTTAAATATTCACACCAAAGAATAAAGATTAGATTTGCTCGGAGAGACTTTGTTGTTTTGTGTCATTGTCTCAATGGGCTAATCTCCCAGGCCTGTGTGGGGATTGAACGTCACACTTTGACAGACATGAAGGGGTTAAGAAATCACCTTTAGACAATCTACATTTCCTTCAGTGCTGAACCTTGAACTCTGTAGGCATCATCAAATAGGAAGCATAGCTCAAGGAACCCCTAGCAATCTCTGGAAGAACCCCAGGGTTCCCCGGAACCCTGGTTGAGAATGGCTGGTCTAGGTGTTTCACTTGCATGTCTTTCCCAGCTGCAACACTAAGGCCGCGTACACACGGGCGGATTGTCTGCCCAACTTAGTCCGCTGAACCGTGTTTCAGCGGACAATCCGCTCGTGTGTGGGCTTCAGCAGACTTTTTCAGCGGACAGTCTGACGGACTAAGTCTTTCAGAATTTCCGTAATTTTGTCCGTCCAAACTTGGTTTCAGCGGACAGTCCGCTCATGTGTAGGCAAGTTGGATGGACTAAGTATGGCGCATGCTCAGAAAGGATTTACACGCCGAAGGTTGCATTGCAGTGTATTGGACGTCGAATTTCTAGTCCCGTCGTACGTGCCGTACACGTCATCGCGCAAGCTTTCGACGGACTGTCTGGTCATCGTGTGTGGTCAAGTCCGTTCATTCAAAAGTTGAACGGACTGTCTGTCGGATTGTCTGACGAACTTAGTTGGGCAGACAATCCGCCCGTGTGTACGCGGCCTTAGAAGCACTCTGATGGTGGTTTTTATGATGGGAGCAAATGTTTCATTGTAATCTTCACCAAATTTCTGGGAGTAACCCTTGGCAACTAGTTTGGCTTTGTATTTGTGGATATTCCCTTCTGCGTCTGACTTTACTTTTAAAGTCCACTTACTTCCTATAGTTTTTTAGGAGGGAGCTCTGTGAATGTCCAGGTTTTATTAATTCTGCCAGGGTATGTAAACTTATGAGCACAACTGTATATTAGGGATGGACCGAACACCCCCGGTTCGGTTCACACCAGAACATGTGAACAGGCAAAAAATTAGTTTGAACACGTGAACATCGTTAAAGTCTATGGGACACGAACATGGAAAATCAAAACTGCTAATTTTAAAGGCTTATATGCATGGTATTGTCTTAAAAAGTGTTTGGGGACCTGGGTCCTGTTCCAGGGGACATGTATCAATGCAAAAATTTTTTTTAAAAACTGAAGTTTTTCCAGGAACAGTGATTTTAATAATGTTTAAAATGAAACAATAAAAGTGTAATATTCCTTTAAATTTTGTACCTGGGGGGAGTCTGACAGCAAAATGACATTTCTAAAGGAAAAAAGGTAATTTAAAACTACTCGCAGCTATAATGAATTGATGGCAATGCACATAAAAGTCATTGAAAAAAAAACGGCATGGGATTACGTAAATGGGAGACCCCGCCCCCCTCTGACACCCCGGGGAAAGCCATAGGGCAGTCTCCGTGCATCAGAGGTGGGCGGGGTCACCGGGTGGCCCTGCCCTCCGTTATATAGGAGCTGTCACCTTAACAGAAGCGTCACACAGCGGGAGACTCCCATTGAGGTGGATCGTCGGAGGACAAAGCGGAGAAGAAGAAGCCCCAGGTACCAAATTTAAAGGAATATTACACTTTTATGGTTTCACTTTAAGCATTATTAAAATCACTGCTCCTGAAAAAGTGGCCGTTTTAAAAAAAAATTTTGCATTGCTATATGTCCCCTGGGACAGGACCCCAGGTCCCCAAACACTTTTTATGGCAATAACTTGCATATTAACCTTTAAAATTAGCACTTTTGGTTTCTCCCATAGACTTTTAAAGGGTGTTCCGCGGCTTTCGAATTTGCCGCGAACACCCCAAATTGTTCGCTATTCGGTGAACAGCCAATGTTCAAGTCGAACATAAAGCCCGTCCCTACTGTATATACATATAGACACTTGAGGGTTATAATCTCCTCCTACATTATAAGGGCTCCAGCCTGTGTAGAGGATATATAAATTCAAGGTCTACTCACCAATACCAACTGGTATCCTCACATCTATTGGCCACATATAAAAATTAGATGAACAGAAAAAGAGAAAGTATGCCAGTAAATACTGCCTTACTGAAGATATCTTGTCTTCTGCCCTATGAAATTATCTATCTTCCTTGTAAAGAAAAAAAAAAAAGATCTATTTCTCAGATATGTAATACGGGTACACTCATCCATGTGGACACAAATAACCACTGATGGACGAGCCCCATATATCCCCATATCCACACCTTCACCTTCTCTCTTAATCAAGAGGGATATCTCACCCCATCAAGGCATATCTCACCCCACAAAAAAAGAAAAATGGGGTGGAGAAAATAAGCAACCAGGAGTAGCTGACTCACATGGTGAAAAGAAAATGTAGTAGACTACGGCAGATGACTTTAGCCCTTTAGCCCTCCTCTGGGCTGGCCCTCCTTTGAGCTGGCTTTCCTCTAAGCCTTCTCCAGACCCTGCACTTTCTGCTTCCCTGCTATGTCCCCAGCTTCTTCCCAGCAGCAGCACTAGGTAAGGGGGGTGCAGAACTCAAGACCATCTGATGGTGGGGGGACCTCTTGACATCTGATGTAAAAGGGGGGTGCTCTGGACATCTACTTATAATTTTTATGAGAACAATACAATTCAATGCCAGTTGAATAAAAGGGCCGCCATGGCAGAACCATATTCTGTCTGAGTAATCTGTAAAAAAGTTTCTTGTGGATGAAAACAGTGCTGTGCGATTCTCCTTTTCAGACTTGCATCATCTGCTACAGAAGTGTGAGTGGGCTCTGTGCCGGTCTACACCTGCCCTTCACAGTTTAAGTCTTAAATTATTACTAAATCCAGTAATAACCAAATGCAGAGGCCATTATTAAAAATGATAAAGAGTAGATACATTTCTTTAGCCTTACAGATATAACTGGCCCTTTGAGGGCAACCATAATGCGGCCTGCGATTAACTTGAGTTTGACACCTCTGTGCTAGATGATCATTAGGTTTCAAAGCTCCTATATAAAAATCAGTACAGGTACAGAGTCCTCTGCCTCCGCCTTTTCAAATAGCTGTTATTTCCAGTTTCTGTGACATGGATGTGATAACTTTGCTAAATCTGTGCTTTTAGGCTGGGTTTACACTATTGCGAATTAGATGCAGGTTTCCCCTGCATCCAATTTGCATGTCAGGAGATTGTGACTGTATCTCAATGGAGCCGGTTCACACATCTCTGGAGCGGCTGCGGAGCGAATTGCACAGGAATCCTGTACCTCTTCTGGTCCATTTCAGGTCCGAATGCAGCCAACAATTCGGACCGAAATCAGACCTGAAACGATGAACAGGGGCACACTGGACCCCTGCTGTGAGTCGCTCCGTACGGCAGTGTGAACCCAGCCATAAACAAATTTTCCCAAGTCAGCAGTTCTTGGAGTGTCTAGCATCTATGCTGCATACATTTAGAGTTGGTGAGGACTAGAGATGTATGTTTTTACTAGTGGAAGGATTGAAGTTCCTGTCCGTGCATCTATCTAATCGAGGACTGGAACCAGAAAAGAAAAAAAGAGATGCTGGTATAGAGCTGATTTCCAAAGTGATATCAATGGAAGCATTTAAGGGAGGGTTCCTGTCAGTGTCTGCAGCACCACTGACTATCCAGTGATGTTACTGCCCTAAGTACTGCTTGGGCAGGTGAACCCAGCTACCCCTATTTTACATTCTGTTTTAGTGGGGGAGTGAAAGGTAATATTCCTGTGAATCATTTCTACCTAGCCAACACCCCAATATATCTAAATTTGAGGAACAGACTTCAGGTCCAGATTCTAAGGTTAAGAGGAACATGGACAATGCTTGGAGAAAGTAATAAAGTGACTTCATGAGGAAGAGCTGAAACTTTCCCTGGAAAAGTGCTAATTCTGTCAGTTGTCTATCACTTGCCTTGGGCATATTATTTACCCTGAAAGAAGGACCACTGACCCCAAAATGTTGGAAGCCATTCCCACCTGGCCAAAACTCTGAAATGTCATAGAGTTGAACAGAAGCATAGAGTTTGAGCAGAAGTGGGGAGCTACTGCTGTTCTTGTCCCTGGTGTATACAGCGGATAACCTTACCAGCTAGAGCCGCCCCAATGGGCCACCTACAAAAGTTAAAGACCCCTGGAGTTATTGTGCATTGGTTTCCTGTGCTTGGAGCCTGATACAAGTGAACAGGGGAACACCTTTGCGGTGATCGACCATTTCATTCAATATGCTTAAGCTTTCCTGAAAGAGGACCAAAAAGCCTCCACTGTGACAAAAGTCTTAGTAGAAAATAGTTTTGTCCATTTTACATTGCCACAGAAGATCCACTCAGAACAAGTTAGAGAATATGGGAGGCTGGGAGCAAACTCATCAAAGACCTATTAGACATGCTGGGGGAATAGAAGTCGCAAACTACTCCTTACCGGTCTCAAGGAGACCCACAGCCTGAGCAATTCAACTACCATTCTGTGTTTGCAGGACATGCTTATGCTTACAACTGAATGGAAACAACATCGGAGTAGATATCTATGAGCTATGGTTCATGCCCACAACAGCATGAAGCATGATGTGACAGGGTATTCACCTTATATGCTTGTTTGGAAGAGAAGCTCAGTTCCCAGTGCATCTGGCATCCCCATTAATGGAATGTTGGCTGCAGCATACAAAATTTATGTAGACTGCCTTAGAAAGACACCCTAACGCTGTCTACAAGAAGGCTCAAACTGTTCCTGACACCCACAGACAGCAAACCAAAATAACATATGATCTCAGTTTTAGTTTGTGACATAAAACCAGGTGACAGAGTGTTACTGGGAAAACTAGCTGCCAGATGGAGCCTGCAGCTGTACATTGTGGTCAGTTATCTGACTTTCCTGTGTATTAGATTTGCCCAGAGGACAGGGCCTTTAAAAACTTGGGACTGCAACCACCCCTTGCCACTGAGCAAATCTGTGAGAGTGCCCATTCAGACTGGTTCACCCATTCAAAGCGAGCTCTGGTCACTCAGTCACAGCGACCACCTCCAAAAGCGGAAGATGAAGACAAGTGAGAGGAAATTTTTAGGGCAGAATGACTTTGGCAGCCTGATCCCACAGGCGTGCTGCAGTGCAATGTAAAATAGCAAGACAAGAAGCAAGAATGTAAAAAACTTCAGCCATGCTCTTTAATCATGTATAAGGCTTTATTGTACTTTGGAGTATAAGGATTTTACTCCAACCCACCCTGACAGCTGACATTCTTAGTATATGTCTATTTAGTATATGGACAGTCTTAGTAAATAGCTGAGGTCCCTCCCAGCCTTAAAATGCTGTCACTTGTGCAAGGCAACTGTCCCTAAATGGCAGTGACTTTTTTTTATCTGTGTTAACCTTCTAGTCAATTTCTTTGAAATAATTAAAATTATCAAATTTAAAGCTTATTTTAGAAAATGTCATAAAAGTTATCCTATAACATGTTAAGACATACCAGCTTAGGGCTAATTATCCCAAATTTGCCTTTTTTTTTTTTACAAACTTCTCTTGTCAGTATAAGATTTTTTTTTTATCTATACGCTCACGACATCATCTTTTCCCTAGGTATCCCTATTCTCCCTTTTCTCATGCTCTTTGCCACTACCCCCTCATCTCTTTCTTTATCACAGAGGAACCCTTAAAATAAACTGTAGGTCTTAAAGAACCCCTGCAAAAAGTGATTATATCTGCAGCTCACAGTACATAATCAATGAACTTTAACAGGTGTTAAATAAAAGAATAAACAATGTAGCGTTCTTATGCCACGTACACACGACTGAATTGTCCGGCGGACTTAGTCCACCGGACCGCATTACGCCGGACAATTCGATCGTGTGTGAGCTCCAGCGGACTTTTTCATCGTAAAGTCCGGCGGACTTAGAAGTAGTTTTGACTCAAAATTTGTCGGCCGGACTTGGCTTTCAGCGGACAATCCGTTCGTCAGTGTGCTAGTCCGGCGGACTAAGAATGACGCATGCTCAGAAGCAAGTATGAGAAGGAAGCTATTGGCTACTGGCTATTGAACTTCCTTTTTCTAGTCCCGTCGTACGCGCTGTACGTATTCGCGTTAGAAATCGCCGGACTTTAGGAGTGTCCGTGTGTGGCCAAGTCCATTCGTTAGAAAGTCTGGCGGATAAGTCTGCCGGACAATTCGATCGTGTGTACGCGGCATTAGAATGTTTGGCACCAAGGGCAGATACTGTATTTTTTAAAATAATTCCCACCCTCCCTCTCTGTATAACAAAATTATTTTCAGTAAAGGTTGTGGCAGTGCCTACTTGCATTGGTGATCAGTGTAGGTGAGAGATCAATGTTGGCTTTGCTCACTGCTCAAGGATCTCCTAGCAAAATCAGGAGGATCCTTAAGGTTTCATGGGGCCCTGGTTGAAAAAAGGCTGGTCTATTCTGATGATAACAATACTATCTACTTAAAGTGGTGTTGCCACCAAAAAAATAAAACTACTTAAAATTCGTAAAAAAAATAAAAAAAAAAATAATTGCCAAAAAAAAAATTTTTTACTCACCTCTAAATACCGGTTGCTAGGGGGTCCCTCGTAGTCTGCCTTCTTCATTGCCCGAGCTGGTGACATCACTTCCCCTCGTGCCGCACATTCACCTGGGACCTGTCATGTGTCCCAGGTGACTGTACGGCGTATCACGGCGCCCTGCGCCGCTCGCGCATGTGCAGTGGGTGCCCGGCTGTGAAGCCACAGCCGGGTGCCCACAGTATGCATGACGGCGCCGCGAGTGGAGCGGGGAGCGAGGGGGGGCTTCGTTCACCCGCATCGCTGGACCCTGGGGCAGGTAAGTGTCCGATTATTAAAAGCCAGCAGCTGCAGTATTTGTAGCTGCTGACTTTAAATTTTTTTTTTTTAGGGGGTACCCCACTTTAAAGTAAACCTTTCTTGTGAGAAACATGTAGCCTGTCATAGCAGAACTTGCTCTGCAAAAGTGAGTTGCCAGGGTATTATGTTGACCCACTACAGTCAATAATTTAAGTCATTGGCCTCGAACATGTATGATATGTAGACCAGGAAATTCATATTAAAGTCAGATGTCCTTAATCTCAATATATGTTCTAGGTTTGTGTCCCCCATGATTAAGCTCCAAAGGGCAGAGCGAAACGCATTGGGGGCATGGCCTGGATGGCGTTCGGGCTGGGGATTAATTTTATCTTATTTTATGCACATGGGTCCACTTCAGGATGTGCAGCTTATGTATATTTTCCTTTGACACTGCTGCAGCCTGGAGCTAGGACGAGCTCCCTGTCCATGCCCGCACTCACAGCAGTCTAGGGACTTTACCTCTCTACATGAGCAGCACTTACATTTTTCCTTTTTGGATTCTAGATCGGTGACTCAAAGTACAACCAGGAAACAGGCAGGCCACTAGCATTTTCTGAATGGCAGACTTCATGTTTATCCCTTTAAAGGTTTCCTTTAACAGATTAATGCAAGCTATGGCATGATACAGATATTATGCTAATAAATACAGTACTTTACCACCAACAATGATAAAATACATTTAATTTTGCAAGTAATCATTTTTAAATCTAAATGTTCCAAATGAAAGTGATTGGTAAAATGGCTGACAATTGCATTTTAGCTACGTTTCTCATTTGTTTTGTTTATAAATCCCAAGTGAATATCGCAAAGCCAAGACAGGCAATTCTACAGATGTTTCCAAGCCCTTTGCCAAAGTCTAAGCCGCATTCTGCTAAATTTCAGTGGCATATCATCAGAGTGATTTCAATGGTTTGGAAAGATATACAGTAAAAGTAGAATTGAATCATAGCCTTAGCATCTGATAAGAGTTATCTACTAAAGTAATAAAAATGAAATAACATTCCACATATGCGTTAGGGTGTACATTGTACAGGTGTTACATTGCACACCCGTTGCTAACAATCATCTTTGGGAACTGATTATGGAAGAAAACTAAAGAGAAGAATTCATAAAAAGTCTTTAAAAGTACACTATAATAAGTTCAGTATAAGTGAGACTGCAACATTACAGCATTTCACATCAGGAAAATGCATTAATGGGTGGGGAACAAAGTAGGACATATTTATATACCAAAGTTAAATTAAAAGCAGATGCAGGGTCAAAATACTAGGGACATATTATTATTTTTTTATTTGGAGTTTAAACAAAATCAGTTATGTCTATGTTATTCTACACTTTGTCAAATAGTCTTATAATCTGGTAATTCTGGTATGCTAGACTGACTTTAACTTTTTTTTTCCTTCTACTGTACTATGTGATGTTTTGCCAGCAGCAACAGCAAACAGCCTTGCAAAACTACAGTACACTCCACCCAGTGTCATACCAATAGCATAATGTTGGGTGGGAGCTGTCTGCCCTGGTTGTTGTATTGTATTGGGACACTTAAAAACAATAATAAAGCTTACACATTTTTTTATTTTTATTTTTTATTTTATTTATTTATTATTTCTATATTTTTATAGGAACATGCACTGAAAACAATGTCAAAGTTAAAATCAAGGGCATCACTGCTTAGTGGCCTCAGTTTGGTGTGAAGGCAATCCTGGGCAAATTCTTCTCCTGCACCATTAGAGCCAGGGTGCTGGACATGGAGTCTCTCCACTTACACCAATGACCTATTTAGCGCCCACCACTGTAAGTGAGCACTACTGGTCATCACTGTAAGGCAGCTCGACTACACTGACCATTAATGTAAAGGGGCACTTTACCACTGACTATACTGACTACCAATGTATTGGTGACACTACACTAACCACCAATGTAATAGTGGCCCTATATTGACTACAAATCTAATAGTGGCTCTACACAGGTTACCATTGTGGCACTACACTGACCACCAATATAATGGAGGAATTACTCTGACCAACAGCATAAGAGAGCTCTGCACTGACCACCAACGTAAGAGCAGCACTACACTGGACATCAATATTATGGATACACTACAATGGCTATCAATGTTATAGCAGCATCACATTGACCACTGATGTAACCACAGCACTACATTAACTATTTGATTTAAAGCAGGCACTACACTAACCAACAATGTAATGCAGCACTCCACTGGGCACCAATGTAGGAAGGGCATTCCTCTGACCACCAGAGTGTAAGAAAGCTCTATACTGATCACCAATATAAGGGCAGCATTACAGTGAACATACATGTTAAGGCTACACTGACCACTGATATAACTGCAGAGTTATACTGACCAGTGACCACTGATTTAGGAGGGGCACTTCACTGACCACCCCTGTAGCACTACACTGGCACCAATGTAAAGGGACACTACACTGACCACCACTGTAAAAATGCACTTTTCTTTAGAGATAATTTGTGCATTGTAAGTAGAGGATTTGCAACTGGGTCTACATTTTTGACTATGCCCTTTAAGTAAATGATTTAGGATGGATGCGGCTTAAAAAAGAGAATTTATAAAAAGGGATGAATCCTACTACATGATTGGTGGGGCAGGAGATGTATTGACTATGCAAATAAGGTACACACAGGCCTTTTGGATTGAATGAGTTCTCATTTAAGTGTTTTTTTAAATAAATAATACATTAATTTCTATAGGTATGTTACACCTACCAGCTCAATTTCCGATTATTAACATAAGGGTGCACTACAATGACCATGAATGTAAGGGATTACTTCTCTTCTGACCACCAATGAAATACACGTCTCAACCAACAATTAATGTAAGGAGGTAATACACCAACCAGCAATTTTAAAGTGGTGTTCCACCCCCCCCCCCCCCCCCCCCCAAAAAAAAAAAAAAAAAAATCATGAAGGTGCCTAAAAAAACAAACAAAAAAAATAATTTTTTTTTTACTCACCTCTAAATGGCTGTTGCTAGGGGGTCCCTCGTTGTCTGCCTCCTTCAGTGCCTGGGCTCTTGACATCACTTCCCCACGGAACACAGCCGGGCACCCACAGTTACAATGTCGGCGCTGCCGAATGAAGGGGGAGACGAACGGGGCTTCAATCCCCCGCATCGCTGGACCCTGGGACAGGTAAGTGTCCAAATATTAAAAGTCAGCAGCTGCAGTATTTGTAGCTGCTGACTTTAATTTTTATTTTTTTTTAAATGGGAACCCCGCTTTAACTGCATTTCTTGTGTGTCCTAAAATTGTGACAGTTTTTGGTGCCTAGGACACCAGGGAGAAAAGAGCATCTGTGCATTCCAATAGACCACCAATGGCAGTCTTAAAAATTCTGAATCTACCCGTCATATGCATTAAATGCTTTAAAGCTACTTTGTAAAAATTGCAGGCATAGCAGCTGCACCAACTCGAATACTGAAGATGCTTAGACCTGAAGTATCAGTGTCGTCTTCTGGGAGTGCAAAAAAATAGTCAGCTATAAATGATAGAGAAAAGCCCAGGAGATATCATGCACCTCCTTGGACTTAACTCATAGTGTACCTTCACTTTTTACAAAGGAGCTGAATTACTATAATTCAACTTTTGATATCTAAGGGTTCGCCACTTAATCAGATGACCGCTGATTCAGCATTCTCAACCTTTAACAGCCACCCTGTTATGTGTTATGTACTTGGCTGCCCACAGATTCGTATACACTAGAATACTTATACTCTCTTGAGAACAGGTCATTAAGGGAAAATATGTTTACTGTGTATAAATACATAAGTGCTCCATATGGTGAACATAGTGGTGTAGAGTTATTCATTTTGAAATCATTACAGTGGACAAGGGAGCATTCTTTACATCTGGAGGAAAATAAATTTTTACCTGCACATATAGAAAGGCTTATTCACAATAAAATCTGTAAAAATGTGGACTAGACTCAAGAGCTAGTTCTGGCCTGCTCAGTAGATTGTTTCAAAAAAGAGCTGGATGCATTCCTAAATACAGAAAACTATAACTGGATAAATAGTATTTATAGGTAATAACACCAGGAATTGTTGATCCAGAGAATATCCAATTGCTTCCTTGGACATCAGGAAGGAATTTCCTTTTCTTATGCTGGAGAAAATTGGATCATGCTTTATTGGGTTTTTTGCCTTCCTCTGGATCAGCTGTGGGTATAGGATTGTGTATATGGAGGTTTTCTATTTGCTTATATTTTTATTGGATGAACTAGATGGATTTCTGTCAACCAGACAAACTATGTAACTAAATCTAAAGAAAGTGATTGTTCCCATAGGGTACACAGTAGAGACCATTACCAAGAGGGATGGAAAGACCAAAATATAAATAAAAACTTGTTTAAAAAATAAGTGAATAATGCGATGCTTCTGAGTTTAGGAGAGAAAGGTCGAAGCTCAAGTAAACGCAGCAGCTAAACTCTGTTAAAAGCCCATGTGTACGTTGACATATAGGCTTTTATGGAGTTGAAACAAATGGCCACTGCCCCCACCTGTAACTGGCCTTCATAGCAAGGAGCACATGGAAGGGCAACACATGTAAAACAAAACCAAAGAAAATTCCCAGTTCAACTCACCAGCCAGCCTCCTAGCAACCACAATAATGGGCTGCCTTGCCACAGCCTCCACAGCTTATGCATGTATTTGCAAATTTGTGCTAGCTAAACCCCTATTTTTAATGCAAATTGTTAGACAAGTTAATTCAGCCGGTAGCAGGCTGGCTGGTGAGTTGAGCTCGGAATTTTACTTGTTTTTGTATTACCTTTCCTTTGAGCTACCCTTTCATTTGCTCCTTGCTGTGAAGGCCAGTTATAGGTAGGGGCAGTGGCCATTTGTTTGTACTGTTGGAATACTGGTGAGGGGAAGCACTGGACCCATTTGCTGCCATTGTGCTATATGCTGGGTGTCCAGTGTACCCCTGTGCCTTTTAGAAGGTGTGGGCACCCACCAGGCTCACCTGCCCCCTGCCTATCCATTATAATGCATGTGCTTCTACTATGGAGACGCTCAAAAATGTATAGAGTTAGGACTGCAGATAATACTCGGGGCCTTGTCGCAGCCTCTGTAGCTTACACATGTATTTGCAAATGTGTGCAAACTAAATCCCTGTTTTTAACACAAACTGTTAGGATTAATTTGGTTGGTAGAATGCTGGCTGGCGAGTTGAGCTGGGATTTTTAATTTTTTTTTATGGAGTTGAGTTTAGGAGCTTTGGCAAAAAAAAAGGAAAGTGACATCCAGCAGCCTCAGCTACATCTGGATGAGAGGGGCTGACTGCCAAGGAGTGAGTGAGCTCCTCTCTCCAGCCTCTGAGTACACTAAGATAAATCTGGGTTCTCAGAGTTTTCCTGTACACCAGAGGCCATAGTGTTCCCCCTTACATCAGAGTCTTCTCTGTACACCAGAGTTCTCAGTGTTCCCCCTTAGATCAGGGTTCCCAGAGCATCCCTTATGTTAGAGTTCCCAGAGTTCTCTCTTACATCAGAGTCTGCAGAGTCGTCCCCCCTTCCCCCAGGGTAAAAGAACTCTGATGTAAAGGGGGAACACTGTGGGCTCTGAGATAAAAGGAGAACTCTGTGGACTCCGATGTAAAAGGGGAACTCTTGTGCTTAACTTCATTTAAGATTATTATTTGTTATTTAAATGTTATTTAATTGCAAAATATATGCATAGTTTATATGAAAAATAATAATTATTGTGCGCCGCTAAAGTGTTCGGGTTTGACTTGAAGAAAAGGTGGCAACCCTACCTATGGCTAGTGTACATAAAGCCTTACAAGTCAAAAACTTTTCCATTAATACAAGTAGAAAGTTAACTGTAATATACAATTTACCCACTGGATGTCAGTGTTGTACAAGAACAAATATGATTTGGATGTTGGAACTGCAGGCGAAACACCCTACCTGCAATCAAATGGAAAAACATTTGGCTTTTCCTTGACTATGAAGTCAGTGACACAGAAGAATTTAAGCTAGACACCTGAATACATTTCTCATATACCTGACCTTAAAGTAGATGAAAACCCAATTATTAAAATAAAGTAATTTTGTCATTTTGAAAGTTATTGTTTTAAAACTACAGCTTTCTTTAAAATACTACCTGGTGAAATTGCTATGAAGGTTTTTGTTCAGGCACTTCCTGGGAATTGGGTAACCAGAAGTCTCCAGTTTCTGGATTTTAGGGGGCTGTTCCCAGGGGAAAAAAATGTCCCTAGTTTTGTCCCTTGATAAAAGACATGTCTGATTTCTTTGCAACTTTAACAATGATTTTCCTGGCCCAGGAGGCTGCAAGGATATTCACAACATTTTTGTAATGCCCTGAAACAGAACTGAGGGGGGTGGGGGGTAAGAGTGTGTTTGCTCCCAGCTGTATCTGAACTTATTGATTGATAATGTCTCATTATGGTTGCCACCTCATCCCTTGAAGTCCCGGTTCACACATGTGCGTTGTGCGATATTGCATGTGATTCGCACCGCACTGAAGTGCAAATCACATGCGATGTCTGCGTGATGCGAATTCAGCCATACAGTTTGTATGGCTGAATTTGCATCGCATTCGGACCGAGGTTGTGCAGGACCCTTTTTTTGGCCCGCACCAGAATGCGATCCAATCTATGCCCAAACTGATCTCACTGCGATATGCAAACCAATCTGGGGGTGTCATTAACTTTGTATTGACACTCCCAGTGGTTCGCATATGGCAGTGTGAACCACTGTGCGATTCAGGTGCGATGTGGGAACCCACAATGGATTTGCAGGGTTCTCGCATTGCGCTAGTGTGAACTGAGCCTAAAAACTGAACACTTATTAAATACACAGGTTCTGTGGCTTATTAAGGTGGTGATTGAACTCACTCAGGTGTCCTTTTATGAAGCAGTGAAATCTATTCACTGCTTCGTTCTCCGGCATTCACATAGGAGATCTTTCTCCTCTGTGTGCCACTTTATGAAGCGGAGTAGATCGCTTCACCCTTGGAGGTGTGAAGCGATCTACAAACGCTTCTAACACTGGGGAACGGCCCCTAATACTGGAATCTCGTGAGACTTTACGAGATTACAGTACTAGAAATTCACAGATACACACAGATGTCAATTAATTAAGCAGTGATAAATTATCACAGCTCAATACACTGACACGCGGTGTGATTAATGTTAGTGAAATAAAGCGTCCCCCTACATAATATATACATGTATACACACACAGACATTATATATACATGTATATACACACACATTATATATATATATATATATATGTATATATATGTATACACATACATATGACAGGGGGACATGGTTACAGTGTTGGGGGGTCTGAACGAGGCATAAGGAAGTTAATTATCTTCCTCTTTCCTCCTCAGATCCCCCCACATTCCCTCTTCACTCCCCGGTTCTCCACCTCTGAGTTGGTGAATCGGGGAATGTGAATTCTGACACAGATCACCAGTGAAGCGCTGAGATCCCAGCTTCATAAAGTGACCGTTACTGTGTCAGTCTATGAGGATTCTCAGTGTGTGGAGATAATTGGCGGGAGAACAAGTTCAAACACTTCTCCCCCAATTATCTCTGGTTTATATACTGTTTATGGGCTGTGATCAGCGGCGATCCTCTGGATCTCCACTGATCACTCCTTCATAAACGGACACCTAAATGCCTTATCTACATTAAATTAGACTCAGAACCTGTGTAATTAATATGTGTTCCGTTTTAAAGGGATGAGGTAGCAACCCTATGTTGCATGCTGATGTCACATAATCTACCTGGTCCCTCCCCCCTTCCAGGCTGGTGTAGTGTAGGGTGACCAGATGTCCCCCCGATTTCTGGGGACAGTCCCCGGATTGAGCCCACTTTGCCTGGAGACCGCCTGTCCCAGGATTTGTCCCTGGATTGGAGGGGCCCAAGAACCGGCATCTCCCTGTGCACCTCTGCCTGTCAGTAAACTATGCAGTGGGGGGAGGCGGCGATCGGCAGCTCTGTGATGTCTGCAGGTGGCGGGATCTCCCTGGGGCTTGTAGTTCTCTTCCAGAGTCTATACAGTGGAGAGGCGAGGGGCCTCTGACCCGGGCATGTATCAGTTTCACTCTTCAATGTACAAGTGAGTCGCTTTGCTTGTACACTCTTGCTGATAGATAGATGGGTCAGAGGCCCCTCCCCTCTCCACTGTATAGACTCAGGAAGAGAACTACAAGCCCCAGAGAGATCCTGCCACCTGCAGACATCACAGAGCTGCCGATCACCTCCTCCCACTGCATAGTGAACTGCAACAGAAATGATCTGGTGTGCAGGGGGAGATGCTGACCACAGACTGTCATCAACATTGATTGGTGAGTGACCATGGGGTGAAAGTGTGGGATGGAGGGGGGTACAGAGATGTGCTAGAGGTTGGAAGTGGATGTGGATACAGAGCACAGATGTGTTAGGCTCTTTCACACTGGCGGACTGATTGCCAGTTTTTCAGGCAGACCCGATCAGACAATCCATTGCCCTCTATGGAGCGGTAGATGTCGGAGGACCTGTGTCCGCTGACACCCGCCACCATCCAATCTGGTCCTCTAAAAACAGACAGATGGGAGATCCATTTCCCATCTGTCTGGCGGATCGGATTGGACTGGGTACTGGTGAGGCTGCATAGATGGACACTGGTGAGGCTGCATAGATGAGCACTGGTCAGGCTGCATAGATGGGCACTGGTCAGGCTACATAAATTGGCACAGCTGAGCCCTGCATTCTTTATGTAACGCACTCCTGAATGCACTCTGTTTTTTCTCTGTCTTATCTTCATAACATTTGGCAGTCATATCGCCAAAAATTCTAAGCAGTATCTTTTTAAAAAAATCTTTATTTATGAACAAAATTTTAGAAATAACGTATATACGATACAATCATTCCATAAACACATACCACATGCACTGCATATATCATTTGAGGAAAATATGCTTATAAAATACTTTATCATTTGCCAATGAAAAAAATGTCCCTGGATTTCATTTTAAAAATTTGGTCACCTTACTCTATGGAGCTGTAGATGTCAGCGGACACCTGCCACCATCCAATCCAGTCCACTAAAAACAGACAGATGGGAGATCCATTCCCCACCCGTCTGGCAGATCGGATTGGACGGTCCATTTCCATCCACAAGCCCCATAGAGAGTAGCGTGCTGTGTCCATGTCCACTCTACATCAGCGAACCAGACACAGACATGTCATCCATTTGCTCAGCGGCAATCAGGGGAGAGATCCCCCACTGAGTAAACAGATTCTGCTGTGTCAACGCCGGGTGCCTGCCATCACACAAGTCCCACAATGCCAGGGCATGTGTGCTGTCTATCATATATAGGAGCCGTCCAGGAGGCGGGACTTGTTTTGATGGTCGGGCAAATCAAATTAAAGTTGGCACAGTGGGAGATGCCAGCCTGCCCCCCGAGTGTTTGGCACCTGGGGCAGACAGCCCCCCCCCCCACCTCAGCACCCACCCAGGATCTGAGGTGCGGGGGGGGGGGGCTGTCTGCATTTTACACATACATCCTAGCCTACAGATCCCTACAGCTAGTTCCATACAAGTGGAGGCAGAGCACTACTCCCGGGGGAGGAATACTTTGCCTACCACAGGTCTTCATCTGTTGTCCCATGGTGGAGATGGACAGCCGCCCCATCCCTGTGTTCCTAAGAGAAGACAAAACATACACTAACTATACAACATTCACTAGGTAGAGGTGGTTATCATCCTCTACTCAGTGAATAAACACACATTTTTTTTCAAATGTATCAGAATGGCATGCAATTCCCTGTTTTTACTGTCACTCCCTAAAAAGGAGTCTAAGGCCGCGTACACACGCGCGGACTGTTCGCCCAACCTTGTCCGCTGAACAGTGTTTGGGCGGACAGTCCGCTCGTGTGTGGGGCTGCAGCGGACAGTTTCAGCGGACAGTTGGCCGAACAAGGTCTTACGGAAATTCCGAAAAACTGTCCGCTGAAACAAGGTTTCAGCGGACTGTTCGCTCGTGTGTAGGCTTGTTCGGCCAACTAAGTCTCGCGCATGCTCAGAAAGGATTTCCACGTCGGAAGGTTGCATTGCAGTGTATAGGACGTCGTATTTTTCGTCCCGTCGTACGTGCCGTTCACGTCATCGCGCACGGTTTCAGCAAACTGTTCGTCCGTCGTGTGTGGCCATGTCCGTCCATGCTAAGTTTGAGCGGACTGTTCGCTCAAACTGTTGGACGGACAAAGTTGGGCCAACAGTCCGCGCGTGTGTACGCGGCCTAAGAGACCTCCTGCAGAGTGCATCCTAAACAGACATGCCAGAATCAAGAAAGAAAACCTTCTGGTTGCTTCTAATTGGAGGAGCCCCTCCCAAAAGTCAGGCAGCAGGAAGGTTTAACAGGGACCATGCACCCTAGTGCCCATGATAACTTTCCTTCCATCAGGCACCTTGGGTGTCGGGCAAAAGCTGTCCCTGTAAAAAAAAATTCAAAGTGTCATTAGGGAAAACCTCCCAGACCCTGCCCTGTTCTTGCAGTCCTGATGGCCGGCTCCATGTGGGCTGCACAACACAGCAGTCCTTCCTCACACATAGAACCAGGGATCTGTCAATCTCCTCCGCACATCCCCCTCCCCTCTGACTGAGACCGAATGACTCCTGGTAGGCTGACTTGCCTTCACAATCAGGACCCTGTCTCTGTAAATTGCATGACCCAAGCTTGACTCCTGTTTGATGTCCTTAAACCAGGCCCAGGCTTCACTTTCTCACACCCGGAGCGGCTTGGGGACATGCAAAAAGTCCCAAACCATGTCATCCTCCCACTGTCCCCTTGAGCTATTTATGAAGTCCATGGTCTGGGTTTGGATATAGGGGTAATCAAAGCCCCGCTCCAAGGCTACCCTTCTTTGCACTTCCCGCTGGAATCTTGAGAGTAATTTTCCCTTTTGCCGGCAGGACACAGGCATTTTGGGCCTTGATGACCCATTGCCTGTAGGTGGGTACCCTGGTCTGGGTAGTGGAAAGCTGATTTGTGAAGATCCTGTTGGTTTGTGCTGGGGTCCATGCTGGAGACTGTGGTTCCCCCAGTGTATCAGATGGGGCATCAACAGATGGGGAATCTCTGGTCTCCCATTCTTCCTCACTGGAGCCCTCCTCAGGGGCGGACCAGGAAAACAACCTCTCCACTGATCTGAACCTCTCCAACACTCTGGGTGAACCCCAATCTATGACCCAGGCTTCGCTCACATCATCCAGCTCACCTGTAGGTACTCCCTCCTGCAGCATAGGCCCCCCCCCCCGGATGGGCACAGCAAGGGTCTTACTTGGAGACGGCTTTTTCAGGGATATCTACCGCAGGCTGCACACTGACTCCTGCAGCCTCCGAGCCCCTGGCCAGGCCACGGGTTTCCAAAATAGTCTCTTCTCCTCCTATGTCCCGGAACTTGTGGGGTAGACAAACCTGTCGGATGCTCCTCACCATCATTGGCAAGTGATCCTTAGCCCTCTCTGGGCCCTCCGAATATCCTGTGGTTGCAGCGGGCATAGTACCTGTGAGCGGGTGGATGGTGTAGTATTTCAATTCCCGATGCGCCGGCCCTAGGCGGGTTAGTGGATCCCCACAGTGACCGCACTGGGCCCAGGCAGTTACTCTAATTGTCGGTAGATGGCACCTGGGACACAGTATCCATAGCTGCTCCATTCCTCCGATCACTCCCAAGGCGAGTCCCCCGCAATTTTCTAGTCGGATGCCAGTATCGACTAGCACCCGGTCTTGCATATCAGGTAATCGCTGTACAACGAGCATCCTCCGATCAACCTGATAGCACAAGGTTACAGTCACTGGTTACAGGGCTTTTCACGGTGGTGAGTGTCCATTGAAACAACTGAGTGCAGGGGCGTGATGGCAGCGCTGATCCTGGCTGGTTGCTATGGACAACAACACTTAGCGACAATTCTGAATTTGGTTGCTATGGGCAGCGGCATGTGGCAAAAATCAAGTTGAGAGCAAACATAGTCTTTTTCCCTAGTTGTACCCCAAAACTTGGCAAAACAGGCAAAGTCTCCCTTGGCGACAGCCAGCAGGTTAACCGTGAAGGCAGATCTTGGTGATACCTCCAAATGTAGCCATGGTGTTGCAGCTAGTAACAAATAATCTGCCAAATCACCCCACTTCCAGACTTCATACATCATTTCCAGAGACAATGAACAGTCTTTTGTGAGCTTTGTTTTTATTGATTTTATTGGGGAGTACAACTTGGATAGGGATTAGGAATATGGGATGCCCATAGGATAAGTTATTGCCATTGTATTTAAGGATTTAGTACATTCTGAATAAAATTAGAGCCAGAAGATGTAATTGCATATTTAGGTATGACTCTCCTCATGCATCTCCATGCAGACTGTTGTTCCTCCTGCAGCTCAACCTCCGCAGTCTATTCAATCTAAGAGTTCCCCGCCATCCGACCACGTGGTGGCGGAGACATCACTAATGACCCTGTAAAAGTAATGTTCTTAGATCTCTTTCACCTCCTGCCCATAGCTTGTTTCCTCCTGTACACTTGGTTCCTCCCGCACAAACTTTGTTACTGTACTGAAATATGACACATCCTCTTCTATTGAATAGTAGGGGCCACCTCTGAATAAGCCTCCCTACTATGGCTCTGGTTGCTTGCTGCCACTAGGCCAGAGGCCTGCAGAACCTATAGCGTGCAGCAAAAGCCTGCCTAAATGTACCTGTGCTGGCTAACCTAGTAAAATAAACCTTACTAGCACCTATCTATTGGTAGAGGGTGCTACATCTGCACTTTGTTTTTTCTCTGCCTTATCTTCATAACATTTGGCAGTCATATCTCCAAAAATTAGAAGCAGTATCTTTTTTTTTAAATCTTTAATTATGGACGAAATGTTAGAAATAAGGTATATATGATACAATCATTCCATAAACACATACCACATGCACTGCATGTATTATTTGAGGAAAATATGCTTATAAAATAGTTTATCATTTGCCAATAAAAAACATTTCATCGGATTTAATTTTAAAAATCTGGTCACCTTAGGCCGCGTGCACACGAGAGGATTGTCCGCCCAACTAAGTCCGTCCGACAATCCGACAGACAGTTCGTCCTACTTTTGAATGAACGGACTTGACCACACACAATGAACAGTCCGCTGAAAGCTTGCGCGATGACGTGTACAGCACGTACGACGGGACTAGAAATACGACGTCCAATACACTGCAATGCAACCTTCGGCCGTGTAAATCCTTTCTGAGCATGCGCCATACTTAGTCCGTCCAACTTGCCTACTCACGAGCGGACTGTCCGCTGAAACCAAGTTTGGACGGACAATATTACGGAAATTCCGAAAGACTTAGTCCGCCAGACTGTCCGCTGAAAAAGTCAGCTGAAACCCACACACGAGCGGATTGTCCGCTAAAACACGTTTCAGCGGACTAAGTTGGACGGACAATCCTCTCGTGTGTACGCGGCCTTAGTGTAGTGTTTTTTGGGGGAGGTAGGGATATGGATTATTTGCTACCTTCTTCTTTTGTGTGATGGTGACCTGCAATGCACTTCTGGCAGTTGGTAAGTCGACACTACACTAGGGTACAGGCCTGAAACAAGAGGGTGAGTGGGCATCCAGGAGGAACAGCTACCCTACATACAGTATTTTAATGTAGGGGAGGCGGGTGATGCTGTGCAGATAAGTAAATAAGTAGCATTAGATGCCAATGATAGTTTGCAACATTACTATACTGAATTGTAACTGGAGAGCCCTCTGCTGGCAGCCAATGCTAAATGCAACCTGGGACATGACCTGCCCCGGCGTGTTGGTGATTGCCTGTGCAGCATGACATTCATGGATTACAGCATTTCATACGGAATGAACCGTTGCAGCAAAAAAAACACACAGCAGAGTTAGACAGTGCAGGGTAGTTACAACATACCAATAATGGCCCAGCTTGCTGCTTAAGCTGACTCTATCCAGACCTTCATCAGTGCAGGACCTGCACAGGATATGACAGATAACCCAAACTCTGCCGTCATTTGTGAACACAGAAGCTGCCAGGAATGAGAATCATTAAAGATTATTTCCAGATATGGTATTTTTACATAGTTATCTTGGTTTAGCTTGGACCAATGTAACCACGCATACACCATACCTTGCCAATCCCCCAGAAAGCTGGAAATCACTGTAGTAGGCACCGCTACTACAGCAGTGACCTCCACAAGTTTCAGGACAAGGCAGAGGTTGTGACATCACCGCGGTTTTCTCGTTTCTCATTTTCTCGCCATTATCAAAACTGCAGTTTTCTCGTTGATAATAGCGCACGCCCAATACAATTGGTTAATTTCATCTCATGGATGCTTCTTGTTAGACAATTAGTAGGTGTTCTCAGTTAATGAACCCTTTTGATGCTAATCTCATTCCTATCACTTCTAATATATCTTTAAAATGTTTTTTTTCTTTTTTTACCCAAATCTTTCAATACATTACAAAGAACAGAGAAGTGTTTCTAAACCCAATAAATTAATATTTTCAGATCTTGATCTTTAAAAGTGTGCAAGAGCCTGATTGATTTCCTATAATTTGAATTAATTGTTCAAGTGCGTCTTCCAATTACCTATTTTGTCGAAATATCGATTTGGACAGAGATTGGCCAATCAGATTGCATAATGCATGACCATCTTAAGTGCCAAATTTGGAATGTAGATGTGCCATGACCCAATTGCAGGGCCGGACTTACCATTGGTCTTGACTGGGCTCAAGCCCATGGGCCCCGCCCGTTTTAAATATCTTCATATTCGTTACAATTTAATTATCATTTTATCCATTTTTATTGCTTTTATTAATCTCCTGGTTCGTTTTTAATTATTACATTGTTTACTGTGTATATGGTTGTTTCCGCACATCCGGCCACTTCCCTTAAGCATGCGTGTATATATATATCTGACTTTGTGAATGGTCAGCTAGATCGGATGAAACAGCGGATGACGCATCATCTCATTGGCCACGGCGTCACTTCCGGTCCATGGTGTTTGCGTTCCACTTTGGAACGCACTTCAGGTCTCTGTCTTCCGGTTCACGGACGCCATCGATACTGCACGGCATGCAGCGCCTACACTGCCCTGGAGACATACAGAGCGCAGAGAAGAGTTACCACCGATTCTCATCATCCTCCTGCGGTGCCTCTGAGAATGATCGCTTACATCGGATGAATACCAGTACAGTATCCTGTCTTGTCCAATTAAACAGAAGTTCTTTAATACTGTACTGAGTCTGGGCACCTTGTCCTTGTCATTTTGTTCTATTTAAAGTAATGTATAGAAGCTAGGGCCC
Organism: Lithobates pipiens; assembly: GCF_037356315.1. NCBI lineage: Eukaryota > Metazoa > Chordata > Amphibia > Anura > Ranidae > Lithobates > Lithobates pipiens. Next base: position 422,979,096 of record NW_027507764.1, on the reverse strand, counting down.
GAAAGTGACTCAAGCCCAGGGGCCCCTACCACCCTAAGTCCTGCCCTGCCCACTTATATTTTCCAAAAGATATTTCTTGGGCATTATACAAGGCACATGAAAAAACACCTTTTTTTTCAAGACATGCTAGAGTGATCAGGAGTCTTCAAACTACGGCTCTCCAGCTGTTGCGGAACTACACATCCCATGAGGCATTGTAAAACGCTGACATTCACAGACATGAATAGGCATGATGGGAATTGTAGTTACTGAACAACTGGAGGGCCGTAGTTTAAAGACCCCTGTGCTAGACCATTATTATGCCTCCAGAATTGGGAGTGTGGCATCTACCCAACTTATCTATGCTGGTGGACACAAGAACCTACAGTGATAGATATATATTTGGGCAGCACAGTGGTGTAGTGGTTAGCACTTTCACCCAGCAGCAAAAAGGGTAATTGGTTTAAATCCCGTGACACCATCTGCCTGGAGTTTGCATGTTCTCCCTGTGCTTGTGTGTGTGGGTTTCCTCCAGGTAGTCTGGTTTCCTCCCACACTCTAAAAACATGCTGGTAGGTAAATCATATCCTGTCTAAATTGGCCCTAATATGTATAAATGTGTGTTAGGGACCCACACAAACACCACCCCATGTTTAAAAAAAAAAAAAAATGTTCTTAATTTTCAAATAAGGATCATCTCTTCCTCAAAGAACAGTGAGCGGGGCATGGTGGTGGGAAGAAATTAGCAGCAGTACAAGCAACTTCCTGTAGGGGTGTGATGTCATTCCTGTGTGCTAGCCACCGCTTCCGGGTACCAGAATCATAATGAGCCACGGGTACATAACTCCACGCACACAGCAGTTGCACATCTCACATACACTGCGGTTCCGCATTGAGATGCAGGAACCCAATTTTTAGGGAAAATAATAGTAAAGCAGATGCATATTTCCAGGACTGGACTAACAAATGTTTCTAGTTAAACATTTCTATTAAACAAGGTCTAAATGGGCCATTGACATGCAGCACAGTTGAATTTAGGAATGTGTCTTTGCAAAGTTAAACTAAATGAAATCCTTTCTTATTTTTGCTTGCGGATAGAGTTCAGAGGGATTAAAAATCTTGTCAGTTTTTGGGGATATTTGCACCCCTGATAGGGTGTAGACACCTCCCAAATGTTGCCACTTTCTCCTTCAAATGTATTCACTTCCTGTCACATAGCCAAACAGGAAGTGAGGGTAAAACCCTACCAATGACTTTCCTTGGGAACACACTAAACAGTGTCCCCATTGGTCAAATTGTACGCTATCATTTTCCTGTGTACACCTCAAATTATTATTAGGTATCTTGGAATTTGGGGTTTATTTACTAAAGGCAAATCCACTTTGCACTCAAAAATGCACTTGGAAGTGCAGTTGCTGGAGATCTGAGGGAGACATGCAAGAAAAAAAAAACACAGCGTCTTTGCTTCTACATGATTGGATGATAAAATCACCAGTGCTTGCCCTCAGATTTACAGCGAGTACACTTGTATTGCAGAGTGTATTTGCCTTTACTAAACCCCAAAATACCTAATAATGTGGGGTGTACACAAAGTGCTATTTGCCTAATGGGGACACTAGTTAGATTGACCTGTGTGTCCCCAAGGAAAGACATTTGTAAGGTTTTACACTCACTTCCTGTTTGGCTATGTGACAGGAAGTGAAGCAAATTTTAAGAAAAGGCACAAGTACCCCCAACTGGCCATGTTTTCTTTCATCTTGCCCAGGTTCTTTAAATCACAGTCAATAGCTTGGTATTTTGGACAGCTATTTTAGAGAAGATAAAATTCAAAAATCATGTCTTGTCCAGGGTACTTGAGGACTGAGTTTGAGAACCACTGTACTAAAATGGAAAACAATACTTTCCTCTCTGTAATTTTCCTTTCCTGATTCCTATCCATGGCAGCATATGCACAATCCATGCATATGCTACCATGAAGGCACCAGGACCAGGAAAGTAACTTTTAGACAAATCACACCTTTTTTTGATTTGCCATGCCAATCAGCCTAGTTAAAAAAGAGGGCCAGTTTTAAAAAAAAAATTTTAAAAGTCAGCAGCTGCAAACACTGTAGCTGCTGACTTTTAATAAGCAGACTTACCTGTCCAGGGCGCCCGCGATGTCGGCCGCCTGAGGCTGACCCATCCCTCGGCTCTCAGGTCCCGGCGTCGCCATTTTAACTAAGGGAAACAGGCAGTGGAGCCTTGCGGCTTCACTGCCCGTTTCCTACTGCGCATGCGCGAGTCGCGCAGCCCTTTGTGAATGGGGCGCTCTGTGTTCTGGGACACACAGTTCCCCATTACCCAGAAGACGCCGCACGGAGGAGAGAAGACCGAAGATCACCGCGGAGGAGGAAGAGGCAGATTAGGACGATGTGCCTAACAACAGGCATTTCTGGTAAGTTTTTGTTTCAGGGTGGCCCTCCACTTTAAGCTGCAGCTGGGAAATCTGTTGCATGAAAAGTAACAAAAAACACATAAAACACATTTAATTGGTCAACAAAACAGGGACTTGGAAAAGAGCAAGGAAAGCAAAAAACACATGCATGTTAATTTGGGACACTAACAGAATATGGTTGATGAGGCCTGACCATTTTGCTTTGGAAATTATTAGGAGTTAACCACTTCAGCCCCAGAAGAATTCAGCCCCTTCCTGACCAGAGCACTTTTTGCGATTTGCGATTCGTCACTTTAACTGACAATTGCGCGGTTGTGCGACGTGGCTCCCAAACAAATAGAGCTTTCTTTGGTGGTATTTGATCACCCCTGCAGTTTTTATTTTTTGCCCTATAAACAAAAGAACAGTGTTATTTTTTACATTTTGCTATAATAAATATCCCCCAAAAATATATAAAAAAAAATTTTTTTTTTCCTCAACGAGAAAAAAGGGGAGAGCAACGGGGCTGGAGGGTAACCAACCCCCGGGACTTTTAAACGGTACCCAGTATTACCCAGGTAATACTGGGATGTGGTACCCCTTTGCAACAATTTTTTGATCACTTCATCTTTGTATGTTCTTTGCTATTTTTTTTCCTCAGTTTAGGCCGATATGTATTCTTCTACATATTTTTGGTAAGAAAAAAATTGCAATAAGCATTTATTGATTGGTTTAAACAAAAGTTATAGCGTTTACAAAATAGGGGATAGTTTTATGGCATTTTTATTAATTTTTTGACACATTTTTGGGACCATTGTCATTTATACAGCAATCAGTGCTATACAAATGCACTGATTCCTGTGTAAATGACACTGGTAGTGAAGGGATTAACCACTAGAGGGCAATGTAGGGGTTAAGTGTGTCCTGGGGTGTTTTTTTAACTGTGGGGGGCGTGGCTACATGTGACACGTTGCTGATCTTTTCTCCTAATTACAGGGAGCAGGGATCAGTGACACTGTCATTAGGCAGAACGGGGTGATGCTTGTTTACATTAGTATCTCCTCGTTCTTCATCCCCGTGAGGCGATCGCGGGTATCCCCCCTGCCATCGAGTCCGCAAGACCCGCGACCCGACCCACGGAGTTTGCCGCGGGCGTGCGTGCGCCCGCTGGTCGCCTCTTAAAGGGCAACGTACAGGTACGTGATTCTGCCTGTATGAGCCCTTCTGCCGACGTATATCGGTGTGAGGTGGTCAGCAAACGGTTAAAAGGACTGGGCCCACAAATCACAAATGGATATCTATTAAGGATTTAAACATTAGTCACAACCTCTTAAGAACTATTTTGCTAAATAATGCAGGCAATTAAATCAAAGTGAACAACCTAGAAACGACATACCCGGACTACACTTATTCCAATTAACACTCATTCCCGCACATACACAAAAAATAGACAAAAGTAACTTCACCTTTCTTACACCCACCATTTCACAATTTTCCCCCCACTCCCAGGCACCAAAAAGCTCCTTACCACTTTATCCCTCTGCATCATCCTTAACAGTGGATCAATAAAACAAATAAAAAGAATAGGGGACAGGGGGCACCCCTGTATCGCCCCAGATTTAACCAAAAAAGCCTGCCCCAAACTCCCATTAACCAGAACCCGACTACTGATCAATACAACCCTTTTATTACATTAATGAGCAGATGTGGTATACCCATCCACTTCAAAACTTCCAACAAAAACGCATAATTCACTTTATCGTATGCCTTCTCAAGGTCAAATGATGTCAGGATAATCAAACTATTCCTATCTTTACAAAAATTAATTATAGCCCTAACTAAAATTAAATTCTCCAAGATCATTCGACCAGGCACTGCACAGGTCTACCATCCTACTAATGATCTTAGATAATCTCCTTGCCATCATTTTTACAAAGACCTTGTAGTATGAATTTAGTAAGGAGATAGGCCTCGAATTTCGAAAATCTATCTTATCCCCCTTCTTATAAATTAATACCACTACCCCCTCGCTCATAGCTACAGATACAATGCCTTCCCTCATCATGTAACTAAATACCTCAACCACATCCCGCTTAATAATATCCCAAAACAATTTAAAAAACTCACTAGGTAAGCTATCCCCTCCTGGGGTTTTATTAGCCCCCATGCTTGTCACAGTTTCCCACACCTCCTCCTCGTTCACCGCTTTTTGCAAAAAAACCTTATCATCCTCATCTAAATTATCCTCTACCATATCAATCATTCTAGTATCTGATTCAAGCCCCGTACACACTATCAGATTGTCTGCTGAGTTTTTCCTTCAGATTTACCAAAACCATGTAGTAGAAGGGCCTGCCTGATTGCATACACATTGAAACTCCTAAGGTTTGACCTCATATTATATGGTTTTGGTAAGTCTGAAGGAAAAACTCAGCAGACAATCTGATAGTGTGTATGGGGCTTCATACCCACTCCGGAGGCTTGGGTGGTCGATTAAAAAAACACTCCTGTAGACAGGTGATGTCTCCTCCATTGACCTTCAAGTCCTCAAAAACGGCACACTGTCTAGCAGGAGACCCAAAACCCCTCACATTGAGGGACACCAGCTTGACGCTCATTCACATGAAGATGTACATCATTCACCCCCAGACCTATCATTTAAGCCAGAAAACTGACATACATTCCTCAGGGCCACAATCCAAAAACTCCTGACGAGACCACAATGTGGCCAGCTGAAAAATTCTTTCGTAGGGCTCTCCAAAGTGTCCACCTTGGTCTTGGCACCCAGTATCTCCATCTTTTCCACCTCCTCTTCTTGGGCTTCCTGCACCTCCAGCTCTCACTGTAAGGCTGCTGCCAACTCCTCCATAGCCTCCTTCACCACCCTCTCCACCTCTGCTTCACTCTCCACTGTTAATGGCTCCACACTGGTGGGTGGTACTTCTACTCTTTCCTTCACTCTCTTCTCCACACCCTGGTGCCCACTTTCTTCCTCTTCCACCTCCTCTTCCTCCTCCTCTTCCTGTCCTTCAGAAGAGTCAGACAGCACCTGTGTGGACACTGGTCGTCCACTCTGCATCTCCACATTGCATTAATCTCTGGTATGCCCAAACTCATGACATCTTCTGCAGTATGTTGGTTGACCAGGGTAGTAGAGAAACCCTCTATTTCCTGCTATTGAAAAATTAGCTGGTGGATACTGCACTCCACCAATCCCTCCACCAACTCACTTTGTGCAAATGACCAGGCATAACCTGAAACTGCAGGGTGTTCTGAATCTCCCTTCGCTGCATTGAGCTCAGCAAAGAAAAATTCAGACCATCACACAATCTTGGGTACACCTTTTAAGGATATCCTTAATTTACTAACCCAAAAAAATACACCCTCTGAGCATGCCCAGAAACATCCAAGTGCTGTTCACACACAAAAAGCACAAAAAAAAAGCCAAAGTTCCTGAGCATGCCCAGACCAATCCAAATGCAGCTAGCACAAAATAAGCCACCCCCTTTCCAAAATTAAGCACATCATCCAGCATGTCCTTATTTAAAGTTGAGAAAAAATAAGTACTGGACTGCATCAAAAACTCAACAAAAACATGTCATAAATGCACTGGAATGCATCACAAACGCACATGCAGAAAAGCATCTGGAACACATCTTTACTGCATTTCTATGGAGTGAACTAGCCCTAAAGCTAGTAACTTGGGGGGGGGGGGGGATACTCTGCCTGTAAAGTGGTGCATCTGTAGCATGTATCCAAAATGCTGCTTCAAAGATGTACAGCTTTAGAGAAAACATACAAACCAACATTGCAGCTAAGATTTTAACACAAAACCAAAAATAGCCTGCCCCCCAATACATGCAAGGCCATTTGGGTCTGTTAAGGCTTAAAATGAGAACCCCCATATGAAAGATACATGCCCCTCCCACACACCAACAAACCCCTAGCCAAACACACAGCAAGCCAGCCCATGAAAGGGGGGGTGGATGCTTGGGGGCAGGAGTGTCTTGGGCACCCCAAAAGTCAACTACCTTGTTCCCATATTCAGGGGAACAAGGGCCTCTTCCACACAACCCTAGGCTGGGGTTGGGGGGGCTGCAGACAAGGGGTTTTACGGAATGCGAAAAGCCCATTTAAACTAGTGGGTACAAGGTGCTTTGTGGTTGGCATTGTGCTGAGCCCAATATGCCCCAAAGGCAGCCAGCTATGTTGAGTGCATGTGTCTTTGTATGGTTCAGGAGGAAGTTAGGCGATCGTTCTTCTTGCCCCTTTCCCACCTGGCACTGTTGTATGCTCTGAAAAAAGATGTGGTTTGGACTGGTGAAGGCAGCTCAGAGCCTTTTGAGAATGGAGTGGAGTGTGGAGTTCCCCTCTAACAGCAAAAGTTAGCCCATGGAAATCCAAGGGGTTAGAGGGGGGAGACAAGAGCATTAGAGAATGGAGTTTTGAGTTCCCCTTTAAAAGCAAAAGCTAGCCCAAGGAAATCATATGAGGGGGAAGGTTAAATGCCCTTTTAGGAGGAGCTAGAAGAGCAAGAGTCTTTTTACATAATTTTAACAAGATGCATGTCACATGTTGGCAACGTAACATGCTAACATGACCTGTGTGCAAATATCCTTAAAAAAAAGGTGAACCAGCGTAAAAAAAAGATTGTCAAGTTTAGAGTTGCACCCCAATTGCATTTGCGTTGCTTGACATTTACTAAGATTTTGGCCACGCAGTGAACAAACGCATTTGAACAAGCGCAAGAGCCAGTGCTTAAATTAATCTCACGCAGTTCTAAACGTACTTGCAGGCACAGCAGGCTTGCTCAGAAAAAGTTACTTTCTCATTCTATTTTGGGCATATTTGTTACTTGTTTTCTTCTTTTCATTCTCCCGTGCGTTTTGTAAATATGAAAATGTGCATTGTGCCGCGCCGTGCGACTCAACTTATGACGCAAATGTTTTGTAATACAGCCCCATGGTGTCCATGTGGGCTACTATGGAGGAGTGGGGACTACTCATTCATCATTAGTGGTCAGCAAAATTGGCAATTTTTAATTTGCTGAAATTTCAGTGCGAATCAAGACACTTTAACCACTTGCCGTTCACCATATATAAATGATGGCGGCAAAGTGGTTTCAATATACTGACCGAATGTCATATGTTGTCTCCAGGATATCAACCTGCTGCACACCGCGGGGGTGAGAATCGCGGCGATCGTTGTTGCTGTGTGTCAGTCTCTGACAGAGACTCTTTACCACATGATCAGCCATGTCTAATCACGGCTTATCACGATGTAAACAGGAAGAGTCGTTGATCTCTGACAGACGCGAGTAGAGGAGAGCCAATCGGCTGCTCCACTAACGGGGGGGGGGTCTGTGTTGATCACTTATCGCAGCCCCCCCCCCCCCCCGAATCCCCCACTGGACCACCAGGGACACCACTAGGACCACCAGGGATGTCACAACCAGGTATGCCACCCTAGACCACCAGGGATGCCAATCAGTGCCCACAATGGATGCCAATCAGTGCCCACAATGGGCATCATTGATTGGCAGGCATTATTGTTTAGCACTGATTGGCATGCATCAGTACCATGCATTACAGTATATCAGTGCCACCTATCAGTGCACACCTATGCCACCTATCAGTGCCCATCCATGCTGCTTATCAGTGCCCATCCATGCCATCTATGTGTACCCATCAGTGCTGCATATCAGTGCCACCTATCAGTGCCCCATCAGTGCCGCATATTAGTGCCCATCATCAGTACCCATCAATGCCACCTCATCAGTGCAACCTCATCGGTGCCCATCAGTGCCCGTCAGTGAATGAGAAAACATACTTATTTACAAAGTTTTTTAACCGAAAAAAAATACTTTTTTTTCAAAATGTTCAGTCTTTTTTTTATTTGTTTAGCAGAAAATAAAAATCCCAGAGGTGATCAAATACCACCAAAAGAAAGCTCTTTTAGAAGGAACAAAATTATTAAAATTTAGTTTGGGTACAGTGTAGCATGACCGCGTAGTTGTCATTCAAAGTGTGACAGCACTGAAAGCTGAAAATTGGGCTGGGTAGAAAGGTGTATAAGTGCCCAGTATTGAGGTGGTTAAGGAATTGTTATCATTATAGTACAATGTAATAGAGTCAACTGGGAGAGTGAAGGTTGTTTTAAAAGAGGACAATTTGCTTTAAATGGCTCCTGATGTGCGTGTGCGTATAAATGCTTCCTTTGCTTTTTTTCAAGTTTTGGCAATGATGAAGACAGTAATTTCCCCACATGTTACAATTTTATAATATAATTTAATTTAAATCTACTCATAACTATGCAATGTACGGTAAGTCTTCATAATAAATAGATCTGGTAAATCTAAAGTTGATTATATAGCCAGACTGTAATGTATTTAGTGACCCTTATCATTGTAGCCAGATTTTTAATGGAGATAAGGTCACTCTCAAGGTGGAAAAATAATTGGTTAATGGACCCTCAGGAAGTTTAGTTACACAACTAGGTGCTCTTTCATGGTTTTATGTAATTAATTAGCTATGAATGTAACCCCAATAAAATGCTATGGTAATAGAAACAACAATTCACAGTGTGCGTCATTTAATGTTTAAGTATTGTTTGTTTCTGATTTGGAACGAGGAGTTGGTCTGTGTGGTGCCATGGTTTATTCTTTTTTTTCATAATGTTTTTTAACACAGAAAAACTGTATTAAAGTTTTCTTAAATGCGGGGTGGCAAAATGGATACAGAAAGGGATTAATTGATGAATTTAAGAAGAATAGCCAGCAGGTGACATCAAACACTGCAGGAGACACACAAACATCACAAAAGCCCACCGAGATAATAGTAAGTAAGGAATATGGTGCCCAACAGATGCAAAACGTACACACAAGCAGAGCTAATGATTTTGCCATTTTCTTGTCCTTGGACAATGCTGAGTTTCTGGCAGAATCCAAGGTCCGAACTCTGTTTGACATTTCACTGGTTTTTGCAGCTGGTTGAGTATGATTGCTTTCACAAATCACTACAAAATACCTTAAGAAGTTGTGCTTATTTGTACAAAGATCCTGATTAGGTTGTTTCAAAGCTGCCGGACTATTTAAGTTGCCTTCTTCACAATCTATAACAAATATGTCATTGCTTCTTAAACCTTCTGATAAAACAATTGAATTATTGTCAAGAGATGGGACTTTATTCTTCATTCTACTCCTGATATTAGAGTATATAGTGAGGTTAAAAAATGCAATTGCTGTCATTGGAGTGAAGAAGTCAAAAATGGAGGAGTAAAGTGAATAGCGGCTTGTGTAAAATTCTGGGTTACATTCTCCTTCTGGTATTACGCTGTAACCCACCACATACTCCCAGATTATTATTGCTGGCCCAAAATTAAGGAAGGCTATAACCCAAACAGAAATCATCTTCACAAAGGCCAGTTTCATTTTTTTTTGCTGATCACGATATTTTACCTGTAAGAAGATAAATAGGTGTTATGTTTCCAGGAGCTAATTAGATGCAGATTTCTTTATAGCTCACATTGCCCATGGCCTAGAACAGCAGGGCTTTTAGGTAGAACACAGATATCCACACATCATGTTTCTGACTTGGGACATCGCAAGAGACATTTCTGCTGTGATACAGTGACTGCTGCTCTAACTTGCAGTTCTACAGTACCTGCCACCAGGTATCGATGGCACGCACTTGAGAAATGAAGAGTTACAGTTCCTTGCACGCCAGACCAACAAGTCAACTGTAAGGAACCAAGTTCCCTCGCAGTTCCCGACCACACCTCCCCTGGTGTCCATGTTTTCCACAGGCTACAGCAACATCCACAACTCCCATAACATTTCCAGCTGTGCAGCAGGATAGTCTTTTGCAAAACAGTGGCGATGTTAGCGCTATTCCCCCGCCAGACACCTCTGTAAATAATGACACGGTGTCGCTTGTGATGGTACCATATGACTACACGGGTTACAGTCACTGAGTTGCAGGGGTCTGTCTCTGGGTTGCTATGGGTAACATGTTAACAGCAAAGATAATCTCGGTGGGACCTCCATTGGGAGCACTACTTCCTTGGGAGCTGCAAAGTGGATTCATTACCTTTGTGTTAACTTGTTCCGTTCATCCCATGCAAGAATTCACAAGCAGCAGACAGTCTTTTGCAAGACATTTGAAGCTTTATTACTTGAACTTCAGTGATGATCCGATGAAATAGAGGATATGAGTTGCCTCTAATAATCTGGTTCCTAGTTCTGATACTCTGTACTTTCCTTTGATGAACCGACCAACACCCCTCTGAAAGATGCTGTGGGATATGGATATTAAAAATCCCAGGCCTCACTGCCTACCTTGACTGCTGCAATCAGCCCAGTGTCAGTTCTGGAAAGTGTCCATGACGGATAAGCACCGCTGGGTTGCACTCCCTTTGCTCTCTCCCATCGACAGTCCATGATTGCCACAGAAGGTCGATCTCAGTTTCCTACGTCCGTTTTTCACCTACTTCCTCCTCCGCATGGTCCGGTACATTCCAGGTTAGGACGCCCGGTTTTCTCCTCCAGATTACATAGCGAATGTATGGGTTATCACACTCCTACTATCCAGCACTGGGGTCTCTGAACCTTGGGGTGCACTGAGGTCTCTGAAGGCCTTCAATCCTGCTCCCACTACACACTACATCTCTACTGCTTCTCCTCCTCCTCCTCCCAGGAACTCCCAGGAAGCATGTGACCTCCAGCTTATATGTGAGTCCTGCCCAGTCCATACAAGCTGCCTGCCGCGCTACACATTATATAATATATATATATATATATATATATATATATATATATATATATATATATATATATATATATATATATACACACACACAAAAATTCCCAATATACATTCTTCATATATTAATCCACTGTGCTGAAAGGGAATGTGCAATGCAAAACATTTGTGATTCACCACCAGCTTTTCTTACTAGAAAACGGTAAAATAGAAGCCTGTATTGTGCCTTAATCTCTCTGGTTTCCTTTCATCTTGTACAGGTGCTTTAAATCAGAGTCAATGGCTTGGTATTTTAGCTAAGATAAATTCCCAAAACATGTCCTGTCGGGGGTACTTGAGGACTTAGGCCCCTTTCACACAGACGATCCGTTCAGGTCCGCCTGTCAGTTTTTCAGGCGGACCTGAACGGATGCTCCATAGAGGTCTATGGAGCGTTGGATGTCAACGGTGACATGTCCGCTGACATCCGACCTGCTCCGATCCGAAAAAGTGTGACGGAGGAAAAAGCTATTTTTTCATCCATCATCGGATCGGATCGGGTGACGACGGACACTGGGGATACTGAGGGAAAAGCTACTTGCACTTTCATTATGGCCTCCCTCATTTAATTCTATAAAGTATTTTTTAATATCTTTAGGGCACCTCTGGCATGCCAGGATGTGTTTTGTCATCCTTATAGTGTTTGGAAAAGAATATTTATTCTCACAATATTTGCAAATTTCAGCTTTGCTTTCAACAGAAATTGCACTGTGAAAATGTTTTCAAACTCTGGATGTTGCTCTCACCATTTTACTGAGAGGAGCAAAAGAAAAAAACTATTTACTGATCAGACTATAGAGAACATTATGCTGTGATGGTGGAGAATATTAATAGGAATCATTTAAATGTTTTAAAGATAGACTAATTTGTCAGACAAATGTGCCCTCTTAGCTATCAATTTAAGCCTACAAGGACAGAAAGTACTATCTACTGTATCCCAACAATGACCCAACTGTAGGAGGTACAAGATGGAGCCCACAAGCTAACTAAACTGAAGCCTTTACCCACCAGTGTCCCCTAGTGGCAGAAATGCTTTTTTACCTTGTTTGAGAACTACGAAATACAGTGTTATTTTAATTGTGTTCCAAGATTTGCTTGTCTTCATTCAGCTGAGAGAACTTGCAATAATTTAAGACTTCACATAAAATCTCAGAAATATTTCATCGAGGTCTTCATATTATAAAGTTTAAATACCATGTCATAGATATGTTATTTATCATTGTAAAATAACACATTCCACACTCTTTTCCTTTCAATTTTTGGGGAAAAAGAAAAAAAAAACTTTCCCCAATAAAAAAAATTTTTCCAGGCCTTCCCATCTCTACTGATAATACAGATGAACAGCTGGAAGGATCAGGATCATTCAAGGAGGAGCTCCCCAGAGTTGCTGGACCTTTTGTAAATGCTGTATACTATTAAGCTCCTGCTTAGCTGCCCGCACACCAGTTTTGACAGTGGATGGTGGCATAACTGACTATAGATCACTTGTCCAACTGCCTCTGCCTCATCAGGTGTTGCCTTTCTACTTAGCAAGGGAAGTAAAGAAACCTAGTTTGACAAAGCAGCTCTGCAGCGTAGTTGGGAATATCTCGTTAGATTGAAGACAGGCAAGAATAAGGCTGGCGGGGAAGCTTTCTGTATCTGCACCACAACTTTTACAATAACTAGCTGGACCCACTTTTTCTAGAAATGTGTCTCATACTGTTGGCATGCTTTACTGCATGTACAAAAATATTTGCGTAAAACATATTTTAATTTAACTTACAGCCCTGGTGACTGCCAGAAAACGGTCACAGCTGATGAGAACAATGTTATAAACTGTACACTGACACAAGGTATAATCGACTGTAAGCCAAAGCTTGCAAATATGTCTTCCAAGAACCCATTCTTTGTTGATAATGAAATTCTTCAGATAGAGTGGGAGAGAGAAAGTACCTTGAAAAAAAAAAAATACATATTTTCACTATTAAATTGTGTGCTATATTTTCTATTACACTTGATACATTATATTAGTAAACAGTTCAAAATATTTCCCTTTATCACATGAAAGCATTAAGAGATTATAATATTAGAATATGGCTTCATTTAGACATGTGGTTCACGAGCGGCCAAAAAATGTGTGGTTGAGCCGCAATTATGCTGCCCAACAAAAGTCCTCCCTTAACCACTTTCAGACCGGACCATTTTGCTGGTCAATGACCAGAGGTCTTTTTATAATTTGGCACTGCGCTGCTTTAACTGGTAATTGCGCGGTCATGCAATGTTGTACCCAAACAAAATTTGCGTCCTTTTTTTACCACAAATAGAGCTTTCTTTTAAAGGTATTTGACTGACTCTGCGATTTTTATTTTTTGCAATATAAACGTAAAAAGACCGCAAATTTTGAAAAAAAATGATATTTTTCTACTTTTTATTATTAGAAAAATCCAATAAACTCAATTTTAGTCATACATTTAGGCCAAAATGTATTCAGCCACATGTCTTTGGTAAAAAAAAAGTCAATAACTGTATATTTATTGGTTTGCGCAAAAGTTGTCACATCTACAAACTAAGGTACGTTTTCTGGAATTTACGCAGCTTTTAGTTTATGACTTGAGGTGCTAAAATGGCAGGGCAGTACAAAACCCCCCCAAATGACCCCATTTTGGAAAGTAGACACCCTAAGGAAATTGGTAAGAGGCATGTTGAGCCCATTGAATATTTTATTTTTTTGCCTCAAGCGATTGAATAATGACAAAAAAAATTTTTTTTTTTTTTTTTTTACACAAAGTTGTCACTAAATGATATATTGCTCACACATGCCATGGTTATATGTGGAATTGTACCCCAAAATACATTCTGCTGCTTCTCCTGAGTACGGGGATACCACATGTGGTCGACTTTTTGGAAGTCTAGCCGCGTACGGGGCCCCGAAATCCAAGCACCGCCTTCAGGATTTCTAAGGGCATACATTTGTAATTTCACTCCTCACTACCTATCACAGTTTTGAAGGCCATAAAATGCCAAGATGGCACAAAACACCCACAAATGACCCCATTTTAGAAAGTAGACACCCCAAGCTATTTGCTGAGAGGCATGTTGAGTCCATGGAATATTTTATATTTTGCCACAAGTTGCTGGAAAATTACAAACTTTTATTTATTTATTTTTTTTTTTCACAAAGTTGTCACTAAATGATATATTGCTCACACATGCTATGGGCATATGTGAAATGACACCCCAAAATAAATTCTGCTGCTTCTCCTGAGTACGGGGATACCACATATGTGGGACTTTTTGGGAGCCTAGCCGCGTACGGGGCCCCGAAAACCAAGCACCGCCTTCAGGCTTTCTAAGGGCGTAAATTTTTGACTTCACTCCTCACTACCTATTACAGTTTTGAAGGCCATAAAATGCCAAGATGGCACAAAACACCCACAAATGACCCCATTTTAGAAAGTAGACACCCCAAGCTATTTGTTGAGAGGCATGTTAAGTCCATGGGATATTTTATATTTTTCCACAAGTTGCGGGAAAATTACAAACTTTTATTTATTTTATTTTTTTACACAAAGTTGTCACTAAATGATATATTGCTCACACATGCTATGGGCATATGTGAAATGACACCCCAAAATAAATTCTGCTGCTTCTCCTGAGTACGGGGATACCACATATGTGGGACTTTTTGGGAGCCTAGCCGCGTACGGGGCCCCGAAAACCAAGCACCGCCTTCAGGCTTTCTAAGGGCGTAAATTTTTGACTTCACTCCTCACTACCTATTACAGTTTTGAAGGCCATAAAATGCCAAGATGGCACAAAACACCCACAAATGACCCCATTTTAGAAAGTAGACACCCCAAGCTATTTGCTGAGAGGCATGTTGAGTCCATGGAATATTTTATATTTTGCCACAAGTTGCGGGAATATTACAAACTTTTTTTTTTTTTCACAAAGTTGTCACTAAATGATATATTGCTCACACATGCCATGGGCATATGTGAAATGACACCCCAAAATAAATTCTGCTACTTCTCCTGAGTACGAGGATACCACATGTGTGGGATTTTTTGGGAGCCTAGCCGCGTACGGGGCCCCGAAAACCAAGCACTGCCTTCAGGATTTCTAAGGGTGTAAATTTTTGATTTTACTCCTCACTACCTATCGCAGTTTTAGGGGTACACTAGTGAGACTCACAGGTAAAAAAGCACCTAGGCTGTCAGCGACTGTATCAAAACGCTACAAAAAAAACTGTTAGCGATCGCAGGGATCAGGCCTGACTCTGCGAACGCTGCAGTTATGTGTGTTGTGTTTTGTAAGTTACAGTGATCGATCGATACTGCACTTGGGTGGGCTGGGCTGGGCTTGGCGGAGGGGCTAAACGCAGGTGCTAGCAGGTATCTGGGCTGATCCCGCTAACAATGCGTTTTAGGAAACCTAAACTGCTGGCGACGCTAATATAGATCTGATCAGATACTATATTACTAAGGGAGGTGTATGCTTTGTGCGTGGGTGTTAGCGGTACTGGCACTAACCTGACGCTGCCTGGGGCGACGCAGACCTTATCTGACCCTCAAACTTATATCACCCGCCGGGTGATCAGGGGGTTAAACCTTTATTAGGTAATAAATGGCGGGTGCCCTGAAACTATAAAAAAATAACTAACCAACCAGCGTCACCTGTAACAGTTATATGGTGATCACTGGTGAAAGGGTTAACTAGGGGGCAATCAAGGGGCTTTATGCGGTAGTATATGGGGGTCCCTGGCGCTATAAAAAGCTGCGGCGAACCTAAATACCTACCTGCCTAACTAGCGTCACCTGTGACACTAATACAGCGATCAGAAAAACGATCGCTTATTAGGCTGGGTTCACACTGGAGCGATGCGGGAACGCCACGAATCCGCGGTGGGTTCCCGCATCACACTGCCCTATGCGAACTGCTGGGAGTGTCAGTGAAATGTTAATGAAGTGAAGTGCGATCTGCAAACTCGGACAGGAATCGGATCGCATGGTGTGAACACCCATGCGATCCGATTCTGCTGCGGACCAAAAAAAGGGTCCCGTGCGAGTTTGCAGCGGGTGCGGCGGGTGCGATGCGAATTCAGCCATACTATCTGTATGGCTGAACTCGAATCACACAGAGATCGGATGTGATTTGCACTGCAGTGCGGTGCGAATCACATCCGTTCTCATAAACCGCTGCAATGTGAACCCAGCCTTAGTGACACTGGCGACGGGGGGTGATCACGGGGTTAAACCTTTATTGGGGGGGTTAGGGGGGTACCCTAGAACTAAAGGGGGCTAACCCTAACTGCCCTAACAGTTATTACAGTCACAAATGACACCAATGCAAAAAAAAAAAAAAATGCAATTAATGTCACTGTGACTGGGGGTGCAGGGGTGATTGGGGGGGGTGATCGGGGGGTGAAGGGGGGGTGAGAGTGTGCCTGGCATGTTCTACTGTATTGTGTAGTGTTGGTGCAACTCACCGATCCTCTCTCCTCGGTGCCGGAACGAAAAATACCTACACGGAGGAGAGATTACATCACTTCCTCTGCCTGTGTTTACATTACAGGAGAGGAAGTGATGTCACGCTGCACTTCCATTCGTCAGGAGCGATCGCGAGGGGGTGGCCATGAACGAATGGCCGCCCCCTCATCCCGGATCGCTCCTGAACGGATTCCGACCGCCGCTGGCACCGGGGGGGGGCCTGATCGGGCACCCCCACCCGCGGGAAGGCAGGGACGTACATGTACGCCCATATGCCTGCCCGTGCCATTCTGTCGACGTACATCGTCGTGTGGCGGTCGGCAACTGGTTAAAGAGGAAGTAAACCTCGTCAAAATTTCTTTTTTTTTTAAACCCTGCAAAGTAAAGACATAATGTGCTAGTATTGACGCTCTTACGGCCGCTCCATACACTATCTGGCTAATGCTGCAGCATTACACGCTTGTTTGAATTGTTGACCATGTGGGTGTACTCTGTTTTTTATTCAATAAATTTTATACACAGTATCACGCTATGGTCCTTCTGTTTTTTTACCTATATAACTGTGTGAGGCTGTGAGGAGAGATTTACCAGGACTGGTTATACTTTGGTGGATCTCATTGGGATATGTGTTTCCCTACCACGTTGTCGGCTTTTCCATTAGGTTGGAAGCCAATACATTCTGGTAAGCTGCAATCCTTCTTCATCACTTGGGAGGTGTTCTACACTGAGGTTTCTGGGAAA
This sequence comes from Lithobates pipiens, assembly GCF_037356315.1. NCBI lineage: Eukaryota > Metazoa > Chordata > Amphibia > Anura > Ranidae > Lithobates > Lithobates pipiens. The sequence continues at coordinate 422,961,694 of NW_027507764.1, read as the reverse complement.
GCTGGATTTCTTCCTATATGCACAATTTTTCCTTCTGGTTTTTCACCCTTCTTTTGCTGGATTGGGGTTGGGATACTGGGGGTTTCATCTCTTTTTGCTATTGACCATTTCTTCCATTTGTTTATGGACTTTTTTTTATGAACTTTTTACAGATTACATTTTTTTGAGTGCCACATTTTTTATGAATCATGTTTATTCATGTTTAATAGCGCTGCACCTTTTTTATTATTTGTTACTTGGTATATCTATTGACCTGCGCTAGCAGCTGTTTTCCCTTCATATGTCATTTGTTTTTGTTTTTTATTTGAATATTTAGCACAAATTCCCTCCCCATTTTTTAAATAATGTGCTAGTATGCATCGCATGCTAGCACATTATGAAATACTTACCTTAGAACAAAGCCCTGCACCACCGCGCTGTGAGCTCTGACAGACATTTCCATTTTAACCTGGTCTTCCTTAGGGGTTTGCGTCCTCCGGCCTTCTGATCAGATGTGCTGCGATGACATCACTCCCAAGCCTGCAAACGGGAGTCACGGACTGCGGGACAGAGCTCTGAAGGGATAGCATGGGTATACCGTCCTTTCAGCACGCATGCACCGGTGACATCAGCGCCTGGATGAAGTATGAAAATCTCCTTAACCCTCTATTCATAGTACCTACAGGTAAGCCTTATTATAGGCTTACCTGTAAGTACAAGACTGCAGAATGGGTTTACATTCAGTTTAAAGCGGAGTTCCACCCATTTAAAAGTCAGCAGCTACAAAAAGTGTAGCTGCTGACTTTTAAGAATCAGACACCCACCTGTCCCACGGCCCAGCAATGCGGGTGGAGGCAGCATCGCTCCTCTCCCCCTCCTCTTCTAATGGTGGGTGCCTGGTTGTGGCTTCACAGCCCGGCACACACTGCGCATGTGCGAGCCGCACTGTGCGCTGTGAATGGCCGGGCAATCTTCTGGGACCTGTGACATGTTCCAGAAGATTACAGGGAGGGAGGGGATAAAGGTGAACTTCCTTCCGGCGCCACGGCGTCAGGGGAGGAAGTAGGAGCTGGATAAAAACAGGGTAACCACTCCCCCAAAATGTGGCATATCAGGGGGTCACCAGCACTTAAAAGGGAAGTTCCTTTTTTGGGTGGAACTCCGCTTTAAGCTACAATAGACAGCGGGTTTGGGGGTGTTTACATGCTATGGGTGTGTTGTTTCGCTTTTAGTTTACTGTATCAGATCAGGCAGCAATTGCAATTGGTTGCCAGAGGTTACAGCATATCATTACTGCTTACTGACTGGTTGCTTAAGGTTACAGCACACATTACGGCTCACTGATTAGTTGCTAGAGGTTACAGCAAATGGTTTCTGCTTGTTGATTGGTTGCTAAAGATTACTGTATTACTGTACTCTATTGTATGATCATCACTCTGCTTTCTCTACTCTCCTGCAACACAGTTTAAACTGTTATATTCAGGGGGCCTTTAAATGATCAGTACGCTCAAGGGTGATATTTTAGTAAAATGTGAAATCTAGTGGGCTGAGAGAGCTTCTGGCTTTATATGTCTAGCATACTCTTGCAACAGTGAAAGCTCCCTAACATTATTCCCAGATCAGTTCCTATCTGACTTGAAGTTTTTGGCATTTCCGACAGTTTTGCATGCTCCAACACCCTCTGCTGTATTCTCCATAATAGACTTTAAAAAAAAAAAATTCAATATACTGCTTACAGAGCTCATCATTCTTTTTATTCACAGAGCTTTGCTTATTTTCCTTAATATCTGCATGTAATATGGGAGAAACGAGGAGGCTGCAAGATACTGTCATCTTTGAACAGAAATCAGCCATACAAAAAGTAGCCAATAATGCTTGCGCTGCTTTGACATTAGATTCTGTGCACTAATTCTGAAGTACGCAAAAAAGTTAAAATCCTTTTTCTGCCATTTTATTATTAACTTTAACAACATCTTCCATTCAACCATTCTTCAATAAAAAAAAAAAAAAAAGACTACTGGTATTTGTCTTTAGAAAACAAATCAGACCTTATCAATAATGTGAACTGTGCAGGCAGCTCTTTGAAGTGGAAAAATATTTAGCACTAGACAAATTTGATAACTTAGGCAATGATAATATATCCACCACCAAATTCAATGAGGCTTACCAGATGCCAAGATCTCTTTTTAGGGAGATCATACAAGCTTAAAAACAAAGCGATCGTTCCTGGTCTCTCCAATGGGTTCTGCTGGCGTCTCCAACTCTTATAACTCCTTCTTAGAGCGTCTCACAGGCACATTCATGTTCTCTCCGTCCGCTCACACTTGCTATCAAGCAAGTGTGCCTGTTGATGTTTTTTTGCACAATTTCTGATAGTATACACTGTCTAGTATTTGATACTAGAATTTAATATGTCACAATATTATTTTTGTTGTTTAGAAGTTTTAGCGCAGCTTTATTTTTTGGTTTGTATGTATTGTGGGTATCTCACATTGAGTTGCAGCAAGAATTTATATTGTTACTTTTCATATTATTACTTTTAGAGTTTACCTCACTGGTTTAGGCTTTTTTTGATTAATGGAGTAACTTCTGGACAGCGCTGTTTTCCAAAGATTTTTTTAATGATAATATATATTATACTAAATCTTAAAGTGTATCTAAAGCCCAAACGTTTGTTTCTTTGCAGTCTGTGTACCAATAAGTAGATTTCGCTTTACTTCTTTTCGAGTAGACAGAAAGTCAGAGGAAATATCCCCACACTGAGGGAAATTCTTCAATAGTTGTCAACAGAACAAATATCTCAATTGGAAAATTTATACTCTATTCCTGTTCTGTTGAATACTCAAAATGTTGGATTTTGCCTCACTCTTAGTCCCAGTGACACCAGTCACCAGGATAAATAGAGGAGGTGAACCTCCCTAACAGGGACGCAGACCACAAAAAAAAAGTAATAGGGGTTCTAGCCCCCTTTGCATGCTAAATAAAATAAAAAAAAGTCTGGCTTTAAATAAACTTTAAAATTTTTGAGAAACTTCACTAGAAGTGGTGAGTATATCTTAAGGCATTCAATATAATGCACCACCTGCCCCACCCTATTAGATTGTAAGCTCTTCTTGTATTTTATTGTATTGTAACTGTATTGTCTCCTTTTTATATTGTAAAGCGCTACGTAAATTGCTGGTGCTATATAAATCCTGAATAATAATAATAATAATAATTTACAATTATTCTGTCTTTTGTCAAGCTCAATTAGTCCTCCAAGCCTAAATGCTATAAAAAAGAGGATTAAATGTTGGATTTAAGTGTGTGAAATTATACTTTTTTCTAAACTTGCTGTTATCTTAATTATTCTAGCACAAACCCAAACTAATAGGTGTGTTATGGAAGGTGAATTTATATTCTTTCACATATATTCTGTCTATTACATTGACAATTTTGGAGTTGATTTACTAAAACTAGAGAGTTCAAAATCCGGGGAAGCTCTGCATAGAAACCAACCAGCTTCCATTTTTTTTTTTTTGTTAAAGCCTAACTGATTGGCTACCATGCACAGTTGCATCAGATTTTGAACTCTCCAGTTTTAATAAATCAACTGCTTTCTGTCAGAAAACTCACAAGCTGAATGCCAGGGATATTTGTTACTCCCTTGCCAGCAATAGTATGGAATTAACTACGAATCAGGATTTGGAACTACAATGTATTCCTGTGCAGTTCAGTAGTATAGTAGGAACTGTTCTATGTCAAACGAAAAGATCCATCATGAAGCAGGCCCATGTCCATGAAGTGAGATGAATGGCAGCCTCAGCCTCCAGAACTTTTCTATAGCATAAAAGTGCAATATTTAAGGTTTACCTGTGAAGAAGTCACTAATGGCCAGATTTAATAGAAAGTAGTTACTTGGAGTCCTAAGTTTTTTATTTATTATAAAACCAAGAATGACCAGAGCATTTCCTGTTCCTGTAACACTGATCATGCAGGACATCAACACAGCTTGAATTATTCTGGAATCATCGAAGGAAGCCTGCCTTTCATTAGAGATATTGACAGTATGGAAGGAGTCATTCCCAGAGTAGGCTTGCATTATGAATACTTATTCCGTGGTGTCACTGAAAGGTAGGAAATATTTTAGCATACTATGCATTTTAAAAGTATGTTAAATGTTTTGTAATAAGCTATGCTGTGCCTACCTTAAATGTAAAGCTGAATGCCAACAAGCAGTATTAGGCATCCAGAATTCATGACCATCTTCTGGTGGAAAAATGTGATAATATAGGTTTATATATACATAATATTCCACCAGGGACAATACCTACTGAGACATAAGCAAGTGACTTATCATGCAGGATAGGTTTAATAGTCCCTAGTTTATCCTTTGGCAATTACACAGTGGTATTGAAAAGAAAATTACAAGTACAAAACAATTTCTAGAATACATATTTAACGGTTCCAATAATAACATAGAATAATCACATATTCTTAACAAAGAATGCATACTGTATAAATGTGGTACAGTTATTCTGCACATCAAAATGGAGGGCTTGCCAAAATCTGGAGGTATTTAGTCAAATCATTAGTCAGTCATTTCTCAAAGAGTCAGTCTTTTGACAAATTTAATCTTATTCTACTGTGATAATATTGCTAATGGGATGTGACACACAATTATAAAAAAGTACAAAGATGAAACCAGGACAGGTCAGGAAATATACAGAAGTCTAAGCAGAAACTGCAAATAATATTTGCTAGGTAAGAAACAGAGAATGAAGAGACTGCATATCATCTGATTCTACTCTGGCTCTCATACTCCTGTATGCTCCCTTGATTTCATAGACTGTACATCATCATGCTTTTTTCCCCCAAGATTATGTTAGGATTTATTATTGCTTGGAAACACAGGGATTGGCATCTACAGAGCTCTGTAGACAGTCTAAAAATTAGCTCCAAATAATAAAACACATATCCGTCAATAAAGATACAGTATACCTTAACAATTTATTGTAATGCTATCCCCAGAGGTCCTTCTGCTTCCAGAGATGATGAGCCACTCAGGTAGTACCTGAACTCACCAATAATTCTAGCGTTTTGCAAGGGATTTCTTAGGTAAGGAGGCTAAACTATATAGGGTTGAGTTACTAAAGGCATATGGCCTGTTCTGTTTTCAAGGAAATTTGCCACAGAGCTTAGTGAATGAGGTGAAGCTATACTGACTTACATCATCCAATCATGTGCAAGCAAAATTTTCATTTTTTCATTTTGCTTGCACAGTTATTCTTTGTAAAGTCCTAGGGCAAATTCCCTTGCAAAGTAAAAAGCTTATTTGCCTTTAGTAAACCTCAATAATTCAACTGAAACAGACCAGCGAGACAACTGTACAGTAAGCAGAACCATTTTGATGGGTAGCACTGCTAAGGGACTTAATTAATATCAAGGAGTCCCTCTCTAAACCCATGACAAGTGGAATCTGTACATAGCAGTCTGAATACACAACATAGGAGCCCTGCATATTTGATTGGAGTGCTCCCTTTGGGAGTATTTGTAACCCCAATGGTTAACATTGTAAATTAGGAACTTACAGCTGGAGTCCTCTCACCACTCCTGATGAATGAATGTATTTATTTATTTATTAAATTCTTTTTATTGGCCACTCATTAAAATTAGAAGAAAAGAGGTTTAACCTTAAACTATGTAGAGGGTCCTTTACTTTTTAATGCATGCCAATATTCTTAGCAGCAGCTTGGCATTGCATGCCATTGCTGAGCCTATCATCTACTAGGACCCCTCAATGGGAATGCCAGGCTTCACAGCAAGTGACCTAGTACTGTTTTAATGCGTGATTATGTCCCCTCCCTCTTTTCCCTGTTGGGGGGGGAGGGTATGAGTCTTTGCTGCCCTACACAATCCAGTGTCCTTGTGGACATAGGCCAGGTTGTATCGGGCCATATTGTGCCAGCTGGTGGTTGTGTGCACACTTTGTATGTGCATGTGTGTGCATTGGGCCATCGTGCCAATTTGTCCATGTAGTGACAATTTACTGGTGTCCAGGTGGCACCTTTTACAGAAGCCTAGTGGGTTACATAGTTACATAGTTAGTCAGGTTGAAAAAAGACACAAGTCCATCCAGTTCAACCTTAAAAACAAATAAATAAAATAAAAAATAATCGTACAATCCAAATACCAAATTTTATGCCCACAATTGATCCAGAGGAAGGCGAAAAAAAACCCCAGCAGAGCATGCTCCAATTTGCTACAGCAGGGGAAATAAATTCCTTCCTGATCCCCCAAGAGGCGATTGGATTTTCCCTGGATCAACTTTACCTATGTTAGTACCTAGTTATATTATGTACCATCAGGAAAGTATCCAGGCCTTTCTTAAAGCAATCTACTGAGCTGGCCAGAACCACCTCTGGCGGGAGTCTATTCCACATTTTTACAGCTCTAACTGTGAAGAAACCTTTCCGTACTTGAAGATGAAATCTCTTTTCCTCTAGATGTAAAGAGTGCCCCCGTGTCCTCTGGGTTGACCGTACAGAGAACAACTCAACACCAAGTTCACTATATGGACCCCTAATGTATTTGAACATGTTGATTATATCCCCCCTTATTCTCCTCTTCTCAAGAGTGAATAAATTTAGTTCCTCTAATCTCTCCTCATAGCTGAGCTCCTCCATGCCTCTTATCAGTTTGGTTGCCCTTCTCTGCACTTTCTCCAGTTCCCCGATATCCTTTTTGAGAACTGGTGCCCAAAACTGAACGGCATATTCCAGGTGAGGTCTTACTAATGATTTGAACAGGGGCAAAATTATATCTCTCTCTCTGGAGTCCATACCTCTCTTAATACAAGAAAGGACTTTGCTCGCTTTGGAAATAGCAGCTTGGCATTGCATGTTGTTATTGAGCTTATGGTCTACCAAAACCCCCAGATCCTTCTCCACTATGGATTCCCCCAGTTGTACTCCCCCTAGCATGTATGATGCATGCATATTCTTAGCCCCCAAGTGCATAACTTTACATTTATCAACCTTAAACCTCATCTGCCACATAGTCGCCCAATTAGGTTCAGTGGGGTATAAATAATTGTGGAGGATAAGAGCTAGCAATTTTTACATTTGGAAGGCTGCTTGGTCAACAACTAAGATCCTGTAGCCCTCTTTACATATGGAAGACTTTGGGGTACATTTTATTTACCTGTTTAGCACTTTACATCTCATGTCAGGAGATAGTATGACCTTATTTAGACTTTCACTGACACTTATTTAGGTTAGTTTTCATTAATAATCACTGTGGTGATCAGGGCTGCTTTATTATTAATTACACAATTATATAATATATCCCCTGTAGGCAGGGCCGGTACAAGGGGGGGCAGAAGGGGGGGTGCCCTGGGCAGGACAATTTACTCAAGGAAGGGGGGTGCAGTGCAGGTGAAGTGCTTCTAAATTTGCTGTGTGTGTAACTAACACACCAGGTGGGCGGACGGCCAGCTGGCAATAGTTGTAACGATGTGCCGAGCGCACTCCTGACCCGGCATAACATTAGCATAACCCAGCCCTTCACTTCCTGTAAGCGGCGATACCCTGCCTGACAGGCTCTCCGTAGTTTTGTCCCGGTGTGACGTCAATGAGAGGCCAGCTGCTGGTGGGAGGTGGGATTGGTGAGGACCCAGAGGAGGGAAGCATAGCATGCTGCAGCTGAAGCTGTAGCATAAAGGAGCCGGTGAGCCAAGGAGCATCCAAGCACAAGTAAGCAAATTACAGGTCTGCTACCTGCATATGGAGTTAACCAGTTTTTTTTTTTGGGGGGGGTTAATTACCAGTGGTATTTGTAATATGTAGCATGAGTATTAACACTGACACTGGTGCCACTAATGCAGCACAAAGGGGTTTATTAACTACCATTGGTCACTAATGCATCAGTGACCAATGGCAATACACAGCATAAACTCTGACAGTTTTTCCGACGGTGTTCCGAACGGAGATCCCCTGAAACGGACTTGCCTACACACGATCCAACACCAAATTCAGATTTTTTAGAACACAGTGACGTACAACACATATGACGGGACTAGAAAAAGGAAGTTAAATAGCCAGTAGCCAATAGCTCCCCTTGCGTCGTTTTTGGTCCATCGGAACAGCATACAAATGAACGGTTTTCCTGATAGGAATTTATTCCATCGGAAAGATTTAAAATGTTCTATTTCTAGGTCCCTCAGAATTTTTGAAAAAAAAAAAGTCAGCTGAAGCCCACACACAATAGGAATATCCGATGAAATGATTCCTTCAGACTTTTTCTGCCGGAAAGTCCAACCGTATGTACACGGCATAACCCCCTCATGCTGCAAATTACAAATACCATTAGTAATTAACCACTTGCCGACTCGTCACAGTACTGCTCCAGGGTTTCGGGTGCATGTCCCCACCCACCTACACCCCTGTGATTTGACACAGCAGGAGACTGTCAGCAGATCCCAGCCAATGATTCATGGCTGGGACATGTTGACCAGCTGTGTCAGCCTGGGTTCCCACTATAGCGAACAAAAACATTTCATGTGATTCGCACCCGTACTGCGGTGCCGATCGCATGCAATGTCTGTGCAATGCAAGTTCAGCCATACAGTTGTATGGCTGAACTTGCATTGGATTCGAAGGAAAATAGTGCAGGGACTTTTTTCTCCCGCACTGAAATCGGATCACATGGGTGTTCACAGTTCACAGTTCGCACTGCGATCTGTAAACCGATCTGAGGGTGTCATTAACATTGTATTGACATCTGCAGCGGTTTGCAGAGGGCAGTGTGAACTGCCTGCGGGAGAGATGTGATGCGGGAACTGGTGCTGTAATTGTTCTGGTTCCCGCATCGTACAGTGTGAACCTAGGCTCAAATCACAGCCCAGAGCCTTGTGTTGACAATCAATACAGGGCTCTTTACAAATGGAATGATCGTTTTTTACTGCCACCTCTGGCTTTCATCCTTCACTCTCACTTCCCACTGTCGCTTGTAAACACAGAACCCTTCTATGTTAACAAGGGACAGCTTTGCTCTCAGCGGCTCCCAGAACTAATAGATCCCTGCAGTCAGGGCAGTAACAGATCTACAGAATCTGGTGAGAATGATCTCTCTGCAAAGCAAGGCAGAGCCGCCTACACAGAGAGGCACTAGAGCCAGGCCAGGTAGGAGAGAGTAGAGATGCAAGGAAACTTTGGGGGGGTACATAGCCCACCCCTAAACCCTACACTTTATACATATCACACCTCTAAACCTTGCAATCTGTACATAACGCACTCCTAAAATCTGTACTCTGTATGTAGCGTACTCCTGAATTCTGCACTCTGTACGTAGCACACTCTTGAACTCTGCATTCTGTACAGAGCACATCCCAGGAACAACTGCCCTTTGAGGGCAACCATACTGCTGATGCAGCCCATGATGAAATTGGGTTTGACACCCCTGCTCTAGAGAGAAGTGTAGAGGATTGTGAGAGGTACAGTTTCTACAGACTAAACTGGCAAAAGAATTTAGCTCCCAGCAGCACTGCGGTGGAGAGGAGGGGAAGTGTTGTAACTTTCTTGGGCTAAGGAGAAAGGAAAAGCATGACTTGCAGAGAAACTGAGGCTGTGAGGGGCCTGATGTCCCTAAGTGAAAGAGAGACGTGTGTGGCAGTCATTCTGGAACATCGAAGGATGCCCTGGATACTGGTTGAGCCTGCTGCCTAATGCCCCGTACACACGAGCGGACTTTTCGACATCCAAACTCCGACGGACTGAGTCCGGCGGACTATCCGCTCGTGTGTGGGCTGCAACGGACTTTAGCTTCGCAAAAGTCTGACGGACTTTAGAAATGAAGCATGCTTCAAATTTTCCCGACGGAACTCCGCCGGACCCGGTCCCCTTCGAAAAATTCGCTCGTGTGTGTGCTACTCCGACGGACTAAAACCGACGCTAGGGCAGCTATTGGCTACTGTCTATGAACTTCCTACGTCGAATCCAGTCGTACGTCATCACGTTCGACTCCGTCGGAGTTTGGTGTGATGGTGTGTGGTCAAGTCCGTTCGGTCGAAAAGTCCGCCAGAACTCCGGCGGAACTCCGCTAGAACTCCGTCGGAAGTCTGTCAGACTTAATCCCTCTCGTGTGTACGGGGCATAACTGAAAAGCCAGAGGCTGAGGACATTGACCGGGATATACTTTGCCAGTGAGCAGAAGATGATCCCTCCTGTTGTCACTGAGTGGTTAGAGGCCGCTGTCCAACCCTGCACTACACCTTGATAATAGATAGACAGATTTGTTTGCAAGAAACATAGTGGCAGTGCCTGCATCCGTTTTTAAAGGGATACTACTTTGGGCCCCAATGAGCTGGCCAGCAGAAGAAATAGGGTAGCATATTACTGACTGCTGAACTGCTATTGTTATACATTATGCATAGTCTCCCCCTAGTTTGGATTGCCCAGTACAGAGTTCAGAAGGGGTTGTGTGTCATAACAATTATTGTTTATTCAGCATATTCTTTCAATTGCTTAATCGTTGCAGTATATTTCTCTGACTGTTTAATAATAACAGTATATTTCTTTTTGTTTACCATATTGCAATATACTTCTTGTTATTACTTAATCACTTGCTGTGCCATTCTTGTTGTCTATAGACCTAGAACTTTTGGGTGTATATACAAAAACCTTCTTTTTGTAGGATCAATTGATTAAAATTACCTCCCCTTGAATTCTGATTCCCACTACTCAACATTTTAGCATGCCAGTTCCCCCATTGTGTTCAAAAACAAATTTCTGGCTATAGGAGATTTTAAATTAAAGGTGGTGATGTCATAGACATGAACATACAGGTGCTACCCAAGGGTTCTAGTCATTGATCAAGTATAAGGCTCCATAGTCAGAAGTCTGCATGTAGACCATAGCCTTGTGCCACAATCCATAGGCCCCCTGCACCTGAGGAGCCTCCCCATCTACAAACATCACACCCCTCTTTCATGTAGTAGGAAAAGTCACCACTCTAAAAATACCCCATCATTATAGATCAAAGAATTGTGCTTCCTCCATGAGGAATCACTGTGTGTCAGTAAATCACCCAAAGACTGGGCTTTATGGGGAAACACTTTGAGCTTACACAGGGATAAAAGTTTGAACCAAATTGTCATTTGACAATAAGTACCAATGTTTAGCACAGGTGTGAGTCCCTGCATCTAGAGGAGCTCCTCCCTATCACTTTCTCTACCTCTCTGATTCGTCTCCCTTAGCCTGTTCTGTTTATAGCCCTGCTTCTGAAATCTGGTTCACAGAATTTTCACATCTCTTCCAAAGTCCTGCACCTGCGAGAAATTTCGACCAACCCACAGGTACTGTCTAGTCAGAATGCTCTTTATTAGGAATATGCCGAACACCCCCTGGTTCGGTTTGCACCAGAACATGTGAACAGGCAAAAAATGTGTTTGAACACACGAACACAGTTAAAGTCTATGGGACACGATTGTGAAAAATCGCTAATTTTTAAGGCTTATAAGCAAGTTATTGCCATAACAAGTGTTTGTTGACCTGGGTCCTGCCCCAGGGGACATGTATCAACGCAAAAAAAGTTTTTAAAACATACGTTTTTTGGTGAGAAGGGATTTTAATAATGCTTAAAGTGAAACAATAAAAATGAAATATTCCTTTAAATATCATGCCTGGGGGTGTCCTTAGTATGCATGTAAAGTATCACATTTTTCCAGTGTTTAGAACAATACCACAGCAAAATTACATTTCTAAAGAAAAAAATGTCACTTAAAACTACTTGGGGCTGTAATGTATTGTCTGGTTCTGGCAATATAGATGAAAATCATTGGAAAAAACTGCATGGCTTGTATGGATATTAAGGGGAATCCGCACCCAAATTTTTAAAAAAATGCCATGGGGGGTCCCCAGGCACTATATACTCTGAATAGCAGTATATATACTATACGGTCTGCCCTATATACTTGCAGAAAATTGGTCCTTATGTGTTGGTGGTACCAGAACACTGTAATCCCTCACAAACAGGGGCAGAAAAATTGGGGCTTTGGTGGTGATGGTGGTACCAGAACACTGTAAGCCCTCACAGTTACTCTTGGTGGGTGCAGGAATGGGCCCTGCTGTGAAATGCTATATAAAATGTTTTAATTATATGCCCCTGTTAAACAGGGGCATAAAAATTGGGCCTTGGGTGGTGGTGCCCTAAACCAAAAAAACTGTTGGACGCTAGCATCATCAAGATTGAGGAGGTATAGGATAGTCAGCATAGGCAGTCTTCAAGGGATCCCACATCCATAGCAAATTCAATTAGTTACATCAGCATCAGGTGCTTGATAGCTGCTGATCCAAGACTGATTATTTTTTATGACTGTGAGCCTATCAATGGAGTCTGGACAGGCGCACTGAATGTGCGTTCAGAAAGCACACTGGATGCAGGACAGGCCAGTAGCTCAATTGTATATTGAGAAAGTTCTGGCCAGTGGTCCATCCTCAAGACCCAGTAACCCAGTGGATGCTCTGTTGGAAAGGTCTTCAAGTCTGCTCTTGCCCCTAGATATTCCTGCACCATGTAATGCAGACGCTGGCGATGGCTGCTGGAACCGATCAGACCTTGGCGCTTATGACTGAAAAACTGTTTAAAGACATCGGCCAGCCACCTTCTCCACCGCTCTTCCTCTGACTGAACGAAGGCTCAGCAACAAGTTGTCCAGCACCAGGAAATTGTAACCTCCCAGGGTCTGGAAATGCATTGCACAAACCTTTCATCAAGGCCTGCTGAAGATGTTTCATCCTCTGCTCCCTCTGTGAAGCCAATGAGTTCTGCAACCTTACCCTTGTAACCAGTGGCGGCTGGTGCTCAAAATTTGTGGGGAGGCGCAAACAAACTGAAAAATTCTAAAAAAAAGCCCCATCAATTGCAGCCTCACTGTGCCCATCAAACGCAGCCACTGTGCCCATTAAAATGCAGCCACTGTGCCCATCAAACGCAGCCACTGTGCCCATTAAAATGCAGCCACTGTGCCATAAAACACAGCCCCGTGCCATCAAATTCAGCCGCTGTGCTCATTAAAACGCAGCCACTGTGCCCATCAAACGCAGCCGCTGTGCCCATTAAAACGCTGCCGCTGTGCCCATCAAACGCAGCCACTTTGCCCAGTAAGTATAATAAGACATATAAGTAATATGCAGTGTGAGGCAAGCTTTATTTCCTGTAACCAACAGAGACCTTAAAATGTAATGAGGCTATTTATAAATTAAAATAGAAAAAAAAACATAGAAAAAAGTGTGAGTTGTTACCCATAATGAACAGGTTTCACAATTTATACTTCCTGAAAATCACTCAAGCAATCCTCCTTTTTTTAAGTCCTCCAAATTGCATTTGCATTGCATTTTACTTTCTTTGTATGTTTCTCAGTAAATTTTGTGCCACTCATTTTGTGTGTTCCTGTTGCATTCTGAATCATTTAAAATAAAGTGAAAAAACATCAACTGCATAGAGCCTGAGAGCAAGATTTCCTTGTGACTCAAAATAAAGCTGTCCCTGCAAAGAATACCCTGTATCTCCTACGGCACATGCTGCTGATCTCTGTGCCCCAAGTGCTGCCACTGTGCCCCCTGCCTGGCACTTACCTTGTCTCGAGTGACGGCGGCAGCGGTGTCCGGTGTCCTCCATTTCTTCTCCTGCCTGCTCCTCCTCTCATCCTCTGCTATGATTGGACGCCTGATAGGCGCCCAATCACAGTGCCTGTCATTTCAGCCAATCAGGGCACAGGTAACACAGGCCTTTGCACCTGATTGGCTAAGGGGCGGTACAATGTTAGCAAAGCGAATTCCTTCAGTTTGCTAAAATACTGCTGAGTGAGAAGGAACGCACAGCGTTGCACCCACTTCTCACTGTTTTGGATGCCTATTAGAGCTTACAGCTCTAATCAGGTGCTTCCAAAAAACACCCCCACCGCTGTAATTCAGGTGCCCGGTGACCGAAAAGGGGCCGGGCACCTGAATAGGGGGTGTCAGCAGCAACCATAGATAGATTCATGCAATGCATGAATCTATCTATGGTGATTAGAGAGTGACAGGAGAGTGGGAGCGGCGCTCCTGCGCCCTTTATGGATGTACCGCCACTGCTTGTAACGTGGATCAAGAAGAGTGGCCAGCCAGTAATGATCTCTCTCCTTGATATCACAAATCCTAGGGTCCTTTCGCAGGCTTTGCAGGAGTCCTCTGGGTCACTAAGTATCACATGATCCCTAACTACCTCCTCCCAGTCACGTACAACTCCTTGGGTTTCTGGTGACTGAAAACCATCCCTTGAAGACTGCTGCTGAGTAATATAAAGAAGGGATTTCTGCACTACTACACAACAAATAATAAATTAAACAAAATATATGGAAATGCTGCCAAATCTGAAGTGATCACCAATCACATAAAAGTAAGAAAGCTGAATACATAAAAATGTATGTGACTTAGCGCATAACCTACGTGATCAAATAATCACAAAATTAATTAAATAAATCACGGAAAACAATCATAAATGCTGGTAGGAATAAAGTGCATAAACAATAAAGTGCATAAGCAACAGTGCATACAATAATCAAATATAACATCCGTCATATAAAGTTTACTCCTAGTGGTAACACTGTGATACATTCAGTATGCATTCAATATAGTCCAGTGATATAGAGTGTTCATAAAGTGCACTCACTGTGGAAAAAAAATAAAAAATAAAGTGCTACCAGTTGTGCAAAATACAAATCCAATAAGGTGCAACAAGTTATCCAAAGTCCAAAGGTCTGTGTCCATTCACTCCCAATTCCTGTGACTAAAAGTGCTTTGTGGATCCTATAAAGTGCTCTCAGTGTCCTTACCTCATGGGCTTGGAAAAAGCGCTCTTATAAAAATCTTATCCCCACATCTTTAAATATGGGTCAATAAATCCAGCAATACAGGTTAGGTATGGGAAACGAATGGTCATTCAAACTCCATAGTGGTATCCACATGTAAAATAAATGGGTCTCCTGCATTACTCAAAATAATATAAATTTTATTAATGAAAATGGCTGCTTACATGTCAGTAGCTAAAACTGGGCCAGACTCAGAGTGTATCGGCGTTCCACGCCACTTCTAACGTTACTTCCGTTCTGTGGCATCCACTTCCGGTACGTCGTATCGACTTCCGGTATGTGGTGTTTAGTGCTATCCTCTACATCAGGGATATGCAATTAGCGGACCTTCAGCTGTTGCAAAACTACAAGTCCCATCATGCCTCTGCCTCTGGGTGTCATGCTTGTGGCTGTTCGAGTCTTGCTATGCCTCGTGGGACTTGTAGTTCTGCAACAGCTGGAGGTCCGCTAATTGTATATCCCTGCTCTACATCCATGTTGACACAATTCTCCTCCTCCTCTTCTTTCTGTGTGTTTGGCGGGCCCCCAGGAATGCTATCTGGATAAAGGGGGCCTTGAGAGGTAAGGAAGTCCTCCACTTCTTCCCGCTGTTCTGCCTCAAGTGCCCTGTCTATGATTCCACGAAGCGTGTGCTCCAACAGTAACACTAGAGGGACAGTGTCACTGATACATGCACTGTTTCTGCTCACCATCCTTGTGTCCTCCTGTCAGGGCTGGCTTCTCTGAGCTAGCTGTTCAGCTGTCGGCTAATTGCCAGCTCCTATCTCTCCTACTTAAGCCATCCAGCCCAGAGGATCTCTGCCTTCGCTTTAGTCAGCATCACAGAGACTATCTCCTGCATTCCTGTTAAAAGACTTGCTTGGCTGACATCCCTTCTGGCTCCAGATCCTGCTTGCTTTTTTACTATGCTCATCTCTGGCTCCCTGACGTTTCGCTTGTCTGACTATCCGTTCCGATTCCTCAACTCTGGCTATGTTTTGACTACTTTGTTCTATTTACTTTTATTATTAAACAAGTGTGAGTCAACTGTACTTCTGTCTCGGTCTAATTTCATGGTTTCTGACACCTCCTCAAATGGTGACAGGACTGTGCATGCATCCTTGATCAGTAGCCACTGGCATGGTGAAAATAAGCCAAGCTCTACTGACCCTGTCCTGGTGCCATACTCGGATAGGTACTCATTGATGGCCCTCTGCTGTGTGTGCAGCCGCTGCAGCATTGCCAAAGTTGAGTTCCACCTGGTGGGCATGTCACCGATGAGGCAGTTGTTGGGCAGGTTGCATTCCCTTTGAATGTCAGCCAGCCGAGCACTGGCATTGTATGACTGGCAAAAATGACCACAGACTTTTCTGGCCTGCCTCAGGAGATCCTGAAACCCTGGGTACCTGCTCAAGAACCAATGCAAACCGCTGCACCACCAAATTCAGGACGTGTGCCAAACATGGAACATGGGTCAAGTGTCCCTGTCGGAGGGTGAAGAGATGGTTGGTGCTATTGTCGCATACAACTATTCCTGGCTGAACCTGGCATGACTTCAACCACCTCTGAGCCTGCCCCTGCAGAGCTGACAGATTATCTGCCCCAGTGGGGCTCCTGTCCCCTAAGCAGACCAACTCAAGCACCGCATGGCATTTTTTAGCCTGACTGCTTGCATAGCCCCTTCAACACTTACGGAGCACCGCTGGTTCAGAGGACAAATCTGCAGAAGAGGCCATAGAGGAAGAAGAAAAGGGGGATGGAGGAGAGAGCTGTGGCAGAATCACCACTAGCATTTTGGAGGAGTGGTAATGAAACAAGCTCCAACAACACTGAACCCTGTCCTGCATCCTTTCCAGCTGCCAACAGAGGTACCCAGTGCGCCGTGAATGAAAGGTAATGTCCCTGCCCATGCCTGCTGGTCCATGAGTCAGCGTTAATATGCACCTTACTGCTGAATGCCCTGTCCAACGAGTCCAAAACATTGCCTTTCACATGCCGGTAGAGAGCCGGCATGTGAAATGGCATTTTGGAACCTGCCACTGAGGTACAGCACATTCCACAAATTCACAAAAGGGGGCAGAGTCTACCAGCTGAAAAGACAGAAGTTGCAGTGCTAGCAAGTTGGCCAAGCTAACATTTAGACCTTGAGCATATGGATGGCTGGGACTGATTTTTTTTATGGTTCAGCAACTGGGGTAGGGAAATTTGCCTTCTAAAATCAGATGGTGGTGTACTGCTAGCAGATTGGCTGCAAATACTTGGGACACCTACTGCTATACTTTCATTCCTCTCAGTGCAGGTTTTTGAGAGGACTGGAGGTATAGTGGGGTTGGGGATCCAAGATGAGGAGCAAGGAGCGGTCCGCCTTTTTTCTTTGATGTGGGTCTTTCAGGTGCTGTTGCCAATAGACTGCAAGCAAGGTCATCATATGTCTGGTCAAGCATGTGGTGCCCAAGCGGCTGCTGTTCTGGCCACGCTTGATAAACTTCAGAAATAGGTTACAAACAGCAATGGTGCAAGCTGCTGCACACGTGTTGAAAAAGGAACACACCAAGGAACTTTTAAAAGTTAGCAGGGAGTCAGCAGCACCCTGCACCTGCTGAGCTCTGCAGTGTGATGCAATAGGGTGGCTGCCCTTAAGCAGTCCCCTAGAGGACATCCTGCCTCGTTGGAGTTGTGCCTCCTCCTTCACCTCTCTTATCTCAGGCACCCAAGTACAGTCAGTGACATCATCATCCCCTCCCTCCTCATCACTGGAACAAACTTGGCAGTATGTTGCAGCTGGGGGAACATGACTGACAGTTTCTTGTCCTTCTTGGGCACCCCCCTCTCTAGGCTCATATTACTCCCTTCCTCAACCTGGGAATCAACGTCAGAGCCTTAAAATCACTGTGCATCCCCCAGCAGCATGTACCTGACACTGTGGTCGAATAATTCTGGTGATTCCTCCGTGCATGATGGTCGGGCTACGGAAGGAGTGACTATGGACAAGGAACTAGTGGAATAGGCTGCTTTGGCAGCTGCTTGGAAGGCAAACTACTCTGAGCCTGGGTGACAGAGGATGAGGAGGATGAGGACGGCTTTGTTATCCATTCCACCAACTCTTCTGCATGTTCTGGCTTAATAACATGGCCAGCAGCAGAAAAAAAAGGACAAGCGCACCTCATGGCCACCTGCAGGGGATGCACTATGTCTGCGACCAGCACTGTTAACTGTAGACACAGAGGCTGCTTGCCCTCTTTTAGTGGCCTGTGAGCATCTGCATCACCTTGGTGGCCTTCTGGACATGATGTATATTTTGTTTTGCAACACCACACTACGCTGTATTAGATACTGTGTACACCACCTGTACTGTATTAGAAACTATACTACGGTGCACTGTATTGTGTACTGTGTACACCACCAGAAGTGTAGCAGAAACTGTACACACTGTATTAGATAGTGTGTACACCATCTGCACTGTATTAGCAACTGTACTACGGATGCACTGTATTGTGTATTGTGTACACCACCAGAAATGTAGTAGAAACTGTACACACTGTATTAAATACTGTGTACACCACCTGCACTGTATTAGCAACTTGGCTATGGCTGCACTGTATTTTATACTGTGTACACCACCAGATGTGTAGTAGAAACTGTACACACTGTATTAGACACTGTGTACACCGCCTGCACTGTATTAGCAACTGTGCTATGGTTGAACTGTATTTTATACTGTGCACACCACCAGAAGTGTAATAGAAACTGTACACAGTGTATTAGATACTGTGTACACCACCTTCACTGTATTAGCAACTGTACTACGGCTGCACTGTATTGTGTACTGTGTACACCACCAGAAGTGTAGTAGAAACTGTACACACTGTGTACACCACCTGCACTGTATTAGAAATTGTACTATGGCTGCAATGTATTGTGTACTGTGTACACCACCAAAAGTGTAGTAGAAACTGTATACACTGCATTAGATACTGTGTTCACCACCTGCACTGTATTAGCAACTTGGCTATGGCTGCACTGTATTGTGTACTGTTTACACCACCAGAAGTGTAGTAGAAACTGTACACACTGTATTAGCAACTGTACAACGGCTGCACTGTACACACTGTATTAGCAACTGTACAATGGCCGCACTGTATTTTATACTGTATACAACAACAGAACTGTGGTAGAAACTGTACACACTGTATTTGATACTTTGCACACTGCCTGCACTGTATATATATATATATATATATATATATATATATATATATATATATATATATATATATATATCAAATACACTGCCACTAACTGAATAACCTGCCTGCTTAATCTAAATCAAGATATCTCTCTGTCCACACCAACAACACTACACACAGCCGCCGTGCAAGCAGCCTTATATAGTGTGGGGCGTGGACTTAGTCTCCTGTGCCATGATTGGCCAAAGGCACCATGCCTTTGGCCAATTATGGCTCTCTTAGCAGAGGGCGCTCTGATTGGCCAAAGCATGCAGGTTAGATGCATGCTTTGGCCAATCATCATACAGCAATGCACTGCGATTTCACAGTGCATTATGGGTTGTTCCGTTGCGCTCGAATTTGGTGCGAACACCCCATAATGTTCGTTCTTCCACGAGCGACCGATGTTCAAGTTGGACTTATGTTCGACCTGAACATCAAGCTTATCCCTCCTCTTTATTAGTTGCAGACTAGACTATTACTAATAGACTATTGCACGCTGTACATTTCTTATGGAGTTTAGTAATTATTTCACTTGTGGGCCAAGGCTGCATATACTAGTTAGAAGATTTTTTAAAGTTATGTTTTTTCTAAATAGTTAAAAAATAAAAACAAGAGCTACAATTCACCATACTTATAGAAGATAATTTTTCAAAGATTTTCAAATATCTGTTTTTAATTATTTTTATTGATTTTGCTTATATTGTTACAAACAGTGGCTGTGAAGTGAACAACAGCAACACAGTCATACTCACGAAAAACAAAACATATAACCAAATATACCTGCGACCATACAAAAATGTTCCACATCCTAAAAAGAAAGTATATGCACCCACCCCACTGCAAACATCAATGTATTACAAATTCATACTCCACACACATATATATTGATACAGTATCACCAGCTCTAGGATCAAAATGCAGGGGAAGCAGCTAAATATCAATCCCTGTAACAGGGGATATCACAATAATCCTCCAAATGTATACAGCAGTGACCTGAAACATATGTTACAGGTCAGCACTGTATAAGTTTGGTGAAAATCCACACATTGTTTCATGTTTCCCAAAAAGGTGGTGTCACATTTTCACAAATAGTTAGCCTAAACAGATCCTAACAGAAATTCTCTCAATTTGTTGCAACAGCTTAAAAATAATAACCACAGCAAAGAAGTGGTAAGTTGAACATCCTGGTTGTATGGTAACCCTTCCTGAAATCTTGGCTCCTGATATCCATCCATCCCATGGAGATACTGGGATAAAGTGCAGCCAGACCACCATCTTGGAGTCAGAGTAGCTGGTAAGCAGCTTGAGAGAAATATGGGTTTTTGTTGATAAAGTATAAATTAACTTTTTTGCACAAGAACACTTCTCATCTTTTTTTAAGGATGGACTTTACTGGACTATTTATGAATGTTTTTTTTAACACATTCTTATTTACAGTTTTTGATATATAGGAATGTTTTACTTGATTTATTAATTGTTATGAATTTTTGCACCTTATATTGATAGCGCAACACGTTTTTCAGTAACAAAAAATTATAGTGTATTAAGTGGTCTCTTGCAGGTACCAGTCTATTGAAGGGGACCTCCCATACACCATCCCAATCCTAATCATCCATATCAGGCACTACAGCTGTCCATAGCAGTCGGCAGGGTTGAAGCAGTTTTGTAGTTTCGGGAAACAGATATTTATAAACAGTAGACAAGGGTTTAGAAAGGTTTCCATCCCGCAAAATAGATTCCAGATCAGAGGAGCGGAAGGGTGACCTGTGCAGAACAACATTGAGCGGAATAGGCATGCCTTACTTGTAAGTAACAAAAAAATTGAGGTTTGGAAGACAATAAGCAGATTTGAGATCATCAAAGGACCTCAACATACCATTACATACAATATCCCCTAGTACCTTGATCTTAAATTTGATCCACACCACAGGGTCCTCATATGTATAAAAGTGAGAGAAGTTGGGATTCTTCCATAAAGTCATGTGAGGTGACATAGGGAACGGCCCAACATTTTTAAATATCTTACATGCAATCCACTCCAACTCCTTATTTTTTTGGTCATTGAAAAAAATGTGTTTGGTTGGGTTGCTGTGTACTCAAAAAGCATTGTTGGTGTAATGGTAGGATAGTTATTGAAGTCTCAACTCAGTAATCTAATTCAATTTCTGTTACTCTCTGCATTTCTAATGGAGGGCATTATTTAGCTGTCCATAATTGTCCAATTCAACTGGCTGAAGTTTCTAAAGATTGTTGCATCCCAAAGTTGAAACCAGCTGTACAGTTGTACAGTTTTGCTAAAATGTAATTCAACTGGCTGAGGTTTCTTAAGATCGCATCTCAAGACTGAGAAACCAGCATTTTACAACAATTTTAAAAATGTATTTTGCAAACACTGCCAATCTTTTTAGCAGTTAAAGTGAAAGCCCTTTTAAAACTCTTGTGGCAAAAGGGATAGAGCACAGGGTTAATGGCTGAATTAATCCATAACAACCAGGTTGTAACATCACTGACGTATGTTTGGTAGCATAAATCACGACAGGCAGCCATAATTGAGTATGGTGCCCAACACAATATAAAAACAAAAACCAACACTGAAAGAGACTTGGCTACATTTTTATCTCGAGAAAGACTAATTAAATTAGCATTAGTCCTTGTTTCATTTTTGGAACAGACAGGATTCCTCTTATTGAACCATTGCATGACAGAGTCCTTCAGTCCCTTATTTATTTCTTCAATCCCTGAAGAAGTAGTATCTTCTGCTGTAATAACATAAGGTTCATTATGTTCCTCTTCATTCAATGGTTGAAGCTTAAAAGGCTGAGATTTCTTCCTGCTTCTTTTTATTATATTCCAATAAATACTCAAATTAAAGAAGGAAATACTAATGATAGGCAAAAAAAAGTCTAAGCATGACGAAACTAAAAGAAATGTTGATATGCTATTAAATCCAACTGAACAAATATATTCTGGATTATTTTTATCAAAAATAAAAATGGCTGGTGTATATAAAAGGAATGAGAGTATCCACACTAAAGCCATCTTTAAAACAGCATGACTTTTTTTGTTCTGTGATGAGCGATATAAGACCTACAAGATAATAATTTAGATGCATTAGACGACACACCATTATGCTGCATAATTAGTTAATATAGATTTGTTAGGATCATGGGGAAGCTACATTACAGATTCTTTTACATCTTAAGCCGCCCATACATTATACAATGTTCTTGTTCAATTTCCTTTAGATTTACCTTCAACTACAGTGGATATAAAAAGTTTACACACCCCTATTAAAATGTCAGGTTTCTGTAATGTATAAAAATGAGATGAGGATAAATCATTTCAGCAATTTTCCCACCTTTTAATGTTTTTTAATAAATGGTACAACAAACTGAAATCTTTTAGCGAGTGGAGTAAAAAATAACATATTATGGTTGCATAAGTGTGCACATCCTTAAACTAATACTTTGTTGAAGCACCTTTTGATTGTATTACAGCACTCAGTATTTGTGGACATGGGTCTATCAGCATGGCACATCTTGGCAATATTTGCCCACTCTTCTTTGCAAAAACACTCCAAATCTGTCAGATTGTGAGGGCCTCTTCTGTGCACAGCCCTCTTCAGATGACCAGACAGATTTTCTATTCAGGTCTGGGCTCTGGCTGGGCCATTCCAAAACTTTAATCTTCTTCTGGTGAAGCCATTCCTTTGTTGACTTGGATGTATGCTTTGGGTCATTGTCATGCTGAAAGATGAAGTTCCTCTTCATGTTCAGCTATCTAGCAGAAGCCTGATGGTTTTGTGCCAATATTGACTGGTATTTGGAACTGTTTATAATTCCCTCTACCTTGACTAAGGACCCTGTTCCAGCTGAAGAAAAACAGCCCCAAAGCACCCTCTTACTACACCCAGGGACTTCCGGTGATGTCTCTTCCTGGATTTGGAACGCAAACTGCAGACTGCACGGCTGTTTTTTATGCTTGTCTTAAAAGACTACCATGTGAGTGTATCCTGCTTTATTATAATACAACCTTTTAAACAATATCATGCCATGTATGCTCTATTTTCCTCCTATGACTACTTCTAACCAGTGGGAACCTGAGGAAGAGAAAAGGATATATCTATTAAAGACACATAGGATTCCACCATTACAGGCACATTACAGGCACATTATGGATTATAAATATAAACAGTGCAGCGCTAAAACATAAAAATACAAAATCATTGATGGCAGTAAATCATAAAATAAAGAAAAATGTCAAAAAATCAATACCATAATAGGAGAACTCTTACATAGTTCATATAGGTGAGTCCATAAACGTTGTGATTCCACATAATGATGATCAATCACCCAAAGCTGTGAAAGACTTCTGCCACCAAATGTGATATAAGGAGGCTTACCGGAACGTATATCACATTTGGTGGCAGAAGTCTTTCACAGCGGTGATTCTTCCTTTTTTGTTTTTTGGGTGATTTTATGTTTTAGCGCTGCACTGTTTATATTTATAATTTATTGCACAAGTTGTCCCTTGTAGTGCTGGCTGCTTTGCTATATATTTTGAACACTAAGCCCCTGTACACACGGTCGGAGATTTCCACAACCAAATCTGTCAGATTTTGTCCGACGGATTGTGTCCGAAACTGTTGCATACACACGGTCGGACTAAGTTGTCGAAAAATCCGATCTTTCAGAACCTGATGACGTAATTTCGTTACAATGGGACTAGATTCAGGCTAGTAGCCAATAGCTTTGATGTAGGAATTTGATCTGAGCATGCGTGGCACTTGGTCCGATCAAAATTCTCTACACATGATCGGATTACGTCCGACCGGCCCAGTTGGTCGGGAAATATTTCCAACATGTTGGAAAATTGGGTCAGACGGAGATTCGGATGGAATCAGTCTGATGCATACCACACACAGTCGGATTATCTGACGACACGCTCCGATAAGACGCATTCCGACGGATTCTCTGACCGTGTGTACGCGGCATAAGCGTGGTTTTACACCATTTACTGATCTTTTTATGGGTAGCTGGTGAGTGAGGGCATGAGAGGAAGGGGGCACAGCACTTTCATCACCATTGCACGGATTGCACTTTTTAAGGAACTTTTTCTGCACGGATTGCACTTTAAAGGAATTATCGTGGTACCGAAGATTTATAGCACCTTATGCACTTATCAGTTGCAATTTTTGGAATATTTTGTCACTTTTTCTGCATATGAATTTTTGGTTGATATTGTAAAAGATTTGTTAATGTTTTTTCATATATTTATGCTATTTTATTGAGCACAGACAGCGCAGGGACTCTTTCTTTTAATTTTTAAAGGAACACACACCTTTTTTCCTGGTAGCAGTCTAAATACTTAAAGCGGAGCTCCACCCGATTTATAAAAAATAGCTCCCGCATATTATTTTTCTCTGTTATATATAATGAGGACATTTAATTTTCTTGTACCTTTTTTATCCTTGAGTTACTGACCATTTCTGTGTTCGGGGGATTGCGGATATGGGCGGGGTTGATGCGGATATGGGCGGTGTTGCTGCCACTAGGTCGACACTTCCTTTGTGCCGCACTGTCTCCTGGGATCCTCTTTTCTTGTTCCCAGGAGTCTGTGCGGCAGCCTGGCGCGAGTTATCGCACGATTTAGAGCCAAAGCAGTTGACGGTGCTCCTATACAAACATTACTGCGCATGCGCGAGATCTACGCTAGAACGGGCGTTGCATTCTGGGAGATGCACGTCACAGAATCCAGGAAGAGAATGCCTGTGGGCCTCACATGCCTACAGGCAAGATGACAACTATCGATATCTTTTTTATAAAGCGTTCTTTGCTTGACAAAAATCAATGGGAAAACTTAAAAAAACATAAAACATTGCAAAGATTGCCCTTTAATTCTCTAGGGTCTCTGCTAAAAAACATATATATATATATATATATATATATATATATATATATAAAATGTTTGGGGGTTCTAAGTAATTTTCTAGCTAAAAATACTAATTTAAACAAAAAGTTCCAGAAAAGGCTTGGTCTGGACCACTTTTATCATAAAGAGTTTCGGGATGTGAGAAATGTAGGCAATAGAATATACCAGAAATCAACCTCTTGATTTTATTTGGAAGCCTAATGTTTAATGTATAGTGTATCCTATTTTTGGTTTAGATATATTCTTTAAAGTATATATTAAATATATGGACTCAGAGGACTGGGAGGACATATGGGATTTCCCATTTAAAATTATTTTCTCCTTGAGAGACCTCCTCATAGAGTATAAGATTGTTCCCAGGGCTTACCTCATTCCTCAGTTGCATAAATTGAGGTCCTCTCTTTCCTTGAAGTGCTGGCGCTGTGACCATGCCCCGGGGTACTACATTCACATTTTGTAGTCCTGCCCAGTGATTTGAGTCTACTGGTCACAAATCCTTATGGTGGTAAATTAATTACTTAATGTCTCCATTGCTCTGTCCCCAAAAATATGTCTGCTTGGGTTGGTGGAGGAGCTGGTACCCAGGGTGGCCGAAAGGACTTTGTTGGGCCTCTTACTTTTCTTTGCCAGGAAAGCCATCACCCTATGTTGGAGGCTACGGGCTCCCCCCTCTATTTCTCTATGGAAAAAGCATGTCAATAATGTGCTTCCTTTATACAAGGACACCTATCTACATAGAGGCTGCCCCCAAAAAAATATGACAAAGTGTGGGCTAAATGGTTGGCAGAACCTTCTACCTCTGCGGCCAACTAGGCGGGTCACCTGATAATTGTTGGCCTCCCTTTAGAATGCATATAGATGGCCCTTTAATGCACACTGTTTCACCTGGGCTGTTTCATTACACATTTAAGTCTGGAGCATGAGCCACACCAGTTAATTGATATCATTTGTCTATAGTGCCTGTAGATTATCTGACACCTCTACATCATGCAATGCATCCCCGTGACCCCTACGTGTGTCTCCTATCTGGTGCTGCGACACGATATTGGCTGTGCTATTGTACAGTTGTATTGCTTGTATGTTTTATAAATGAAAATAAAAAGATTTTAAAAAAGTATATATTAAATATATGTATTTAAAGCCCCCCATCTCTCTCACCTCTCATCACTCGATCCAGCACAGTGCCCATCAACAGCGGCTCTGTTCTCTCCATCTATTCACAGAGGCTGTTAATCAAATCCTGTAAGCAGTAATCGAGAGGCGGGGCTGAGCCACGCTGTATATGTCAATATATGCATACAGCCGGTCTCATGATCGAGCCTACAGGTGTGCCCAGATAGTAAGTGGCTTGCTATTGAGGCACACATAGAAAAGGAGGAGTCAAGAGCACCGGCTTGGGACCCAAGAAGAAGAGGATTGGGGCTGCTCTGTGAAAAATTATTGCACAAAGCAGGTAAGTATAACATGTTTTTTATTTATTAATTTTTTTAAAATATCTTTTTAAATAAGGTACCAATGTATGTTTCAAAGATATTCCTCCTACGAAACTCTCTTAAATCCTAGAAAAAGGCTGTACTAGTGGCTTTGACTTATACTCAATATAGATGGGCAAACAAAAAAATATATTAGAAAAACATACAAAAAATATAATTCATCTACAATAACAATAAAACTTGTGCTACTGTTGCAACCAAAATTATATTCTGTACCAAATTAGAGCTAATAATTACAAATTATCAAATCAGAAAAACTGACAATTCAGCATTGTTTATTTCTTCAAAATGTTTCTATCTCCAATATACAGAAAATTGCACAGTTTTGGAATCCAGGCAATAATGATTCACAAATTCTGGGATTAAGAAGACTGCACGAATATAGTTTCATAGTTAGTAAGGTTGAATAAAGACACTAGTCCATCCAGTTCAACCTGAGTGAGTGTCTACCCCTATCCTAGTACATTGCACACTCACATTGGTCCCTACCCTCAAGGAGCCCACAATCCAAGGTCCTCATTCATATACTAGGGCCAATTTTGGACAGAAGCCAATTAACCTACCTGCATGTCTTTGGAGTGTGGGAGGAAACCGGAGTACCCAGAGGAAACCCACGCAGGCACAGGGAGAACATGCAAACTCCAGGCAGATAGTGACATGGTTGGGACTCAAACCAGTGACCCTTTTTACTGCTAGGTGAGAGTGCTAACCACTACACCACTGTGCCACATATGCATGGGTATTTTCACAAGAACTTGCAATTCACCATTTCACTCATCACTACTAGTAGTTCTAGCTGGAGATTCTTTGTAGTGTGTATTTGTAGACCATACATGTTTATGTATGGTCTACAAATGCACACTACTTATTTGTAGACCATACATGTTTATGTACCATATTTAACCATATTTATTATAACATCAGTGGACAGTTAGACAAAATCCTCCACAGTCAAGACACTGGCGTATTCCAAACTCATCTTCTTGTTCCAGTGATCTATACATGCAGGGGTCCCCATGTTCCCTTTGCTCCATAGTTTGCTGAATGCAAACAAACACAGGCAGCTGCCAGATTATTGTAACAGGCAGTTCCTGTGACTCCTTCCGCCCAACAACTAATCCAGTCTTCTCTGTTCAACATTTGTATCTTCTTCCGTAGACCGCCCTATTATTTCTTATTGGTAGTAGTTATATTGCCTAGCCCTAGAGCATACACTATAAATGTCTTTTAACACCCACCACCCAAGAATGCAGAACTTGGAATGGTAGACATCACACCAACCCCTGAAAATATGGGTACAGAGGTGAGCAAAAAAAGCATAGATAAAATATGATACAACGGTGAGCATAGAAAAATGCTAAACTGATTTCTTACTTACAGCTTTGGTCACAGAGAGATATCTGTCACAGCTAATAAGAACAATATTATATACGGAAGCAGTGGACATTGTATAGTCCGAAATAAGCCAAAACTTGCACAGAAATTTACCCAGTTTCCATTGCCTCGTAAACTTGTATGGTGAATACAGAGGGATTGATATGGCACCTATTACATGATACAAAAATGAGATATAATTGTAAAAAACACTGATACACACACACACTTATTATAATGAATTAGAGTATACAATACTATGTACTCCATAATACTGTACATTGGAATATTCACCATTAAACCCTGCCCCAAATGAGCTTGCAATCTAAAATACTGTCTCTGCCTCAGGATCAGTTCTAGTTGCAACAAGTGAGGAGTGGTAACTCCATAGACACCATGCTTTGGTAGAAAGAACAGGTGTATTTTTTATAGTGAAATTCATCAGATTTTATTCATATGCTTTAAACTTTTTTCCATAAAAAGAAGAAAAAAAAAAGAATAAATGTTACTGTAACTGTCTAAAAAGTGTTAGCTGGAGTTATAATTTAATTAGTTCCTTGTTTACCTAAAGTCTATTCAAAGCCCAATTTGGCTACTTAGACCAGTTGAGTGTGGGGGAGATGATTCTGCGGGGACCAGCCTAGTAGCGTGGGGGAAGCGGAGGATTGGGTCAGTAGATCTTATTTATGTCCCCTAAACCTGTGCAGTATGTGGGGGGGGGGGGGGGGGTAATCACTGCAAGGGTAGTTTTGCCCATAAAAATGTAGATAACAACAGTCACTCTTCCAGTGCAGGTAATAACATGTGATGCTTTCAAACATCTCCTATCCTTCAATTTTTATAACTCCCCACTAAAAGTGTGCACAGCCTATAGCATGTGGGTGTTGTCAGGGCTGGGCTCGGCCCTTCCTTCTCTGAGCTGGCCGTTCAGCTGTCGGCTAATTGCCAGCTCCTATCTCTCCAAGGTTAATCAGCTGTTGATGATATCCTGCTCGTTAGTCCTGCTTACTTAAGTCGGCCAGCCCAGAGGATCTCTGCCTTCGCCTTAGTCAACATCACAGAAACTATATCCTGCATTCCTGACATCCCTTCTGGCTCCAGATCTTGCTTGCTGTTTTACTATAGTCATCTCCAACTCCCTGATGTTTGGCTTGTCTGACTATCCGTTCCGGTTACTGAACTCTGGCTATGTTTTGACTACGTTTGTTCTATTTACTTTTATTAAATTTAATAAATTTACTTTTATTATTAAACAAGTGTGATTTAACTGTACTTCTGTCTCGGCCTGATTTCATGGTTTCTGACAGGTGTGCACCCCAAAGCTTAAACACACACGTGTGTGTGTGTGTCTATATATATATATATATATATATATATGAAAAAGCAATACCTGAATTATGCCTGATGTGATGTAAATTTTATCAATAAATTTACTTTTGTTTGTGCAGCAATCCCTCTTCTGCTTTTTTATATTGAGTCTTTGGGACGGACTCGATTGCTGGCACACCTGTTTCACTGACCGTGTGTGCATCTCACCTACTACTTATATATACTTATATATATATATATATATATATATATGGCCCTGGCATATTGATCTCCCTGCTAGCACAGTAAAGAGAAGTGCGCAAGTACTTCTCTTATGGCAGAGCTGGTAAGAGGGAGAATTTTCCCATCTCCCTGATGTTACACAAAACGATAATGCTAATGCACACTAGATGATTAGGGTGTGCCTAGGAACGTCCATCAGACCCTATGCACACGCCTATGTTCCCCCACCCATAATATACTGACATGTATCTCAATTTCCAGAAAGATAGTAGATGTACAGACTTACCTATAAAGAAATCACAAATAGCCATGTTAAGAAGAGGGAAGTTGCAGGGAGTCCTGAGCCTTTTGTCCACAATAAAAGCTATCATAACTAGACTATTACCAGCGATAATAAGAAAAATAAGTACAGCTATCAGCACAAATATAAATGCTTTTACACCATCTGGAAACTGTATTGGCAATCTCAAAACAACATTAGAAGTTTTATTAGATGGTAACAGCACAGGTGTCACATTGCTTAATTTTAGACTTTCCATTTATTATTATATTGTATATCTATCAGATGGGCCAGAATATATAGAGAATATATAGAGGTCAATTTACTAAGCTGTAAGAATTATTTTAGTGCATATTTTTATAACAATTCTCCATCAAAATAGGTACATTATTTTATTTTCTTGTATCAATTAATTATTTTACTACTGCAAACTTTTACTTCTTAGAGCTATCTGGGGTAGAGATAAAACAACATTTTGTGAGATAAAATACTGTTTTCTGGCCTCCTCAATAGATACCTTATGGAATATCACAATTATCATTATCCAGAGGCAGAACTAGTGGTGTATTAAAGAGTGAATACATTTGCTAATAAACCTGTGAGTTGACTTTTACATACAAAGTACATAAAAAGAAACTGTAAACTAATGTGCATGTAGTAGAAAATGCTATACATATTTTAGGAAATTGAACATGATGTATGCTCTTAAAAACAAATAAGGCCTATGAATAAAATATTAGATGCAGAAAGTGTTAGTAAACTTATCCTAGATTAAAATATCTGATATGAGTTTTATTCCTATAGAAAATGCATAACAGTCAGTGATATCAAGAAAAAAGGGTGCTATCGTCACTGTCAGTAATGATGATGGAGCAGTGTGTATCCTGAGCCTCATATAAAATGCACTGGATGAAAAATTTGTCACAGCAATTCACTTAGTCTGTCCTGCCTCAACACAAGCCTGTCTACAAAGAATCCCTCAGTATATTTATAATGTCACTTTGACAAGATCTGTAGAATCTAGGGATGTTGGGCATTCTCAATTATTATTTTTTCCATCTCAGGTTATGTTTTGTTTATGATTATCCGCACCTTGGGTCCAATTATATTGCAATTATATTTTTCCTTTGGTACATATACCTTGATATGTATTTTAGAGATTTTACAAATCACATTTACTTGCAAAACTGAATAATAACTTTGAGAGAAATTGCATATACTTTGTTGTAGTTTCTGCTCTGTTAAAAGTAATACGCCTGTCATATGTAAAGCTCACAAAAGGACCAATAACTTTTATATACAGTCTTATAATTTTTTTTGATTTTTGAATGAAAAAGGGGAATTCATATAATAAAATTAACTCCCAACTCCTAGGTTTAGCTATAATGAGGAAGTATTGGAACTTCTGTCAGGTTAAAATGGAACTGAACTCAAAAAGCCAATATTTGCTATGGCATAAGGAACACCTAGGGAAGTTATTTGTGCCTAAACAGTGATCTGAAAAATATAGCTTTTTCCTAATCATCTTCCTATAAAATAGAAGTGTGCTTCCATGTATGTAAGGGGGGCTTCTGCACTCCTGTGCCTTTAGCCTTATAGCCATATTACTACAGAGTGAGATCTAAAGTACTGCTGCCTCTGGTTTATAAGGGTTGAATTACTAAAGGCAAATGGGCTTGTAGGTGAGATGCAGCGTAGAGCAGCAGAAATAATTCACACAGTCAGGTACAATAGAAAACTTGTATTAAAGTAATGCAGCAACAGTTTACAACAAACTCAGAGGGTCACCTGCCCAACCGAGTGCACTCACGGTTTCCAAAAATGTGACGTGAACAGGTATCAGCTGGGTTGACAGCGCCTGGTAAGAGAGTAGGATGCGACCTGGCTATCTGGTGCCTAAGTGGGATATGGTCCAAAGGAGTTGCCACCCTACACTTTCCCTCCTCTTCAGGAATATTACCCTTATGCTAGTGCTGTCAGGCGGTATAACTTTCCCTACATTGCTGACTTGCATAAAGCATGCCAAACCTGGAAGTCAGGGCCTCAAATATGCTCTTCCTGATCCAAGATGGCTGTCAGAGTCACATGGTGCGGAAGCATCTAATTGTGTGCCTACCTAGTAGCTCAGGAAACCATAGAGGAGGAGCTCCACCTGCAGTGGAGAAAGTAGACTGCACCTGCCTACAGGCTGCTCACTTTTCGAGGGGATTTCTTTAGCTTAGTAAATTAGGTAAAACTCTGCTGACTTCTATCATTCATCATGTGCAAGCACAAATGCTGTTTTTTATTTTCCATGCAAATGATTCGGGACAAACAAAATATTTCTATATTCATTAAGCTAAGGGAAAATCCCCCTGCAAAGTGAAAATTCACTGGCAAAGTGAGCACTCAATTTGCCTTTAGTAAACCAACCTCATAATGCCATCACATTTAGAGTGAAATTTAGGCTGGCTTTAGACTGATAGGCCTTTTTGTTGCCAGTGGTCAAAGGTGGTGAATGGAGGCATTCCCATACCACCACCGGGACCTTGTATTCTGGGCACCCACTACTAACTTCAAAAAGCTGTATTACTGCATGGCACTCAATGGCATCAAATACTTGCAACAAAGAGCACACGAGGCAAGTGGGAGGGTTTTCAAGATGAATTAAACAAGTGCATTAGTCATTTTATTCCATTGGGTAACAAGTACAATATCTCACAAAAGTGAGTACACTCCTGACATTTTTGTAAATATTTTATTAAACCTTTTCATATGACAACACTGAAGAAATGACACTTTGCTACAATGTAAAGTAGTGAGTGTACAGCTTGTATAACAGTGTAAATTTGCTGTCCCCTCAAAATAACTCAACACACAGCCATTATTGTCTTAAACGCTAGCAACAAAAGTGAGTACACCCCTAACTGAAAATTTCCAAATTGGGCCCAAAGTGTAAATATTTTGTGTGGCCACCATTATTTTCCAGCATTGCCTTAACCCTCTTGGGCATGGACTTCACCAGAGCTTCACATGTTACCACTGGAGTCCTCTTCCACTCCTCCATGATGACATCACAGAGCTGGTGGATGTTAGAGACCTTGCGCTCCTCCACCTTCCTTTTCAGGATTCCCCGCAGATGCTTATTAGGGTTTAGGTCTGGAGACATGCTTGGCCAGTCCATCACCTTTACCCTCAGCTTCTTTAGCAAGTCAGTGGTCTTCTTGGAGGTGTGTTTGGGGTCATTACCATGTTGGAATCCTGCCCTGTGGCCCAGTCTCTGAAGGGAGGGGATCATGCTCTGCTTCAGTATGTCACAGTACATGTTGGCATTCATGGTTCCCTCAATGAACTGCAGCCCCAGACCATGACACTCCCACCACCATACTTGACTGTAGACAAGACACATTTGTCTTTGTACTCCTCACCTGGTTGCCATTGTTCTAGTAATCCATGTCCTTAGTTTGCCTGTCTTCAGCAAACTGAGGGCTTTCTTGGGCATTATCTTTAGAATAGGCTTCCTTCTGACCAATTTGATGCAGTGTGTGGCATATGGTCAGGCTGACCCCCACCCTTTCAACCTCTGAGGCAATGCTGGCAGCACTCATATGTCTATTTCCCAAAGACAACCTCTGGATATGACGCTGAGCATGTGCACTCAACTTCTTTGGTCGCCTATGGCGAGGCCTGTTCTGAGTGGAACCTGTCCTGTTAAATCTCTTGGTCACCATGTTGCAGCTCAGTTTCAGGGTCTTGGCAATCTTCTTATAGCCTAGGCAATCTTTATGTAGAGCAACAATTCTTTTTTTCAGATCCTCACAGAGTTCTTTGCCATGAGGTGCCATGTTGAGCTTCCAGTGACCAGTATGAGAGAGTGAGAGTGATAACACCAAATTTAACACATCTGCTCCCCATTCACACCTGAGACCTTGTAACACTAATGAGTCACATGACACTGGGGAGGGAGAATGGCTAATTTAACCCAATTTGGACATTTTCACTTAGGGGTGTACTCACTTTTGTTGCCAGGGGTTTAGACATTAATGGCTGTGTGTTAAGTTATTTTGAGGGGACAGCAAATTTACACTGTTATACAAGCTGTACACTCACTACTTTACATTGTAGCAAAGTGCCATTTCTTCAGTGTTGTCACATGAAAAGATATAATAAAATATTTACAAAAATGTGAGGGGTGTACTCTCTTTTGTGAGATACTGTATATAAGAACAAAATGAAACCCTATGTGGTTAAATTCTTCAGTCAAAAAAACAAATACATGAGAAAAAAACAGGCATTTTTTGTTTTTAATACAAAGTAAAAGGGACACCCTTAGAATACCAGATTTACAAGGAATGCAACAAGAAATGCAAGGGAGCAATCAGAGCAGCTAAAAAATAAAATGAGAAACATGTTGCTATAGCAAGTAAAACAAATCCCCAATTTTCTTTTCCAAATATATCAATATGAAAGAACAGTCAGGACCTTTAACAGATGAACATGGTTGGATGGTCACAGATTACAGGGAAAAGGTGGATGTACTAAATATTTTTTTCTCGTTTTTACAGATGATAAAGACAGGTTTGATAGTTGAAACAGTAATATTATTGATGTTTCACCGATGGTACCTCTGTAATTGACTGAAAACTGAACCCCCAAATATCTCAGTACATGGATAGGAAACTGGTTACAGAGTGTAGTGATGAATGATTCATTCTCTGAATAGCCTAAAATTGTGGGTGGTGTGCCCCAGGGTTCTGTCTTGCTATGCAATTCGTTTTTTTAATAATATAGAAGTTGGAATCAAGAGATCAACTTCACTGTTTGCTGATGATAGCAAGTTTAGCATAGGAATAACTTTGGCACAGAAGATAGCATTATTACAGGAAGACCTTGACAAAATAAGGGATAGGGCAACTACATGGCAGATGAGGTTCAATATTGAGAAATGTAACTTGAGGGCCAAGAATGCACATACATATTACACAATAGGTGGAGCTCTCAGTGATGGAAAAGGATTTGGGGATGCTTGTAGATCGCAGATTTAGCAATAGCATGCAATTCCAAGCCACAGCTAACAAGCAAAATACTGCCTTGCATTAACCACTTCAGCCCCAGAAGGATTTACCCCCTTCCTGACCAGAGCACTTTTTGCGATTCGGCACTGTGTTGCTATAACTGACAAATGCACGGTCGTCCTTTTTTTCCCACAAATAGAGCTTTCTTTTGGTGGTATTTGATCACCTCCGCAGATTTTATTTGTAAATAAACAAGAAAAGAGTGACAATTTTGAAAAAAACGCATTCTTTTTTACTTTTTGCTATAATAAATAGCCCCCAAAAATATATTAAAAAAATGTTTTTTTTTCCTCAGTTTTGGTGGATATGTATTCTTCTACATATTTTTGGTAAAAATAAATCGCAATAAGTGCTTTATTGATTAGTTTGCACAAAAAACAAAAACACTGATTCAGCCTCTTCTTCAATATGCATTTCAATTTTGGACACCAGAACTCAGGATAGAAGTTTTTGAATTAGAAAGAGTTCAGCATTGGGCAACAAATTGAATAAGCTATTCATAATGTGTAGTGCTACCCAAGTATATCAGACATAGCAAATCATGAATCGATACTGACATGTTATACAAAGACATGAAAAACAAATTATAAGATAAAGATAGTGGTCTTGAGCTCAAAAAAAAATTCCTATCTCCGGAACAGCTCCCACATACTACGGTATTTAGTAACCAAAAGTACATGAAATATATGAGAATATATTATATATATTTTAATATATATATATATATATATATATATATATATATATATATATATATATATATATATATATATATATATATATATTATATATAATATATGTACAGATGTAATGAGGGGCCCCGTTGGGGACACAGATGTAAGGAGGGACTATGCTGGGGACACAGATGTAAGGAGGGACTCCGCCGGGGACACTGATGTAAGGAGGAGCTCCGCTGGGACACAGATTAAGGAGGCGCTCCGTTGATGGGGACACAGATGTAAGGAGGGGCCCAGCTGACGGGGACTCTGCTGGGGGCAAATGATGTAAGGACAGACTTCGATGGGTGCACCTGATGTAAGCACGGACTCTGCTGGGGGCACCTGATGTAAGGACGAACTCCAATGGGGGGACCTGATGTAAGAATGGACTCCGCTGGGGGCACCTGATGTAAGGACGGACTCCGTTGGGAGCACCTGATGTAAGGACAGACTCCACTGGGGACACCTGATGGTATCTGGTGGCAGGCGACATGGCAGGTGACACGCTCATGGCTCCTACTGATTCTGCATTATGGTTTAGTTGAATGATTTTATTTTTTCTTACGATGTAATAGAAATAATATGCTTAAATCATCCTAACACCATAACAACCCATTGTGCCGGGATGATTAAAGTGCTAACACCAGCTGTTTGGAATATCTTTCTCTGCTGATTGTTAAACTTTCTAGAATACACATTTCTATTGTTGTGTAGGATCTGGGCCTGCTGTCCCTCCCTCTCCCCCCTCTCTCCCTCCCTCTCCCCCCTCTCTCCCTCCTTCTCCCCCCTCTCTCCCTCCTTCTCCCTCCATCCCTCGTTCATCTCAGACACTAACCACACTACCTTATAGCCACGCCCACTATTTCACTCAAACCATGCCCATTTTCACTAAGTAGGAGGTGTCAAAAAGGAAGGGCGGGGTCTGGCACCCTCCCATCCTAAAAACTTCACCAGCCACCACTTATGACAGGTGCTTGCAAATCGTGGTTTAAGTATTGATAGGCTGACAGCAGCCATTGCTGCTCACACTAAGCCAATACCTGCAGTTAGTGTCATGTGTCCGAGCCTGGTCACATCTGATTGCATCCAAACTTGGACACCCGTCCCTAACCTCAGGTAACAGCTTGGTTTGTACAGGCTTAGTGTCTGCCTCTGTTCACATATGCCTGTCATCCCAGGAGCATGAATCCACTGTTCCTTACAGCTGGAATCTGGGGGATGCAGCTAAATAGCTGTGTGAAGGAGGCCTACGTGGTTAAAAGAGGTGGTGAGGAGGCAAGACAATGCTTCCTCACTTCCTGTCAAAGGCTCTCAGAATAGTAATCTGGATGTGGATCAATTTTCAGAGAGGTATGCTTGTGCAAACAAGCCCATAATGATTTCCTAATATTTACTATAGTGAATGGTGCAGCTGATTTTAAAGGGTTAGTTCACCTTTTTCAGAAAAAAATGTGAAGGTGGGCTAACATAGAACATGCTCCCCAACCCCCTCATCCCATATTTTCTGACCTCCAGGGTTGTCAAGCCTTCAACACCCCCATAGCTGGGGTGGAGATGGAGGGGGCCTGGTCAGGTAGGCTGTATGTAAGGGGGGGATGTGTGGGGGGTCCCAGTCAGGTAGGCTGTTTATGGGACACCATGATCTCTAAGCCCTTGTACATACGGTAGGAAATGTCCGATCGGACCGTGTAGTCAGATAATTCGACCATGGATGGGCTCCATCGGACTTTTTCCGTCGGAATGTCCAACCAAAAAAGTTTGAGAGCTGCATATAAAATTTTCCGACAACAAAGTTCGATCATCTGTAGAGAATTCTGATTGGACAAAGTGCCACGCATGCTCAGAAATTATGAGAACAAAGCTATTGGCTACTAGCTGCAACGTAGTCCCGTCGCAACGAACAAACGTCATCACGTTCTGAACGATCAGATTTTCCGACAACTTTGTCCTACCGTGTGTATGCAACACCAGTTTCGGACAAAATCTGTCAGAAAAAATCTGACGGATTTTGTTGTCGGAATGTCCGAACGTGTGTACAAGGGCTAACAGCGGCCCTATCCATGGTTATTGGCTTCTACAATATCTTCCCTTTTAATATCATGAAGTAGAGATTGCAACTTACTAAAGTTAGCTCTCTTGACTTTTAATGTTTTTGTACTACCCTCGTGTCTCCTATGATTTACGGTGAATGTAATTACCCTGTGATAAGCTGTTAGCCAATTTATCCCTTACTTCCACGTTTGCAATCAGCTCTGTTTGTAATTATCAGTTCTACCAGAGCATTATTTCTAGTTAGGGCATCCGTCAACTGACACATGATATTATCCTGCAAGACATTTAAGAAATAGTAAGCCTTAGATAAGTAAGCAGGTCCGTGTGCACAGTCAATATCCAGATAATTGAAGTCCTTCATGATAGTAACACTGCCCTGCTTCACTACCCTTTTTAACTAAGAGAGAAGATCAGTCTCCTCTTCATCCTGTCTGTTGCATACAACCGCTATTATTTTCCTGCTTGTTTTTCTTCCTTGAAGCACCAGCCATAAGGATTTCATGTCCGCCATTGCCCTGTTAGTAATGTCATCCCTTGTGTTCATTAGCAAATCACTCTTGGCATACATGCATACTCCTCCCCCTCTTTGATACAGGAAGTACCCCTGGACAGTCGCAAGCCAGTCATGTGAGCTGTCAAACCAGGTTTCAGATATTCCCATGAAGTTGAAATCCTTTTCTAGTTTCTCCATTTTGTTCACCAAACTTCTAGCATTTGTGAATATGCCTTTTAATTTTGTATGGACGCATAATATTTTTTTCTTGTGTGTACTGAGACTGCAAAAGGATTCTGCCAGCCCACGCACATTGATCTTAGGCACTCTAGTTACACTACCAATACTGACCACAGTAGCACTCTCTTTTTTTTTTTTTTTTTTTCTAATACATGGTGTGTTTTTTTTCTTTTTTTTTTTTTTTTTTTTTTTTTTTTTTTTTAAAACACATTTTATTTGAAAAATAGATCAAGAAATACAGACGAACAGGCATTTCCAACAACAGGTAGGATACAAAATCGGCCTAGTTACATAGTAATAAAATATTCACAACACGGGAATATCTCGCAATGTACAGGACCAGCACTGTGTGTAAAACGAAGCCGATTAGGTGCATGTGCGGAGTACAGGTGGGTTGCAAATCATCAGAAGTGGTCCAAATCGTAATACTTAATGAAAAGTTGCCCCTAGGCTTATAAAGGGGCCAATTCAAAGGAAGGACAAGGGGCCAATAGCAATGTAAGGTGGGTTAATCTTCGCGGGGACAAGGGGTCAGAGCGTGTTATGAGATATCGCTAGGGAGAGCCCTAAAGGGGTCTACCTAGAGTAGGGAAAGTGACTCGTGGTTGGAGGTATGTGGTATTCGTAAGAGATCGCAGGTGTGAACGTCTGCAATGAGGTGGTAAGGTAGCGGAATGGAATGGGGGGATGGGGCAGGGGGGGAGGAGAGACGAGGGTGGAGGAAAGAGAGATATAGAGACAGAGAGGGAGAGGGAAAGGGGAGGAAGAGGGAAGGGGGGGTGGGAGGAAGAAGGCAAAAAGGGGATCACGTGAAAGGGGGGAAGTCCCCCTTCCCTATGACCCCCCCCCGGAAGTGGAGTAATGGATATGTAGCTTGAATTTACATCCTTCTTTCAGAGACTGTACCATAAAGCTCGATGGTAGGAAGATAGGTTAGGCTCTGTAAGGCCCAGGTCGTGAAACTATGGACCTGATGTCATTAGTTGTACACTTCTGCGTAGGCAGTGGTGGTCTGAAAGTGCTTCCAACAGGCCCATTTCGTGCTAAATTTCGAGGGGGTGTCCTTGGAAATATGGATCAATTCTTCCATTTCGGCTGTTTTGTTGATTCTGGTAAACCATTCTTTAATGGAGGGGACTCTGGGCGACCCCCAGTGGATCGGGATACATTGTTTGGCCGCATTGAGCATATGCATCGCCAGGGAACCATGGTAGGCTCGTCTAGATAAAGGTGAAAGGTGGAGAAGGCATTGGGACGGGGAGGGTTCGATGTTGTAAGTGGTAATTTGGGAGGTGATTCGACATACTTCTCTCCAGTAGTCCTGAAGGAGGTTACAGGACCACCAAATATGCAGCGGTGTACCCTTTTCTAGGAGGCATCTCCAGCAGATGTCGGTGGTGTTAGGGGTGAATTTATGTATGAGAGAGGGGGTGCGGTACCACCTCGATTGGATCTTGTAATTATTCTCTTGGGTGCTAACATTGGTGGAGCCTCTGTGGATAATCTGGAAGATGGTGCTCCATTGTTCGTCAGTTATGGATAGGGAAAGATCTTCCTCCCAGCGCTTGCAAGCCAAGGTGGACCCGGGTTGTTCCCCATCCCAAAGCATGCTGTGGGTGAGGGCTATGACATGTCTTTGGGGGGTTGTTTGGGTACACAGTTGTTCAAAAGGGGATAGAGGTCTGGAGCATTGGGAGTCCCTGTTTAAGGATTGCAGAAAAAATGCAATTAAAAGGTAAGTCCAAGATGGAATGGGTGGTCTATCTACGGTGCTGGCAAGAATCGGGGCGGAGACTAGTTGACCTCTCTTGTACAGATGGTAGGCACGTAACCTATCTTGTGGCCAGTGTTCCGACAGATAGTCGGGAGACAGGCCGGGAGGGAAGTCTGGATTACACTTGATCGGAGATAAGGGCCCGGGGATTGAGGAGATTTTCGTTCGAAGGCAAATTTGCTGAAAGCATTTTAGAGTGGGGTGTATTAATGGGTGGAGGGCGACCGAGGCAGGGGTGTGGGCAGGTCTTATCCAGGGTAGAGAGGCTAGTGGTATAGATGAAAAAGATGCTTCCAACGGAACCCATTCCTTATAGGGGTCCTGGACATTCCAATCTACAATCCTGGTCAGGTGGACCGCTCTGTAGTAGTTAAGTATATCTGGGAAGCCCAAGCCTCCTAGATGTTTCGGGCGAGAAAGGGTTTTAATTGAGATTCTGGGTTTCCGGTGTCCCCATACAAATCTAGAACAAATGCTATTATAGGACGTGAAGAAAGATTGGGGGACCTGTATGGGTAAGGTTTGGAGGATATATAGTAGGCGGGGTAGAACGTTCATCTTGAGAACTGCGATCTTACCAAACCAAGATAGGATCTGTTTGTTCCATCTCTCGAGATCCGTCGTCAATTTATGTAGGATGGGGAGGTGGTTTGTCACGTAAAGGTCCGATAACTTCCGTGGTATTTGGGTGCCTAGGTAAGTAATAGAATCAGGTTTCCAGCGTATCTGGAAATTCGATTCGCATTGTGTCTGGACGGTTTCTGGGAGGGAAATATTAAGAGCGTACGACTTAGAGAAGTTTATCTTAAGATTAGATACCTCCTTAAATTTACTAAATTCTGAAAGGACGATTGGAATGGTGGTGATGGGCTCCGTGAGAAACATTAAAATGTCATCGGCAAAGGCCGCGTATTTAAACTCTTTCAGTGGAGTGTGGACGCCTTTGATGTCATTATTCAAGGTGAGGGTCTGGAGGAGAGGTTCTAGCGTAAGGATAAAGAGGATCGGGGAAAGGGGGCATCCCTGCCTCGTTCCATTTCGGATGGAGAAGGCGTTTGACAGAGTGCCGTTGACCCTGACTCGTGCTGTCGGTGTGGAGTAGAGGGACATAATCATATTGGTCATGTGAGGGCCGAGTCCCAAGGAGGTGAGGACTGCTTCCATGTAGTCCCAGGCCACCCTGTCAAACGCCTTCTCAGCATCCAGGGATAGGAAGAAAGCTTTCTGTTTAGTCTGCGTAATCAAATGGTGGATATTGATGGATTTCAGGGTGTTATCCCTTGCCTCTCGCCCGGGGACGAAACCGACTTGATCGGGGGATATAAGGGCCGGGAGGAAAGGGAGGAATCTATTAGCGAGAATTTTTGCAAATATTTTCACGTCTACATTGAGAAGGGAGATCGGCCTATAGCTACTAGTGAGTGTGAGGTCCTTATCTGGTTTGGGAATAACTGTAATGTGGGCTTCTAAAGTGCTGCCGGGAAGAGATTTCGAGATGGGAGTAGAATTGAAGGCCTTCAGGAAGGGCGTTTGAAGTGTCTCCGCAAATAATTTATAATATGCTGAGGTCAGCCCATCAGGGCCAGGACTCTTACCAGGTTTCAGTTGCTTTACGGCTTGTGACCATTCTGTTGAAGAGATAGGGGCTTCCAGGGCTTGGAGGGTGTCTTGGGGGATAGTCTTGAGAGGGAGCTTAGAGAGATACGTCCGGATATCTCCAAGTCGTTTGTGAGGGTCTGGAGTTTGCGGGTTGGAGAGGTTGAGGTTGTAGAGGGAGGTGTAGTAGCGTTCGAACTCCGAAGCTATATCTGTGTTGGTTTCGAGGACCGAACCGGTGGGGGAGTGTATATGATGGATCGTTCGCTTAGCTGCTTTAGATTTCAGGGCTTGGGCCAAAAGATGGCCTGACTTGTTCCCATGCTCGTAGAAGAGCTTCTGGGATAGGGCGAATTTCTTTCTCGTCTGATATCCCAAGATATCTTGGATCTGGGTGCGGACGTTCGTTAATTCAGTATGCGTGTCCAACGCAAGAGTTCTCTTGTGTTGAGTTTCAAGGGACCTAAGCTTGGCAAACAGTCCCGTTAGGGTGGCAGCTCTTTCTTTCTTGAGGGCAGCAGCTAGGGAGATAAATTTCCCTCTTATTACACATTTATGTGCCTCCCACTGGGTAAGGGGGGAGATCCCAGGCGTGTCATTTTCTACGAAATAATTGGTTAGACAGTCACGAATTTCATTAGCTCTGAGTTCGTCTGTGAGAATGCTAGCATCTAACCTCCAGATGGTGGACCGGACAAGTTTTTCAGGGAAAGTGAAAAGGGCTGTGATGGGGTGATGATCCGAGATCGTCATAGGTTCGATTGAGGCATTGGTCAAATGGTGCAGATTATGTTGGGAAGCCATGAGGTAGTCAATGCGGGAATACCTATTGTGTGGGACAGAGAAAAAAGTGAAATCCTTGTCTTTGGGAAATAGAGATCGCCACGTGTCGTGGAGTAATAACTCCTGGAGACTTTTCTTGATTTGTTTAAGGGCACGGAATGTCATGCTGGAGGACCCTGAGGAGGTATCCATTAAAGGATCCAAGGGGGCGTTAAAATCGCCACCGAGGATTAGCATTCCTTCCGAGAAAGATTGTAGTTTGCGCACTACTTTCCGAAAGAAAGGTACTTGGGAGGAGTTGGGGCTATATATATTTGCAAAAGTGAACATTCTATTTTTAAAAGAGCCTTTAATGAAGAGGAACCTCCCATCGTCATCTACTAGGGTATCTGAAAGTTGAAATTCAAAGTTTTTGGAGAGAAGTATGGAAACACCTTTACACTTCGCAGAGGGGCATGTCGCGTGATACTCTACAGGGAAGGCACGGTTGGTTAGTCTGGGGGTAGATTTAGCACTGAAGTGGGTCTCTTGAAGGAGGACCACAT
This sequence comes from Lithobates pipiens, assembly GCF_037356315.1. NCBI lineage: Eukaryota > Metazoa > Chordata > Amphibia > Anura > Ranidae > Lithobates > Lithobates pipiens. The sequence continues at coordinate 422,918,735 of NW_027507764.1, read as the reverse complement.
CTGCCTTTAGTTTTTGCATTAACGATAGCGTCTGGTGGCGCTTCTCTGGGATGTTTAGGCCTTTGGCGTTAAAGGAGACAAGCTTCAGAGACATATGTTTAGTCTCGTTCCGTAGAGGTGGTACCATTGTGAGCAAGGTAAGTTTAGCTAGATAGTTTCCGGGAGGGGGGTCTCAGGGGAGGGGGAGAGAGAGAGAGAAAGACGGAGAAAAAGGACAGGGAGAAGAGAAAAACAATAAAAGAAATGAAAGTAAAAGAAAAAAAAAGTAGGAGGGGGAAGAGAGAGGAGGAGGGGAGGGGAGAGAGGGGGGATCAGAGGATAGAAGGGGGGTGATAGGGAGTGAGTGAACTTGGGTGGGGTACGGGGGGTGCGAAGCCGGTGGAAGGGTTGAACCTGTCAACCCCTCGGAACTCCGAGAGCAGCACCGGCTGGGTCAACTCTGACTACCAGCGTCCGTTGTTTGGGGGTGGCGGACGAGGTCACTCGAGAGGTGGGAGGTCTCCGTCACTGAGAGACCTAAGGAGGCTGAAGGTCGGCAATTGGTTAATGTGAGGGTGAATTGGGGACTAGAGATCAGCAATAGAGGGACCCCACATGGGGATCTTATATGGAAGAGAGAGGACTATGGGGTGTGAGTACGCCATTTTCCGGTCAGCGAAACCCGAGGGTCAGGGGCAGGTGATAAGGCCCGAGGTCAGTGAAAGATGAGGAGGAGGAGATAAGTGGGAGCAGTAGGTCAAGAAAGTCCAATGAGGTAGGGATAGGGGCTCGTGCGGGATTTGCTGGAGAAGTGGCCAGTAATTAATAGTTCAAAGGGAGAATTAGGCTGAGGTTTCTGAGTTGTATTTCGGGGGGGAATACCAGAGCGGGAGACAAAATAGATGCGCAGGTCTAGCTTCTAGTGAATAAATGATGACTTAACAACTATCATAAACATAAAATCTGAACAACATAACATAACATAATACATGGACAAGTAGGACCGACACCAGGCAAATACGGATGGTCATGTAAGGGCAAATGCGGTAACAACTACACCCGTGCCATATGGAACAAAAATCCGAGATCTTTAAGAGAGAAGGCCGAGTATAAAGAGTCGGGAGTGAGGGCTTGGTTAAATCTTAGGGATGGTGAACAATTCTTTGGGGGGTGTAAATCATATTATGTAAGGCCCAACAAGTACCGGAGGTCTCTATCAATTTGTGCGCAGGGACCCCAAATTAGTAAACTGGGGTGCAGCGTAAGATCCTCAGGCATCGAGGAGAAGCCTCAAGAAGTCGGTCATGTCGCTGGAAGGGTAACGACTAGGAGACTGAGCGACAATGTAGCAATTACAGGGCAATAGGGTTAAAGATCTAGAACTACACAGTACCTCACTCCCGACTCAGTGGGAGTACCCACGTAGTACGATTCATATCATCATCATGCAGGCACATTTCAGTCTAGGTACTAAGAAGGGCAGAGAAGTATTGAAAGAGGGTAAGAGGAGAGAGGAAGAAAAAGAGAGGAAGGAGAATGAAGTAAGGAAGTGAGTGTTAGCAATACCATAAAGGAGGAGAGAGTTCCACGGTTACGTCCACCTGAGACGAGTAGAGATGGGCACAGCGTAGTGGTAGGCCAAAGTCTGAAGAGGGAAGGGCTTACGATAGTCTCAAGAGGCACTTCAAGGCTGTCGTGAGCAGGAGGCCTCGCAGCAGTATAGTGGAAGTCTTGACGGCCTTGAAGCAGAAACATCCGGGAGAAAGGCAGGTGTGGTTCCAGGTGTTCAGGCAGCAGCACAAACGTTGAAGGACAAATCGGGGGCGTCTGTGTTCAAATCGGGGACTGCCCAGCGAAGAGGACAAGTTTTGACTCTGCAAGGAAGGGTGATGTGGGTAGGTCCTGGTCTGGGAATGGGGATCCGTGGACAGGTGGAGGCATCCAGAAGGTGGTCGCCAAGTGAAAGTTCTCGGTAAGGGGGCAAGGTATTCTCTGGGTGTAGAAGTCAGATGGGTTGTGAATGCAGGCTCAGGTGACGGTCAAGTTCAACATTACGAACCGAAGATAGCGTTCAACAAACGGAGGAGGGTGTCTGATCTCCCTCAACTGCGGCGGGGTCTGCGGTGGGCAGGTGAAGCCGTGGGGCTACCGTTTCTTGGCGGTGAAGCACCCCTTGGGGGAGAGTGAGGAGGAGGAGGTCGGTGTTCAGGTCTGCGGCGTCTCCCTATGGCATAGTTGCCGGCTTCGTCCACCCCCTCCATAGAGGTCACCCTGCGGAGAGTAGGCAATCTGAAGTCGCTGTACCAGTCGGGAAGATCAACGGAGGGAAGATCAAGTGCGGTACAAAAGTGGTCTAGATCTTCCGGGACTCGCAGATTTTCTACCCGGCCCTGGTGAGAGACAGAAAGGCAAAAAGGGTATTTCCAACGGTACGGGATGGCTCTGTTTCTCAGTATTTCCAGTAGTGGTCGGAGTTCCCGCCTGCGCTGCAGGGTTATGTTGGAGAGATCCTGGAAAATTTTGATGCTGACTCCTCTGTGGTTAATCTGGTTCCTTTCTCTTGCTTTACGTAAAATGTCCTCTTTTAAAGGAAAGTCAACCATGCAGCATACGACATCCCTTGGGGGATCAGTATCTCGACCTCTGGGGCGCAGGGCTCTATGAATACGCTCAAATGCTACTGGGGTATCTGGGGGTCTTTCCAAGAGGTCATTAAAAATGTGGGTGACTCTTTGGGACAGCAGATTGGGGTCTAAGGACTCAGGTATGCCTCTCACCCTCAGGTTTCGGCGTCTCCCTCTGTTGTCGAGGTCTTCCAAATGCCTATTGATGTCCCTCAAGTGTATAGCGTGGGATTCAGTAAGCTGTTGCACCTGGCATAAGGAGGCATCATGGCGGGTCTGCACAGCTTCCATTTCGTCTACCCTGAGAGACATTGAGTGGATGTCAGCCCTCAAATCAGAGATTGCTGCGGATAGGGTATGTTTTATGTCGGCTGCTACACTGCGCAGATCGTCAATGCTGATTGCAGGCTGATCACGGGGGCTTGCATCGGGCCTAGTGCGCAGCGGGCTCCTGCTGTGCGAGCGTGACTTACTCGAGGCCGCGGCTCGGGAGCTGCTCCTAGGCCGCGACCGGAAGATCTCCGGGATTTGTCTGGGCGGAGGGGCTTCGTGCTCCGGGGGGGAGCGGGGTCTAGCCGCTGACATGCTGGGTTGCTAGGAAGCTCAGTTCAGAGGTATAGGGTCGGTTATTACTTGCCTTCGCTGATGTAGCAGGGTCTCGTGGACGGGAGCTCAGGGATCAAGCGGCCATCTCGGATCAGCGTCAAGCCACGCCCCTCACAGTAGCACTCTCTGATCCTCGCTCACTGCCTGGGATAGCTTCTCCTGATGCCTCCCCTCCAACAACTAGTTTAAGAATTCCTCTAACTTTTTGGCAAGATTCCCCCCAACAGAGATGCACCATACCCATTTAGATGCAATCCATGCGTGCTTTAGAACCAGTAACCAACTGAAAATTTTGCCTAGTTCTCTAGGAACCCAAAACCCTACTTTCTGCACCAGTTCCTCAACCACTTGCTAATTTCCCTAAGCTCCTGTTGCCTCTATGGTGTGGCTCGAGGTATAGGCAGAATTTCTTAGAATACTGTCTTGGAAGTCCTTTTCTTTAACCGCTTCCTGACCAACCGCCGCAGTTATACTGTGGCAGGTTGGCTCCCCTGCGCGAGCCATCATAGCTATACGTCGGCTCGTGGGGTTGGGATAGCGGGCGTGCGCACACCCGCTGCACAGCGGGGGTGCCGGTGCTCATGCCCGATGGTCGCGATGACCACCAGCCATGAGCGATTGTGAGCAGGAGAGACAGAACAGGGATGAATGTGTGTAAACACACACTTCCCTGTTCTGTTCTGACAGGAGTGACAGATCGTGTGTTCCTATTAGCTAGGAACCAAGATCCGTCACTTCTTCCAGTCAGTCCCCTCCCCCTTCAGTTAGAATCACCTTCCAGGGAACACAGATAACCCCTCGAGCGCCCCCTAGTGTTAACCCCTTCACTGCCAGTGACATTTTTACAGTAATCAATGCAATTTTATAGCATTGATCGCTGTATTTATGCCAATGGTCCCAAAAATGTGTCAAAAGTGTCCTATGTGTCTGCCATAATGTTGCAGTCATGATAAAAATCGAAGCTTACCACCATTACTAGTAAAAAAAAAAATAATAATAATAAAAATGCTATAAATATATCCCCTATTTTGTAGACGCTATAACTTTTGCGCAAATCAATCAATATACGCTGTTTGCGATTTTTTTTACTAAAAATATGTAGAAGAATACATATTGGCCTAAACTGAGAAAAAAATTGTTTTTTTATATATTTTTGGGGGATATTTATTATAGCAAAAAGTAAAAAATAATGCGTTTTTTAAAAATTGTAGCTGTTTTTGTTTATATCGCAAAAAAATAAAAACCACAGAGGCAATCAAATACCCCGAAAAGAAAGCTCTATTTGTGGGAAAAAAGGATGTCGATTTTGTTTGGGTACAACATCGCATGGCCGCACAATTGTCAGTTAAATCGACGCAGTGCCGAATCCCAAAAGGTGCTCTGGTCAGGAAGGGGGTAAATTCTTCTGGGGCTGAAGTGGTTAACATAGCTCCTCAGTCCCTGAAATCATTTTTAGGATGCTCCAACTACATCTAACTTCATCTAACTTCGTCATTGATTCCAATGTGCACCCAGACATCTGGGTCCTCCCCAGTCCCACCCAACAGTCTGTCCATCCGATCCACAAAGCCAAAGCTGAGCACACGATAAACAACATACTGAGGTATGAACTGCCCAATTGGATGTTCTTTAGATTCCTCCAGATACACCATGCACTGCAGACCCAGTTACCTCAACATATTACCATTGAGTACCATGTTATTGAAAGTTTCCTAAGGTCTGAGAGTGAATATAAACCTCTTTATTCCCTCTACTTACACCTTTCTCGGCTCGACACATCTAGAGTAATCAAACTCTTTTCAATATGGCAACAGGACATACCTACATTAGAAAATTATTAAGAATTAAGAAGAGGGCATATAACAATACCATCAATTGATGATGTCGGCAAGAGATAGATATGTTCAACTGAAATTTCTACATCAAGCTTATTATTCAACCCACAAACTCTCTTGAATCTACAGCTTGTTGGAGGCTGTGTTCCAAAAGTCTCTCTTACACTTGTACATTTTAGCATATGGTGTGGTCGTGCCCCTGTATACAAGAGTTTTGGCGTATGGTAGTATATTTTTTCCCCTGCAGATGCCACTCAACCGTAGCGGCATTGCAACTAGAGGAGAAGTCAAGAGGAATATGGCTCATTTATGGTTTCCTGGATCACTGGGGAAGTTATGTAATTGGATGCTACTTCCCCATATGACTCTGGCAGACATCTTGGGTCAGGCAGAGCCTATTTAAGGCCCTGTTTCCCAGGCTTGGTGTACATTCTGTGTGTGGGTAGTGTAGAGACAGACCAACTGTCTGACAGGGACAGCATCAGCAGTGGGGGGAGGTTCCTGATGAGTAGGGAAAGAGCAGGGACAAGCTATCCTTAATGGAAGCCTTCCTGTTTTGGCGCAGACTGGCCAAGCCGCATTCTTCTCTCGAGTCAGACACTGTCATAGCATGTGAGACCTGCTGCTACTTTCGGCAGGACAGGGTGTGAATAACCCCTTGTGGGTGGTGGGGAAGATAGGACAGAGGAAGATTTCTTATAAAGCAAGAATAATTGACACAAGGGATGCATCATACTAACTGTAATGTATGAATAATGTTTTTTTTTTTTTTTGTATGAATGAATAATTTAGGTTTTACACAGTCAACAATTTGAGGCACAGTTGCCATAACAAGCTAAAGGCTTTTCTAAAACTTTTGTGACACATTGGATAAAGTATAGGGTTAATTGCTGAATTTAAATATAACATCCAAACCGTAACGTAGTACCAATACGAAGCACCACAATCATAGGGACATGCAGTGCTTATGATTATCACTAAACTGTATGGCATCCAACATACAGCAAAAACTAAAACCAAAACTGCTAGAGATTTAGCCACATTCTTGTCCCTGGATAATTTAATAACACAGATATTGTAATTACTTGGCATTCTACTTATCTGATCAGCTTGTAAAGAAGAATTCCTTTTACATGCAACACCTAGTCTAATAACTTTATCTTCTCTTTTCCATCTTTGTGTTGAAATATCTTTTACCCCATCTACAGAAGCTAACACTTGATTAGTTGCTATGATGAATGGTTTGACACTTGATTTTTCTCCTGTTGATATAGAAATAGTGGATTGTCTTTTTTTCATCTTGCGTTTGGTGATGTTCCAGTAAATGCTCAGATTAAAGAATGAAATGCTTATTAATGGAAGAAAGAAATCAAAGACTGAAGTGATTAAATTGAAGTACCAAGTGTCAAATAATCCCATCCTACATACATTCTCTATGTTATCCCCTTTACCCACAAGGATAGATGGACTGTAAAGAAGGAAGGACATTATCCAGACTGCAGTTATTTTCAAAAAAGCCTCGCTGTGGTTCTTTTGTGAAGATCGGTAGAGAACCTGTTGAAAACAAAGGTGTTTCTTCACTGTCATCTCATCAGTCACTCTCATCAGTTCTGGTTATGATATAGAAAAGTACCTTATCTGTTAATATAAGCAGCGCATCTTTAATTTCTTTGTCTTATTTGTTGCAAAAAAAATGGCATTATGTGTTTAACTTATTTGTACATATTAAAAGTCTATCTGAATTTTCAGTTTAATATAAACTGAAAACAAAATATATTTCAGGTACATCAAAACAAAAGGTATGCAAAAAGTTACCTGAGTAGAAAAGTCTGTACCCTGCCAGCAATCTGCAGAGAAGGACCCTTGCTACCTATGTGAAATGCTTCTGTGGTCTCTATGCAGAGGTCCGACACATCGATCGCTGAGTCAGACCTATCTGCAATCAACAAAACTCATGCTCCCTGCTGATAGGAGAGCTCTAGCTCTAATGCAACAAGGGGCGTGTTGGAACACAACATTGAGACAACTGCTTCCACACAGAGAGCAATTGTCCACCATGCTGAAAGGTGTCAGACTTTTCTACTCAGGCTGTGGCTTTCAAAAGTAAATTAAAGTGGTTATAAAGTCAGAGTAGGATTACTGCCAGAACCTCTGTTATACCAATGTATACTACACAGTGTGTGTGTCTGTTTAAAATGATGCCAATAAATACCTTATTTCAGATCGCCTCTGTGCTGTCATGTGACGTCCCACTGCTCTCCTCCCCTGATATAAGGGCTATAGCGGGAGGGGATGAGATTCCCCTCTGATGGCAGCCGGGAGGCCACGTGATTGATGTGCTCAGCCCCTTCCACTGTAGCCCTTAGATCGGAGAGGATAGCGGCGAGAGATCACGTGACTACACAGAGGTAGTCTGAAAGAAGGTATTTAGCAGCATAATTTTTAACAAATATTTACACTGTGTAGTATACCTTGCTATAACAGAGGGGCTGGCAGTAATCCTACTCTGACTTTACTGCCAGCTACTAATAGGGGCAGGAGGGGAGAGGCAGGGAGGAGATCGCTCACACACAGGAGCTGGCAGGCAGGGGGGTAGGGAGAGAGAGGAGAGATTGCGTGATGATGGAGGCATGTAAACTGATCACAGTATCATGAATCAGCAGCCATGGTTACCATGGTCATTTTACATAGGGTGACACATGAACAAGCAGGATCAACCAGGTTCTTTTACAGCATAGAAATGGACAGATTAGACAGCACAAGAACTATGCTGTTTAATAAGAAGCTTGTTCAATAAGGCAAAGAGCAAAGTTCAGTTGCCCACATTTTCCAATCAGACCAGATTAATTACTATTCACTACTACATTACTGCCTTTTTAACAAAAAAAAATACATTTTCTAATTAGATTGTTAAATATTTTAACACTACATTAGCAAAAAAAAATACTAAATGCACAATACATTGGGCCATAGCCTTTAATTGGCGCTCCACTACGGTACCTTGGCCACAAATCCTCAACCGCATGATGAACATCAAACTTTCAGAAAGAATTCACCACATGCTATACGACTCAATGCCCCTTTACCAAAAGAAGTGGATGCCATGGGATACCGCTCTTTTAATTTAAGAGAGAATGGGAGGTATGGGGTGAGAAAAGGGGAACCTAGGCTCAGCTTTTTACTATCTTCCACCCCCCCGCCGCAACATTCAAGTATCAATTGCTATATAACCCTTCCCACCTCTACCACTTATATATAGCCAACAATACAACAATGTGCAAATTTACAGATTCTTTTCTATTATTCATTTAACCATAATCCTTGTTATATTCCTGTACTACATTTATTGTTATTATCATATACTTTTATACCTGTACCTTCGCTTAACTGTTTTATACTCTGACCTTACAAATAATAAAAATCGTTTGTAAACAAACAAAAAAAAATACTAATAAATTGAAGAAAGGGGTAATTATTACTTTCCCTTTCACTTATTTTTCTCAATGGAGAATAATGGGATCCTCCATAGAAGTGGACTTTAAAATATAATTTAGTAAGGTACCACACAATTACTTTTATTTTTATGTCCATATGGATAAAGCTTGACAAACAATGTATACTTACAGCCTTTGTTACAGAAATAAATCTGTCATAACTAATCAAAGTCACATTAAGTGCTGAAGCTGTGCACATAGTATAATCCGCAACAAGCCACAACTTGCAGAGATGTTTTCCAAGCATCCATTTTCCTGTCAACATATATGGGACGTACAAAGGGGATGTGAACGCACCTGAAAAATAACACATTTCTGTATTGTTCATTATTATCATTACTGCACAAACTCTGGCAATCAGGTTACATAATTAGTCCGGTTGAAAAAAGACAAACATAAGAGAAAAAAGTCCATCTGGTTCAACCAATAGAAAATATAATTCCCTATAAATATACAATCCCATACTCACAGTTTTTCCAGAGGAATGCAAAACCCTATGAAGCATGAGTCATTTTTGGACTTTCTACTTTATTCATTGGCTCCAAGGTTGGCATGAATGTCATTTAAATTCCTAATTTAATCAAAATTAAAGTGTATTCTAAACTTAAAGCTCTGCTTAAGTCATATAAATAAATACATAGTCATATAGAGTATTAACAACCCCAATTTTCTTTTAACAAAACTTTTATTGGAAGGAAAACAATATGGCATATACATGAGTAAAACCATACACACATCATACCAATGAAGTCATTGCATGGTCAAAAGTAAGACATAACACAGCCACGTAGGGGTGGATAAGAACATTTAGAGACAAATAAGCATTGTGGCAGGATGTGCACCTGCCACTCTTTAAAATGGTGGTTTACGCCAGATATTGTAGGAAGCAAGCACACTAATGGCATAGGTGTGTGCTGGCTTCAAATGAGAGCCAGGGATAGTTTAGAGCCCTACCCACTTTAGGGGGTAAGTGTGTGAAGGGAGCCATGAGAGGTGCTGGTATGCACCATGGTATCCAGTTTGGGACAAAGCAAGGCTCAAGCCTAAGAGAGAGTCCATGAGGGACAGAGCAGTTAGGAAGCTGTAGAGAGGATCCATGAGGGACAGAACAGCTAGGAAGCTTGAAGGAAACTGCAGAGCTGAAGTGCAGCATCTGTGCATTAACACTGGGATGTGTTTCGTGGTCAGGAGGACCAAAAAAGTACAAATGGTCCAGAAGACCCTGAAGAGGTACTAGGAGCAGTAAAGCTTGAATAAAGGGGCATGCTGGGAACTCTGATGTAAGTGGGGGCTCTGGTTAACAGAGACCCCCTTCTATCAGAGTTCTCCTGTACATCAGAGACTGCAACATTCCCTCTTACATCAGAGTTCCCTCTGTACATCAGTGTTCCCCCCAACATTAGAGTCCTCAGGGTTCACCTTTACATCAGAGTCTGCAGAGTCCCCCTTACAGTGTAAGAGAACTCTGCAAGTTCAGATGTAGAAGGGAACTCTGCAGATTAAGATGTAAAGGGGAAATTTGTGGGTGTCACGTACCTTGTGGCAGAGCCTAATGTGCAGAAGGAGACCTCTCATACAGCCCTGGCTCAGGGACCACTGGACAGTGGTTGCGAGAGCGCAGTGAGGTAGGAGTGCCTGCGAGATCCTCCATTTACGGCAAAGACGTGTGGCCAATGAGTCACCAGACTAGACTGGATCATTGAGCAGCAGATGACAGCAGGAACGGCAGGTGCAGACATGCAGGACAGTGTCACCAGGCACCGAACCAAGCATGAAAGCTAGAAGACTGGAACGGGGTCAGACAAGCCGGATGGGTCACCAATAATCAGACATGGCATAAACAGCAGGCAGAGAATAGTCAGTATGCAGGCAAAGGTTGGCAACAGGATATCAGGCAGAACAACAAGTATAACAAGGAAAGCCAAAGTCAGGACTGGAGATAAGCAAGCGTGCTCAAAAAAGCCGGGTCAATACAGGAATCATACAGACACAGTAACAGAACTCAGGTAAAGCTGCAGACCAAACAAATATAAAGAGATTTCCAAGCTCAAACTTACCAACCACCCAGTGACCAACCGAACTGACCTATCTAACAATATGCAACAGCGGTTTAGTTGCACACATTTGCGAATACATGCATAAGCTGCAGGCCTCACCAAGGCACCCTTTTTCCTGCAGTCCCTAACTACTGAAAGTCTCCATCTTGGAAGCACATGCATTTATAATGAATAGGTAGGGGACAGATGAGCCTGGAAGGAGCCCCCCTCCTTAAAAGTACAGGGTCACACTGAACGCTGTCCTTATATAGGCCATTTTGGCACCACTGTTAAACTGCTAATGCGCGGGTTCACATCTGATGAATATTTGTGCTCATGCACACATTTTGTGCAGCAGGTAACCACAGCACTGCGCATGCACACCTGCCTTCTTCTGGGATGTCCCTGACAGCGGGTTCAGATGTAAAGGGAAACTGTGCAGATTCAGATGTAAAGGGAAACTAGTAAAGGGGAACTAGTGGGGGAACTGTATAGACGTAATCTGTATAATTAGAGATGTTTGTGAAAACAACATTTGCCATGAGCTGCTAAAGTGTTTGGGTTTGGTTTGAAGAGAAGATGGCAACCCTACCCAAGGCGGCAGGAAGAGGGCCCACTACAGAACATGTGAAAGGTTCCCATTGCGGGACCATTATAAAGGACCCCACAATGGGAGTACAGGGACCCAAGCTCAGAGAGAAGGGCACTGAAGGTTATAGTTACGCCTCTGCTTTAAGGTAAGTATTAGTCAGCTCTACATGTTGGGTTACTTGATTTTGCAAAAGGGGAACAGTAAACAGCACGCTTAGAGACCACATTAAAGAGGAAGTAAAGGCACTTTAAAAAAAAATGCAACCTGCAAGGCAAAGGCATAATGAGCTAGTATGCATAGCATACTAGCTCATTATGAATAACTTACCTGAGAACGAAGCCCCCGAAGCGGTCCTCCTTCTTCATCTTCACCGCTGCAAGGTATCCCGGAGTGACTTCCGGGTCTCGCTGCTCCGGCGCTGTGATTCGCCGGAGCCACGATGACGTCACTCTCGCGCATGCGCACAGGAACCGATACGAACGGCATATCACCGTGATCTGCGGCCTGCTCAGTGCACCCGCGCACCGCTGTCTACGCCACGTGCGCCGTAGACAGCGGTGCCTGTCTTTTTGTAAATATCTCCTAAACCGTATAGGTTTAGGAGATATTTCTTGGACCTACAGGTAAGCCTTAATCTAGACTTACCTGTAGGTCAAAGTGGTTTGTAAGGGTTTACAACCACTTTAAGTAGCATTATATAGCTAAAACCATATTTTTGTAGATGTTTTATGTAAATGTCTTGTAAAAAATGACACTACCAAAAGTATCGGGATGCCTGCCTTTACACACACGTGAACTTTAACGGCATCCCAGTCTTAGTTGGCCCACCCTTTACAACTATAACAGCTTCAACTCTTCTGGGAAGGCTGTCCACAAGGTTTAGGAGTGTGTCTATGGTACCCACCCAAAACACACTCATCCGTGTCTTTATGGACCTTGTTTGTGCACTGGTGTCGTGTGTGTCAGTCATGTTGGAACAGGAAGGGGCCATCCCAAAACCGTTCCCACAGAGTTGGGAGCATGAAATTGTCCAAAATGTTTTGGTATGCTGACACCTTAAGAGTTCTCTTCATTGGAACTATGGGCCCAAGCCCGCCAAAACCCTAAAAAACAACCCCACACCATAATCCCCCCACCTCCATCAAATTTATTGGACCAGTGCACAAAGCAAGGTCCATAAATATATGGATGTGCAAGTTTGGGGTGGGGGATCTTGGCTGGCCTGCACAGAGTCCTGACCAGTGGCAGCTGGTGCTCAAAATTTTTGGGGGGGCGCAAACAAACTGAAAAATTCCGAAAAAAAAGCCCCATCAAAATGCAGCCACTGTGCCCATTAAAACGCAGCCGCTGTGCCCATTAAAACGCAGCCGCTGTGCCCATTAAAACGCAGCCACTTTGCCCAGTAAGTATAATAAGACATAAGTAATATGCAGTGTGAGGCAAGCTTTATTTCCTGTAGCCAAGAGACCTTAAAGTGTAATGGGGCCATTTATAAATTAAAATAGAATCTCTCAAGCAATCCTCCTTTTTTTAAGTCCTCCAAATTGCACAGATACAGTGTAAAGCAGATACAGGTACATTGCATTTTACTTTCTTTGTATGTTTCTCAGTAAATTTTGTGCCACTCACTGTGTGTTCCTGTTGCATTCTGAATCATTTAAAATAAAGTGAAAAACCATCAACTGCATAGAGCCTGAGAGCAAGATTTCCTTGTGACTCAAAATGAAGCTGTCCCTGCAAATAAGACCCTGTATCTCCTACTGCTGATCTCTGTGCCCCAAGTGCTGCCACTGTGCCCCCCGCCCGGCACTTACCTTTTATCGGGTGACGGCGGCAACGGTGTCCTCTATTTCTTCTCCTGCCCGCTCCTCCTCTCATTCTCTGCTATGATTGGATGCCTGATAGGCACCCAATCACAGCGCCTGTCGTTTCAGCCAATCAGGGCACAGGTAACACAGACCTGTGCACCTGATTGGCTAAGGGGCGGTACAATGTTAGCAAAGCGAATTCCTTTGGTTTGCTAAAATACTGCTGAGTGACAAGGAACACACAGCGTTGCGCCCGCTTCTCACTGTTTTGGACGCCTATTAGAGCTCTAATCAGGTGATTCCAAAAAACACCCCCACCGCTGTAATTCAGGTGCCCCATGACTGAAAAGGGGCCAAGCACCTGAATAGGGGGTGTCAGCAGCAACCATAGATAGATTCATGCAATGCATGAATCTATCTATGGTGATTAGAGAGTGACAGGAGAGTGGGGGTGGCGCTCCTGCGCCCTTTATGGACACACCGCCACTGGTCCTGACCCCCAACCCAATAGAACACCTTTGGGATGAATTGGAGCAGAGACTGCAAGCCAGATCTTCTTGTCCACATCAGTGCCCGACCTTACAAATGCACTTCTGGAAGAATGGTCAAACATTCCCATAGACACACTCCTAAACCTTGTGGACAGCCTTCCCAGAAAAGTTAAAGCTGTTATAGCTGCAAAGGGTGGGCTAACTCAATATTGAACCCTACGGACTAAGATGATGCCATTAAAGTCCATGTGTGTGTAAAGGCAGGTGTCCCATTACTTTTGGTAATATAGTGTATGTGTATCTACTAATAACCCAGAAAATAACCCGTAGATGAACCAAATATAGCTAATATATCTCATACAAATGTACAGTCTCACTGGCAGCCCTAATTTTGTTAAATGTTCAAATAGTATCCAAGGCTACTGTAAATCAGTGATTCCTGGGCTGCAACTGAACAAGCATATGCAGATGTCAGCAAACTCTGATGGTTCTTATGGTAGCCTCTCAGGTGCAGAGTTAAATATATCTGGTATAAAGACTATTGTGTTGCATTAAGAAAGAGTTGTGCATAAGCTGCATACACACTATACAATTTTCTTTAGATTGTTTTGTTTAGATTTACCAAAACCATATAATATGAGGTCAAACCTTAACACTTTCAGTTTGTATGCAATCAGGCAGGCCCTTGCACTACATGGTTTTGGTAAACCAAACAACAAAAGTGTGTATCTAGCTTTAGTCATTGCTTTGCACAAAGATTGGACAAACAATGCGGTGTTAAAATAATGCCTGACTTACCAATGAAAAAATCACAAATGGCCAGGTTGAGAAGGAAAAAATTACTCTGCGTTCTGAGCCTTTTGTCTACAATGAATGCTAACATAACTAGAATGTTACCAAAAATTGTAAGTAAAATGAATAAAGATAAGAAAAGTATTATAAATATGGTTTTCATGTCAGATTGAAATTGTACTTCCAAATCTTCAGTGACATTAAGAATCAGTAAAGTTACATGAGTTGCATTGTTCAGATAATTAGCGTTCTGAATTTGCATTCTCTAACACCCTAACCAATGAAAATCCACATAAAGCAGTTTCATATACTGTTCTAATCTATACAGTTCTGTAGAATTCGATAGAGAGCATCTTCCTATCCACCTACAGTAACCAGCAACACTAATGTCTGTCCTGTATTCCTATTCGCAGCAGTTTTTATTTTTCTAGGAAACTCCCAAGGCGCAATTACTATTTAAATTTACTGGTACATTTACAATAAATAGAAAGAACCTTTTAACTGGTTTCCCTATGGAAGAGCAATTAACTTTTGGTAACGATTAACTATTCATGTATAGTAAAGTAAAAATGTAAGAGATGCCTTTTATCTGGTTAAATGGGACCTTGAAGAAATAGGCATACCCTGAAAATCTTGCTCTACAAAATTGTATGTTGGTGCAAATAAAAAAGTATCAATTGTTTATGTGGTTAACTAAATATTTAGAGCTTCAAGCTTTCAAAAACAATTAGTGTTTTTTTCAAGTATGGTTTCATACAAACAACTGAAGAATCATACGTATATAAACACACAAGTACAGTAGACATTAAATAATATGGATCGATAATCCCACAGCAAACAAGGACATTTTGATGCAGATGAAGTGATGTGACCTCCTTCTCCGTTGAGCGGCTTGCAATCTACTGTAGAGCCTTGGATTATCTTGTGTGCCTCCCTGCCGGATGTCACAGACCAGCACACCTTAAAATGGTTGGTGCAAAATTATGCAACAGGCAACAGAGTTTCTTCCCATGGGGTCTATAACTTGCCTTGAAACTTGTTTGTTGATTTTTACTCTTGTGTCAGACGTGAACCCTGTTCTCAGGTTGAAAGTTGGCATGTGGAGGATCTGATTTCTTGTTTTACCCAAGACCAGTCTCCTCCGACAGATGTCACTTACACATTCAAATCCATGATGTCAATGTGTCCCCCAGCTCTTCAGTGGGGGCAAGGGCCCATAGGATTAGTTGGTCCCCTGAGGGTACGGGCAAACATAATGTAGTAAGGTGAGTGACCTGCTGCCATGTTTTCTGCATGCTTTTACTTTCAGACCACTTCAGCCAAGTAGTAGGTACATCTCCCTTGCTTCTTCTGGGCTAGGCCCCTTAATATCTGGATGAGGGTGCAGTTGAACCTCTTGCACATCCCATTACCTTGTGGATGTTACAGGCCAATATGTTTCTTGAGAAAGGCGGGTGTTGTGTGTTAAATTTTTGTATAAAAGGCCGATGTAGTGTGTTGAATTTCTGTATAAACTTATTTTCCCATTATTTCCTCTCCCTCTGAAGTTCCCTATTAGAGCAGAGATCCTCAGTTCCTCAATATTGTGGTCAGGTATGCAGAAATGTTGTGCCATGGCAAGCTCAATCCTGCTGTTGTTAATAGTAAATCTATGGTGCTGTAGTTCACCTGACCAGCGTTTGTCCTGTTTCATCCACATAGAAATTTATGGTGGGTCATTGCACAGCTATAATCATATACAGTGAAACCTTGGATTAAGAGTAACTTGGTTTGAGAGCATTTTGCAAGGCAAGCTACATTTTTTATAAATAAAGCGATGTCTGTCAGAAACCATGAAATCAGACCGAGACAGAAGTACAGTTAAATCACACTTGTTTAATAAATAAAGTAAAAAGAACAAACGTAGTCAAAACATAGCCAAATTTCAGTAACTGGAAAGGAGAGTAACCCAGAAGTCAGGGATCAAAGTAGTGGAACAGCAAGCAGGATTTGGAGCCAGAAGGGATGTCAGCAAAGCCAGTCTTTAAACAGGACCGCAGGAGATGTTTCTTGTGATGTTGACCAAGGTGAAGGCAGAGCTCCTCTGGATTGGACGGCTTAAGTAGGCAGGACTGATGAGCAGGATATCAACAACAGCTGAGTAACTGTGGAGAGTGAAGGGCGCTGGCAATTAGCCGACGGCTGAGTGGCCAGCTCAGAGAAGGAAGGGCTGAGCCAAGCCTTGACAATGTCTTGATATACAGGTAGTGTCATGCCACGCTGAGTATAAAAGAGAAGAGAGGCGGTTCTAAGTGTAGCAATATGGTTACATTTATTGAAGGTACAACATTTAGCAACATATTTCTACACTTAAAGGTGCTTCTCTTCTCTTTAATACTCTGTAGCTCCTGCTGGATTTTTCTTCTAATACCCTTGTGGAGGCTTCCATTTGTGGATAGACATTTTATGGTTACACAACCTATCACATTGCTATAATCTTTTTATATGGACTATAAACTGAAGTACCTATGAATAAATGGTTGTGAAACAAATCAATTGAGTTTCCATCATTTCTCATGGGGAAATTTGCTTTGATATACAAGTGCTTTGGATTACAAGCATGTTTCTGGAACAAATTATGCTCGCAATGTAAGGTTTTACTGTATACCTTATTGGAGGACCAGCATGAAAATGTTTCCCTAAACCCTGGGTACCTGATGCAACTGTGGTACCTGAAAACATGGAGATGTGCCATTCTCAGATGGATTTTTAAGGTGTCATGGACAATTACTTGCTTTAGGTTGGGTAGCTACCTAAAAGATATGAGGGGAGGGTCCAGGTATATATCATGTAGACCTTGTAGATCTTTATGCAGTATTGGTTGGGGTTACTTTATGATTATGCACAGAATCTGAAGCTGTGGGTCGTAAGTGACCACCAAGGTTACATGGGTTTCTCCCTTGGGAGGTTAATATTTCAGAAGCTTTTCCTTGGGAAACCTTCTGCAATATAATTTTACATTCCTACTACTCATGGCCAACAGGATACAACACTCTACTACTATTATTGTATAGTAATAAATCATTTATATATGGTAACACTAAGTGGCATCCAAAAATACATAAAGTAAAGAAGGGGTAAACAGCATGAAGGATGTAAAAATGATAGCATTAGCCTAAATTAAAAGATGGCAAAATGGTTCATAAGCAAACTTATTACATGTAAATGCATACAAATTGACACATGCTCTAAAAACTATTTCTAGTAATATTGGGTCCAATCTCAGATCTTGCTGCGGTCACCAGAATGTGATGATTGCGCACTCAGCCACACCCTGCACAGAGATTTTCCATCTTGCAAGATAACAATCTAAGCACCAGCAGTCCGAGTGTGATTGTCACTGGGATTGGTTAATTCTGAATATAGGCAGGTTTCCTACTGTATGTGTAGTCAGCAGCTGAATGCCTAGGTCAGGGGGAAGGGGTTAATGTTTCTTTCCCTGGTAGGTTCATGGGCTTTCGCTGGGGATCAGCCTCCCTCCCCTGTTCTATAAAAGGGAAAAGGTTCAGATCCTACGGGGGCTCCAGGGAACACTTGGGAAAACACATGAGGGACCTGCGCTAAAGACTCGCTGGAACCTATGTTCTGCTCTGAAACACAGATTTGCCACAAGAATTCTGGAACCAGGACTTCTCTGTTAGAGCACTGCCAAATTTGAACTTTCCTTTAAGAGACGTCACCTGTGCAAGTAACCTGGGGCAGCCACAGTAAGACCTGGTTCACACAGGGACTTAGCTGCCTGACAAGTCGCGTTCCGTTCTGTACTATGGAACCATTCTAATAGGAGCGACTCAAGACGCTCCGACTTAGAAAAAGGTTCCTGTACTACTTTTGGGACGACTTCAGGTGACTTGCATCGACTTCTATACAGAAATCATTTTGCAAGTTGCCGATGAAGTCATGTGCAGGTCTTCTCTGTGAGTCGCGCTGCAAGTCGTGCTACCCCTGTGTGAACTGGTTCTTAGGCTCAGTTAGGAACTAAATGTTATTACATGTTATTATATGTTGCCAAGTTCACAGTAAACAATGATCCAACTGCTCTGAGCCTGGTCTGAAGTTATTCAAAAGGTTGCATTTGAGGTCTAGGCATACTGCAACTACAATAAAGGGTACAGTATGTGCATAGTTGCCAACGGTCCTGAATTTCCCGGGACATTCCCGGGATTAGGACATTTGTCCCAAATTAATTTTGTCCCAGGAAATGTCCCGGGAAATTCGGTTTGTCCAGGGAAATTCAAATTTCCCGTTTTTCGCCGCCGGCTGCTAGAGGTCCGCGGCCGGTGGAGATAATGTCTCCACCGGCCGTCATTTTTAAGAAGACCAGAAGCTGGTCTTCAATAGAGAACCTGTGGCACCGCCCACCCCCGCTGCCAGTGTGTGTTTGTGAAGAGCAGTGGGTGGCGCCACAGTTCAAATTCTCCACGCGACAACGACGGGATGTCGGGAGTCAGTCAGTGGTATGTCGGGGACCAGTGTCTGCGGATGTCAGAGGGGGCCAGTGTCTGCGGATGTCAGAGGGGGCCAGTGTCTGCGGATGTCAGAGGGGGCCAGTGTCTGCGGATGTCAGAGGGGGCCAGTCTGTCTGGATGTCAGAGGGGGCCAGTCTGTCTGGATGTCAGAGGGGGCCAGTCTGTCTGGATGTCAGGGGGGCACAGTCAGAGTCTGGATGTCAGAGGGGCACCAGATGTTAGGAGGACTGATGGGGACACCAGATGTAAGGAGGGGCTCCGCTGATGGACACCAGATGTGAGGAAGGCTGCTCTGATGGGGCACCTGATGTAAGGAGGGACTCTGCTGGGGGCACCTGATGGCATCTGGTGGCAGGCAACGTGGCTAGTGACGTGCTCATGGCTCCCACTGATTCTGCATTATGGTGAGTTGAATAATTTCATTTCATATTACAATGTAATAATAGAAATAATGCGCTTCAATCATCCTAACACCATAACAATCATGGCGCCGGGATGATTGAAGCGCTAACACCAGGTATTTGGAGTATCTTTATCTGCTGATTGTCAAACTCTGGAAAACACATTGCTATTGTGGTGTAGGATCGGGGGGCTGCTGTCCCTCCATCCCTCCACCCTCCTTTCCCTTTCCCTCTCCATCCCGCATTCATCTCAGACACTAACCACACCCCTTTGAGCCACGCCCCATGTAAGCCACGCCCACTATTTTACATAAACCACGCCCATATTTTGCTGCGGTGTGCTACTTGCGCCGCATTTTCACCTTTTCCTATGCCACACTTATAGCCACATGCCCCGCCCCCTAATTATAATCGAACTCCGCCCTACTGCCAAAAAAGTGTCCCGAAATTTTTTTTTTTACAATAATTTTTTTTACAATGTTGGCAACTATGTATGTGTAATAATTTTTTTTACAATGTTGGCAACTATGTATGTGTAACACAGTAGTGTAAAGCACAAAGCAAAATACTTTTAAAAAAAATCTTAAATTAGTAGGTCACATGACTGCTTCTATTCTGCTCAGTACAACCTATATCAGGGGCTGTGCTAAGCCAAAGCACATCACAATTCCTGGTGAGGCTTTCTCCCTCCAGGCCATAAAGAGCAGGCTTTGCTTTTGTGGTGTTGCAGCTCGGAAGATTACGCCCATACACCGTAAACTGTGAATACACATAATTACTTGATAGAGGAAGGGGAGCATGTGCATTGTGGTGGGAACACTGCGGAGGCTCTATGATCAGTAGATTGTTGGCACCAGGAAGAGGTGAGGGCTTAGAAAAACAAGAGTCACAAATTGGTTATAAAAATTATTGGGAAGGTATTACTGTTTTGTTTTTAGTTGTACAAGCATTTTTGGGATCATTGCAGAAAATCTGTGAAAAATAAAGTGGGGAGTTTAACCACTTCAGCCCCAGAGGATTTGGCTGGCGAAAGACCAGAGCACTTTTTGCGATTCGGCACTACGTCGCTTTAACTGCCAATTGCGCTGTCATGCGACGTGGCTCCCAAACAAAATTGACGTCCTTTTTTCCATACAAACTTTATTACTATGGTGGACACATCGGACACTGTTGACGCTATTTTGAGACCATTCACATTTATACAGCGATCAGTGCGATTAAAAATGCATTGATTACTGTGTAAATGTGACTGGCAGTGAAGGGGTTAACAATAGGTGGACCTGTAGGGGTTAAGTATGCCCTAGGGAGTGATTCTAACTGTATATATGTCAGCCCCCCACACACCTGTATAAATGCCAGCCCCCACACACCTGTACACAGTGGCAGCTGGTGCTCAAAAAATTTCAGGGGGGGGGGGAACAAACTGAAAAATTCTGAAAAAAAAAATGTCAAGTGCAGTATCAATGTACCCATCTAACGCAGCCACTGTGCCCATTAATTGCATCCACTGTGCCCCATCAATGCAGCCACTGTGCCCATCAATTACAGCCACTGTGCCCGTCAATTGCAGCCACTGTGCCCATCAAATACAGCCAGTGTGCCCATCAAATGCTGCCACTGTGCCATCAATTGCTGCCACTGTGCCCATCAAATGCTGCACTGTGCTCATCAAATACCACCACTGTGCCCATCAAATACAGCCACTGTGCCCATTTAAAATTGAACACTGTGACCCCCCGCCCGCTCTCTGCCCAACACTTACGCTATCTCGGTGGGGCAGCGGGTGACGGTGGTGAGCTGTGTCCTCCATGTGTCCCCTCTCCTCCTCCTGATAGGCATCCAATCACAGTGCCTGTCGTTTTAGCCAATCAGGTACGGGTAACACATCCATGGTTCCTGATTGGTGGAAGGCGGTTCAGTGTTAGAGCAGTGGATATTAATTTGCAGTTCTAATACACCCTAGTGAACTGCAAGCGCAATAATCTTTTTTGAAGCCTATTAGAGCCTATGGCTCTAATCAGGTGCTTCAAAAACACACGCCCGCTGCTGTAATTCAGGCGACCGGCCGCCTGCATATGGGGTGGCTACAGCAGCCATGGATAGATTCATGAAATGCAATGCATCAATCTATCCATGATACATAGAGGTGGGTGGCTGGACCTTAATGGGTGCACCACCACTGCCTGTATATATGCCAGCCCCCCACACACACCTGTATATATATGTCAGCCCCACACATACACAAATTTGTAAACACACAAAGCTCTAGCCCCTCCCTGTACACAAATAGCCCACGAGGGGTGCACATGCACATAATAGCCAGAGGTGGCAGTAAAGAGCTTGATGTCTGAGCTCAATGCTACAGAGAGCACACTCTGTGAGATCGTTTCCCCTTCACCCCTCCTGCCTTCTTCTGGCCGGGCGGGTCCCTCGGCCCTGGGGCCCCTTACAGTTGTAACAGCTGTACCCCCTGATGGTGGCCCTGCCTGGGTCCCACTGGTCTCTGACAATTCTGTGCTGATGGCATTGCTGGACATCTTTGGATTTTGAAAGAAAGTAAGCATGATGTGTCTTTCCTTGGCCGACCACTGCATCTACAATCCTCAACATTGCCTGTTTTTTTGTTTTTCTTCTAAGGCCGCGTACACACGGGCGGATTGTCTGGCCAACTAAGTTCGTCAGACAATCCGGCAGACAGTCCGTCCAAATTTTGAATGAACGGACTTGACCACACACGATGAGCAGACAGTCCGCTGAAAGCGTGCGTGATGACGTGTACAGCACGTACGACGGGACTAGAAAAACGACGTCCTATACACTGCAATGCAACCTTCGGCCGTGTAAATCCTTTCTGAGCATGCGCCATACTTAGTTCGTCCAACTTGCCTACACACGAGCGGACTGTCTGCTGAAACCAAGTTTGGACGGACAAAACCAAGTTTGAACGGACTGTATTACGGAAATTCCGTAAGACTTTGTTCGTCAGACAGTCCGCTGAAAAAGTCCGCTGAAGCCCACACATGAGCGGATTGTCCGCTGAAACGTGTTTCAGCGAACTAAGTTGGGCAGGCAATCCGCCCGTGTGTACGCGGCCTCAGGCTTCATGTACATGGGACATTTTAAAATCTCTCCTGAACGATGAACATTGGCAGCTAGTAACCATCGTTTAAAAACATCCTCTGTGCCACGTTTACCTGCCACATTTAGCCGCTTTTGCATTTAGAAGCGTTTTTTACATTGTGAATGGTCAGAAATATATCTCCATTAAAAAAAACACCTATAAATGAAACACGGCTAAACATGAGTTACCGTGTTTACACGCATTTACAAGCTGTTACAGGCATTTGGCATTTCAAATGTCTCTGAACATCCGTCCTGAAGGCATTTTTTTGCTTTCCAAACTTTTCCTCTCCCTCTGTCTGACATTGTGTTTTTAGCATTACCTCAATTGAAATCAGAGTAACAATACTGATTAGTCAATATTCTTATGGAGATAAAATTATATTCTCCAATATAGTTTTATGCTATTATAATTGTAACTACTTGGGGAATGGATCCTTGCAGCAGCTGGCCTTGTTTTTCTGGCAGCTAATTGCACTTATTAAGATACTTATCAGTGCATATCATCCTTGTAGAATTCAGCAATTTAGCCATTTTAAATGCAATTACTATGTGGGTGTGGATGTTATAGAATGAAAGTAAAATGTACAGTATACCTGAACTTTAACAATGTGTAGCACACCACTAGGGATGAGTCGAGCACCACCTGGTTCGGTTCGCACCAAAACCTGTGAACGGACCGAAAATTTGCGCAAACTTTAGAACCTCATTAAAGTCTATGGGACTCAAACGTTCAAAATAAAAAGTGCTAATTTTAAAGGCTAATATGCAAGTTATTGTCCTAAAAAGGGTTTTGGGACCCGGCTCCTGCCCCAGGGGACATGTATCAATGCAAAAAAGTTTTAAAAACTGCAGTTTTTTTTGGGAGCACTGATTTTAATGATGCTTAAAGTGAAATATTCCTTTAAATATCGTGCCTGGGGGGTGTCTATAGTATGCCTGTGAAGTGGCACGTGTTTCCCGTGTTTAGAACAGTCCCTGCACAAAATGACATTTCTAACAGAAAAAAAGTCATTTAAAACTGCTTGCGGTTTTAATGTAATGTCTGGTTCCAGCAATATGGATGAAAATCATTGAGAAAAATGGCATGGTAGTCCATTACCAGCCCCATTGGGTCTTGTAAGGGGAACCCCGTACCCAAATAAAAAAAAGGAAAGGCGTGGGGCCCCAGGCCCTATATATTCAGAATAGCAGTATACAGGCGGTGCAAACAAGACAGGGACTGTGTAGGTTTGTTGTTAAGTAGAATCTGTTTGTAATTTTAAACTGGTACATTTTTAAAGTGTAGCTCCAGTCAAAAAATCTATTTTTAAGATTTTTTGAAAACATAGGGAAGGGTTATCACCCCTGGAACATTTTTTTTTCCGTCTGTGCACCTCTTCAGAAGATTTCACCTCACTTTCTGTCCCAGTGATCAATGTTTTTTGAAAATTTGGTGTTTTTAGTAAAACAAGGATTGGGATAAAGCATCAGTGGAGAGGAGACATGTTTTTCCCATATCAACTCTTACAGGAGAGAATTTCACTTCCTGGGGGTAGATTTCATCTCACTTCCTGTTGTCTCCCTCCATTTGCAAGTAGGAGACATTTGTAAGTTGGATGTCTGAAAGTAGGGGCCTGCCCTATAAGCTCTGCAGGAATATGGGCCTAAGGTGTTGGTGTTGCCACAAGTTAACACTGTAAGCTCTCAAAGTGACTCTTGGTGGGCGCTGGAGCGCCCTGCTGTGAACTATTATATCAAGAATTGTAATTGCATGTGATTGTTGAACAGTGGTAGAAGAATTCAGCAATTTAGCCATCTTAAATGCAATTACTATGTGGGTGTGGATGTTATAGAATGAAAGTAAAATGTACAGTATACCTGAATTTTAACAATGTGTAGCACACCACTAGGGATGAGTCGAACACCACCTGGTTCGGTTCGCACCAGAACCTGTGAACGGACCGAAAATTTGCGCAAACTTTAGAACCTCATTAAAGTCTATGGGACTCAAACGTTCAAAATCAAAAGTGCTAATTTTAAAGGCTAATATGCAAGTTATTGTCCTAAAAAGGGTTTGGGGACCCGGCTCCTGCCCCAGGGGACATGTATCAATGCAAAAAAGTTTTAAAAACTGCAGTATTTTTGGGAGCACTGATTTTAATGATGCTTAAAGTGAAATATTCATTTAAATATCGTGCCTGGGGGGTGTCTATAGTATGCCTGTGAAGTGGCACGTGTTTCCCGTGTTTAGAACAGTCCCTGCACAAAATGACATTTCTAACAGAAAGAAAAGTCATTTAAAACTGCAATATGGATGAAAATCATTGAGAAAAATGGCATGGGTAGTCCATTACCAGCCCCTTTGGGTCTTGTAAGGGGAACCCCGTACCCAAATAAAAAAAAGGAAAGGCGTGGGGCCCCAGGCCCTATATATTCAGAACAGCAGTATACAGGCGGTGCAAACAAGACAGGGACTGTGTAGGTTTGTTGTTAAGTAGAATCTGTTTGTAATTTTAAACTGGTACATTTTTAAAGTGTAGCTCCAGTCAAAAAATCTATTTTTAAGATTTTTGGAAAACATAGGGAAGGGTTATCACCCCAGGAACATTTTTTTCCCGTCTGTGCACCTCTTCAGAAGATTTCACCTCACTTTCTGTCCCAGTGACCAATGTTTTTTGAAAATTTGGTGTTTTTAGTAAAACAAGGATTGGGATAAAGCATCACTGGAGAGGAGACACACGTTTTTCCCATATCAACTCTTACAGGAGAGAATTTCACTTCCTGGGGGTAGATTTCATCTCACTTCCTGTTGTCTCCTTCCATTTGCAAGTAGGAGACATTTGTAAGTTGGATGTCTGAAAGTAGGGGCCTGACCTATAAGCTCTGCAGGAATTTGGGCCTAAGGTGTTGGTGTTGCCACAAGTTAACACTGTAAGCCCTCAAAGTGACTCTTGGTGGGCGCTGGAGCGCCCTGCTGTGAACTATTATATCAAGAATTGTAATTGCATGCGATTGTTGAACAGTGGTAGAAAAATTGGGCCTTTGGTGGTTGTGGTGGTGGTGCTGGTGCCACAACACTGTAAGTCCTCACAGTTACTCTCGGTGGGCGCTGGAACGGGCCCTGCTGTGAAATATTATATCATAAAATTGTAATTACATGCACCTGTTAAACAGAGGCTGAAAAATTGGGCCTTGGGCACTGGTGCCATAACACTGCAACACCTCACAGAAACTCTAGTTGGAGAGCAGGAATGAGCCCTGCTGCAAAGTATTGCATCACAAATTGTAATTACACACCTCTGTTAAAAAGGGTCTGAAAAATTGGGCTTTAGCCACTGGTGCTGGTGCCACGACACTGCAACCCCTCACAAATACACTCTAGTTGGAGCGCAGGAATGAGCCCTCCTGCAAAGTATTGCATCAAAAATTGTAATTACACGCCCCTGTTAAACAGGGGCAGAAAAATTGGGCCTTAGGCACTGGTGCTACAATACTGCAACACATCACAGAAACTCTAGTTGGAGAGCAAGAATGAGCCCTGCTGCAAAGTATTGCATCAAAAATTGTAATTACACGCCCCTGTTAAACAGGGGCTGAAAAATTGGGCCTTAGGCACTGGTGCTGGTGCCACAACACTGCAACCACTCACAAATATTGTAGTTTAGCGCAGCAACAAACTCTCCTGCAAAATATTGCAGCAAAAATTTTAATTACACGCCCCTGTTAAACAGGGGCAGAAAAATTGGGCCTTAGGCACTGGTGCTGGTGCCACGACACTGCAACCTCTCACAGATACTCTAGTTGGAGCGCAGGAATGAGCCCTGCTAAAATGTATTGCATCAAAAATTTTAATTACACGCCCCTGTTAAACAGGGGCTGAAAAATAGGGGCCTCGTGGCCTCCTCAAATGGTGACAGGACAGTCAGTGCATGCAATGCATGCATGGCCCACTGGCGTGGGGGAAAAAAAGGAGCTCCCCTGACTCTGTCCTGGTGCCGTAGTCACACAGGTACTCATTGATGGCCCTCTGCTGCATGTGCAGCCTCTGCAGCATGCCCAACGTTGAGTTCCACCTGGTGGGCATGTCACAGATTAGGCGGTTCTTGGGCAGGTTCAATTCCTTTTGGAGCTCAGCCAGCTGAGCACTGGCAGAAATGCACACAAACTTTCCTGGCCTGCCTCAGTACATCCTGTAAACCTGGGTACCTGCCCAAGAACTGCTGCACCACCAAGTAAAGGATGTGAGCAACACAGGGCACATGGGTCAGTTGTCCCTGTCGGAGGGCGGAGAGGAGGTTGGTGCCATTGTCGTGCACCACCATTCCTGGCTTAAGCTGGCATGGCGTCAACCACCTCTCAGCCTGTCCGGCAGAGCTGACAGAATATCTGCCCCAGTGTGGCTCCTGTCCCCCAAGCACACCAGCGCAAGCACGGCATGGCATCTTTTTGCCTGCGTACTTGCGTAGCCCCTTGAATGCCTACGGAGCACCGCTGGTTCCAAGCACAAAGCACAGGAAGAGGCCATGGAGGAAGAAGAAGAGGAGGGGGTGGAGGAGAGAGGTGTGTCACAACCAGTAGTAGCATTTTGGAGGCGTGGTGGCGGAACAACCTCCAACACTACTGCACCTTGTCCTGTATCCTTCCCAGCTGCCAGAAGAGTCATCCAATGCGCAGTGAAAGATAGCCATGCCTGCTGGACCATGAGTCAGTGGTTATATGCACCTTACCTCTGACCGCCCTGTCCAGCGAGGCATGGACATTGCCTTCCACATGCCGGTAGAGAGCTGGAATTGCCTTCCAAAAGTGGCGTTTGGGAACCTGCCACTGAGGAACCGCACATTGCACAAACTCACGGAAGGAGGCTGAGTCTACCAACTGAAAAGGCAGCAGTTGAAGTGTTAGCAATTTAGCTAAGCTAGCATTCAACCGCTGGGCATGTGGATGGCTGGGAGTGAACTTCTTTTGACGGTCCAGCAGCTGGGGCAGGAAATTTGCCTGCTACAATCGGACGTCCGTGTACCGCTAGCAGATTGCCCGCAAGTACTTGGCTGTGACGCACCTAATTCTACACCTTCATTCCTCTCAGTGCAGGTTTCAGAGAGGACTGAAGGTATAGTGGGGTTGGAGATCCCAGCTGAAGAGGAGCAAGGAGAGGTCCGCTTTGTTCTTTGGTGTGGGTCTTTAAGGTACGCTTGCCAACAAACTGCATGGCAGGTCAACATATGTCTGGTCAAGCATGTGGTGCCCAAGCGGCTGATGTTTTGGCCACGCGAGATATGCTTGAGACATATGTTGCAAATAGCAGCGGTGCGATCTGATGCACACCAAAGAACTTTTGGAATAACGTGTAGAGGCAGCGTCCTGCACAGGCGGAGCTCTGCAGTGTGATTCAGTCGGTGTGCTGCCCTTAAGCTGGACCCTGGAGGGCATCCTTCCTCATTGGAAATGTGCTTCCTCCTCCTCTCTCCTATCAGGTACCCACGTGGAGTCAGTGACCTCATCATCCCCTCCCTCTTCATCACTGGAGCAAACCTGCCAGTATGCTGTAGCTGGTGGAACATGACTGCCAGATTGCTGTCCTTCTTGAGCATCCCCTCTCTCTGGGCTCACGCTACTGCCTTCCTCTAGCTGGGTATCATCATCAGAGCCTTCAAAATGCTGGGCATCCTCCTGGAGCATGTACCCAACACTGTGCTCAAACAGTTCGGGGACTCCTCAGGAGGACATGGTGGGTCTAGGGAAGGAGTGACTGATGCCATTGAAAAGAGGTAAGAGGCCACGTTGGCAACTGCTTTGCCAGTACCCTGAGCCTGGATGAGAGAGGATGAGGAGGATGAGGAGGGCTTGGTCATCCCCTCTACCAAGTCTTTGGCATGTTGAGGCTCAACGCGTCCAGCTGCCGAAAATAAGGACAAGCGTGTCCCATGGCCACATGCTGATGACTATGCACCGCGTCCATGACCAGCACTGTTGCCTCTAGACACAGAGCATGCTTGCCCTCTTTTATTGGCTTGTGACTGTCTGCCTCTCCTTGTTGGCCTTCCAGACATACTAATGGCCTGTAGGGAGATGAGAACACCAGCAATTGGGGTAGCTTTATGTGCACACTGAGCAGATGACACAGTACACCGACTGTAATTACTGCAGCTGCCTGTGGTATAGGATCAGCAAGACACCAGCAATTGGGGTAGCTTTAGGTGTACACTGTGCAGGGGGCACAATACACCGACTGTAACTGCTACAGCTGCCTGTGGTGTAGGACTAGAACAACACCAGCCATTGGGCTAGCTTCAGGTATACACTGTGCAGGTGGCACAACACACCGACTGTATCTGCTACAGCTGCCTGTGGTATAGGACTAGAAAAACACCAGCAATTGGGGTAGCTTCAGGTGTACACTGTGCAGGGGGCACAATACACAGACTGTAACTGCTGCAGCTGCCTGTGGTATAGGACTAGAACAACACAAGCAATTGGGGTAGCTTCAGGTGTACACTGTGCAGGTGGCACAATACACTGACTGTAACTGCTACAGCTGTCTGTGGTATAGGACTAGAACAACACCAGCAATTGGGGTAGCTTCAGGTGTACACTGTGCAGGTGGCACAATACACCAACTGTAACTGTGGCAGCTGCCTGTGGTATAGGACCAGAACAACACAAGCAATTGGGGTAGCTTCAGGTGTACACTGTGCAGATGGCACAATACACCGACTGTAACTGCTGCTGCTGCCTGTGGTATAGGACCAGAACAACACCAGCAATTGGGGTAGCGTCAGGTGTACACTGTACAGGGGGCACAATACACTGACTGTAACTGCTGCAGCTGCCTATGGTATAGGACCAGAACAGGGGGCAGGGGGCACAATACACCGACTGTAATTGCACTAGGTTCAAATGAAGACACTGTCCCTGCGTCTGTCTTATATAGTGTGGGGTGTGTACTAAACCCCCTGAGCACTAATTGGCCACAGACATCCTTCCTGTGGCGAATTATGTCTATCCTCACTGACGGCGCTGTGATTGGCCAAGCAAAAAATTATTAATAAAAATGCCTTAAAACTATCCCCTATTTTGTAAACGCTATAAATTTTGTGCAAGCCAATCAATAAACGCTTATTTGATTTTTTTTACCAAAAATATGTAGAAGAATACATATTGGCCTAAACTGAGGAAAAAAATAATTTTATATATATTTTTGGGGCATATTTATTATAGAAAAATTAAAAAAATAATGTGTTTTTTTTCAAAATTTACGCTCTTTTTTTGTTTAAAGCGCAAAAAATAAAAACCGCAGGGATCATCAAATACCACCAAAAGAAAGCTATATTTGTGGGGAAAAAAGGACATCAATTTTGTTTGGGAGCAACGTCACACGACCGCGTAATGGTTAGTTAAAGCGATGTAGTGCCGAATCGCAAAAAGTGCTCTGGTCTTTAGCCAGCAAAATGGTCCGGGGCTTAAGTGGTTGAAGGGATCCCCACTCCTGCCAAGCCAGGTGCACCAAATCTGCACAGAGTCAAAAAACAGCCCGTTGCTTTTGTTTTTGTTATTTATTAGGGGATTAACAACTGGGATAGGGATGGGGGGGCTATGGGATGCTCACTTGACATCATCAAACTTCAGGGACAACTTTCTATATACAGTCTTCACTTTCCTCCTGCACACACTTGCCAGCTTCAGCTGAATCGCTCTTGAGGGATCTGACAGACTCCTTGTAGCTCATTACAGGCAGGAACTTGCAGTCCCTTAAAAGGTAACTCCATGTCTGTGGAAAAAAAATAGCAAATAAAAAAAATAATATAGCATATACAATTGTGACACAAATCATATTGTAATGTAATGTCTTGCTTGTGTGATTTGCTCACTGATTTTCCCAGAAGTCTGCACGAAGATACAAGTCAGATTTCAGGCATCCCCTGTAACAAAAATGTCATTTTTGGTGAGATACTCCCATAGCAAATCATATCTAAAGGGATGCAGGCCCTGCAATTGTCCTCATTAGAGCTTTGCAGGTGCAGCAGCTGGTTGATAATTAGGAAACCACTCCCATTAGACTCATTTGGGAGAGATTCACACATGGGCACAGACAAATACACAGGGATTTCTCCAGAATAACAAAAGCTAGTGTAGCACTAACCCGCGAAGGAGCTGCTGGTTATTTTTGGGCTTACCATTACCTTCTTTTCTCCTTGTGGCACGTCTAGGGGATGTCCCGTGATAAATAGCCCAGTAACTAGAGACTGACGGCAGATCCACTTGAATGGATTTTATTTGCAATACTCAGTCAATTAAACAGTCTTTCAACTTGGGATCAGAGGGTTGAAAAGGAAGTTCAGATACTCTTATGTCAAAGTCCAAAAACATTAAAGAACTTGCTTGCTTTGACTGCATCCAGAGAATAGCCATTCGCAGCTGGATGAACACTCAGGTTGGACAGTCCCTCTCTCACAAGGCCTAACAGCCAACAAGGTGCTTACTCAGGAACAAAGTCTTTGTCACAGACATTGTTGCAGAACATGTAGGGAAACTAAGTTTTAGAACACTTGTAAGATACCTGGATCTTTCAGCCTGCTTGGTGATATCCACAAGACCTTCCAGGCTCTTGTTAAGAAAACCAAACCGTAGGTGGTGTTCTTCTAAAGAGTCCTCCCCTGGAATGCTGGAAGTACTCTGGGTCTCTCCCGAACCAGAGACAGCACCCAACCACCTCAGAATCCTCCTTTAGTTTCCTTGCCTTGGGCTAGCCAGCCCCGAGACATCAAAGTTGGGTGGATCCGCACCCCAGGCCATAGCCTTCCTGGGGGCTGGTCAGGAGGACCAGGACCATGTAATCAGCACTTCATACTGGAACGGAATCCCGAACCACGTGACGTCCGCATCTTAAATACTCTCTCCCAGAGGGCACAGCGAGAGGGCCACTCCCACTGACCTGGCTCCGAAAGAGAGTAACCTAAGCGCCTGACCAGACCCTAGTTCCACGCCTGCCACAAGAGACAGTGCCCCCCTGTGGCCAGGTTGAACATCTCACAGTCCAGTCAGACTGATGCAGAGGTTCAATTTAGACAAATAAAACCCAAACCAAACTGCAGTTTAGGCAAAGTTTAACTTTGAAAAACGCATAGCGCAAGCTCTTCAGGAGCCCCCGCTACACTAGGAATCTGCAACAAAGTTTGTCAAAATCCTTGTAATGTTCATAGATCACCCAGAGGGTAATGTTTTTTTTCTCAACAAAAGTGGAGTTACTCTTTAAGTGTAGCTCAAATGCAGTAAAACAGAATGTAACTTCTCCTTAGTGGCCACTGAACCCAGCACCACCTCATCAGGCACTGCAAACCCACCTGGCTGCAACTGCCCCTTTACTAGCCCTCCTGGCTGTCTCTCTACACCAGTCCACCGACTGACTCTTCGCTAGTGATGGACGAACTTCCGACGGGACGTTTCGCGAACGCGAAACGCGAACGGACACAAACGTTCGCGAAAACGACCGTTCGCCGCGGGCTCCATTGACTTCAATGGGAGGCGAATTTCGCAAACCTTTAGGTCGAATTTGCGGCCACGGGGTAATTATTAGGGGGTAGCACGTAGTCCCACCACCTGGACAATAGCATAATACATGTATGAGGTGAATTTGGGATCGATAACTACAAGCATTTTTTTTTTATTTGGGAAATTGTTCTGACAATTCAGGACTATGGAGCTAATGAAGGCAATGGAGGAGAGGGAAGGTCAGGGACCAGGGTAGGCAAACAAGAGGGTGCAGGAGATACAGAGCACTGACAGCAGCACCGTAATACAGAGCACTGACATCAGCACCGTGACATACAGCGCTGACAGCAGCTCCGTGACATACAGCGCTGACAGCAGCTCCGTGACATACAGCGCTGACAGCAGCTCCGTGACATACAGCGCTGACAGCAGCTCCGTGACATACAGCGCTGACAGCAGCTCCGTGACATACAGCGCTGACAGCAGCACCGTGACATACAGCGCTGACAGCAGCTCCGTGACATACAGCGCTGACAGCAGCTCCGTGACATACAGCGCTGACAGCAGCTCCGTGACATACAGCACTGACAGCAGCTCCGTGACATACAGCGCTGACAGCAGCTCCGTGACATACAGCGCTGACAGCAGCACCGTGACATACAGCGCTGACAGCAGCTCCGTGACATACAGCGCTGACAGCAGCTCCGTGACATACAGCGCTGACAGCAGCTCCGTGACATACAGCGCTGACAGCAGCTCCGTGACATACAGCGCTGACAGCAGCTCCGTGACATACAGCGCTGACAGCAGCTCCGTGACATACAGCGCTGACAGCAGCTCCGTGACATACAGCGCTGACAGCAGCTCCGTGACATACAGCGCTGACAGCAGCTCCGTGACATACAGCGCTGACAGCAGCTCCGTGACATACAGCGCTGACAGCAGCACCGTAAGCAGCCCCAGGAGGAAGTCAGCACAGCACAGGGATGGTGTGATCCCCTCATAATAAGAACCCCCAGGAGGAAGTCAGCACAGCACAGGGATGGTGGGAGCCCCTCATAATAAGAACACCCAGGAGGAAGTCAGCACAGCACAGGGATGGTGGGAACCCCTCATAATAAGCAGCCCCAGTAGAAATATGACACCGCTCAACCTCTTCAAAGAGGAGGGTAGGGGCATATAGTACGGTGTGCTTTTTTGGGTCAGGGAAGTGAGCCAAATGAATTAAGAAGGTCTGTGTGCTTGATTCCAAAAATTGTTTATAGACATATACATGGTCTACTGATCACATGTGTTGAATTCCTCCGAGATCCATGCCTCATTCATTTTTAGAAATGTGAGGTAGTTAACACTGTGGTGAGCTAGGCGAGTACGCTTATCGGTCACAATCCCCCCTGCTGCGCTGAACGTCCTTTCGGACAGGACACTGGATGAGGGGCAAGCCAACAGTTCGATTGCAAATTGGGCAAGCTCTGGCCAGAGGTCAAGCCTGCCCACCCAGTAGTCTAGGGGTTCATCACTCCTCAGAGCGTCCACATCGGCCGTTAACCCAATGTAGTCGGACACCTGACGGTCTAGGCGTTCCCTGATGCTGGATCCGGATGACACCTGTCGATGGGTCGGCTGAAAGAATGACCTCATATCCGAAGTCACCAACACATCTTCAAACCGGCCTCTTCTTGCAGGCGCTGTTGGATTGGTACCCGCAAATCCTTCTCTGGGAGTGGGAATTGCTCCTCTGCCAGCGCACGCAAAAGCAGAATGCAGCATTTCTCGAAGCAAGGCCTGGAAGTGCTGCATTCTGACAGCCCTCTGCGACGGCGGTAACATTTCCGCCATTTTGTGTTTGTACCGGGGGTCTAAGTACGTTGCCACCCAGTACTGGTCCTTGACCCTCATGCTTTTTATACGGGGGTCCCTATTAAAACACTGGAGCATGAAGGCCCCCATTTGCACTAAAGTGGAAGCGGTGTGGTGGCCTGGCTCCTGCTCATCATCCAGGATAATGTCGTCCTCTTCATTCTCCTCTCCCCATCCTCGCACAACAGGGATCCCAGAAAGGTTTAAAGCATGCTCTTCTTGCTCCTGCTCATCCGCCCCGGCACCATCCTCCTCTGACTCCTCATCAGACTCCTGTTGTTGACTTGTCTCAGATAGAGTAGCCCCCCCTGGGAATTCATCCAGCATTGCGACTTCCTCATCTTCCCGCTCCTGCTCCTCCACAGCCTGATCAATGACACGACGCAATGCACGCTCCAGAAAGAAGGCATAAGGTACCATGTCACTGATGGCGCCATGGCTGCGACTGACCAGTTTGGTGATCTCCTCAAATGGCCGCAGAAGTCTGCATGTGTCGCGCATGAGCAGCCACTGGCGCGGTGAAAAAAAACCCAGCTCCCCAGAACCGTTTCTTTCGCAGAGTTCATACAGGTAGACGTTAACTGCACGTTTCTGCTGGAGCAGCCTATCAAGCATATAGAAGGTTGAGTTCCATCGCGTCGGGCAATCGCAAATAAGACGTCTGACCGGCAGATGGTGTCGCCGCTGAATGTCAGCAAGGCGAGCCATGGCCGTGTAAGATCTTCTGAAATGGGCCGAGATTTTCCTTGCCTGCCGCAAGATGTCCTGGACCCCAGGGTATTTGACAAGGAATCGCTGCACGACCAAGTTTAAGACGTGTGCCATGCACGGCACGTGCGTGATTTTGCCCTGTTTCAATGCGCTAAGCAGATTGGCACCGTTGTCACACACCACTTTACCAACTGTCAAATTGAGCGGTGTTAGCCACTCATCTGCCTGTGAACGCAAAGCTGAAAGGAGTGCCGGGCCAGTGTGGCTCTTTGCTTCCAGGCACAACAGACGCAGCACGGCATGGCAACGTCTCACCTGGCATGTGGAATAGGTTCTGGGGAGCTTGGGCGGTGCAGTGGAAGAGACGCTAGCAGCGGAAAAGGAGGAGGCAGCTGAGGAGGAGAGGGAGGAGGATGGAGTAGGAGGAGGAGAAGAAGAGTCAGGCCTGCATGCAATCCGTGGCGGTAAAACCAAATCTACACGGGTGCCACGGGTTACATGCTTGACGGCCGTCAGAAGGTTCACCCAGTGGGCAGTAAAACTGATATACCTTCCCTGCCCGTGTTTGCTAGACCACGTGTCTGTGGTCAGATGTATCTTGGCACCGACACTGTGTGCCAGAGATACATTCACTTGCCGCTGAACATGGCCATATAGCTCTGGGATGCCCTTCTCTGAGAAATACTTCCTTCCTGGGACCTTCCATTGTGGTGTTCCAATGGCCACAAATTTGCGAAAGGCCTCCGAGTCCACCAGTTTATATGGCAGTAGTTGGCGGGCTATGAGTTCTGACAAGCCAGCCGCCAACCGTTGGGCAAGAGGGTTATCCGGCGTCATCATTTTTTTACGCTCAAACATTAGGCCCACGGAAGCCTGCCTTTTTGCAGAAAAATGTGAGCTTGGCGTGATGGAAGGTGGAGTGGAGGACAATTGTGAGGAGAGAGGAGAAGGAGAAGTAGAAGACGAGGCTGGACGGTGAGAGCCTGCAGTGTGGCTTTGTGTGTTCCGTTGCTCCCACTGGGCTCGGTGATGGCTGCTCATGTGCCTTCTTAAGGCGGTCGTCCCTAGGTGAGTATTGGGCTTACCGCGACTAACGCGTTGACTGCAAAGATTGCAGATGGCAACGCTATTGTCAGCAGCGGACACGTTAAAAAAAGCCCACACTGCGGAGCCATGTGCCGGTGTCCTGGGAGCGCCAGATGTGACCGTACATGGTCGATGACTCGCTCCTGATACATTTGCAGTCTGCTTTGTCCCTGCTGTGCAATGTAAGTCATTGCTGCTTCTCCTCCCTATCTGCTGGTCCATATCTCCCTCTGAACTCCCCTCCTCTTCCTCTCTTGTGGGCACCCACGTGACATCACTAGACACGTCATCATCAACGTCACCTTCCCCACCGCTATAAGTAGAGTAGGCAGCAACACCGGGGACCAACCTCCTCCTTGGGCTGATCTGGGTACTGGCGTCAGACTGCTGAGTAGCGCTTGTTGCTACCTCCTCTTCCTGATCCAATACCAAGAGTGGCTGCGCATCAGAAATGTCCTCTTGATATGGATCGGAAAATAATTCCAGTGACTCAAGCGGAAGGTATGTGGTGGTGGTGGTGGTGGTCGTGTTGTTGGTGGTAGTGTCTTTGGGGGTGCACATAGCAGAGAGTGAAGAAGAGGGTGCAGATCGAGAGGATGAGGAGGGTGCAGAAGAGTAAGGCTGAGCGAGCCACTCAACCAAGTCTGGTGCATCCTTTAAAGTAATTGAACGCACCTTCTGCAACTTCCCACTTTGGCTCAAGCCTGTTGCTCCTGCCCTACCCCTACCACCCCTGCGGAAGGGCCTGCCTCTTCCTCTGCATGTCATTTTTTAAATGACCCTGTGACAAAACTCTTAGTCCCTATACCGCTGAAGGACTGCTGCAGTATAGGTGAGCGGTCAGCAGTGGTGCACGTCAACCCTATCTATTGTGGACCTATAGCGGTCCTTACAGAACAGCAGACTGTACCGCACTCAAGCCTATGTACCGTAGCACCCTATACCAAGTTACCAGTCCTTATAAGAACTTTTGTGGACCAAGCAGGTTGTGTATTAGTGTTTAGCAGACTGTACGTCAGTCCCTATACCGCTGAAGGACTGCTGCAGTATAGGGCAGCGGTCAGCAGTGGTGCACGTCAACCCTATCTATTGTGGACCGATAGCGGTCCTTACAGAACAGCAGACTGTACCGCACTCAAGCCTATGTACCGTAGCACCCTATACCAAGTTACCAGTCCTTATAAGAACTTTTGTGGACCAAGCAGGTTGTGTATTAGTGTTTAGCAGACTGTACGTCAGTCCCTATACCGCTGAAGGACTGCTGCAGTATAGGGCAGCGGTCAGCAGTGGTGCACGTCAACCCTATCTATTGTGGACCGATAGCGGTCCTTACAGAACAGCAGACTGTACCGCACTCAAGCCTATGTACCGTAGCACCCTATACCAAGTTACCAGTCCTTATAAGAACTTTTGTGGAACAAGCAGGTTGTGTGTTAGTGATTAGCAGACTGTACGTCAGTCCCTATACCGCTGAAGGACTGCTGCAGTATAGGTGAGCGGTCAGCAGTGGTGCACGTCAACCCTATCTATTGTGGACCGATAGCGGTCCTTACAGAACAGCAGACTGTACCGCACTCAAGCCTATGTACCGTAGCACCCTATACCAAGTTACCAGTCCTTATAAGAACTTTTGTGGACCAAGCAGGTTGTGTATTAGTGTTTAGCAGACTGTACGTCAGTCCCTATACCGCTGAAGGACTGCTGCAGTATAGGGCAGCGGTCAGCAGTGGTGCACGTCAACCCTATCTATTGTGGACCGATAGCGGTCCTTACAGAACAGCAGACTGTACCGCACTCAAGCCTATGTACCGTAGCACCCTATACCAAGTTACCAGTCCTTATAAGAACTTTTGTGGACCAAGCAGGTTGTGTATTAGTGTTTAGCAGACTGTACGTCAGTCCCTATACCGCTGAAGGACTGCTGCAGTATAGGGCAGCGGTCAGCAGTGGTGCACGTCAACCCTATCTATTGTGGACCGATAGCGGTCCTTACAGAACAGCAGACTGTACCGCACTCAAGCCTATGTACCGTAGCACCCTATACCAAGTTACCAGTCCTTATAAGAACTTTTGTGGACCAAGCAGGTTGTGTATTAGTGTTTAGCAGACTGTACGTCAGTCCCTATACCGCTGAAGGACTGCTGCAGTATAGGGCAGCGGTCAGCAGTGGTGCACGTCAACCCTATCTATTGTGGACCGATAGCGGTCCTTACAGAACAGCAGACTGTAACGCACTCAGGCCTATGTACCGTAGCACCCTATACCAAGTTACCAGTCCTTATAAGAACTTTTGTGGACCAAGCAGGTTGTGTGTTAGTGATTAGCAGACTGTACGTCAGTCCCTATACCAATGAAGGACTGCTGCAGTATAGGGCAGCGGTCAGCAGTAGTGCACGGCAACCCTATGTATTGTGGACCGATAGCGGTCCTTACAGAACAGCAGACTGTAACGCACTCAGGCCTATGTACCGTAGCACCCTATACCAAGTTACCAGTCCTTATAAAAACTTTTGTGGACCAAGCAGGTTGTGTGTTAGTGTTTAGCAGACTGTGCGTCAGTCCCTATACCGCTGAAGGACTGCTGCAGTATAGGGCAGCGGTCAGCAGTGGTGCACGTCAACCCTATCTATTGTGGACCGATAGCGGTCCTTACAGAACAGCAGACTGTACCGCACTCAAGCCTATGTACCGTAGCACCCTATACCAAGTTACCAGTCCTTATAAGAACTTTTGTGGACCAAGCAGGTTGTGTATTAGTGTTTAGCAGACTGTACGTCAGTCCCTATACCGCTGAAGGACTGCTGCAGTATAGGGCAGCGGTCAGCAGTGGTGCACGTCAACCCTATCTATTGTGGACCGATAGCGGTCCTTACAGAACAGCAGACTGTACCGCACTCAAGCCTATGTACCGTAGCACCCTATACCAAGTTACCAGTCCTTATAAGAACTTTTGTGGAACAAGCAGGTTGTGTGTTAGTGATTAGCAGACTGTACGTCAGTCCCTATACCAATGAAGGACTGCTGCAGTATAGGGCAGCGGTCAGCAGTAGTGCACGGCAACCCTATGTATTGTGGACCGATAGCGGTCCTTACAGAACAGCAGACTGTAACGCACTCAGGCCTATGTACCGTAGCACCCTATACCAAGTTACCAGTCCTTATAAGAACTTTTGTGGACCAAGCAGGTTGTGTGTTAGTGATTAGCAGACTGTACGTCAGTCCCTATACCAATGAAGGACTGCTGCAGTATAGGGCAGCGGTCAGCAGTAGTGCACGGCAACCCTATGTATTGTGGACCGATAGCGGTCCTTACAGAACAGCAGACTGTACTGCACTCAGGCCTATGTACCGTAGCACCCTATACCAAGTTACCAGTCCTTATAAAAACTTTTGTGGACCAAGCAGGTTGTGTGTTAGTGTTTAGCAGACTGTGCGTCAGTCCCTATACCGCTGAAGGACTGCTGCAGTATAGGGCAGCGGTCAGCAGTAGTGCACGGCAACCCTATGTATTGTGGACCGATAGCGGTCCTTACAGAACAGCAGACTGTAACGCACTCAGGCCTATGTACCGTAGCACCCTATACCAAGTTACCAGTCCTTATAAGAACTTTTGTGGAACAAGCAGGTTGTGTGTTAGTGATTAGCAGACTGTACGTCAGTCCCTATACCAATGAAGGACTGCTGCAGTATAGGGCAGCGGTCAGCAGTAGTGCACGGCAACCCTATGTATTGTGGACCGATAGCGGTCCTTACAGAACAGCAGACTGTAACGCACTCAGGCCTATGTACCGTAGCACCCTATACCAAGTTACCAGTCCTTATAAGAACTTTTGTGGACCAAGCAGGTTGTGTGTTAGTGATTAGCAGACTGTACGTCAGTCCCTATACCAATGAAGGACTGCTGCAGTATAGGGCAGCGGTCAGCAGTAGTGCACGGCAACCCTATGTATTGTGGACCGATAGCGGTCCTTACAGAACAGCAGACTGTACTGCACTCAGGCCTATGTACCGTAGCACCCTATACCAAGTTACCAGTCCTTATAAAAACTTTTGTGGACCAAGCAGGTTGTGTGTTAGTGTTTAGCAGACTGTGCGTCAGTCCCTATACCGCTGAAGGACTGCTGCAGTATAGGGCAGCGGTCAGCAGTAGTGCACGGCAACCCTATGTATTGTGGACCGATAGCGGTCCTTACAGAACAGCAGACTGTAACGCACTCAGGCCTATGTACCGTAGCACCCTATACCAAGTTACCAGTCCTTATAAGAACTTTTGTGGACCAAGCAGGTTGTGTGTTAGTGATTAGCAGACTGTACGTCAGTCCCTATACCAATGAAGGACTGCTGCAGTATAGGGCAGCGGTCAGCAGTAGTGCACGGCAACCCTATGTATTGTGGACCGATAGCGGTCCTTACAGAACAGCAGACTGTAACGCACTCAGGCCTATGTACCGTAGCACCCTATACCAAGTTACCAGTCCTTATAAAAACTTTTGTGGACCAAGCAGGTTGTGTGTTAGTGTTTAGCAGACTGTGCGTCAGTCCCTATACCGCTGAAGGACTGCTGCAGTATAGGGCAGCGGTCAGCAGTAGTGCACGGCAACCCTATGTATTGTGGACCGATAGCGGTCCTTACAGAACAGCAGACTGTAACGCACTCAGGCCTATGTACCGTAGCACCCTATACCAAGTTACCAGTCCTTATAAGAACTTTTGTGGACCAAGCAGGTTGTGTGTTAGTGATTAGCAGACTGTACGTCAGTCCCTATACCAATGAAGGACTGCTGCAGTATAGGGCAGCGGTCAGCAGTAGTGCACGGCAACCCTATGTATTGTGGACCGATAGCGGTCCTTACAGAACAGCAGACTGTAACGCACTCAGGCCTATGTACCGTAGCACCCTATACCAAGTTACCAGTCCTTATAAGAACTTTTGTGGAACAAGCAGGTTGTGTGTTAGTGATTAGCAGACTGTACGTCAGTCCCTATACCAATGAAGGACTGCTGCAGTATAGGGCAGCGGTCAGCAGTAGTGCACGGCAACCCTATGTATTGTGGACCGATAGCGGTCCTTACAGAACAGCAGACTGTAACGCACTCAGGCCTATGTACCGTAGCACCCTATACCAAGTTACCAGTCCTTATAAGAACTTTTGTGGACCAAGCAGGTTGTGTGTTAGTGATTAGCAGACTGTACGTCAGTCCCTATACCAATGAAGGACTGCTGCAGTATAGGGCAGCGGTCAGCAGTAGTGCACGGCAACCCTATGTATTGTGGACCGATAGCGGTCCTTACAGAACAGCAGACTGTACTGCACTCAGGCCTATGTACCGTAGCACCCTATACCAAGTTACCAGTCCTTATAAAAACTTTTGTGGACCAAGCAGGTTGTGTGTTAGTGTTTAGCAGACTGTGCGTCAGTCCCTATACCGCTGAAGGACTGCTGCAGTATAGGGCAGCGGTCAGCAGTAGTGCACGGCAACCCTATGTATTGTGGACCGATAGCGGTCCTTACAGAACAGCAGACTGTAACGCACTCAGGCCTATGTACCGTAGCACCCTATACCAAGTTACCAGTCCTTATAAGAACTTTTGTGGACCAAGCAGGTTGTGTGTTAGTGATTAGCAGACTGTACGTCAGTCCCTATACCAATGAAGGACTGCTGCAGTATAGGGCAGCGGTCAGCAGTAGTGCACGGCAACCCTATGTATTGTGGACCGATAGCGGTCCTTACAGAACAGCAGACTGTACCGCACCCAAGCCTATGTACCGTAGCACCCTAGACAGACCAAGTTACCAGTCCTGATAAAGAGCTTTGTGGAACAAGTGAGTTGTGAATGATTAGCAGACTGCAGCAGAAGGGCAGCAGTCAAGTATAATATTCTTTCTATATTTGGAAGAAAGAATATTATACGTGTACAAGCCTATTACCGTACCACTGATACCAGTCCTGAAAAGAACCTTTGTGGAACTAATAGTAACAGCAAGTCTTTAAAATTATCCTCACTGCCTGACACACTGCTTCCTGCCTGTCCCTATACAAATTGGC
This sequence comes from Lithobates pipiens, assembly GCF_037356315.1. NCBI lineage: Eukaryota > Metazoa > Chordata > Amphibia > Anura > Ranidae > Lithobates > Lithobates pipiens. Next base: position 422,877,273 of record NW_027507764.1, on the reverse strand, counting down.
AAAAAAGAGTAGGCTGGAACGATTAGCTGGAACAGCTCTTTTGTGGACCTGATAGTAACAGCTAATGATGATGATGATGATGATGATGAAGAAAGACTAATCTGGCTGAGCTGTCCCTAAAATAGCAGCATACAGCGCTCTGTCCCTTTATCTAAACTGACAAAAGAAACTCAGGCTGCTGACCTAACACCTATACCAGTCCTGAAAAGAACTTTTGTGTACCAAATAGCTAGCGTTTTCTCTGTCCCTACTCCACACAGGATCCTTTCCCTACAGTGACAGAAGAAAGAATGTAAAATGGCCACCGGATCGGGTGTATTTATAGGTTAGGGGGAATGTCCAAGTGTCCATGAGCTGTCATGTCTCAATTGGTTGTCCTGTAACACATGATAAACGTGTCACGAAAGGTTAAAGTTCTTGTATACATTAAACACGTAAGTCCGCCGGGGCGAACGACGGAAAAAGGCGTTCGAACCCGCGGACGGCGAAAGTCGGAAATTCGCCGCGAAACGACCGCCGGGCGAACCGTTCGGCCATCACTACTCTTCGCCAGCTCACCTGGCTGACTCTCAGGAGATCTCTCAGGGAAGCATAAAAGACTTAAGAGAACTAGGGCTTTTATAAATATCGGGTGTCAGATTTTGTTGGAAGTATTTTTAAATCAAGGTGAAGCCATCAGCCTTTGCCTCCGAGAGACTCCAGTTTATCTCTATTAATTGGTTTAAGTTTAGGTAGGGGAAAATTATTGAGATACAGTAAGTATGAATTGTTTTAATGTGAGTCAACTGCTTTCTGGGATTTAGGAGATGTAGATTATAGAGAGACTGATAGTAGGCAGAGAATGCATGGGCAGTATCTTGTTGGTTGGTGACATGTGCAGAATGGAAACATTTGTTTTGTTCCGTTTCGGATAGATTCGTTATGTTACTAATTTTGTTTCATTATGGAATTTGTTTAGTTTGGTTTCGGAATTTGTTTCTTTTAGTTTTCGTTAAACGAAGCACCCTCCCCCCCTCCTGAACCATGCAAGGCCACATGCCCTCAACATGCCCTTGGGGTGGGGGGGGGGGGCACAGACCATCTTGTCCCCATCATGGGGGCAAGGGCCTCTTCCTGACAACTTTAGGCTGTGGTTGTTGGGGTCTGCGGGTAGGGGACTTATCGGAAACTGAAAGCCTCCAGATTCCAACCCCCCCCCCATGTGAATGGTTACTGGGTACATCATACCCATTCACCAAAAAAAGTGTCAAAAAGTAGGAAAGACAGGAAACAGTTTTTGACAAATTCTTTATTAAAAGAAGAACTTATATTCTGTCCCTCTATGTCCATTCATTGTCCATCACGGCGTCCGCCAAACCAAAAAATAGAAAACTGTCAAAAAGTGCTCCTCCTTCTAAGAGGCTACCCAGCATATGCGTTCGGCTTTGACAGCTCTTATATAGGCAAGGGGTGGGGCATTTGGTTACTTCATTGATTGGCCTTGCCCCCTTCTGACGTCACAAGACGTCCCTTGACATCAGAAGGGGGGCGCTCGCTTGCCCCCCCTTTCCTGACCTGCCAGGCTGCATGCTCGGATAAAGGTCTGGTATGGATTTTGGGGGTTTTTTAAAAAAAAAATGGCAATTTTTTCTGACGTTTTTCTATTGCCGGTGTTGTGTCAAGAAGTGCCTGAAGGGATATTTAGCTTAACTGCATCTATTTTCTTATAATTAGCTTCCATTTTGTTTGTCTTTCTTGTACTCCACTATATATATATATAACTAGATGCACACTGGAAAATGGGATTTTTATATACAGCTTACCTGTAAAATCCTTTTCTTGAGAGTACATCACGGGACACAGGAGCTTCATTACATAGTGGGTTATATAGGCACCTCTGGTGATTGGACACTGGTTGACCCCAATTAAGGAGAATTCCTCCCCTATATAACCCCTCCCATATGGGAGGCACCTCAGTTTTGTAGCAAAGCAATAAGAAACCACGTAAAACCCAAGAGGAGCGGGAGCCCTGTGTCTCGTGATGTACTCTCAAGAAAAGGATTTTACAGGTAAGCTGTATATAAAAATCCCATTTTCTTGATCATACATCACGGGACACAGGAGCTTCATTACATAGTGGGATGTCCCAAAGCAATGCTCAGATTGAGGAGAGGGAGACACAGATCATAATTATAGACCGCCAGGGACCGGAGGACCTAAACTGCAGCCTGCAGTACACTGCGCCCGAAGGCGATATCCTCTTGCCCTCTGACATCCACCTGATAGAATCTGGTGAATGTGTGGACTGATGACCAAGTTGCAGCCTTACAGATCTGAGCCAGGGAGGCCTGGTGATGCACTGCCCAAGAAGCACTTACAGCCCTCGTTGAGTGCGCTTTCACTTGAAAAGGAGGAATCTTCCCCTTTAGACTATAGGCCTGAGAAAAACCCTGTCTAATCCACCTTGAGAGAGTGGATTTTGACGCCGCCTGGCCCTTCCTAGGGCCTTCCAGCAAAATAAACAAGCAATCAGTTTTCCTTATCCGAGCAGTTGCTTGAAGATATATACTGATTGCTCTAACCACATCCAAAGTGTGCAAAGATTCTTCTTCTGCGGACTGTGGGTCCAGAAAAAAGGATGGTAGGATTACGTCTTGATTCAAATGGAATCCCGAAACCACCTTAGGTAGAAAGGACCTGTTGGGACGCATGACCACCCGGTCCTTATGAATAATTAGATACGGCTCCTTGCTGGAAAGAGCTGCTAGCGCTGATACTCTTCTAGCCGTAGATATGGCTACCAAGAAGACCAATTTTTTAGTCAGGAGAACTAATGAAGCCAGATGCAAAGGTTCAAATGGTTGCCCCTGCAAAGCCGAGAGAACCAAATTCAGATTCCATGGGCATACTGGAGATTTGACTGGCGGCCTTATCCGCATAGCCCCCTGGATAAAAGCCCGCACCAGGGAATGTGATGCAAGTGGCTTCTGAAAAAACACTGACAGGGCCGAAATCTGCACCTTGATAGTGCTTATGGCCAAATTCATTTCTAGGCCTGACTGGAGAAAGGCCAAGATCCTGCTAATGACATACTTTCTAGGATGCCATTTCCTGAGTTCACACCAGGAAACATATGCCCTCCAGATTTTGTAATAAATAAGCCTGGAGGCCGGCTTTCTGGCATTGACCAGAGTAGAAAGGACTGGCCCCGAAAGGCCACGGTCTCTCAGAATGTGGGTCTCAGCAGCCAAACCGTCAAATTCAGACTGCGTAAAGCAAGATGGTAGATTGGACCCTGTGAGAGCAGATCTGGCCGGAGAGGGATGATCCATGGCCTGCCTACTGCCAACTTCATGATCTCTGCGTACCATGGTCGCCTGGGCCAAGCCGGGTCACCAAAAGGACCGACTTTGTCTCCCTCTTGACTCTTCCCAGGAACCGTGACAGAAGCGGGCTCGGGGGGAAGGCATAGATCAGATTGTACTGATCCCAGGGAACTGTCAGAGCATCTGACCCCTGAGCAAGTGTATCTCTTGTCCTTGACACAATATTTTCCAGTTTCCTGTTGAACCTGGATGCAAACAGATCTACGTCTGGAGTACCCCACCTGTGACATATGTTCCAAAACACGTCGGGGTGCAGAACCCATTCTCCTGGGCACAACTGCTGGCGGCTCAGAAAATCCGCCTGCCAATTTTCCACTCCTGGAATGAAGACTGCAGAAAGACACGGAACATGCTTTTCTGCCCAGACAAGTATGCGATTCACCTCTTTTTGGGCCACCGGACTCCTGGTACCGCCCTGGTGATTGATATAAGCCACTGCTGTGGCATTGTCGGACTGAACCCGAACCGGGAGACCTCGTAGTCTGTAAGACCACTTTATGAGAGCCTTATAAACTGCCCGGATCTCCAAGACATTTATGGGCAATAGCTTCTCGATCGCAGACCATTTCCCCTGCGAGCACGTCTCCTCCAACACTGCTCCCCAGCCTGTCAGGCTGGCATCTGTCGTGATAATCTTCCATGGAAGAGGAAGAAAAGTTTTACCCTTCAGCAAATCCTTGGCTTGTAACCACCAGACGAGACTCTTGCGTGTCCCTGGGGATAGACGCATAGGAATATCCAAGGATTGGGGCTTCCTGTTCCAAGCCGCAAGGATGCATCTTTGCAGAGGCCTTGAGTGGAACTGGGCGAATGGGACGGCCTCGAAGGAGGCGACCATTCTCCCTAACAGTCTCATGCACAATCGAATGGGGGAAGATCTCCTGCCCAGAATTAGGCGCACCAGATCCCCAATGGCCAAGGCCTTCGGCCTTGGAAGAAACACCTTGCCCTGAGCAGTGTCGATGATCATGCCCAGGTATTCCAACCTGGTGGCAGGCTGTAGGGACAACTTTTCTAGGTTTATGATCCAACCTAGGCGTTCCAGGTGTTCTAGCGTTCTGGTGACGCTGTGGTTTAGGAACACTGCTGTTTTCTCCATGAGAAGCAAATCGTCTAGATAAGCCATGATGGCTATACCCTGAGCTCTTAGGTTTGCCAAGAGAGGGTCCAGAATCTTTGTGAAGACTCGAGGGGCCGTACCAAGCCCGAACGGCAAGGCCACAAATTGAAAATGGTGCCACTCTACCGCGAACCTTAGAAATTTTTGGTGTGCGGGAAAAATTGGCACATGGAGATATGCATCTTTGATATCTATTGATGCCATAAATTCTCCCCCTTGCAGGGAGGAGACCACAGTGCGGATTGACTGCATTCGGAAGGACCGGATGCATAAAAACCGGTTCAGATCCTTCAGATCTAGGATAGGTCTGACACTTCCATTTGGCTTTGGAACGGTGAAGAGATTTGAGTAAAACCCTGAACCCTGTTCTTTTGGGTCCACTTCTACTATCACCCCCTGGGATAGTATGTGATCTAAGGCCAGAAATAGCGTTTTTTGTTTTACTGGATCCCTGGGGATCCTTGACCTTAGAAAGCGAGAAGGTGGAATCTCCTGAAACTCTAGCCTGTAGCCCAGAGAAACCGAAGAGATCACCCACTTGTCCCGGATCTCTTCCCGCCAGGCTCCTGCAAACCGCAGGAGTCTTCCCCCAACTCGGCTGAGCGGGGGCGCCCCTTCACAAGGAAGATTTTGGGCTCTGCTTGGCAGGCTTTCGCCCCCAAGTATTTTTCTGTCCCTGGGCTCGGCCTTGAGCCTTTCCTGTAGAGGAGGGTTGAGAAGGCCGTCGCCACTGCTTATAGCTTGATGCTCCGGGAGAGAGAGCACGCCTAAATGAAGGACGCTTGCTCCTTTTGACTGGAAGGAGAGTAGATTTACCCCCTGAAATCTTTTGGACGAATTTGTCTAATTCTTCTCCAAACAAACGTTCCCCTCTAAACGGGAACCCAATCAAATGCTTCTTGCATGACAGCTCAGCTGCCCAATTCTTTAGCCATAGGGCCCTTCGCATGTGTACCAACATGAGGGACAAACGTGATGCTTGTTGGACAGAATCCAAAATCGTATCAATCATGAAACACAGAATATGAGGCATTTCTGCATACTTCTCTACTTCCTCGCTGGGAAGGAGCCCAAGCATCTGCTTAACCTGTTCCTTGAGGAACTGGCATAACAACACGGCTGCGACTGTAGGTTGCACTACAGCGCCAGTCATGGAAAAGGAGGCCTTTAATAAGGTTTCCAGCTTCTTATCAGTTGGATCTTTAACTACCTGCGCATTATCCAAGGGACAAGTCAGGTTTTTATTCACCCAAGAGACAGCCGCATCGACAAATGGGACCCCCCACTTCTTGGTGAAACTTTCCTCCAGAGGATAATGCATAATAAACCTTTTAGGAGGAGCAAACAGTTTATCGGGATGTCCCCAATCCTCATACAACAATTCATCCATTAAGGGATGAATTGGAAAGGAATAGGCAGTCTGTGGGGCTTTCCTGACTCCCAGGAAAGAAACAGAGGACGTAGCGACTTCAGCAGCAGGCATTCTGAATGTGGTACGCACCAATTCAGTATAATACTGCACCTGTTTTCTGAGCATCTGGGAGGAGGGGACTCTCTCCTCTTCCTCTGATTCATCCGACTGCTCAGGATCCCTGTCCCGAGACAGGGATCTCTCCTCATTTTCAGAAGAATCATCTGAGAGAGGAATTTCAGCAGAGGGAGGGGATCTACCCCTTTTCCTGCTATCTTTCAGGGAAGCAGAAATAAAATTCATTATTCTCCCTTCAAAACCCTCCAATGTAGCCCCAAGGGAGTCCTCAGTGACATAAACCGGGGCTGGGACATTAGGAGAGGCTGCAAAACCTGACAGGGGCACTGACTCGTCTTGAGAGGCTGGCTCCAGTCTTGCAGGGGGGGGGTGGTAACTTACAGGCACTTTTAGAATCCCTAGACCTAGGCGGTGATTTACCAGTGCCTTTGCTACCTCCCCCTGAGACCCTCTTACGAGGAGACATAGTCCTAAGCTACAAAGTAGAGGTACTAGTACAAGTGCAATCACTGTTGTGCTTAAAGTCTCACAATAAATATATATGCTTAAACTGCACAACCTGATGCTGAGTAGGTGTCTAAGGTTTGCCTGGATCCAATCCCCACGGATGCTTACTGCCCACAGCTCCTGTGTCTCCACTTACAGCCCCCTGATGCTCTGGGCTTTTTAAATATGGCGCCTGGCGCCTACGCAGTACAGCGCCGTGCACACTGACGTGCACGGCTCACAACCACACTCCCCCCTCCTCCATTAGGCCAGAAATGCGCCCAGCGCGTGTGCACGAGGACCGCGGGATCCAGGGGGGGAAAGGAGAACTCCACCGGAGCTGCGTGGGACCCCCAGACTATGTGGGACCCCTGTGTTACCTTGTTGTGGCAGGGACTGCAGTGGAGTAGTGAGACAGCTGGAGAACCAGGCTTCACTGAGCGTGTGTACTGAAAGGCATGTAAGTATGCATCAGGCTGCTCTTACTCCCTCTAGTGGTGGAAACCAGGCAAGACATACAACTACCTACCACCTACCTGGACCATGTAAAAGACTCTGCAAGAAACTTTCGTGCGCTCTGTATAAACAGTACACCAAGTCTGGTTTTCCCAGAGCCCAGTCTTCCAATAGGAGAGGACTTACAGGCCAAACCTCGTTTCTTCGGCTGACGAGGCCCGGGTACCATACCATCTTGGGAGTCAAATATTGGCCCGGGGTATGGATCCGGTTTGTTGTAGCCCTTAGGCCCCCGCAGGGACCTGCACAGAGCTAAAGTTTTACGTGACCAACCACCATAGACACTGGCGAAAAAACTGAGGTGCCTCCCATATGGGAGGGGTTATATAGGGGAGGAATTCTCCTTATTTGGGGTCAACCAGTGTCCAATCACCAGAGGTGCCTATATAACCCACTATGTAATGAAGCTCCTGCGTCCCGTGATGTATGATCAAGAAATTAAGTTTCGTTTTTTCATGTTACTGTTATCTAGCTTTAGTTGTTTCGTTTCTTGTGAAGCACATGATTTTTGAGAAATCACTAGTTTCACTTTTGTCATAGATTATACTTCTATATGATTGGATAATTTGTATGACACGTTCAGAGGGCGGTACTTTCTGAAAGCCCCCTTTAAATATTCACACCAAAGAATAAAAATTAAATTTGCTCGGAGAGACTTTGTTGTCTTGTGTCATTGTCTCAATGGGCTAATCTCACAGGCCTGTGGGGAATGAACGTCACATCTTACCAGAGATATTGAGGGTTAAAAACCACCCCTAGACAATCTACATTCCCTTCAGTGCCCACTATCGAGAAGTTCCCAGAACGAACGGTGCATGCATGATCCATGAAGTATGGAACAGCACAATAGCTGGTTTTACAATCAGCTGTTGTGACGGCGAGACTGCGCCTGCGCACAATAGCCAACAGAATAATTTTTTTCTGTCAGATTGTGCCCCGCACTCCCATGGCGAGTTCATGTCAGTGAGGGCGGATTTCTACATGTTGTGGGTGGATTTATAAATGATGGGCAGTTGGGGCAGAATTATTAAAGATGCTCAGTGTTGCAAAAAAAAACTTTTTATGCTATTCTTCGAAGAATAGCAATATTTATTCACTATATATAACTCTTTTTTAACACATTTGTCTGCTTTTGTGGAGATTTTTGAGTGACTTTATAGTTTAGAGTCTTACTACGAGTGCTGCACTAAAAATATTTGTTGTATCTTTATGTTTGACTTATGTGAATGAATCAGTACGTGTTTGAATGCTTAATATAAGTAGTGTTTATAGGGTGATTTTGCTAGTCCTTTTGATCTTTATATAACCAGGTTACACCAACTAAACTACATTCTATATTCCCAGAGGCTCCAGATGCTTGTTTTTGCCTCTCCTGGTTCTTTCTGCCAAATAATCTGGAGCTGTAAGAGAGTGAGGCACATCTGGCACAAGATTTCAGGCATTGTCTCTCAGATAGCCTGACACTCTGTTACCCTTACTATGTCTTTGTGTGTGTTACTTACTCCAATACCTGACATCTCTTATCACTCGGAAAAACTGATCTATACTATTTGTGTAGCCACACTTTGGGCAATAGCCTTAAACTGGAAGTCCCGTGCCATCCCCTTCTCACGAATTAGAAATAGAATAGATGCTACAGTATAATGTTGATGGAGATAATCTTCCACACCAGTGGTGGCTGGTGAAGTTTTAAGATGGGGGGGGCGCTAGACCACGCCCACCCTTTTGACCCATCCCACTTCTCATAAGCCCCACCCATTATAGAATCCACCAACTCCGTCCCCTGTAGTACATCATATACAAGGCTCTACATTATACACAGGGCTCTGTACATCATATACCAGGCTCTACATTATACACAGGGCTCTGTACATCATATACCAGGCTCTACATTATACACCAGGTTCTAATGACACATCAATATGTCTGACAGCCCAGCCACACTCCTCGTTCACCAGAGAAAAAAAAACAGGAAACACAAAAAAGGTGCTCGGGAAACAGCAATAGGCAGAGGTCACCGCAGACAATGAAGTACAAGAAAGCCTAATAAAATAAAACAAATACAGTCATCACATTTAGTGACTGCAATAATGCAATATCTTACATGTTTGCCTTTGGTGGTGGGATCAGAGGGATGGTGATGATCAGAGACAGAAGGATGGAGGTGGGGTGGGGAGTTGGATCAGTGGTGGGTGGGATGGGATCAGGGACAGAGGGATGGATCAGGGACAGAGAGATGGTGGGTGGGATAGATCAGGGACAGAGATATGGTTGGTGGGATGGATCAGGGACAGAGAGATGGTGGGTGGGATGGACCAGGGACAGAGAGATGGTAGGTGGGATGGATCAGGGACAGAAGGACGGTGGGATGGATCAGGGACAGAGAGATGGTGGGTGGGATGGACCAGGGACAGAGAGATGATAGGTGGGATGGATCAGGGACAGAAGGACGGTGGGATGGATCAGGGACAGAGAGATGGTGGGTGGGATGGATCAGGGAGAGAAGGACGGTGGGATGGATCAGGGACAGAGAGATGGTGGGTGGGAGGGATCAGGGACAGAGATATGGTTGGTGGGATGGATCAGGGACAGAGAGATGGTGGGTGGGATGGACCAGGGACAGAGAGATGGTAGGTGGGATGGATCAGGGACAGAAGGACGGTGGGATGGATCAGGGACAGAGAGATGGTGGGTGGGATGGACCAGGGACAGAGAGATGATAGGTGGGATGGATCAGGGACAGAAGGACGGTGGGATGGATCAGGGACAGAGAGATGGTGGGTGGGATGGATCAGGGAGAGAAGGACGGTGGGATGGATCAGGGACAGAGAGATGGTGGGTGGGATGGATCAGGGAGAGAAGGACGGTGGGATGGATCAGGGACAGAGAGATGGTGGGTGGGAGGGATCAGGGACAGAGATATGGTTGGTGGGATGGATCAGGGACAGAGAGATGGTGGGTGGGATGGACCAGGGACAGAGAGATGGTAGGTGGGATGGATCAGGGACAGAAGGATGGTGGGTGGGTGGGATGGATCAGGGATCAGGGACAGAGAGCTGGTGGGTGGGATGGATCAGGGATCAGGGACAGAGAGATGGTGGTTGGGATGAATCAGGGACAGAGGGATGGGTGGGTGGGGGGAGGCTTCATATGGGCTGTGTGTTTCACAAGAGCCTCCACTGACACTGCCAAACCGAGACACAGCAATACCAGTGGAGATAAACAGAAGCACTGACGATCAGCACTTGACAAAACACACAGCCCGTGTGAAGCCTCCCCCTCCATCCATCCTGTAGCTCTGCCCCCCTCCTGTGGATTTCCAGCAATGCATCTACGGTCTACCTTGTTTCATAGTGCACTGCAGTTCACTCCTCTGCTCCTCCGCTCGGCGCACTGATCTGACGAAGACCGGAAGTGACAGACTAACTAGTCTGTCACTCAAGCCCATAGCATAGTAAACCTATGGGAGCCGGGCGGATGCAGATCGGCATTTTTAGTTGCGCTGCAAGGCGGGTTAAAACCCCGCAAATGAAGCACCGCGTCTGCAATCTTGTGATTGCGTTGACGTGGCGCTTCGCATAGTGCACTGTGTCCAGCGCTGCACTGTGTCCGGCGCTCGTACACAGTGCACTTAAGGACTTTTTTTCATTTTTTTTTTTTTAAAGGGCCATTTAAAAAAAAAAATATATTTTTTTTTTCAAATTTTTTTTTTTTTTGTGACTGCCTGGAGGGGGGGCGGCGCCCGGGCACCCCCTATGGACGGGCCGCCACTGTTCCACACCCTTTCTGATACAATGCCTGGTATATACTGTATAGTCTTCCGATAGAAATCTATATTTAACCATGCATGATCTTTATTGAGATTTACTATTCTGACAATTTATGGATATACTTTTGTATTTACTCTAACTTTGGTTATTTCTATTTATTTTATAAGAGTTAACATCAACTGTCTTCAAACATGTACTGATGTTTTGCACCTTTTTGGAAATGGCATATCTTTGTTACCATTTTGTAATATCTTTTTGGGTATGTTTTGAGTATATAATTTCCATGCTGTTATTGCAATAAACATTTTGCAAATAGAAATTGTCTGAAACTACTCTTTAGAATCTTTGTTGTGATCTATGAGGATGAATTACTTTACTGTACCTGCAGTTAGAGAGGTCAGTGATGGCTTGTTTTTAAGTTCTCTTACTAGTTTGTATGAATATATAAACACCTTAAAATGGTTCTAAAGGCTGAAGGTTTCTTACCTTCATGCATTCAATGCATGAAGGTAAAAAATCTTCTGTGTGCAGCGCCCCCCCCCCCCCCCCCAGGCCCCCAATCCTTACCTGAGCCCCCACGATCCAGCAATGTTCACAATAGTCTCGGCTGTATAGAGACTCTCCCTCCTCATTGGCTGAGACAGCAGCAGGAGCCCATTGACTTCCACAGCCAGTGAGCCAATGAGAAGGGAGTGAGGTTGTGGGATGAGTCATGGCTCTATGAGTCTTATAGACACATAGAGTAGCAGCTCAGGAGCAAGCATGAAGCACTTATTCCCAAATAAGCTGCGCTATACTGATCCAATAAAATCTACGTGAAGCAAATAAGTGAATAAATAAAACATGAAATCAAAAATATTAACAAAGTGCAGACAGAGAAATGTATATACTAATGTTCAAATATTAGTCCATCATCCCATCAAAAAAAAATTTTTTTGGTTGTAATCTCCAACGTGTTTTAAACACACCACACCGATATAGGAAAAGTGTCATCAAAGTTTGCAGAAAAAAAGGAGGACTTCCACCACCAACACTACTGCCGCTTACCAGCTACTCTGATCCCATCTCAGAGACCAGATATCGCCAAATCAAAAACACTTCCTCTGAGGCAGGACTGCATGGAGAGTGTATCTCCTTTAGGCGCTTGGTTCAAGTGGTTAGAAGAATCCTACGGCCACACCGCTTATTCCAATGGTTAGAAGAATCCTACGGCCACACCGCTCATTGCCCAGCACATATAATAACGAAAGGAATCGCCATAGTGTGATATAGTCACGAAATTTAATATAATAAAAAAGATTGCACTTACATCAAGTAGAAAAAACTTTGCTTTGTAAAACAAACAGATTCGCCGGCCGGCTTAGTAACGTTGCCCGTCGCTTCCGGGTCCAGCGTAGATCGCGGTGACGTCAGTACGTCGCTCCTCCCTACGCCGTTTCGTTATAGGTAACGTCTTCCAGGGGCACAGGCGGCGTACTGACTCACCGCATTAAATAGCACTGTGTACAATTAACTCCGCCCCGCTTTGAGCTTCTATTGACCATGTTAGTTAAGGGCAAAATTACCTGTAATATGGGCGGAAATGAGATCACTTCCGCCGCATGTGATCAGCTATAATGAGATCACTTCCACCGCATGTGATCGGCTGTATTGTAAACAACATCGGCCATGTTAAATCTAAAAGTAACCATATTAGATCTGGGCAAAAATTACCTTATATCAAACCGAACGCCAGGATATGCATTGGCATTGCGGTCAGCACATTCAAATCAATAGGCATATTGGAGCAAGGGGAAAAAAAATTAATTAATATGAGACAAAAAGAATAATATATAATTTATCTAAAAAATTAAAATTAAAATTATTTTAAAAGACAAAAATTATATATCTAAAAAATATATATAAAAAAAATTTATATATATAAAAAAAGGAAAAAAAGTTTTAATTCCCTTACATTATTATTTCTACCTATAGGATTACAAGCCACTATTCTACACATTTCTGAGGGGAACCTATAAAAAATATAGAAAAATATATAGGGACCCCATTTAATTCAAATGGATCATATATGGTGTGTCGGAAACATTTCTTTTAAGATTGTTTGTTGGTGGGCTCTTTTTGTAAATTGCCACCCCACAAATAATAGTGAAAAAACATCAATCTGCCATCATAATAGTGGGGCTCTCTAGAGACACCTCCAGAGAAAATTCACCTTATTAATAAAAGATAGTAAAAATAAATGGAGAGCAAAATTCACGTTACTTGGTCATAGAGAAACTCACAGTGGGTTCACAGCTTATCTCATCACCTAGCAACTAACTGTTATCAATAAAAGCGTTAACATCCACTTCCACATTAAGGCCATAAGGAGTATAACAACGTACCCTATGTATCCAAGTAATTTCTAACTTGGATAATTCTCTTACCAGAGAGCTTCCCCTCCAATGAGCACTGTATTTATCTATCCCCAAGAACAGCGTATTAGCTGGGTTACGATTATGGTGAATAGCATAATGTTTTGACACTGAGTGAAATCTGAACCCATTTCTTATATTGGTTAGATGTTCACCCAAACGCACCTGCATGGTGCGTTTGGTCCTACCTATATATTGGAACCCACAGGGACATTGTAAGAGATACACCACCCCCGTGGAACTACATGTAATGAACGGTTCGATTATGTGTTCCCTAGATGTACTTGTAGAAATGAAAGATTCAGTTTTCCTCTGTTTATTTTTGTTTAGTGCACAAATTTGGCATTTGCGACACTGATGATATCCAGACATGTTCTGGAAAAAATATATCTTTTTAGTGGGCGGATCTACAGCATTCGGAGCAATTCTATCTCGGAGCGAAGGTGCTCCCCTAAACACCACCTGAGGTTTAGCCGGTAAAAAAGTTTTAATAATCCTATCATTCCCCAACAGATGCCAGTGTTTGCAAAGCAATTTTTTAATAAGGTAATGTTGAGTTGAAAATGTGGTAATGAAAGGTATAACCGGTCTCTCCCTCTTTTTCTTATTGTTGTTTGGGCCTACAGTTAGCAAGATAGAACGATCAATCTCTCCTATTTGATGCATTATCTGATTCAACGACTCAACCCCATAGCCCTTCTCTATTAATCTCTTTTTAATTATATCTGCCTGCAGCTTATAATCAACGAGGTCCGTACAGTTTCGCCTCATTCTCAAAAATTGACTCTTTGGGACCGAGTCCAACCATACCTTATGATGGCAACTCCCTTTTGGTATAAACACATTCCTATCAGTCTTCTTAAAAAAAGAGACTGTCTTAAGTGTATCACCACTCTTCCAAATAGTTAAATCCAAAAAATCTATTCTCTCCTGATTAGCCTCATATGTGAACTTAATACCTCTCTCATTATTGTTTAAGTTCATAAAGAATTCTTCCAATTCCAAAACTGTCCCATCCCATAGGAGGAGGACGTCATCTATATATCTAGCCCAAAAGGACAGATGAGGACTCTTGTCCTTATAGACGACGTCCTCCTCCCACTTGGCCAAAAACAAATTAGTGAGGCTGGGGGCATATTTCGCCCCCATAGCTACACCGCGAATTTGTCGGTAGTATTCTTGTTCAAACCAAAAATAATTATGATTGGCCGCGTAATCCAAAAGATCCATAATGAATGTTTGTTGCACCTTAGGTGTAGTGGAGAAACCCTCCAAAAAATATTTTACCGCAGAGATTCCCATGGCATGCGGAATTATAGTGTACAAGGAAGACACGTCTGCTGTTACTAGGAAGGTAGAGACACCCACTTTTAATTCTGACAGTAAATTAATTACATGTCTGGTGTCCTTGATGTATGATGGCATACATTGAACCAAAGGTTGAAGAAAGAAGTCTATGTACTTACCCACCCGGGCCGTGACGGAGTCAATACCACTCACAATCGGACGGCCCGGGGGGCAAGTAAGACTCTTGTGGATCTTGGGAAGATAATACAAAACTGGGGTTCGTGGTGCTTTAGGGATCAAAAAGATTTTTTCTTTTTCATTTAATATACTCAAACGAGAACCCTTATCCACCAATAATTGCAACGTTTTTTTGTATTGAATGACCGGATTACCCGGGAGGATCATATAAGTGTCTTTATCATCCACTATCCTATGCATCTCTGCCAGGTAATCTTTACGGTCCAAGACCACTATTCCCCCCCCCCTATCCGCTGGGCGTATTACCAGATTTTTATTCTGGCATAATGAGTCTCAACCCTCTTCTAAGTTTTTTTCCATTTTGATATTTTGAATTTTAATGGACTCCAAATCACGTAGGAGAACATCCCTAAAGACCCTCACCGATGGGGCCAATACACCAGGGGGGTTAAAAGTGGAAGCATTAGAGAGACCTGTGTGTATATATTCCTGTTGTGTACTTTCATATTGAATAGTTGGAGTAAGCGTAAAGTGTCTCTTTATATTGATAGTACGGACATACTTATGTATGTCCATGTAAGTTTGAAACTTATTTAGTTTCTTAGGAGGTGCATATTTTAAGCCTTTATTGAGAAGGGCTGTTTCAGCCATAGTGAGAGTTTGGGAGCTTAGATTAAAAATACCATCCCCATTTATTTCTTTGATTTTTTTTGATTGTGCTCTCCTCCCCCCTCTGGTTCCTCTTTGTTTTCTATTGCCCTTTTTACACCCTGATTTGCCTTGGGAAAACCCCAATTCTGCTGAGTTTGACTACTTGCTCCCGACCTAGGGGATCCACTCTTGAGTCACCATAATCCCTTCCTTTTTGAGTGTAATTTTGTGTACTTTGATTACTCGGACCCTCCCTATCGTGTAAGGGGAAGAAACGATTCCGGGTCTCCACCCCATACTCAAAATCCTCCCCTCTCCAATTATCATGGTAAGATCATTGGCCACCATAATGATTAGGTGGTGCACCATAATTGAAACGCATGAAGCACTGCCCCCAGGGCAAGCAGCTTTCTCCGGGGGCACTGCATGGGGGGGAGCAGCCAGGAGCACCAGCGGGAAGAGGAGGATCGAGGCTGCTCTGTGCAAAACCATTGCACAGAGCAGGTAAGTATAACACGTTTGTTATAAAAAAAAAGCTTTAATACCACATTAATATCCATTCTCCTTGGAATTACACCAAAGTTAAAGAGGAACTGCAGTCTGCTCACATAATTTGTAATAAAAACATCTTTGCCATTCTGAAGCTTCCCCCCAACCACTTTGCATATTGTTATATATATATATATATATATATATATATATATATATATATATATATATATACTGTGATTCTGTACTTGCCAAATATACTGCAGAAATCTCCCTCCAATAAGTCTGGCTGCAGCCATTTTAACTGTGAGCACCTGAAGCTGTCACCTGTTCCTCTTCCTGGATTTACACAGATGCACACCTCCAGCTTTGCAGTCCTGAAGCTCTCATTGGCCCTCTTATGACTCACCCCCCTCCCTTCCTGGAAAATGCTCACGAGAGTAAGAGAGATAGCTGTGCATGATGTCATAAGCCTAGGCTAATGACCAAACAAGAAACTGGAAGTGGGCTGTATAAGGCATTTACTGGCAGAAAAAAAAAATGTTTTACTATCCAAAGTTAAAACAACAAGGACAGAAGATTTAATAGATGGAAAGTTGAAAAAATGACTGAAGGTCTGTTTTAGAACAACCTTCAACCCCTTATTCACCTAATAAATCAGGCCATCCCTGCTCTCCCAACCCATCCATGCACTTGCCTGTCAATGACTAATATCACTGTAATAATGACATTTGTATGTTGTAAGGTCTATGTTTTTGTCTGCTTAATGTTATATTTTATTACCTGCTCTTTTTCTTCATTTATTGCAAAACTTTAGAAAAAAAATAAAAAAAACGTTATTGTCTATAGTATGTGCACATGTGTGCTTTAAGGTTAGTCTTATAAATATGTGACACCATCTGCCATCTGGCATTTGTAAATCTGGACCTGTACATAATAAAAAAAACATACAAAAACACAATTTATTCTGCCTAAACATATACATATGCATTTAAAAAAAACATGCATAAATGTGGCCAAATCAAAGAAAAAAATCATTGAATGGTTAAATACAATAATGGCACATGAGAGATGTGGTGTAATTGGATATAAATGTTCAGCACAAGGGACTGTGTTTCCTGTTCTTTTCTGTGCCCTGTCACTGCTGATTGCTTTATAAATAAATTAACAGTAATAACTGATTTGCTATGGGAATAAGCATCCTGGGTATAAATAAATGAAAAAAGCCACTTTGAGAGATGGAGAAGTAAGTAGTTAAATGATGTCTCAGGGGCACTTTAAGCTTCTAGCCCATAATTTTAACTTGGGCAAGCAATAATTTTCTCTATAAATTTCTTAAAATTAGGCAACCACATAATTCTTGTTTTGAATTATTTACATGTTATTTACAAAATTTCCTACTGTTTAAAAAATAGAGAAATACATAATTTAAACACGTGCAATTACATTTAATACTATAATAATATTTAATGCTTATATAATTGTATATATAATATATATATACCGTAATATATATATATATATAATTATATTTAATACTTAATTATATTTTTTACATGTTTATGTTTTGATTACTATAAATTAATGTGGACAGAAGTGTTATTTAAGGTAGTATTAGACAGGGATGTGAAGGTAAAATGTATTTAATCACTTCAGCTCTGGAAGATTTACCCCCTTCATGACCAGGCCATTTTTTGGTATACGGAACTGTGTTGCTTTAACTGACAATTGCACTGTCGTGTGTCGCTGTACCCAAACAAAACGTTTGACCTTTTTTTCCCACAAATAGAGCTTTCTTTTGGTGGTATTTGATCACATCTGTACACGCAGACTCAGAAGGACGTACCCTGAATCTTGTCAGAGACTAACACTGCACAAGTTAATCTGTTGTCTGCTGGAGCTGTTTTCTTCAAGGGTCTCAACTTTGCCAGCCAACCTTTTTTCTTTCTTTTCATCAATCAACCATACTCTCCTGACCTCCAGCACCAACCCCCAGCACCATGCCCTCCTGCACCAACCCCCAGCACCATTTCCTCCTGTGCCCCAGCACCATGCCCTCTTGACCCAAAGCACCTGCCCCCAGCACCATGCCCTCCTGCGCCCAAGCACCATACCCTCCTGACCCCCAGCACCAATTCCCCAGTACCATGCTCTCCTGCACCCAGCACCAACACCCAGCACCATGCCCTCCTGCAAACCAGCACCAACATAGCACCATGCCCTCCTGACCCCGAGCACCAAACCCCAGCACCATGCCCTCCCGCACCCTAGCACCACCCTAAACACTATGCCCTCCTGTTCCCCAGCACCATGTCCTCCTTCGCCCTAGCACCAACCCCCAGCACCATGCCCTCCTGCTCCCCAGCACTGACCCCTAGCACCGTGCGTTCCTGCGCCCATCACCATGCCCTTCTGCATCCCAGCACCATGCCCTTTTCACTCCCAGTACCATACCCTCCTGACCCCAGAGTACCTTCTGGACCACCCCTGCACCATGCCCTTCTGAAACCCTAGTACTGTGCCCCCCAGTACCCTATACCTTGCCCTCTTGACCCCAGTCCTACATACTAATGCCCTTTGTACACTGCCCTATATGCTACTGACCTCTGTACACTGACCTACATCCTACTGATCTCTGTATGCTGCCCTACCTACAACTGACCTCTGTATGCTGCCCTACTTACTACTAACCTCTGTACACTGCCCTACCTATTACTGACCTCTGCACACTACCTTACATCCCACTGACCTCTGTATGCTGCCCTACCTACTACTTAAAGCTGTATGCTGTTCTACCTACTACTGACCTCTGTACGCTGCTCAACATACTACTAACCCCTCTAAGCTGGCCTACACTCTACTGGTCTCTGTAAGCTGCCGTACACCCTACTGACCCCTGTATGCTGCCCTACATCCTACTGATGTCTGTACGCTGCCCTATATCCTACGTGCCCTCTGTACACTGCCCTACATCCTACGTGCCCTCTGTACACTGCCCTACATCCTACTGACCTCTGTACGCTGCCCTACATCCTACTGACCTCTGTACGCTGCCCTACAGCCTACTGATCTCTGCATGCTGCCCTACCTACTACTGATCTCTGTATACTGCCCTACACCCTACTAACCTCTGTACGCTATGCTACACCCTACTTACCTCTGTACCCTACCCAACATCCTACTGATCTCTGTACACTGCCCTACATCCTACTGATCTCTGCACACTGCCCTACCTACTACTGACCTCTGTATGCTGCGCAACATACTACTGACCTCTGTACACTGCCCAACATACTACTGACCTCTGTACACTGCCCAACATACTACTAAGCCCAGGCAGTGAACAGGTAATTTCAGGTAGTTTCTTTTTTATTTCTTTTTTGTTTATGGTATTTGGTGGACCAGGATAACAATGTTAATGTTTTTATATTCACATTCCTTTGGTGCTGATTTCTCTGTTTTTGTTCATTTTTTATTAGTTATATTTGTTTTTTATGTGATCGTTCTTTGATATCTGTGTGTGTATATGGGATGTCAATTACTTTTTTGTGTGTTTCACAGCGGGACCACATCCATTGTTTATTATTTTGTAATTTTTATTCTTTGTATATGTTTTCAACTTTGGTATGGCCCTCTGTTTGGAAACATACGTTTATATTTATATTTACTCTGACCTGTTTGATTCTGTCATGACCACTCACACACAGATAGAGACTTTCTTCAAAGTCCAGAAATGCATGGTTGATCATGCTGTGTAATTGTTACAAATGTGTGCATCTCCCTGAACACCTGTAGCCTTAGGGAAGGTCTATATAAGATCTATCAGTTGATTTGGTCATTGTAATGATTAAGCACAAGACATATGTGTGAAATGCGTCTACGTGACTTCATGTTGGTATCTTTGGTGTCACTATGGTTATCAATAAAAGGCAATTGGTACCTCTAGATGTGCAGCTGTTTCTTTTTCTCTTCTAGTACCAGAATTTCTGCTTTCATGATGTCAGGGATGGGCTGGGGTGTTGGTGCCCTTCCCTTCTCAACATCCTACCTCTGAGAGCGCCTTGCATCCTTGTGGCTACTTTTCCAAGAAACTGTCACCTGCAGAGTGCAATTACAAGTTTGGTGACAGAGAGCTGTTGCCTATCATTTTAGTCCTGAAAGAATGGAGACATCTCCTCAAGGGTACCACTGTGCCGGTTCTCATTCTTACTGACCATAATAATCTCACATTCTTTTCTGAGGCTAAACGCCTCTCTCCCAGAAGGGCGCGATGGGCATTTTTCTTGTCAAGTTTCAATTACATTGTCTCATTCTTACCCGGTACTAAGAATTTAAGGGCTGACACAGCAATTTTCCTCCACTTCCAAGTTGAAGTGGTTTCCGGTTCCTGTGATTCCTCCTGATCATATTCTGACTACGGTTTGCACCAGTCTCAAACAGTACCTGGTGCATTGGAAAGGATACGGTCTGGAGGAACGCTCTTGGGTCTCATCCTCAGACGTACATGCTCCTGTCCTCCTCCATGATTTCCATAGACATTTTCCCCTCAAGCCTGGTGGTCCTCCAAGGGGGAGGGGTCGTTGAGAAGGGGGTACTGTCAGTGCTGGGCTCAGCTCTTCCTTCTCTGAGATGGCCATTCAGCTGTCGGCTAATTGCCAGCTCCTATCTCTCCACAGTTACTCAGCTGTTGATGATATCCTGCTCGTCAGTCCTGCCTACTTAAGCCCTCCAGCCCAGAGGATCTCTGCCTTTGCCTTAGTCAACATCACAGAGATGCTCTCCTGCACTCATATTTAAAGATTTGCTTGGCTGACATGCCTTCTGGCTCCAGATCCTGCTTGCTGTTTTACTACGCTCATCTCCGGCTCCCTGACATTTGGCTTGTCTGACTATCCATTCCAGTTCCTGAACTCTGGCTATGTTTTGACTATGTTTTTTCTATTTACTTTTATTATAAAACAAGTGTGATTTAACCTCCCTGGCGGTAATCCCGAGTGTGGCTCTGAGTGAATTTTCAGTACCAAACTGAAACACTCGGGATCGCATCACAGGATCCAGGTACAGTTACTTACCTTGTCCCCAGGATCCTGTGATGTCTCCCCACTGTGTGTGAGAGGCGTCCTCCTCTCGATTCATCATGGTGCAGGGCTCCTTTCCCTGCGAGCGTTGTGACGCACGGGGATGGAAAATGGCGCCAAATACAAAAAGTGAAACACACACTATACATACAGTACACTGTAATCTTACAGATTACATTACAGTATCAAATATCTTCACATCCCTTTTGTCCCTAGTGGTTTGTCCAGTGCCCTGCATGCAGTTTTATATTATATATCGTGTTCTTTCTGCCTGGAAACTGGAGATTGTCCATAGCAACCAAAACCGTCCCTTTACATCAAAAGTGGTTTTAGACCAACTAGAAAACAGTGATAATAAATTAGAATCACTTTCAGAATTGAGAGATAGTGATTCATGGGGAAATCCATCATCAAACACTGAACGTAATGACAGGGACAATTCTGTAAATTTCAGTGTTTTTGATTTGATTACATTGTTACATATTGAATAATTTTTATTATTATTATATTATTATTTGTTAAAAAATGTAAAAAAAAAAGTATAGTTATTTATTATATTATAATTTTACAATTTTGTGTTTCAAACTTTATCATACCTGGGCTGTCTACTAGACTCTTGTTTGGACAGATTTAAATATCTTATGCCTAATGCCCCGTACACACGAGCGGACTTTTCAACATCCAAAGTCCGAAGGACCGAGTCCGTCAGACTATCCGATCGTGTGTGGGCTGCAACGGACTTTTGATTCGCCAAAGTCTGACGGACTTTAGAAATGAAGCATGCTTCAAATTTTCCCGAAGGAACTCCGCCGGACCCGGTCCCCTTCGAAAACTCCACTCGTGTGTATGCTACTCCGACGGACTAAAACCGACGCTAGGGCAGCTATTGGCTACTGGCTATGAACTTCCTTATTCGAGTCAGGTCGTACGTCATCACGTTCGAATCCGTCGGAGTTTAGTGTGATCGTGTGTGGCCAAGTCCGTTCGGCCGAAAAGTCTGTCAGAACTCCGTCGGAACTCCGGCGGAACTCCGGCGGAACTCCTTTGGAAGTCTGTCGGACATAAGTCTTCTCGTGTGTACGGGGCATAAGAATTACAGGCCTACAATGTAAGACGCCAAATTTCCATGCAAAACATTGTACCGCTTTGAGCATCAAAAATATGAAATAATAATACCGCTAGGGAGGTTAACTGTACTTCTGTCTCAGTCTGATTTCATGGTTCCTGACACATGATGAACTCCGACATTAGACTTGTAGGGTTGACCAACTCCCCAGGCATGAAAAAAAATGTGAATGAAAGTGAATGCTGGGTTTCTAACTTTTAAGGTAGATTAAGTTTATATTTTTACAGTGACATTAGTTTTAGCAGGTTTTTGTAGGTTTTCTTCACGCTGTCTTAACTTTTTATTGGGGGCATGCTAGGTAATTTATTTTTTAAAAGGTAAGGGGTGCTGGACCCCGGTGCTTTTTGATCTCTTCAATTTTGTCCAGGTAGATCTCCATCTCTTAAAGGTCTAGGGGATGTCTTTTTTACAATTATTGCTGATAGAATATTTGCCAGCAAGGGGGATTATGGCATGGGATACTCCAAAATGCTCAGCACTTAATGTTTAGAGGTTGATCTCCTTGTTCTCCTTGAGTAATAGTGGGTCTTGAACAATCTAAGGTCTCACAGCTGAAGACCATGAGGCAAGTCTTTTGGCATCTGGTTACCTTGGGCTGATGCACAACTACTGGTACCCAATGCAGTTTCCAAAACACTACAGTCACAGGGATCAGTTTGTGGTATTTAATCACAATTCCCCAGGATAGCTGTCACCTTCCAGCTTCCTCCAGATATAGTCCAGTGGGTGAGCCGGCACCTCTCAAGACCATATCCTCTGTGATGAGCTTCTGCAATCGGATCCAAGCAAAGTCGATCCAGGCCCTTAGCACTGTCTTTGCTGAAGCCTCTGGAACAGCTGTATAGCCCATGGGCTGCTTGAAGACAGAAGCCCCCCTGGCTATGGAACCCTCCTGGGGAGAAGGAACCCAGCTCTCAAGTCTTTCAGACTATTTATCACCATTCCAGCCTCCTTCTGGGCACTTTTTCCAATGAACTGCCTGGAACCTGTTAAATATTCAGGCTGGTCATTTGAATCTCCTGCCCTATAATCTGTTACTTTCTTCCAGAGGCAGGGGAAAGAAATCAAACTCCCAGCCTGTGAAACCCTGAGCAAACAAGGCCAAACAATCACTGCTCCTTTAATTACAGAAGGAGCCAAAAGTTAAATGTACCTAGCATCCTATGTTAGGCAGATGCTACAGATGTAATTACAATAACAATATTTATCAACAGTGTAAATGGTGGAATGAGAATCTCTATCATGGATGAATGACCCAACCTTCTTCAATCAGAGTTCACAGTAGATGAGATAATCTACGTGAGGTGGATTACTATTGACTCTTTTCCCTCCAGGTTTTTCATTCTGTTCAACTCTAGATCAGAATTATAACCCTGGCTTATTTATGTAATGTGATACTTCTTGTTGAAAAATGGTTTCTTATCTCATTGCTTGAAAATTATTAGCTTGCTTAGGACCATATTTATTCATTTGTGGATGTATTTTAAAAAAAATTGCTAAATTTTAATATGCCTGTGAACAACAGCAGAGCACCATGGTATACAGAGTTAATGCCAGTTCACACTGGAATCAAAATTCAAAATCCAACATTTGTGATAGCTACTAGCATCACCAACATATGAGCGCTTTTTTGAATATTTTACCAAACTTCCAAAAGGTCCATTTATCCATAAGAGTCAGTCGTCTTCGCAGCCGCAAGGAGATTATAATTTAGAATCTTTGTTCAGAGGCAAGTTACTACTTATGATTTCTCCTCAGTACGTTCAAGTACTCTCTTCTATGAAACAAAACGCAGCAAGTTGTTTTTATTGAGCAGGCAACTGAGCTGTGTATAGATATTTAAATGTTAGAATTTAGCCATTTTCTCAGATATATGAGCATGAAAAGAAGACCTGCAAGGGAAACAGCTGTAAGTGGAAAAGTCACTGCATGTGGTACTGTCAGTGTTATTAGGGGTGGCAGTGACATTCATGGATTAAAAAGGGTATGAGAGGGACAAAGGTGGTCGAGAGCACCTCAACCCAAAAATTAATCTCATCATCGCAGCTTTGGAGTTGGGTGATGACAGTAAGGAAATGGATAAGATCTGGATGAACAGCAGTAAATATCAGAGGAGAGTGGAGAGGAATAGTCGCAGCACCCCTGTGATCACCTTGTGGAAAAAAACACTATCAAACCACAGTAGGCACACATTCCTCCTGATAGTCACATAAGTCTGCTTTAGACTAGGCTAGCATGTCCTCCAGCAGTGATGAAGAGGGACCCGTTAGAAAATCAAGATTTACAGGCATCACCAGGTTATCTGTTACACATGTAGGCCTGATAACAAACTCTTTCCACAGCTCATGGAGCACACCATACCTCAGTGAAATATACCAACCTGCCATTATGTCTCCAGAAAAGCTAGTATAAAGCTGTATGACCACGTGTCTTTACACTTTTCATTGCGCACCCAGATCCATGTTATTGCCAGTGTAAAACAGCAGTCAGCGCCTTAAATAATATATATCTTTCACAGCCAACTAGGTAGACATAAACACTTTCACAAAGATAAAATGAGTGTATGCTTATTTCCCTTTCACCTCATTTGTGTTGTTCAACTCCCTGTCCCTGGCAGCAGGACTGTCCTATAGCATGCTGTAATTCTACATACATCACATGTACTTCACCTGATGAGCCTTGGGCAAAAAATTCACATGGTTGCTGAGCTGTTGCCCTGCCTCCAGCAGCAAAATCATTTGCTGGTTTTCCCCGCACTGCAACTTAGCTCTCATTTTTAGAGATCCTAAAAAATGAGGAACCAGCTAAGAGTATTGCAAAGATACTGTAATACAGCCTACCTGCACAATGGCAATCATCTGCAACATTATCCCTCCTTTACCTGATATCATGTGAGCAGTAGCTAGGTATTTACTTATGCCTTGTACACGCGGCCGTCTTTTTGACAGAAAAGGTCAGACGGAACAAATCCATCGGACAAATCGACCGTGTGTGGGCTTCATCGGACCTTTGCTGTCAAAGTCAGATGAACTTTAGATTTAGAACAAGTTTCAAATCTTTCTGACGGACTCGAGTCCGGTCGAAAAATCAGTTCGTCTGTATGCTAGTCCGACAGACGAAAACTGACACTAGGGCAGCTATTGGCTACTGGCTATGAACTTCCTTATTCTAGTCCGGTCATACATCATCACGGTGGAATCCATCAGACTTTAGTGTGATTGTGTGTGGCCAAGTCACTTAGTTCGGAAAGTCCATCAGAAGTCCACCGAAAGTCCATCGGAAGACCGCCGGACCTAGTCTGTCGGAAAGTCCAGTCGTGTGTACACAGCATTATATGACTGGTCGCCATTGGAGCCCAAAGCAGTGTTTTCTGCAGCAATCATAAGTATTATAAGAATGTATTTAACCATGTAACTGTAATGGGGCCAGATGGTTAATATGTGAAAAGCTTATTTTGATATAGGTCTCTTTACCATGCAAGATTACTGTATACACATTTAAATGGTCATATGAACATACATTATATTTAAAAAATTGTCATCAAGTTTCCTTTTTATCAAAGTGGAAACACATTTGTGAAGGTTGTTGCAGTGGAAACTTCAATCCAGTGAAGGTAATACTAGACATCAATTGTTGTATTTGAATATTTTATTCACCTTTTTACAAAGAAAATGACAGTACAGCAGAAAACTTACAGCAACTTTTCCGTGGCTTATTTAACATTATTTAAAAAAAAAGTAGTAAAGGCATAGAAAATAACAAAAGGAAACAAACCAATCCAAAGGAGGAGCTACAGTTATAAGTTATATAGTTCTCCAGATCTCTGATGAATAATAATAAAAGCAGTGGGGCTGATTTACTAAAGGAGTAGACCATGTTTACTTGGTTGTTAAGCTATGAACCTCTAATCACATGCAAAAAAAAAAAAAAAAAAGGAGCTTTAGTGCATATGACTAGATGATTGAAGGTAATAAAACGTCACCATGTTCAATAAGCTAAGAGAACATTTTCTACTCCTTTAGTAAATCACCTCTGTTGCAGTCTTCATATTTTTTTTACTACCTCCAAAGCTACCATTTAGATTCATACTTTCAGCTCAGATCTGGATCTGATTGGTAGCTGAGGAAAAGGAACTTTAGCTCTTAGTAGAATCACACTGATAGATCAGGCCTATGGTTCTGAAATCCAGTATAGCTGTTCAGTTTAAGCTATAGCATTTTTGGATAGATCTAGATATAATTATATTTATTTATTTATTTTATGGCAGTATAAAATTACCCTCCTCGATCATGAAAAAAAATTCTCATCCAACGCATTACTATGTTATACTTTCCTGCCAAAAATTATTAGGCGTTCCTTACATACTTGTAAACTATTTTGGTAAATGCTCTCCTAAAACTTTCATGGCATAATGGATAGAGGATAGGGTTTACAGAGGAATTAATCCACAACAACCAAAACGTAATGTCATACCAATAAGAGGCAATACAATAATCACGGCAGGCAGCACGAGTTGTCATAAGGAGGGAATAAGGAGCCCAGCAAATACAAAAAACACAGACTAAAACAAAGAGAGATTTGGCAATCTTTTTATCCTGAGATAACTTCACAATTCGCATATGCCTTGTTTGTCCCTGGACATTTTCTAACCGGGTCTTAGTCTTTTTGGAAAAATGTTTTCTTAGCATTTGAGGTAAAGATGCCTTGACCACATTTATTTCTGTCTCTTGTATGTTACTCGCCCCATTGGGGATACGTTTTGCTGGTGTTATGTATGGTATTTGGTGCATATCTTCTCGATTAGAAAAACCTGGATATATGGCAGTCCAAAGTTTTGATCTACTCCTTGTCCTGATGTTCCAATAAAGGCCCAGATTGAAGAATGAAATGCCTAACAAAGGAAGTATAAAATCAAAAGAAGAAGCTGCCAAAAGAAAGTGCCAATCATAATAGTAGGCAGGCAAGCAGAGATCTTCAGAAAGGTAGCTGTCACTGTGTAAGTATTCCCAGAACAGAATAGCTGGACTGTATAGAAGAGAGGACAGTATCCAAATCGTGGCCATTGTAAGCACTGTCTTACAATGACGGTACTGCTGAGAGCGATACATGACCTGGAAACATGGATAAAGGAAGGTGGCTTAAGTATTTTATAAATGTAGACATTAGGCGGGAAAACATAATAAACATTCGTTACTGACTTGATGACTAGCAAAAAGTGTACAGTGTTCAAAGCTAATAATAAAGTACAAACACAGAATGCACATATAGTGTATTTCTACATTTCCAGTCAAATTTGAGAAAACCCCACTATATGTTTGGTATGTGTTCCTATTCACACAGCTTGCCTAATTTTTTAAAATATTTTTTTACTTTTTAGATGTTTCTCAAGAGGTGGTGTCATGGCTGACCGAAAGGAACCTCAGTCATTAACATGCAATGCAAGAAGTCCAGCCTGTGCACCTTTAACCCTTTGTTAGGACAGACAGTGTTCAAATCTAGTTATAATTGATAATGAAGATCTGCCTGCACCATTTAGACTATGTGTTTACTATGGCAAATAAAAAATAAAAAAATACCTAGGATTTTCCCCTACTGGATTGTCCAGAATGCAGTATATAAATTGGGTAAGCTGCAATTTGTTGAATTTTTTTGTTACAACGTAGATTATGTTATGTGACTGGGGATATGTAAAACGTAAAAAGTAGTTGTTAGCCCAATTTGGCTGCAAAAGTGGAAATATACTTTAAATTAATCCCTTAACTTTGCTTATTCAAGTGCCAACAAAGGGCTTTGCACTTAGGACTCCAGAAAGCAAACTGGGTGGTATGGAAGCATGGGATATGCATCAACAAACAAGTAAGAGGGCTATCAAGAGAGCCAGTTACCTTGCTCTGAATAGCGACATGACAGGTTTAAGCTAAAGAACACATATAATACAAAATGTGCTTGTAATATTCCTAGCTTTCAGTGATATTTTTGTTCACGCTAAACAATGTTTAGCTATTACCTATTATTACCTAATATTATTATTATTATTATTACCTATTTTTATTAAATGATGATTTTAATTTTGTTTTCTACTGGAAATATTTTTTTTATTAAATTTGGGTTGGAGACTGCCATTCACTATATTGTTGCTGCCTGCATGAGACGTGTTTGGGGTGGATTGCCACTTAACTGTCTAGCCTAGTTTCTTCAAGTGTGAAATCTGTGGCAACTATTATAGTACAATAATTAGTGTGTGCAAGGCCCGGGGATTATACAGGCTGCATCTGAGCTCGGTTGCAACAGGCTCATATCAGGTCACATTCAGGGACTAACAATGCTTCATGAAAAACATTTATTTTTTTATGTATTAGAAATAAAGAACTGAATGTAGGCATAGGTGTGCACAGTCAAAGCTCAAACACAATGTGTGCATTGGTATTCAGTATCAGTAGTTATTATTTTTATAATTTTTTACAATTTTTTTTACTCATTTAGTTTTTTAAAAAATGTTTAGAAGCCCCGTTAGGGGCTATAAACAGGGGGGGGGGGAATCTGCACCACACAGGGTGCAGAATGTAGGTCTTTTATACCTTCCCAGTGTTATGTTTAAGTTTTGCATATGTATGAGCATTTACATTGGAATGATATTCTCTATCTTGAATTTAAAGACGGATTTCACTGGAAAAAAAATTATTAAAAGCCAGCAGCTATAAATACTACAGCTGCTGACTTTTAATAAATGGACCCAGGGTCCAGTGATGTCGGCAGCCAAGGCCGATCGATCGCTCGGCTCTCGTATGCTGCCGCCACCATTCTAGGTGAGGGAATCAGGAAGTGAAGCATTGCGGCTTCACTTCCCAGTTCCCTACTGCGCATGCACAAGTCGCGCAGCGCAATAGGAATGGTCCGCGCTGTCTCTGGGACCCGTGTGTGTCCCAGCAGACAGCACGCCGGGACAAGAAACAGCATAGACTCCCGTGGGAGTCTATGCCCGGAAGTGGTTGCAAATACCTGTCTTAGACAGGTATCTGCACCCCCCTCCCCCATGAAAGGTGCCAACTGTGACACCGGAGGGGGGGAGGGTTCCGATGAGTGGAAGTTCCACTTTAGGGTGGAACCCTGCTTTAGAGGTTTTATTATTAATATGTTAGTTTTTCACTTTTCTGCTTTACAAATTAGAAAAGACTTACAACTATACTTAAAGCGGTTGTAAACCCCACTTGGTCATGTTTACCTAGAGCTAAGCCTATAATAAGGCTTATCTCTAGGTAAAATGGATATCTCCTAAACGTGCACCGTGCATGCAGCCAGTGGCATCACTGGCACAATTGCTCTAAAGGGCTGGCATACCTTCAAAGCTTCGTGCCAGAACTTCACCGGAACTGAGGGCTCCAATGCATATGCGCGGGAGGGACATCATCGCGGCTTCGGCCAATCACATAGCCGGAGCTCGCGAACTCAGAAGACAGACAGGGGAACATGTCAGCCCTCTCAGTATGCAATGCATACTAGCACATTATGCAATTTCCTTGCAGTTTTTTTTCTTTTTTTGAACAACCGCTTTAATTTAAAATAAATGCATTTCCTGTTTGTGTGTTTGTTTGTTTTTTTTATTATTCAGCCATTGTTATTTGTCTTTGTATGAATGATATTTTGGTAATAACTCTTTTTTGGGTCCCAGTATAGTAATAATTTTCTTAGTTGGGTCTTTTGATTTAAAAGTATTGCTGCATGTAAGTATAGGGAGGTGTCTTATTAATTTCACACATGTAAAATATATATATATATACACACACACAATAAATTCTAGAATAATGATAACATAAGCCACCTTGTGAAATACTTACAGCCATTGTGACCGCCAGAAACCGATCGTAACTAATAAGAACGACATTAAATGCTGAAGCTGTACACATGAGGTTGTCAATAATGAGCCAGAGCTTACATAAGAATTTCCCAAGTATCCACTTGCCAGTAAAGACGTATGGTACATAAAGTGGAATGCAGATGGCCCCTTTGAAGGATACAAAAGAAAAATGCTACGTTGCATAGACTGACTTGCATATTCTTTTCTTAAGCTAATACAAATATTACAAATAATGTAAAACAAATTTTAGGAATAATGTAACATACTTCTGAGAGTCAGCACTACTTAAAGGGAAACTGTTACTTAACCTATTCAGGCTCTCTTAAAGGCCCAAATGCCCACCCACTGTCCACACCTCTGCCATGCTCTCCCATCACTTTGTTCATCTGTTGGAGCTGTAGGTCTAATCCCTTTCTAAGCTACATGTCGGTCAGTGTTGAAGCTTACATGGGGCTAATGACTTCCTCCACTACTCAACATGTCAATGTTTGGGCCTAGTGATTGGCCACTCAAGGCCAAGCACTGCATTCTGGGGAGAAGTAGAGAAGATCACATGCTTTCCCATTCCCAGAAGTATCATGTATTTCTATGAGCTCCGAATAAAGGAAACCTATCTGGAATGGACAAAAGTTGCTGCCACTGACCTTCTGAAAAATGTAGGGGCCTCACAATCTTTGGTTTGGCTTCAATACTTTTGATTCACGAATCTAAATCAAGAATGCAGCAAGTGAATTTAGAGTGATGTCAGCGCTGCAGATCTGCATCTGTGCTCTTGCACAGTGACTCATAAACCACAGTAACTTGAAACCACAGAATCAGTATTATAGCCAGAAATATGGAATTAAGATATTGCCATGTTATATTGTAAAGGTAATGCAAATATTTTAAATAGAAACACGTTCTGATTGGTCACAGCACCCTGGATGGTTGACAGCTCCTTGACAGATCGAGTCTCCTGTGACGGCTTGCTTGCTTGGAATCCTGCCCCGGCTTTACTCTGCTCCTGTCAGTAGCTCTGGTGTGGGCTGGATTGGGAATGGATGACTTTTACCTGGCACTGCTACACTATTGGCAGCTTGGCGCCTCTCTCCCCATCCCTTTTCCCTGTTTATACCTCTGTACTGCAGAGCATAGTGTTGCAGAAAATGCAGCCTCTGCACGTTCTACAAATTAATGCTAACACATTATAGCAATAAAATGCACGTGAAGTACATTACACTGCATTTTATGCAGTAGACCATTTGAATGGCTGGCAGAGATTATTTTTTTAGACAATGAATAGTAAAATGCTTGAGGAAAAATGCAACAAAATGCACACTAATACAGGTTAAAGACACACATCAATGAAAAAAAAACACATAGCAAAGTATGTCAAAGATGCTCTAACCTGTTCTAAGCTGCATACAGCATAAAAAGTGTGACAGCTCCAATTAAAATCTTTTTATTTTTAAAATAGAACATTGCCAACATTTTAAAACAACAGTTTGTATAATAAATGTAATGCAGTATAACAAAATGTACGTACTTATTGATGGAAAGGCCCCATGCCACATAACCACACATACAATATTATTATCACTTAAATTTTATTGTATTCTTGAGTGTAATACAGAACAAAAATAATTCATTTAACAAAGCAGTTATTTCGTATCTTCAATATTTTATTCTATATTTTTAATTATTGAAAGGGATTAGTGACTCACCAATGACAAAATCACAGATGGCTAAATTGAGAATAAAAAAATTGCTCCTGTTTCGAAGTCGTTTGTCTTCAATAAAAGCTACAATAACAAGACTGTTACCCAGGATGGTCAGGAGAATTAAAAAGATAATGAGTACAGTTATCAGAATCATCATGTTTTGTGAGCCAAATACTCCCACTTCATCAACTACAAATGACATGTTAGTTCCAAAAACACTTGTGACGTTCCCAGTAAGGTATAATGCTGACATCCTAAACTGAGTGCACAAGAGCAATTCGATGCATAAATAAATGTTGTCTGTTGCAGCCTTGATAGCACACACTTATGCCTTATGTGAGTCATTTGAAAATGCCTTGATCCTGAAAGTACAGCAAGGTGCTAATTTATAGGAAATTACCATGTGGGTGGAGTCCCCCCCCCCCCTTTCCTCAATCTGCAGCCCTGGCTGATTATTATTTAGCTCACACGTGTACTATATAACACAAAATATCATGAATTAATACCTGACAATGATCACTAAAAGTTTATGTAAAATATTGATAGCAAAATCAGTTGGTTAATGTTGTATTAAAATAAAATGTAAAAGGCTATAAAAAGCCAACAAGTTTTTTTTTCAGCATTGTGTTTTACTACGTTTAAAAAAACACAATGTTTAGTTTGAGAGTCTTTACACTTTCCCTGAAGGATTTTCATATTCCCTTGTGCTGTGGAACATTTTACCTGCTAATCTGCTAGAAGTATTTTCCATTATCACTTGTCACAAAAAAACATCTCTACCTTCAGTATGACCAACCTCTAGGAATTCGCCAAAATATACCCTTGTAGTGGGGTCCCACTGCACTGCAAGGGTAAACTGTTCCTTAAAGAGAAGGTCCGGCTGCGATTTATTTTTAAAGTCAGCAGCTACAAACACTGTAGCTGCTGACTTTTAATAAGGACACTTACCTGACCAGCGAGCCCCCAATGTCGCCCCCCCCCCCCCCCCAGGCCGATCCGTCCATCGGATCAGCTGCCGGCAACTCCATCTTAACAAAGGAAAACAGGTAGTGGAGCCTTGCAGCTTCACTGCCTGTTTCCTACTGCGCTGCACTTTGTGAATGGTCCCGTTGTTTTCTGGGACACACATATTTCCCAGAAGGCAATGGGGCCGCACGCCAAAGAGGAGGAAGCACAGCGGAATAGGAAGAGGCAGATTAGGAAGACTGCCTAGCAATAGCGGTTTCAGGTAAGTTAAAAAAAATATATATTTTTATTTATTTATTTTGAAAATATGAATGTAATTTTTTTATTTTAGGGTGGCCTTCCACTTTAAGTTTAGGGGTACAGGAACAAGGAGTAATAATTACCTTACTCCTTGCTCCTGTAGGTTCCCTCTTGCAACCACTCCTGAGAAGCCATCCTTCTAAGGCACTCCTGGTCGCAATGGCATGCCTTCTTCCCCCATGTGATGATCCCAAAGAGCCACCCACAGCACACCAAAGGAAAACCAGGGAGAGAACATCAGCTTCCAGTTTTTGTAAATCTTAATTAAACAAGCTGGAGTTAGAA
This sequence comes from Lithobates pipiens, assembly GCF_037356315.1. NCBI lineage: Eukaryota > Metazoa > Chordata > Amphibia > Anura > Ranidae > Lithobates > Lithobates pipiens. The sequence goes on along the minus strand of NW_027507764.1, from coordinate 422,844,178 downwards.
TCTGATTGGCTACCATGCATAGCTGGACCAGATTTTGCACTTTAGTAAATAAACCTCAGTCTGCTATATGGTTCAAATCTTGGCCGGTTCCTGCTGAATTCCTGCTGATTCAAACTATTAATGGACAGGCTGAATGTACCAAGTTGATCGATCGATCAACTTGGGTAAAACCAGCCTGAGGGAATCTCTTGTGATCATCGTTAGCAGCTGATATAGTGCTATTACTGATATGCAAATGTATATTTTTGTCAAACAAACACATTTTTGTCACCTCCTTCGACCATATATCCCAGTTCTCGGTATTATATTTTTGTATCACTAGATTGGGAATATATAGTATCTCACAAAAGTGAGTGTTAAATTTGGTGTTATCACTCTCACTCTCTCATACTGGTCACTGGAAGTTCAACATGGCACCTCAAGAACTCTCTGGGGATGTGAAAAAAAAAGAATTGTTGCTCTACATAAAGATGGCCTAGGCTATAAGAAGATTGCCAAGACCCTAAAACTGAGCTGCAGCACAGTGGCCAAGACAATACAGTGGTTTAACAGGACAGGTTCCACTCAGAACAGGCCTCGCCATGGTTGACCAAAGAATTGAGTGCACGTGCTCAGCGTTATATCCAGAGGTTGTCTTTGTGAAATAGATGTATGAGTGCTGCCAATATTGCTGAGAAGGGTAAAGGGGTGGGGGAGCAGCCTGTCAGTGTTCAGACCATACACCACACATTGCATCAAATCAGTCTGCATGGCTATCGTCCCAGAAGGAAGCCTCTTCTAAAGATGATGCACAAGAACGCAAGCAGTTTGCTGAAGACAAGCAGACTAAGGACATGGATACTGGAGCTATGTCCTGTGGTCTGATGAAACCAACATAAACTTAATTGGTTCACATGGTGTCAAGCGTGTGTGGCGGCAACCAGGTGGGGAATACAAAGACAAGTGTGTCTTGCTTACAGTCAAGCATGGTGGTGGGAGTGTCATGGTCTGGAGCTGCATGAGTGCTGCCTGCACTGGGGAGCTACAGTTGAGGGAACCATGAATGCCAACGTGTACTTTGACACACTGAAGCAGAGCATGATCCCCTCCCTTCAGAGACTGGGCCACAGGGCAGTATTCCAACATGATAACGACCCCAAACACACCTCCAAGATTACCACCTTGCTTAAGAAGCTGAGGGTAAAGGTAATGGACTGGCAAAGCATGTCTCCAGACCTAAAACCTATTGAGCATCTGTGGGGCATCCTCAAACCGAAGGTGGAGGAGCACGAGGTCTCTAACATTCACCAGATCTGTGATGTCAACGTGGATGAGTGGAAGAGGACTCTAGTGGCAATGTGTGAAACTCTGGTGAACTACATGCCCAAGAGGGTTAAGGCAGTGCTGGAAAATAATGGTGGCCACACAAAAGTTTGACACTTTGGGCCCAATTTGGACATTTTCACGTAGGGGTGTACTCACTTTTGTTGTCAGACATTAATGGCTGTGTGTTATTTTGAGGGGACAGCAAATTTGCACTGTTATACAAGCTGTACACTCATTACTTAATATTGTAGCAAAGTGACATTTCTTCAGTGTTGTCACATTAAAAGATATAATAAAATATTTACAGAAATGTGAGGGGTGTACTCACTTTTGTGAGATGCTATGGAGGTTATTTACGAAAGGCAAATCCACTTTGCACTGCAAGTGCACTTGAAAGTGCAGTCGCTCTAAATCTAAGGCCGCGTACACACGTGGCGGACTGTCTGGCCAACTAAGTCCGTCAGACAATCCGACAGACAGTCCGTCATACTTTCGAATGAATGGACTTGCCCACACACGGCACTTTTTGAGCGGACTAATACGGCGGACTAAGTCCGCCATACAATCCGCCGTACTTTTGAAATGAACGGACTCGCCCACACACGCGGAGGAAAGTCCGCTCATTTCGAGCACGTCTCCAGGTAGGCGGGGCCCGTGAAGGAGACGTCGCTGACCCCGCCGCCTGGTATGGACTTAAAGGGGAACCCAACGCCGAAAAAAATCGGCGTGTGGGTCCCCCCCAAGTCCACAACAGACCCTCGAGCGCCCCCCCTCCTAAGCCGTACCAGGCCGCGTGCCCTCAACATGGGGGGTGCCTTGGGGAAGGGGGGGCCGCGCGGCCCCCCCACCCCAAAGCACCTTGTCCCCATGTTGATGAGGACAAGGGCCTCTTCCCGACAACCCTGGCCGTTGGTTGACGGGGTCTGCGGGCGGGGGCTTATCGGAATCCGGGAGCCCCCTTTAATAAGGGGGCCCCCGGATACCGGCCCCCCACCCTATGTGAATGAGTATGGGGTACAATGTACCCCTACCCATTCACCTGTAAAATAAAGTACAAAAAAAAACACAACACACGAGATAAAATATTTTATTGCACAGCTCCGGGGGTCTTCCGTCTTCGGGGGTCTTCTCGCCGGACTCCTCCGCTATCTTCTTGTAGCTCTTTTGCTAGCGGAGGAGTCCGGCTTTCTTCCCCGCCGCCGGCCTCTTCTCCCGACTTCGGGGGTCTTGTCCCCCTCTTCGGTTCTTCTGCCGGGCCACCGCGCCTTCTTATAGCTCTTTTACAGGCGGTGGCCCGGTCTTCTGTCGCTGCCGTCGCCGCCGCCTTCCGTTCTTCTTCTTCTTCTTCTTCTTCTCCAGGAGATGTTGCCTCGACGATCTCTCGGGCCGGAATGCCAGAGCCGCGCTGCACGGCCACTTATATAGTGACAATGGGGCGGTGTCACATGGTATATGTCACATGGGTTGGTGTCACATGGTGACCCCGCCCCCTTACGATGTCATAGTCCCCATGTGACATCAACCCATGTGACGAGCCCATGTGACATATACCATGTGACACCGCCCCATTGTCACTATATAAGTGGCCGCGCAGTGCGGCTCTGGCATTCCGGCCGGAGAGATCGTCGAGGCAACATCTCCTGGAGAAGAAGAAGAAGAAGAAGAAGAACGGAAGGCGGCGGCGACGGCGGCGACAGAAGACCGGGCAACCGCCTGTAAAAGAGCTATGAGAAGGCGCGGTGGCCCGGCAGAAGAACCGAAGAGGGGGACAAGACCCCCCGAAGTCGGGAGAAGAGGCCGGCGGCGGGGAAGAAAGCCGTACTCCTCCGCTAGCAAAAGAGCTACAAGAAGATAGCGGAGGAGTCCGGCGAGAAGACCCCCGAAGACCCCCGGAGCTGTGCAATAAAATATTTTATCTCGTGTGTTGTTTTTTTTTGGTACTTTTATTTTACAGGTGAATGGGTAGGGGTACATTGTACCCCATACTCATTCACATAGGGTGGGGGGCCGGTATCCGGGGGCCCCCTTATTAAAGGGGGCTCCCGGATTCCGATAAGCCCCCCGCCCGCAGACCCCGACAACCAACGGCCAGGGTTGTCGGGAAGAGGGCCTTGTCCTCATCAACATGGGGACAAGGTGCTTTGGGGTGGGGGGGCCGCGTGGCCCCCCCTTCCCCAAGGCACCCCCCATGTTGAGGGCACGCGGCCTGGTACGGCTCAGGAGGGGGGGCACTCGCTCGCCCCCCTTTCCTGGCCAGCCGGGTAGCGTGCTCGGACAAGGGTCTGTTGTGGACTTGTGGGGGACCCCCACGCCGATTTTTTTCGGCGTTGGGGTTCCCCTTTAAGTCCATACCAGGCGGCGGGGCCAGCGACCTCTCCGTCGCGGGCCCCACCTACCTGGATACCCGCTCGAAATGAGCGGACTTTTCTCCGGGTGGGAAAAGTCCGCTCATTTCAAAAGTAGGGCGGACTGGCACACACACGGGCAGACTGTCCGCTGAAATGCGAGTCCGACGGACAGTCTTTCCAACATTCCGAAAGACTTAGTCCGCCAGACTGTCCGCTGAAAAAGTACGCTGAAGCCCACACATGAGCGGACTGTCCGCTGAAATGTGTTTCGGCGGACTAAGTTGGGCAGACAGTCCGCCCGTGTGTACGCGGCCTAAGGCATAGATCTGAAATGAGTGGAAGTTCTTCTGATTTTATCATCCAATCATGTGCAAGCTAAAATGCTGTTTTTTATTTTCCTTGCATGTCCCCCTCAGATCTACAGCGACTTTACTTTCAAGTGCACTTTCAAGTGCAATTGCAGTGCAAAGTGGATTTTCTTTAAGTAAATAACCCCCTATATGTCCCTTGTTATAGCGCTCCCATATCTGCCAGGACAGAAGTATACTATGGTGCCACCGATGTAGTGAGATCATGGTTAAGATATTACACAGCCTTTGTAATCAAGCATATATTGTTCTCTTTTATTATGCTGTTTTGTTTTTTTTGTTGTTTAATACATTTTTATTGAAGTAGAAAAGTGACAGATATAAGATAAACATATAACATGTAACATATAACATGTGGTGCTACAGAAAAATTTTAATTAAAATGGCCTGTCTCAGCAGAGTACAACCTCTAGAGATCTAATATACTAGGTACAGGGTCCCAAGCACAGGAGAAATTATTCAACTGCGCAAAAGATGTTGGACAGGTCAGGGTACATATTCTAACAGGAAATCAAGGCTGTAGAGACGCATGTGTAAACCAAAGGAAGAAAAAAGAATAACAAGGAAAAGTAGGGGTCCAGAAGGAAGGGGGTGGGGGGGGGGGTGTTGGAATGCGTGGCTTTAACACAATGGAAACTTGTGACTATATCATATAGGTCCCAGAATAACAGAGGCAACTTTGAACTGTATGAGGACTGACCATTCCGTAAAAAGGCTGTCATGTGAGCCTCCCAGGGGAGGCGAGCGCCATCTCAGTGTATTTGTGTTATAAGTTCTTTGTAGTAGGGGGTGGATATGAATTCCATCCATGGGGACCAGGTTAGAGTGTGTCGCTGGGAGGTGTTCCTGTTGTGATGGGTGATGTCCTCCATGAGGTGAACGTCCAAAACTTTTTCCATCCAGGTTTTCAATGAGGGAATCTTGGGTTGCCCCCAGAGTGAGGGTTTTAAAGCCTTAGCTGTGTTGAGCAGGTGTGGTACGAGTGATCGTTTATAAGTGCCAATGGGTTCATTGGTAGCGTGGAAAAGGACAGTCCAAGGGTCAGCAGGTAGGTTAACGCCTGTGATTCGCTGTAGGAGCTGAAGCACGGAGGACCAGAAAGGGCGAATAAGTGGAAAAAAACAGATGTGCGCGTGGGTTGCTGTGTTGCCACAATTCCTCTAACACAGCGGGGAATTGATGGGGAATATCTGATGTAATTTTGATGGTGTATAATGCCATCTGGTGAGCAGTTTATAATGGACCTCCGCCATTTTGGAAGTAAGAGACGATATGTGTGCCAGTCGTAGGACTTTGTCTTTCTGATGCTTTGGAAGAATGGTATCGAGGTCTGATTCCCATTTAGCCAGGAATGCTGGGGGCACGTCCATTTGGAGTGCAATGAGGGCTTTGTAGCAAATTGAGATGCAATGAAGGGGGGGGAGCTTGTAGGCTGAAAACTTCCTCAATGCAATTTAAGTTTTGTAACCCTCTCAGCGGTTGAGGCAGAGTACGGAGGAAATGTTGAAGTTGGAGGTATTTATTATGCTGTTGTTATAATTATTATTCTATTTTCTGCAGAAATACCTTTGGCAACACAATTTGTCTTTTATATTTGTTTTTTAAAATTGCTGTAATAAAATTATTTTTTTATTTATATCTACCCATGTTTTTGAAGTCCTTTACAGTACCATTAAAATCCATGATAGCCTTTAAAAATGGATTCTCTATGAATGAATACAGGACGTAGGTACTCTTAACAAACAAATATTTTCCAAAGCACTTACTCTATTGATGTGTATTATCTGTGAAGTATTTCTGACATATCTGTTCATTTAAGGTAGAGAATACCTATCTGGTACTGTCCTGAGTAGGGTTGAAAGTGGAATAAACATAGGCAAATATGGTTCAAATTCAAAAGGCATGTGTATTTTTTATTGGTTTTCTGTAATGCATCACAACATAAATACAAAAGAGAAAAAACAATGACTGTTCTTTTGGGGGGTTATATGAACTACTTCCACTGTACAGTAACATATAGCATTTACAGTGAGTACAAACTAATACTAATAGTAATACATCTATGGATCATCAAATGCCTGTGTGCAATTAATCCAAGGTCCCCAAATGTTTGTGGCATATCCCTCATCTCATATGTGAACTTGTATAACGGAATGCTTGAGTTTACTAGCTGTTTCTAGAAAGCCAAGGGGTTATGCTGAATGCTGAATAGTACAGTAAGATTTTGGCATATTGAGTTTTGTGAAAATACTACAGAATACATAGAAGACTGTCTTAGGCTTTTATACATTAGGTAGCCCCAGAGTGGTGGAAATTAAGCGGTATTAAGCCTTTGTTGTTTGACTGGGGTATAACAAATCTGGTGGAACAATTTCAGGTGGATAGGGCTTTGTATTCTTCCTTGTACCTTGGTGTGCTTTGTGCATTTCTTTCACATATGTGCAATAATCCAGTGTGAAACACTGCTTGTGTGCAGAAGCCCCCTGTATTAGGCTTGGTTCACAATGAAGCGACCTGTCAGGCAACTTAGCCACCTGATAAGTCACGATCCATGCAGTGCAATGGAATCATTCTAATAGGAGCTACTCAAGTTCCTCCGGCTTAGAAACAGGTTCCTGTACCTTTTGGGGGTGACTTCAGAGCGACTTGCATGGATTTCTATTACAGAAGTAGTTTGCTAGCCATGGTGAAGTCACGTTGTACGGGGGAGCTAATGACTTTGAAGACTTTGAAGCTGCCCTAAATGACACTTAAATACTGATTGCTGTTCATCCTACGCCTTGTGCAAGGTGACTGGTCTTTTGTCCACCTTACCCCCTCCCAAATTTTTGTTTTGCAGGTAGCCTGCGGAGGGTGGGTGTGATGTGTCCCTACCATATCTCTGCTTTCTGCACAGACTGTGTACAGCACAGTGATGATGTCACTGCTTTCATATACAGTGGTGTGAAAAAGTGTTTGCCCCCTTCCTCATTTCCTGTTCCTTTGCATGTTTGTCACACTTAAGTGTTTCGGAACATCAAACCAATTTAAACAATAGTCAAGGACAACACAAGTAAACACAAAATGCAATTTGTAAATGAAGGTGTTTATTATTAAAGGTGAAAAAAAATCCAAACCATCATGGCCCTGTGTGAAAAAGTGATTGCCCCCTAAACCTAATAACTGGTTGGGCCACCCTTAGCAGCAACAACTGCAACCAAGCGTTTGCGATAACGTGCAATGAGGCTTTTACAGCGTCCTGGAGGAATTTTGGCCCACTCATCTTTGCAGAATTGTCCTAATTCAGTTACATTAGAGGGTTTTCGAGCATGAACGGCCTTTTTAAGGTCATACCACAACATCTCAATAGGATTCAGGTCAGGACTTTGGCTAGGCCACTCCAAAGTCTTCATTTTGTTTTTCTTCAGCCATTCGGTGGTGGACTTGCTGGTGTGTTTAGGATCATTGTCCTGCTGCAGAACCCAAGTTCGTTTCAGCTTGAGTACACGAACAGATGGTCGGACATTCTCCTTCAGGATCTCTTGGTAGACAGCAGAATTCATAGTTCCTTTTATCACAGCAAGTCTTCCAGGTCCTGAAGCAGCAAAACAGCCCCAGACCATCACACTACCACCACCATATTTTACTGTTGGTATAATGTTCTTTTTATGAAATGCAGTGTTCCTTCTACGCCAGATATACTTGGACACACACCTTCCAAAGAGTTCCACTTTTGTCTCATCGGTCCACAGAATGTTGTCCCAAAAGTCTTGGGGATCATCAAGATGTGTTGTGGAGAAATTGAGACGAGCTTTGATGTTCTTTTTGCTCAGCAGTGGTTTTCTCCTTGGAACTCTGCTATGCAGGCCATTTTTGCCCAGTCTTTTCCTGATGGTGGAGGCATGAACGCTGACCTTAACTGAGGCAAGTGAGGCCTGCAGTTCCTTGGACGTTGTTGTGGGGTCTTTTGTGACCTCTTGGATGAGTCGTCGCTGTGCTCTTGGGGTAATTTTGGGCGGCCGGCCACTCCTGGGAAGGTTCACCACTGTTCCATGTCTTCGCCATTTGTGGATAATGGCTCTCACTGTGGTTCGCTGGATTCCCAAAGCTTTGGAAATGGCTTTATAACCCTTTCCAGACTGATAGATCTCAATTACTTTCTTTCTCAATTGTTCCTGAATTTCTTTGGGTCTCGGCATGATGTGTAGCTTTTAAGGATCTTCTGGTGGACCTTACTGTGTCAAGCAGCTCCTATTTAAGTGATGCCTTGATTGTGAACAGGTGTGGCAATAATCAGGCCTGGGTGTGGCTATAGAAATTGAACTCAGGTGTGGACAACCACAGTTATAGTATGTTTTAACAAGGGGGGCAATCACTTTTTCACACAGGGCCATGATGGTTTGGATTTTTTTTCACCTTTAATAATAAACACCTTCATTTACAAATTGCATTTTGTGTTTACTTGTGTTGTCCTTGACTATTGTTTAAATTGGTTTGATGTTCTGAAACACTTAAGTGTGACAAACATGCAAAGGAACAGGAAATGAGGAAGGGGGCAAACACTTTTTCACACCACTGTACGAATAACTGAGTTTGCAAAGACATTTAACACACATAAAGTGGATTTATATTTACCTCCCTCTGACTTGTATGCAGACATCCCAATTCTCCCATGAGGTGTGGGAGTTTCCCACATTTCTGCGGTGGCTCCCGCACGCCAGTATGCACGTCCCGATCTCCCGGGAATGATCGGTGCAGCAGGGAACAGCTGTAAACACCGATCTCCTATGTTTAGATTTTTAGCTGACAGCTGCGGGAGGGAGAGACAGCTGTCCCTTCCACCGTACCGATCATTGCCAGTTATTTCCTGTGTGCTCCTCCCCCAGCCCCCACCGTATCCTTCTCCGCCCCCGTTCTCCTCCAGCCCCCCACGTTGTTCTCCTCCTTCCTACCTGTTCTCCTCCAACCCCCGTGTCCTCCTCTGCCTCCCCATTCTCCTCTGGCCCCCGTGTTCTCCTTAGCCCCACCTGTCCTCCTCCTGCGCCCCCCGTCCCCCCAAAGCTGGCTCCCCTCCTCTCCTCTAGCACCAACTGGGCAGAACTGTCAGAAATTGGACACAGTGTGCAAGATCACTCCGGTGTCCTGTGATAACTGAGCAGAGTGAAACAAAATTTGTGTAAAAAAATTCTAAAAAAAGTAAAAAAAAAAAAAAATTGCTGACACCACTCTCCTCTGCCCTACCAACACTGTCCACTGCCCCAACCCACTCCCCCCAAGAAGCATTGCGAAAAAAAATTACAAATAAATTAAATTGTAAAAAAATAAATTATTAAAAATAAAAACACTACTGAAATCCACTGTCACCCACTCCCACCCCCACCCAACAACCCTTCCCTAGAAGCACTGTGAAAAAATATTGAAAAAGTAATTTAAAAATATTTTGTATCCCCATAGACTTGTACAGGAATGCCGGACCTCTCTGATGCAAACAAAAGCTGTTGACACAAACCCTAAAGGGAACATTCTAGAGACATGCATAGGCTGCCACTGTTGATCTGCTTCCAGACAATCTAGCTGCTTTATCACTTCACTGATCCACTGACTTTAATTCTTACTCTTTCGGGTCCAGCGGTGTGGCGGCGTCATGATGGATCTACATCAAGGGACATTGTTTTTTTATTTTTGACAAAGGAATTGTAAAAAATTGCCTCCTGTTTTTAATTATTTTTACACTTTTGTGGTGAATGGGTAGGGGTGCTATGTACCCCATACTCATTCACATGGGAGGGGCCAGGATCTGGGGGCCCCCTGCCCACATATCACCACAACCATCGTCCAGAGTTATCAGGAACAGACCCTTCCCCTAAAGCACCCTCCACGTTGAGGGGATGTGGCCTGGTATGGTTCAGGACGCTCGCTCGCCCCCCCCCCTTTCCTGACCTGCTGGGCTGCATGCTCAGACAAGGGTCTGGTATGGATTTGGGGGGGCAACTTTTTGGTGACCAGTGACACCAATACAGTGATCAGTGCTAAAAAAATGCACTGATCCCTGTATAAAAGACACTGGCAGGGAAGTGGTTAACTACAGGGGTCAAATGTGTTCCCTGGGGGGTGTTTCTAAATGTAGGGGGAGAGGATTCACTAGAGGAAAAGAGAGATTGTGATTCAGCTTAGCTGAAACACAATCTCTCTCTTCTCCCTGACAGAGCAACGGTGTGCTTTGTTTACATCGGCTCCCCGCTGCTCCATCTCTCCTGTGAATGAATGGTGGGTCGGGATAGCCATCATGGCTGCTGGACCCTCTGATTGGCTCCTGTTGTACCCCCTAAACTGCATGCACACAATCACGTACAGGTACGTGATTTTGCGCACGAGGGCCGCCCTGCCACAGTAAATGTTTGTGGGGTGGTTCAGAAGAGGTTAAAATCACTGCTCCTGAAAAAAAATGTAAAAAAAAAAAATTGCATCAATACATGTCCCCCAGGGCAGTACCAGGACCCCCATACCATGTAATTTCTGTCTGCTGCCCCGTTCCTCTGCTATCAACATGATTCACTTCTGATACGTTTTCCTCACATCAAAAGATAAAGTGGTGAGGGGAGAGAGCTCAAGCTGATTGACAGCCTCAGCTCTGTTCCTGTGTGTTGTGTCAGACAAGCTTTATAAATTATGGACTTTAAATGGATGTTGGGAAGAGAAGATTGCAACAAGCACAAATTATATAGAAGGAATTGTTTCATCTCTGTGTATCACCTGAGGCCAGTCATTTCACTGGGTATGTGTAAGGGTTTACAGCCAATTTAGGTACTTGCTAATTCTATTCCTTTTAGGAGGGAGTTCCAGCATTCTTAAAGGTCTTTATGTTAACTATAGCACATGCATGTGGAACTTTGTTTTATTTCCTTTTGTTTTTCTTTATTCAATAACGTTGTTATTGTGTTCCACATTCCACATTGTGTTCCATATTTAATGTTGTTATTTCTGCGCCCTTGGAACATTTCCTTCCTTTCCTTATCAGTTTCTTTTATTCTTGGTGGTGCTGTGCTCTACAGATTTACCATATTTTTGAAATTTGTTAATTGACAAGTGTGTGGGTCCCCAGTGAAACAGAATGTCTTTATTTATCTTTATTAATCACACAAACGTCCTGCTCTGACTCCTCCTACTATCTCTAAAAGCTGAAATACTATACCATTTTCTTAAAATTACAATATAACTTAACAAATGCACAATATTTGTTGTTGTCTGGTAGGGCTGGACGCATAATCCCAAGTAGGCCAGTTAGGAGTAGTGTCATACCCAGTCAAAGGATCTTGAACAGGTACTAATCTTCTCACATGCCAACTCTATCCATCCTCCGACCTATAGATTACTGGTCTCAACTGGCTGTGGATTCATGCAGGATTAGGTAGACTGAGGCTACATTTTGACTTGGTTGGTGGCTTTCTTATCCTTATGGCCAACAATGAGGGTAGTTGTCTTGGCATTCATTTTTGTATTACTGTGGCGAGAGAGGTACTTTCCTCTCAAGAAACCAGGCTGTTACTAATCTGTTTTGGTCTATCTTGCATCACCAATGCCTGAGGAGGTTGTGTACATTTTATTAAGCTGCTACAGTGGGGCAAACAAGTATTTAATCAGCCACCAATTGTGCAAGTTCTCCCACTTAAAAAGATGAGCGAGGCCTGTAATTGTCATCATAGGTATACCTCAACTATGAGAGACAAAATGTGTAAACAAATCCAGACAATCACATTTTCTGATTTTTGAAAGAATTTATTTGCAAATTATGGTGGAAAATAAGAATTTGGTCACCTACAAACAAGCAAGATTTATGTCTCTCACAGACCTGTATCTTCTTCTATAAGAGGCTCCTCTGTCCCCACCTACCTATATTAATGGCACCTGTTTGAACTTGTTATCAGTATAAAAGCCACCTGTCCACAACCTCAAACAGTCACACTCCAAACTCCACTATGGTAAAGACCAGAGAGCTGTCGAAGAACACCAGAAACAAAATTGTAGGCCTGCACCAAGCTGCGAAGACTGAATCTGCAATAGGCAAGCAGCTTGGTGTGAAGAAATCAACTGTGGGAGCAATAATTAGAAAATGGAAGACATACAAGACCACTGATAATCTCCCTCTATCTGGGGCTCCACGCAAGATCTCACCCAGTGGGGTCAAAATGATCACCAGAACGGCGAGCAAAAATACCAGAACCACACGGGGGGACCTAGTGCATGACCTGCAGAGAGCTGGGACCAACAAAACAAAGGCTACCATCAGTACCACACTAAGCCGCCAAGGACTCAGATGCAGTGCCAGACGTGTCCCGCTGCTTAAGCCAGTACATGTCAGGGCCCGTCTGAGGTTCGCTACAAAGCATTTAGATGATCCAGAAGAGGATTGGGAGAATGTCATATGGTCAGATGAAACCAAAGTAGAACTGTTTGGTAGAAACACAACTCGTCGTGTTTGGAGGACAGAGAATGCTGGCTGGCAACATCATGCTTTGGGGCTGTTTCTCTGCAAAGGGAACAGGATGACTGATCCGTGTACATGAAAGAATGAATGGAGCCATGTATCGTGAGATTTTGAGGGCAAACCTCCTCCCATCAGCAAGGGCAATGAATATGAAACATGGCTGGGTCTTTCAGCATGACAATGATCCCAGCCACACCGCCGGAGCAACAAAGGAGTGGATTCGTAAGAAGCATTTCAAGGTCCTGGAGTGGCCTAGCCAGTCTCCAGATCTCAACCCCATAGAAAACCATTGGAGAGAGTTGAAATTCCATGTTGCCCAGCGACAGCCCCAAAACATCACTGCTCTAGAGGAGATCTACATGGAGGAATGGGCCAACATACCAGCAACAGTGTGTGACAACCTTGTGAAGACTTACAGAAAACGTTTGACCTCTGTCATTGTCAACAAAGGATATATAACAAAGTATTGACATGAACTTTTGATATTGACCAAATACTTATTTTCCACCATAATTTGCAAATAAATTCTTTCAAAAATCAGACAATGTGATTGTCTGGATTTGTTTCCACATTTTGTCTCTCATAGTTGAGGTATACCTATGATGGCAATTACAGGCCTCTCTCATCTTTTTAAGTGGGAGAACTTGCACAATTGGTGGCTGACTAAATACTTTTTTGCCCCACTGTATCATCTTTAGAGATGAGCAAAATTGAGAGTTTTTATGTACCCCAAACATTCTGTGAAAATTGAGAGATCTTTTTAGAGCAGGCTACATGAGGCTGCATGGTGGGCACAGGCTTCATGGTGGGCACGGATAAAGTTGTTGTTAATATTTTATTTTTATAACTTAATTCTGCATAAAACTTTTGAGTGTCATTTTATGAGGGTGTGTTTGGGGGCGGAATTAGGGCCAGGGGCAGGGTTGATGGGACAAATGGTGGCGAGTAACCCTTGAGGCCTGGCTAGTAGCTCAGGACTTGTAATTTTGAGCCCTGCTAGTGCCATGTTTAACTTTAAAATGATAAACTGTAAAGGCTTTTAAAATGTCACCTATGTATAGTTTTAATTACCATAGTTTGTCACCATTTCACAGGTATTCGCAAATTCTAAATCTTGACATGTTTGGTATCTGTTTACTGGACTGTGAGTAATCTTTCATATTTTAACAAAAAATTGTATTATATTGTGTTTGGGTTCACTAAAATTCATTTAGGTGTATTTTTTCCTGAAATGATTGCTCAAAAATTGTGTGACAAAAATATATAAAGTTTGGGGTTCTAAGTGATTTTTTAGCAAAACAAATAAATAAAAATGCAGATTTTTAACATGTACTGTATATGGAATGTCAAGTTGCCCCTGATGGCAAGTTGTTAATGCAGTAAATTATTCAGCCTGTTAATTAATATAAAAAGAAACAATAATGGTGCTGGGTCAATTTTTTTGTTTTACATTTTATATAAAAAATGTATATACAGGGTGCACCCATGACACCGAATTCATAAAGTATTATGTGTTTTCTAAAAAAAAGAGCACAGCAGAAGTAGTTTGACTTCTGTCTCTCGCTCTCTTTAATCGTTTCCCACTCAGGCCACTGTAGATCTACAACCAGGCGGGACAAGGGCCGTTCTGGGAAGATGTACCCATATATACGCTTGTGGCATGATCTGCGATTGCTGTGTCTATCTCCATACCCAAGAGGAATAGCAGAATGTGTTTTGGTGTGTAATTCTAGGTATATCTATGCTGTGTGTTAGAAATATCTTCCCTAACTTTGTGTCCAATTGACCCATCAAATGTTGTCCAGTGAGCTTGAACTTATCCACAACAGTATAAGTAAAAGGTTAGACATGACACCTATGCACCCCCCCCCCCCCCCCCACTCTACAGTATTTGTAACTGGTGCTTGTCTCCATTAGAGAACCTTCTTGGTTTCCCAGCACTTGGGCTGTCCAGAAACCAGGACACTGCACACATTCACTGGAAGCAGAGAGGCGGTGAGACGTCCCGGAACCCTGCTTGGGGCAATGTAGAGGTAGGCACCTTGTATGGCACACAAGTGAAATTTAGAATGCCTCATATATCTCCTCACTTTTCAAAGTAAAAAAAAAAAAGTTAGCTAAAAACAAAAATGTTTTTATTTTTTCACCCACAGTATCCACCCAACCTTCACCTGGGTATTTACTTCATGGGTCAGTACAGACAGTTCATCTGTCTCTTGAACTTGTAAATGAAAGAGCTTTTGTTGTCTTTGATCTTAGTCATAGTTTGTGTCTGACAGCAATTCCCACCCACCTAGTTTCCATTCCTCATTATGTGTTTCGCTCTGCCGTTTTCCACAAGCAAATGTGTGCAAAAACTTTGTGAAAAGCCTTTCTAAACTGTTCATGGCACAGCGGGTAGAGAACTGGGTTAATAGCTGAATTCATCCACAGAAGCCAGAAAGCAACCTCATACCAATAGTAATCAATACAGTAGCCATGGCATGCTGCACGGATACTATTGAGAAATGTGTAGGGGGCCCAACATACAGCGAATATGCAAACCAGAACAGCTAGTGATTTGGCAACTTTCTTGTCTTTGGATAGTTTAATAATTAGCTGTTTTTCCGTTATATGAGCATGATCATTATGGATAGTAACCAATTTTTTTCTTCCACAGCTTTGTTTAAAAGGAATAGAGATGTTACCCTTTCTCTTTAGATGTGGTTTATAGTCACCTTTTATAGCTGATTGGGCAGAAGACAAAACTGCATTGGTTGCTACAATATGTGGGTTGCCGTTGTCCCCTTTTACTCTTGAAGACAAAATAACAGCAGATTGTCGCTTCTTCCTGCTGCGTGTAGAAATATTCCAGTAGATACTCAGATTAAAAAATGAAATACTTAAAAATGGAAGGGCAAAGCCAATTGATGATGCCACCAGCAAAAAGTACCATGTGTAATGGAATCCAGCAATACATAGGCCCTCAGAAATGTATGTGTAGCCAACAATACTGTCCCATAAAAGAATAGCAGGGCTGTAGAGAAGGAAGGAAAGTATCCAGACCACGGCCATCCTTAGGACAGTCTGACTGTGCCTGTTTTGCAGGGAGCGATATAATACCTGAATAAAGAGAATACTATTTCATTTTTCATATCACTCTGCAGACTCTGTCATTAAAATCCTACAAAATTATATATCACTGGTGAAGAACCTCAAGATGGCACATAAAACAGAAACATCTAAATAAGATGTCTGTTTTGGGCTGTCACATTATAAATTGTGATTTCTACTTGTACGGGAGAATGTAAAGTATTTTTAACCTCCTGGGGGGATTCTGATGACTGTTTTATCATCAATAATTTTATATTTTTATAGTCCACCTGAAAGCGTTAGTGAGTGTTAATAACATACTATCTACAAAGAGGGATCATTGAACTCCCTAGCTTCTACTGAAACCCTTTTATATCAGGCAACTGGCAGCAGAAATAATTGCAATGAATTCTGTAGATGCTTTCACAACAAAGGAAGTTGATGGAATGGGTTCACAACTTCATCAAAGTACCTTGTGACTAATGGCTACCGTGCAGCACAGAGTAGATTGTAGATTGAGACAGGGCTTCAGTGACTACTAGAGGACCAAAATTTTATGGAGCTTGATTTTTTTTCTTTTAAACTATGAATCCAAATAAAACAGCTCTTCACATGGCGTTTGTATTACTGAATTATGCATTTGCTTTGAGTTCTCATAAGAAGGAGTTTAACTACTGTATAGCACTAAAAAGCAGGAGGCAAAGCCTACATACTGTATGTAATGAGTAAATATGGCTGCCACCATGTAGTTATATAATTACCAACCAGAAATAGGGTTTGTAAAAGATTATTATTTACAGCAAGTTGACATCTTTGGGGGTCCATCCACACCAGGAGTGGTGGGTTGGGTGGCTATTCCAGATCAGTCCCAACACACCTCCACTGTAAGTCAAGGCAAAATGCCTTGACTCCAGTGTGGCGGTTCACACCACTGCAGTGCGGAGGAGAGTGGGGGCTGTGTGCTGAAAAAAGGTACTGCATGCAGTTATTTTTCCTGGGCAGTGCAGGCCACTGCACACTGGCCAGTAGAACTCTAATATATAAAAAATAAACACAAACTAGCCATTGTGTTACAATGAGGTGGTTGGTGTGAAGGAGCCCTTAGAGGCATATCTAAAAAAATAAATAAAAAAAGGCATTCCCAGTTAATATATCATAGATGGGATACTTACAGCCTTGGTGACACAAAGAAATCTGTCAAAACTGATTAGAGCCACATTAAATGCTGAAGCTGTGCACATAGTGTAGTCCACTACTAACCAGAGTTTGCAAAGAAATGCCCCCAACATCCACTTTCCGGTTAGTAGGTATGGTATATACAAAGGAATAGCAACTGCTCCTGGCAAAAAAATTAACAAAATTAAGTGTGAATTATCTAAAAGCCAAAGATAATAGCGATAGCAATGCTTTAATCTGAAATTGCAATACTTCTTTTCTGTCAGGGACTTTTTTTTGTGGGATCTCTGTGCTTTATTTCCCAGCTCTCAACACCTGCTAGGGCCGTTACGTGGGCTGTCCCAACCTCTCTGTTGGATTTTTTATTATTTTGATATTATCTAAAGTGCTCCAAAAGGTGGGTAGGAACCCCCAAGAGACCAAGGTAGAAGAGAACAGTGATAGGAACTATGGTGGCGAGATTTTACAGCTGGAGTTACCAAGATAACCCAGCCCACACAACTATAATTAAATTATTTATTTAGGTTTGACTAATACTTTAAAGAATTAAATTGAAAATTTGCAGTTTTTCTATTGTTGTTTTAGCTTCATTAGTTTCTTTCTGCTGACTTCTTAATGGATGTGCACATGCATGAGGATTTTTATGAAGAGATGAAATGTATTACTTTCATGGAAGGCAGTTAGAGAAGGAACTTTCCTCAAGATTGTGTATTTTTTCTTGTAAACTGCATCTTTTTTCATCACTCTTCTTTTTCCCCTGTTACTATTTCACATGTGTACTTGTTTTTTAGAAAATTCATGAAGAAATAATAGATAACCATTTGGAAATTCAAAAAATTGTCATTGTAATGTACATAATTTTCTTAGTTTGGGAAAATAAAAGTCAGCAGTAAAAGTCCTCTGCAAAAGTAGCAATCAGGCCAAAATAGAAAAAACATTTTTACTGAACAGATTAAACCACTGTAAATTGTGTACCAAAGAAACTATACACTGTAAATTGATTGTGTCTCAATAAATGAGCTGTTTGCATTGTTCTGTGGAACAGCAGAATTGTTTTTTTTTTTTTTTTTGGTTATACAGGATGAAATATCTACCAATAGACAACCACCTCCAAACTTAAACTTATTTAAAATATATTTCTCCTTATATGTTTCTTTTTCACATCTGTACTTTCTGTTCTTCACCCTTTGTTCCTTTTTAATGTCTTGTCATAACATAGATTAGGTTTTTACAACTTACAATAATGTAATGGCATGGTTATACGGACCATATTTTGTTATGGTTTATTAGTACTTGTAGTTATCCTATGTAATGGATGTTTTGTACCTTTTGTACCAATTTAGTATTCAATCTAAACTTTAAAATTGAAAATCCCCATACTTTGTGTTTTTTATTTCAATCATTTTTATTGAAATAACAAAGCATTTTCATACAAAGTACATCATTAGAACAACAGTGCCATCAGGTACTCAAAGCAATGCAACTACATAGATGCACTTCCTTCAGTAAACCAACAAGAATGAAACATTTTGTCATCAAAGAGAATGATCTCAACATTAAATTTCCTCAGATGAGAGTGCCAACAAAAATACAAAAACAGGGATTAATAATCAGTAACAAAAAAAGCTGAAGAGTGCACATCTGACCCACTGGGGATTGGTCGCAAGCAATCCCAAATAGCGACATATGACAGACAATGCATAAAGTAGTCAATTCATAGTGGAGAGGAACAGAGAGTGGGAATTGGGGAAGGGAGAAAGGAAGAGGAGGGGGCCCTGTGAGAATAGGGCACCATTGTTTTTACACCGAGTATCATCAATGTGGGACCATATATTTTGTCAAAAGTATTCTGATATCAAACATAATTTAGTAAAAAGAAGAAAAGAAAGGAAATGAATAGACCAGGAAAGAAAAAACGAAGGAAATGGAAAGAAGAAGAGGGCCAGCCAGAGCTTCATTAACCACTTGCAGACCGGACCATTTTGCTGGTCAAAGACCAGACCACTTTTTGCGATTCGGCACTGCGTCGCTTTAACTGACAATTGCGCGGTCGTGCGACGTGGCTCCCAAACAAAATTGACGTCCTTTTTTTCCCACAAATAGAGCTTTCTTTTGGTGGTATTTGATCACCCCTGCGGTTTTTATTTTTTGCGCTATAACCAAAAATAGAGCGACAATTTTGAAAAAAACGCATTATTTTTTACTTATTGTTATAATAAATATCCCCCAAAAATATATAAAAAAAATGTTTTCCCTCAGTTTAGGCCGATACGTATTCTTCTACATATTTTTGGTAAAAAAAATCGCAATAATCTATTATTGATTGGTTTGCGCAAAAGTTATAGCGTTTACAAAATAGGGATAGTTTTATAGCATTTTTATTAATAATTTTTATTTTTATTTTTTTACTAGTAATGGCGGCGATTAGTGATTTTTATTGTGACTGCGACATTGTGGGGGACCCATCGGACATTTTTGACACATTTTTGGGACCATTATCATTTATACAGTAATCACTGCTATATAAATGCAGTGATTCCTGTGTAAATGACACTGGCAGTGAAAGGGTTAACCAGTGGGTGGCAGTATAGGGGTTAAGTGTTCCTAGGGGTGTGTTACTAACTGTGGGGGGGTTGGGCTTTCATTTAGTGAACACTAATCTCTGCTCCAATCACATGGAGCAGAGATCAGCGTCACTAGTTGCTAGGCAGAATGGAGAAATGTTGTTTACACAGCATTTCCTCCATTCGGCCGCTCCGTGAGACGATCGCGGGGATGCCCGCGGCGATCGAGTCCGCGGGTCCCGCGACCGGACTCACGGGGGTCCCGACCAGCGCGGGAGTGCGCCGCCGGCGGCGCGCTCCCGATGGCAGGGTGGCATTGAATATTGGACGTACCTGTACGCCAATATGCCTGCCCGTGCCATTCTGTCGACGTACATCGTCGTGCGCTGGTCGGGAAGTGGTTAAGGAGCCAATAAATATTGTATTCATAGATCTTATGTTGCATCAAATTTCTTAGTAGAATTGCGGATAATAGAGGTAAGTCTGTCATTAACCATGATCCAGTAAAGCTTGTTCTTCACATAATCAAGTGGAAGCATCAACTGCTTCCAATATTTAGCTGCAGTTATTCTCTCTGCCAAAAACATACTGTATATGTGATTCATTTCCCGGATTTTTTTTTTTTTTGGGACCTCATTTGGGATTTTTTGAAAAAGGGCTGGTACCAGGGATCTATGGATATTGACTGTAAACTATAGTGAAGCAGCGCTAAATAACTCTAAAACAATCCTTTGATATAAAGTGCTAAATATAAATTTCTAATAATATCTCACTTCCCAAATGTGCAAAACAGGGCAATACAATGGCATCAAAGAAATTTTAAGCCAGCAAATACAAGGATAGGTGATCCAATATTAAAGTGTTTTCAAAAATATCTCAATCTGCAATAGTCTATTTTGAAAAAATAAAAATAAGTGCAAAAAAGTGAAGCAAAAGACAGAGGAAAAAGAAACAAGAGTCCAATTGAAGATAAAATGATAAATCAAAGGATTGTTTTAGCGTTATTTAGCGCTGCTTCACTATATTTTACATGTATTCATTGGTGCTGGCAACACTACAGAAGTTCAGCAGCTTTATATTTATTTTTTTCATTAAGCACTTTATTACTCGTATCATTTACACTTCTAGTACTTCACTTTTATATGGATATTGACTGCCATCACTGAATACACCAAATTAAGCACTCAAATCCAAAATCTAGTGACGGTGGGACATTACCTCCAGACATGATACATAGTATCCATCTGGCCACAAGATCAAAAACAGAAAACAGGCAGGGGGTGCAAAGGGGTGCATCCTAGCTACCTGGTTGGGTCTAAATACTACCATATTGTAGTTAGCGTAAATTAGAGTTGTGTTAAAATATTACTTTTTTTTAATTGTGAAAAAGTTTGTACCTGTCAATCTGTTTAAAAAATAAAAATAAACACACCAACTATTTTATTACAGTTTGTGAGTTACCGGTACCTCTGATAGTAACAATAATAATAAAAATTGAAAGAAAAATCTAAATAACTTACCCAACAATAAATCACAGATAGCAAGGTTGAGGAGGAAGAAATTGCTTTGGGTTCTGAGCCTCTTATCTATAACGAAAGCTACCATCACTAGAATGTTGCCAAAGACAGTAAGGAAAATAAGTAAAGATATAAGCACAATTATTATGTATGTTATGCCTTCTGAAAACTGTAGTTCCACGTTAGCAGCTTCATTAGTGTCATTAAGATTATTAATTATTTGGCTGCTGTAGTTAAAAATGACCATTGTAAAATTTAAGCCTGTATAATACAGTCAAAGCATATTTAGGATGTTTCAACTGTGATGTAATGCTAAATTGTCCCTATTTCATACATTTTAAACATATGGATTTTTAAGGCAGATTCAGCACTGTGATATTATACATCACTGTGACATGTACATTTGTTTTATGTTTCAGATCCTAAAAACCCCAAAAAATCAATTCATGGTTCGAAGACAGAGAATACATATATTGTATATGACAAATGTATCTCCTGGGTTTATATAGATCGCTAGGTCAATCCCTAAACAATTTGTTATAATTGAATTAACGAAGCATCAATTTGGGAATTAATCAACTTTTCAACAATGAAGTCTCTGGTGTATTTCAATGACAAAATATCGTTCTCTGGATGTGAGTGTGCATTTATTTTCTCATTACAATTTAAGAGGCTCAAACAATGATGAGGGATTTTAGTGCAAAAACAAAAGTAGCAAAATGCAAAATTAGCTTTTGCATTTTTACTTCTGCATTTGCCTGATCATTTTTCATTTAAACAAATTTAATAGACAGTATTTAAAGTGTAACTCCAGCCTAAACCTTTTTTTTAAAGTGGTTATAAAGACTCACCAATTTTTACATCTGTTTTGCAGATTAATTCATCATTCATCCTAATTTTATATTTATTTATATTTATTAATTTATATTTATTTTTATATGTATATTTATTCATCCTAATAATATATATATATATATATACACTGGGGTAACAAACGATAAGTGAATAAGAAAATTGGATATGAGGAAGTATCAGTAATGAAACTAGTACTGTACCACATACAAATGACAAAATAAATAAAAATACGTGAATAAAAACACAAATATTAGTTTGCTCAATATACAACATATGTATAAGAGCGTGCAAATACTGGTAAGTATCAGTGACAAATGTGAGTCCCAGTAAAAATAGTCCACATGTTTTGAATAGTAGACAAGTGTCAATATTGGTCTTCCCAACTGGAGAATCAGATAACCCACAAATCAGGTGGACTGGAAGTGACGGCTTGTCTAAAGTAACTTCAAAAGGAATAATTAAATACTCTTACCAGAGAAAATGGACTCATCTGTCATATGACGGTTGAGTCAACTGCGCTTGTAGTCCAAAGTGATGCCAATCAGGTATTATGAGTTGATAGTGATCCACGTGAGTCACTCAGCTGTCTCCGGATTGCATGGACTTCCTAGTATTAGAGGCTGTAACATGCGTCTCTCGGGACGGCAGGGTCCAATTATTCGCATTACTGTATATATAAAATCACTGACCGATTGTAAGGACTTCATGCTTTGTGGCACATAAATTTCCTTTTTGCTGAGCATGCTCCTGAGTTTTGCGTCACATTACTTTCAGGACTACATGACCCTTAATGCATTGCAGTAATGCACATGCACATCACCTCCCTTTAATAGCTGACTCGAGGACGAGTAGCGTCCTTGTCTACTTCTGAAGAGTCCTCTAAGTAAATTACGGTAATTGGGCTATGTAGGACCCAAAAAAAAAACAGGACTCAAAATCAGTGTAATTTACCCAGCTCCTAATGCATCAAAAGACTTACAGCAATTGACCAAACCAACAAACATAAAATAGATACAAGGAAAATTTCAATAATGATAAAAGAAAACAATAACAGCCATATGCTACTTAAGATCCTGGAAGTAATGGATTGATTGAGGATCTGGCACTAGCATGAAAGAAAATAATGGATAGCCCAAAAAATGAATCTGAAACTATGTAACTATGAGGGTGCTGCTCTTGGACCAGAGTGGGGGCTCTCTTGAATCACTGAAAAACAAAAAGTAAGACAAGAGTACAAAACCCCATAGTATAGTATATTAACCTCTTGCCAACCGCCCCATGTACATAAACTGTGGAGCGGCTGTTCTTCTGCATGAAATCACATACAGGTACGTGATTTAAAGCTTCCGGGTCTGCGGCGTGCACACGTGATGCTGGTGATCAGCTCCCACTGTGGCCCTATGTCTGTCGGGACCCACCGATCGTTCCCAAGAGAGGCAGAACAGCAGTCTGCCTATGAAAACAAGGCAGATCACCGTTCTGTGACAGGAGAAGACAGAGATCCTTTGTTTCTGCTATGCAGGGACACAGACCCTTCAGGTCTGGTATGGATTTTAATGGGAACCCCAAGCCAATTTTTTTTTTAAATGGCGTGGGTGTCCCCCCAAAAATCCATACCAGATCCTTATCCGAGCACGCAACCTGGCCGGCCTCAGGAAAAGAGAGTGTCCCCCCTCCTGTACCAGGCCACATGCCCTCAACATGGGGAGGGTGCTTTGGGGTAGCGGCCCCCCAAAGCACCTTGTCCCCATGTTGATGTTTAACAAGGGGACCCCCCAGATCCCGGCCTCCCCCCTGTGTGAAATGATAACGGGGTAGAAATATACCCCTACCATTTTCACAAAAAAAAGTGTGAAAATGGTAAAAATGACAATACACGGCTTGGGACAAACCCTTTATTAAAAAATAAAAAAATAAAAGTGTCCCACGAAGTCCATTCATCTTCTTCTCTCGCTCCAACGGACCAAAAAAGAAAAGAAAAAAGCCGCATGCCACCACCGATCTGCCTCCATAGGAGGAACCCGGCATAATGACTGACCTCTCAAGTGACAGTTCTTTTAAAACTGAGGGCGGGCCACACAATGACGTCACCTGGTGACCCCGCCCCCTCTGATGCATGGGGACATCCCTATGGCTTCCCCGTAGCGTCAGAGGGGGGTGGGGCCACTCGTAAGGTGGAGCTGCAGCATTCTCCAAAGCTTGGGACCCTGTGCATGTGTGCGCAGGCAGCATTTCAACACAGGAATTTAGTCCTGTGGATAGGAGTGCACACGCATGTGTGTCCCCTCCCCCAGAGTTTGTGAAGCCTCCTTGTGTGTGTGTGTGTGTGTGTGTATGTATATATATATACATATATATATATATATATATATATATATATATATATATATATATATATATATATATATATATACAGTATATACAATATGTGTGTGTGTGTGGAGCCATGACCGTGGTGTGTGCGGACCTGGAGGGGTGTGTTTGTCCCCCCAAATTTTTGTTTAGCACCAGCCGCCACTGGTGGGAATCTAGTGTACGTAGTGAATTGCAGAATAGAGAACAGACTATGGTCACTGACCCTACCCAGGCTAATCAAGATGCGTGGAATGAGGCTCAATCTCTGTACAACTCTGTGGTATTGTCAGCTGCTGAGAAGAGAACTTTCTTTAACAGAGTTACTTTGAGGAAGGAGAGAATACTGGTCATCTCCTGGCTTTAGTGGCTAGGGAGCAGAGAGAGGCTTCCTCAATCTTAGCTATTCGGGCATGGTCAGGGGAGATGCATACTCTTACTGATGATATATTGACTGTCTTTCACCATTTTTATACTGACCTTTATGTCTCTAAAACTCACACTACCCCTGCTGACCTTTCATCATTCTTGCATTGCTGCCCCTTTCCCCAGGTAACAGATATAGACAGGGCTTCACTGGACTCTCCGATTACTATAAGGGAGTTGACGGAAGCCTTATCAGAAGCTCCGAATAATAAATCCACGGGATCCAATGGTATACCGGTGGAGGTGTACTCTCACTGTAGTGATATCCTCCTACCACCACTCTTGCAGGCTTTAACTGAGGCAGCAGAGACGGGGCACTTAGCTGAGAGTATGCAGGAGGCCATAATAGTGGTGCTTCCCAAACCAGGAAAGGACAGGCTCCTTCCAGACTCTTATCGTCCTATCTCTTTAATAAACTTAGATGTCAAACTACTGGCTAGGGTCCTAGCTACCAGGCTTTCTAGAGTAATTGGGGGGCTGGTGCACAGGGACCAATCTGGGTTTATACCCACTAGGTCCGCGGCAGACAATATCAGAAGACTATTCCTTAATTTGCAAATACCAGTGGATAATCCTGGAGATAGGGCCATTCTATCCTTGGACGCTGCTAAAGCTTTTGAAAGTGTTGAATGGTCCTACCTCTGGGAGATCCTGTTTTGTTTTGGCTTGGGGGATCAGTTCATAAACTGTGTGAGGGTCCTCTACTCTGAACCCAGGGCTAGGCTCCATATTAACAATGCTCTCTCCTCCCCATTGGCACTATATAGCGGCACCCCCGTTAAGGGTGCCCACTCTCCCCTCTGCTGTTCGTACTGGCGGTGGAACCACTGGCGATACTAATTTGCAATACGCCCGACATAGTAGGGTTGCTCAGGGGTCCCTTGGAAGAGAAGATTTTTCTCTACGCAGATGATGCTTTGATTTATTTAGGGGACACGGCCATCTCCTTACAGACGTTAACGGAAGCGGTTATCAAGTTTGGGGACATCTTACGTTTTCTCTTTTAACTGGTCAAAATCAATTCTTATGCCTCTAGACTCACTCACAGCGCCTTTACCCACGGGCGCCAAACAGATAACCATTGCCAACTCCTTTCGATATTTGGGTGTGATAGTATCCCCGGACCCCTCTAGTTAACCTATGGCTAAATTTGGGCCCATTGCTAAATAAACAAAAAAAAGCCTTAGCTGGTGTAAACTCGCCCGCTCGGTAGTAGGAAGAGTGAATCTGATCAAAATGGTATGGGCCCCACAACTTGGATGTCCACCATTGGATGCTCGGACAGATATTCCGCACTCTATTTCCAGCTCTCATTGCCAATTCACTCGGCACAGGGGGGGGGGGGGGGCATTACTCATCTGGCCAACATGTTCAGCGTTACCTTTTCCGGCATCTATGGGGCCAGTTCCCATGGCTACCACGATGCCATACCTGCATTTCGAGACTTTGACATGGGGTGACGTAGCCCATACGTCATGTCCACTGTGGTTACGTCATGCGCCACTGCACTTGGGGGGTGCGCTATCGTGGCTCCACCCCCCTTTCGACACCTGGGTATAAACTGCCTATGGGGTACATATTTATGTCCCCCTTTTCTTAGTCATTTGTCTTCAAGTAGTCCAGTACTTACTATTATATACTATTACTCATTTGCAGTTCTATGTTCCGTCCTTTCTTTGGGAGAGTGGGAACAGGCTACCATTTGGTCTCTGTATCCTCGCTTTGCTTTACAGCACCTAGGTCCCTTCCCTCACATACCTCGTAGCCTTTCTGGCCTGGTAGGTACATTCATTAGCCTAGTTGTTCTGACTTTGGGGGCACTGTTCATTTCCCTGGTACCCATACCCAATTTTTATTTATTCTATTTTCAGCACTTTGGGTCATCTGCTGGTCCTACTATGCGGGTCCTTTAGGGGGTCCTGCCTGAGCACCTTTTGTGAATTGATGATTTCTCTGAGTAGTCTGGCCTATATATCTCAAAGTGTGTCCATCTTTTCCGAGCTCCTATGGTCACCCCCAAGACCACAGCATTTCTCAAATTGTTTTTAATCTGCATGCAATAAGTTGTGACAATTCTTCATACAATGTGCATGGTCAGTGTTTGTTCAATTTTTGGATATAGACCCAGTGTATTATTCAATCTTTGTTATCATTTCAATGTCATGACTATGTATTTTTACACTCATGTCTTTTCAATTGTAGCTGTACTATCGTCTCGATGTAACCATTTACCCCTGAAGAAGAGAAGTATTAGGATAGATTTGAAATGCGTTGGGTTATCTCTTTTGTTATAATTGTTTCAATTGAGCACTGGTTTACATGCATTGTAATTCTTACCTCTGTATCTGCCCCCTGCATCCTGTCTTTCTATCTCTTGCACAATTGTGATAGATTTTTTACTTTACTTAATAAACAAGTTATATTTTTGATAATAACATTGCCTTACACTTACTGAAGCAGCGTCCCATTTAAAGTTCCAATTAGAGGAAACCAACTTTTAGTGATTTATTATACATGTTTATAATAGTGTCAGAGCGCAGAGGGAAGTTTCCCGCAGGCTCCTCCTCTGCTCCGACAAGTCTTCTGACAAGACAGGAGGAGGAGCCTGAAAAGGAGGTCTCCCAGCGCTGAGGTCCCGGTAACTGGTAAGTCTGTGCAGAAAACTGAGTATCTCTATCTCTATGGAAACTGTGCACACGTACCTTACGCAAAGAAACTGCAGCCAATACACTATTAAGGGCCGATAGCCATCATCCTCCCTGGCTTAAAAACAGCATGCCAGTGGGTCAATTCCTTAGGATCAAAAGGAACTGTATTAAAACTGCTGATTTGAGGAAGGAGGGAGATGAGCTTTATGGGAGATTTTGCAAATGTGGATACTCCCATAAGCAAATTCACAAGGCAAAAGGTAGAACAGCAATCCAGAGCAGAGAACTATGCTTGTCACAGCCCTTGTGTATGGATCAAAATGCACTTCTGCAAGGTGCGCATAGTTCATCCCACATAAAGCAAGCCGCAGAGGCACAGTAGAACATAAATGACAAACTCAGTTGAGCATGTAATGAATTGTTTGATGTGGGATATGTTACCTTTAATATCACTTATTTCTACCCATCCATGGGGGATGAGTTAGCATGTGAGATGTTCCTACATTGAAGTATTAGGATCTGATGTCATATTGGGGTTTCTTTTTTGTCATTGTTCTATGGTCGATATATTGATGACATTCTTCTCATATGGAATGGTGGCCGTGATGTGTTCTCCTCCTTTGTGGCCACTGCAATGCGAATCCTTTGGGTTTGTCCTTCACTCATGTGATTGATCCTGGTGAAATAGTATTTTTGGACTTAGTCCTGTCACATGAAGGGGATACCATCATTAGTAAAAATTTATACTAAACCCACCTGTGGTAATTCTTATCTCCATCATTCTAGCTGCCAGCTACTCAGCTAGGATTCAGAAACATTCCTAGTGGACAATTTAATAGGTTACAGTATATACTCGAGTATAAGCCAAGATTTTCAGCCCTTTTTTTAGGCTGTGTAATGGAAATTTGTAGGTTCTGTATATAATTGTATTCTATTTTATATGTATTGCACAATGCCCTCACTGTGCACACGGCACTAATAATGTTTTCAGTACATGTTTTGCATTCTTTCGAGTTCTGATTAGAATAAGCCTGCCTATGTAACGCCCCTTGTTACCATAAACGTACAATATTAATGTGATACCTACGTAATCATGTGTATAAAATCCTTCAAATGCGTCATAATAAAGGAGAACGGTTATTGGAAAGATGCTGAGCGTATCTTTTGTGTCTGTTCCCTACTGCAGTAGTTATTAATTTGGAACCACTAATCAATATGAGGATAGGAGTTGCCTATCATCAAAATATCCATTTCAGGTGGCGAAGCCAGCTCAGCAGGGGTTATCAGGTGACCCTGAGTATCCGAAACGAGGAGCTTGAGACGATCCGGGAATTTCTGATAATCAGCCGGCTGAGGTAAGCCTTTTGCTTACATTTGAGTTATCAGACTTTTTTGATCGGTAAATCATTTTCGGGACAAAGGGTACCTATTTTACTCCCCTTAATCGAACTGTATTGATTAGTGGTTATATGTTATGTTGTCACTGTCTACTGTCCATCAGAGTGTTATAGAGAAAGGGAAGAATAGTGCTGTTCACAGGTATATGTAGTACATCTGCTAGTTAAAGTAGTTTAGAGGCAAAAGGGTATAGGCACACGTAGAGAAGACTGGCCAGTCATTATGGGCACTATGGCTGCCCGTCTGATCATAGAAGGTACAGTATGTGAAGTATGGAACTACAATACATTGGATGCAAAGGATATCAGAACAAAATAAAGATAGCAGAAATTTAAGCAAGGAAGTATTAAAAAGCGTTAAAAGAAAGTGAGAGAATGATAGGCATGTGCTGTGTACAAATGGGAATAATGTAAGCGATTTTAGAGATACTTGTGTATGTTTGTGAATGCTGGAACCTTTAGTTCTATCACTTGTGTCATGTACGCAGATGTGACCCCCTCCTTTGTGCTCTCATGAAAGAATGTAGCTGGAATGAGAGATTGGTGATAAGCTGGGAGGACACCATGCCAATTTCAGTTTTTAGACAAAACATTTATAACAAAATGTGCCGGGTTAACGAATCTAATGATAAACAATGTGATCACAATTATTTTTAAATCTGTTTTCCAAACATGGTAAAATGAAGGTTACAAATTAACCGTGTCTTACACAAATTTAATATCCTGTGATAGTGGAAACAGTGCATTAAACAAAAAAAAGAGAGAGAAATTAAATAAAATGAAGTAATATGTCCCCCTTTAAGGACATTTATCTGTGCATATATATTAGTGTGTGATATTGAAATTATCATATGAGTATTCATTTCTAATATGAGTTTAACAATTTTATGAATAAATATAGATATATTGAAACTGGTTTAAACAACTTTTGGTTGGAAATGAAATCCAGGTTAATGGGGAAATTGGTAAAAAATGGAAAATTGTATACTTACCTTTCCGTAATTTTCCTTTCCTGTCGCATCTTCATGGCAGCATACACTCTGGGTTGTGACTCCGCCCCCACAACCTGATAGGACCACATAGCTATAAGATGAAGATACGCCCCCCGCCCCGGTATTCTCTGTATATATGAATCACCTTTGTGGGTGGGATATTGTATGCTGCCATGAAGATGCGACAGGAAAGGAAAATTACGGAAAGGTAAGTATACAATTTTCCATTTTCCTGTCGCATCATGGCAGCATACACTCTGGGTTTAACTCGCAGACTGGGTGGGAGATGCAAAGGTAAACGTTTATTAGCAAGGAATAGAAGAGTTGGCTTGAATAATGGACTTTCCCAATTCTACTGTTGATAGCTGAGCTGAGTCCACCTTGTAGTGAGAGATAAAGGTGTTCCTGGAGGACCAAGTGGCCGCTCTGCACATGGTTTCCACTGAGACCCTACAATACGCTGCCCAGGAGGTGGCCACTGCTCTGGTGGAATGAGCCCTAAGGTCTTCAGGAATTTGCGACTCACTCAGCAAGTAGGCCTTCACCAACCAGGAGGCAATGGTTCGGGCCGAAGCTGCTTGACCTCTCCTAAGGCCATAGGGAATGATGAAGAGGTTCTCCGATCTTTTAAAGGATTTGGACAGGGAAAGATATTTTATGATTTTGCACCTTACATCCAGAGGATGAGGGTCACCCTGGTCTGTGTTAAGAGCTGGCAAGTTGATTTCCTGGTTGAAGTGAAAAGAGGATGCCACCTTTGGGATAAAGTGATCCAAGGGCCTTAGAACTACCCTGTCTGGATGAATGATCAGATACGGCTCCTTAATCAGTAATGCTTGCATCTCTGAAACTCTCTTCGCTGATGTGATTGCGACCAGGAAAGGTGACTTTTAGTGTCAGGTGCCAGAGGGAGATGTTTTCCAGCGGAAAACAGGGTTCTTTGGATAGTACCTCTAAGATGACTGATGGGTCCCATGTTGGAAAGGAAGGCTTCCTAGGTGGTCTTAGTTTAAGACAGGCCTTCTGAAATTGCATAACAAGGGGATCGTGAGCCCATTTAACCCCTGTCAGGGCGGATAGAGCTGACACCTGAACTTTCAGAGTACCAGAGCTAAGACCTTTGTCTAAGCCTGATTGCAAGAACTCTAGGATCAGAGGAGCCGAAAGGGAGGACAGATCCCGGCCAAGGTCATGAGAGAAGACAACAAACTTCTCCCAGACCCTGCGGTAGGTGCAGTTGGTGGTAGGTTTTCTGGCCTGGAGCAGGGTATCAGCTACCTTCTGGGAGCAGCCCTGACATAGATACCTAGCCCTCTCAGCCCCCAAGCCATCAAGTACAGCTTCCCCGAATCTGGATGTAGTAGCTGGCCCTGGGAGAGCAAGTCGGCTGACAGGGAAGAGCAAGAGGGTCTGCCGTGCTCAGTTGTAGGAGGGTGGTGAACCATGGCCTCCTGGGCCAAAAAGGAATCACCGCTATCACCAATGCCGTTGATCTCTTGAGCCTTAAGAGAAATCTCGCATCAGGGGAGTCAGAGGGCAGATATACCCGAGATGGAAGTTCCAGGGATGCTGGAGGCAGTCTGTCCCCTCCGCTAAGTGAAAGGGAAACCTCGACAGGAACCTTCGGCATTTGGAGTTTGCCGGAGTCGCAGCAAGGTCTATGTCTGGTTGACCCCAGGTCTGGCAGATGAGGGAGAAGGCCTGAGGGCTCAGGGACCACTCTTTGTTGAAGGCGAACTCCCTGCTGAGCGTGTCAGCTAAGATGTTCTCGAACCCGTGGATGTAAGTCGCCCTCAGGTCTGACAGGTTCAACTGTGCCCATTCAATCACAGGGAGAACTTCCCGCATCATGGAGGGACTCCTGGTCCCCCCCTGTCTGTTTATGTAGGCAACAGCAACCTTGTTGTCCATCCTTAAGAGGACCTGCTTCCCCCTTAAAAGGGAGCTGAAGGCCAGGAAAGCCTGTAGAGCCACCCTCATCTCCAGCACATTCGATACCGAGTCCCGTACTTCGAAAGGCCAACGGCCCTGCGCTGCATGGGACTGGTAGTGGGCTCCCAAACCTTCTAGACTGGAATCCGTGGTCACTACCTATTGAGCAGGGATGACTATGTGTTTGCAATTGTTTAAGTTGTGGGGACCACAACGCAATGAGCGCCTGACTGTCTCCGAGATCCGGATCGTCTAGGTCATGGATGAACCATCCCACTGATGTAGGAAGGAGTTCTGCAGAGGTCTGGTGTGCCACTGAGCCCAACGGACCATAGGAATTGTCGCTGATAGAAGCCTAGAAGGCTGAGGCATACTCTGGCCGACAGGGATCTTGCTAGAATGGCCTTCTTCACCTTCCGGACCAACAGGGAAGACTTCTCCAGAGGCAGCTGCACTGTATTCAACTGGGCTCCTAAGAAGATCATTCTCTGGGTGGGCCAAGTCTGGCTCTTCCCCCAGTTTATGAGCCATCCCAGATTCTGCAGAGTGGAGACGAGGATCTTTTGATGCTGTAACAGCGACTCCCGGCTGTCTGAGAGGAGGAGAATATCGTCCAGATAATGGTGGACTCGCAGCCACCCTTCTGCCTCAGATGCGCGATAACGGGAAGAAGGACCTTTGTAAAGGTCCTGGGAGCCGCAGAAATTCCAAACGGAATACTTCAGAACTGAAAGTGTCTGTGGTTTAGTGAAAAACTGAGGAACTTTTGGAGTTCTGAATGGATAGGGATATGGAGGTAGGCGCCCTGTAGATCTATGGAGAGCATCCAGTCCCCCAGATTTATGGCCTGGAGGATAGACTGTAGGCTCTCCATTTTGAATGCTTCTACCTGGATAGAGCGGTTTACGTTTAGATCCAGGACCGGACGTAGGTCCCCTGATTTCTTTTTTACTAGAAATAGAGGGGAATAGAACCCCCGACCTCTTTGGGATAGGGGCACCTCGGTAATTGCTTCCTTTTGGAGCAGATCCTGAACGTATCGGGTAAAGGCTAACCTCTTTTGCCGGGATGACGGGAGGTTTGTTGGGCAAAAATGGTCCCCCGGGGGAAGTCACCTGAATGACCATCTGTGCCCGACGCGAACGGTGGTTAACGCTTATTGTTTTCCCCCAGACCAGCGTGAACTTTGAGAGTCTGGCCCCCAGCACTGCTGGCTGGGCGGACGCACCTTCAACAGGACTTCTGGTCAGTAGATGCTGGGGTCCTGGGCTTCTGGGACGTCAGGAAGGACGTTTGAGGGGCCTTCCAGTTCCTTCTGTACTCCCTACCAGGCCTGTAGGACTTGCCATCCCTGTACCTGTCCGGGAGGTTACGCTTAAAGGGAGGAGGCCTCTGAAGCTTTGGCTTTCTATCCGAGGGGATAAGCCCTGATTTTCCGGCAGTGACCTTAGAAATAGCAGAGTCCAATTTTGCGCCGAAAAGGTTCTCACCATCATACGGGATGCAGCACCAATTGGACTTGGAAGCAGGATCTGCTGCCCAGGGTTTGAGCCAGAGAGCCCGTCTGGCCATTACCGAGGACAATATAGCCCTGGATGCGGACTTAATAGCATCCACAGATGCCTCTGCCACAAAATCCCCTGCAAGGCTTAGTTCTTGCAGGGCCCTTACTATCTGGTCCTGATCAGCGCCTTGGATACAAGCTTTTCTGTGCTTGCTGACCAACTGGCAATAGCCTTACCCACAGCTGCAAGAACCATTGCTGGCCTGCATACGCCTCCTGCTGCTAAGTAAGCTCTTTTGAGATCAGTATCGATCTTCCTATCCAGGACATCCTTGAATGACACAGCGTCCTCGATAGGGAGCGTAACGTGTCTGGCCACACGCATGAGGGATGCATCCACCACTGGCGGGGACAGGAGAGATTTAATTTTAGCCTCCTTTTAGAGGATATAGTTTGGCAAGCCGATTGTTAAGACTTGCTTTCTTCTCGGGTCTCTGCCACTCGTCTCTGATAAGTTCCTCCAACTCATCAATGAAGGGGAAGGCTTCTCTCATCAGGTTCGGGAAATATTTTCTCCTTTTGGGTTGGGCCTCCTGTGGTTCCTCCCGGCTAATGGCCCCCTTCACTGACCTCACAAAAGGCTCTATTAGGGAGAAGTCAAAGCTCGCTGAAGCCTCTAGTTCTTCCTCATCTGAAGGAGAAACATTCTCTCTGGAAGTACTTGGGGGAGCCAGCGAAGCACCCCGTGGAGATAACTCCGTGTCGGGAGCGACACGTGGGGCAGAAGACACTGTGAGCTCTCTGTGTTCTTGCCCTTTCTCTCTGGTGGCTTCTTCAAAGCACCGGCGGCATGCCAACATATCTGGAAGGGCTATGGCCCCGCATACCCAGCAGGCATTTTCATAAGGATGGGAGTGACGTGCTGGTGAATGGCGCCTCCGGTCAGGGGATCTTCTTCGGCGGGAATGGCTGCGCCTTGAACAAGACCTGGAGCGACTCCTTCTGCGACTCCCTTTCCCTGAGCGACTTCCTCCACCCGAATGGCTCCGCCTATGGCCAGAGCGGCTTCTTCTATGCGAGGAATCTCTGCGAGATGATCTTGCGGACCTGATGGGGCTAACCATTTAGGTAGCGCTAGTGCGTCCTGCTCTCTTTTTCGATCTTCTCTACTTACCAAACTCCTCCCCTCTTACCTATTATGCTGGTGGTGATCTGCTGTAGCAGTGGTCTCCATGGATAGGGAAACAGAGGAAGCCTGAAGACACAGGTAACACAAAAAGGTAAGGAAGATAAAGCCATAACAGAACCAAGAGGGGAATAGAGAGAAGAAAAATACAGGGAAGATACTTACCAAACAGAGAGGCAACACTGGGGTAGAAAAAAACAGAAATGCAGCAGTCATGAAATTCAGCTGGGCACAAAAAACAGGCAAAAAAAGACATCTGCGTTTAAAAAAGGCATCTTCCCCTTTTAAAATTGGAGCCGGGGTCATGTCCCGCCCGCACATGCTCAGTAGTGCCATGCGGCCGCCGGCGCCATCTTGGAAAAGGGAAAAGACATAGATAGACATACACAGGCTGCCCAAAGTGCACAGTGAGCATGTGCAAAGCGGCAGAGTGACCAGGAAGAGAGCTAAGGAAAAGGAAGTAAAATATGGCAGAAAGGCAACGCTGGGGTAAAGGCACCAGACAACCTAAGGTGACAAGAGATACTGAAGGCAGAGAGTATGCTGTCAGGTTGCAGACAGAGTGACACCAGGGAGGAAGAGGAAACCGGAGACCACCGCAGGTACTAAGCCTGTTTAAGGCTTAAAGACCAATCTTTTTATTATATGCCTTCAGCCTATTTAAGGCTTACTTCCAACGGCTATAGAGGCAATGCTCTGTTTGCAGAGAAAAAGTATTCATACCCCTGAGATCACCAGAGTGGGGTTCCTTCCATTTAGCTTCCTTTAGAGGCTGTACCGGTAAGGACTTCCACCCAGGAGAGGCTAGAACCTGGCTGGGGCGAAGCGGTAAGAGGGTGATGATCCGTGCGGTCCCAACAGGTGAGGAAAAATAAGAGAATACCGGGGTGGGGGGCGTATCTTCATCTTATAGCCATGTGGTCCTATCAGGTTGTGGGGGCGGAGTCACAACCCAGAGTGTATGCTGCCATGATGCGACAGGAAATGGAATTAGTTTAGATTAAGATAACAATTTTGTAATTTTACATTTATTGAGTGGAAAGAAAAAAAAGATTAAGATGAGTTTGTTAATTTGAATACAGCTGCAATAATGTTTAACAAAGCCAAGATGGATGGGATACATAAGGAAGTTTTTCTACAGAAATGAAATCTTAAAGTCTGATAATAACTTAATGTGCGGTCCATGATGTGAGAGTAATAATAAATAAAATGTAAATATAACAGACCCATCACATCAAGTCCATACATCCTGTTAGGATAGCTGCTGCCTGCAGCCAGTTGGTTTATAGTTTTTGATGGCCAAGTGCTTTCTGGTCCGTCATACATATTGTTGGTCCTTTTGTTTTTATGTATTTTTATTTTTGAAATCCAAAGCAGAATGTGTGGCTTGTGAAATGATGCGCCCCTTTTCCTTGTAAGTGCAGCGGGTATATGTAGAAGAATATTTAGGATTTATGGACATCTCTGCATGACTGCAGGGTATTCTTATCATTTATTATAATATTGCCAGGAAAAAGTTGTCTTTTTGAAACATGAAACTGGTGTTCTTACACAAATAGCATGATAGAAAACAAGCCATTGTTATATTTATGCAAGCTGGACCCAGTAATGAAGGGTTCACTCCAATGTATCAGAGCTGTAGCTTTATGCAAAGTTGCTATTAGACAAAGTTACAGATATTATTTTGGTTGAATATTTAATTTTTAATAGTCCGACATTCTGCACAGCAAATATATAGCTAAGTGTTTGTCTAATGAAAGGTTCAAAATATGAATTTGTTTTGTGTGTTTATGTACAAATCTAACAATGAAAAATGCGTACATTTGAATCCAGCCACCTTATTGCCTCTATTGGAGGAGGCTGGAGACAAAGAAAAAACACATGTGTTAAATTGATGATGTAGGAATCAGCTGCTGTGAGCCCAGTGCAGGACACACTCCCTGAAGACCCGAGTATTTACTTTTTTGTAGTGTTATTCCTGGTTTTATACTGAGGATGAAGTTTATCACCCAGAAGGATTCCCTGTATTCAGAGTCATTGGATCCTTTTTCCCCAGCTCAAGAAGCAGAGCTCCATGTTTTAGAAAAGCCTGTGAGCTATAAAAAGAGTATATATTTATATAGATAGTCGAGATATAGAGAGCTTTTGGTTCCATTTGAAGGGCCAGAAGTTTGTATTTACTTCGGCGGGTAAACCAATCAAGCACGCTAAGTTAATTTGATCGGCTGTTTTCAGCCTTCCAGATTCTTGCTGAGGTAGCCATACTAACAGTAAAACTCACATATGGAAGCAGACCAGGTGACTCTAAGGATGCTGCATTTACAGCCCCGGACACTTGCTGGGTCTGTGCAACTCACAGATTCCACCCTAGTTCTGGCCCAGTATAGCTGGGATTAATAATTCAACTTTAAGGACCCCAGAACGAGAAGCACAAGTGGTCCACAGAGGGCAACTTCTTACGAAACAGGACTTTGGAAAAGGTGATCATTTATGTTTGCCAGACACTCTTTTCCCTTCAGCTTGACACGTGGACCGTGTCATCAGTCACAAGTAGTTATGGCTGCCTTAGTAAATGAGCGTGGGATAGAGCCAGGGTTCTCCACAGTTGTTTTTATAACATGCCACTTCTTGTTTTACCTGTTACCAAAGGTGTTACCAAAAGCTGAACATCCCTTCCAGAGATAACAAAAAGATATATCCAAATGCCCAAGTCAGGATGTTACGAGTATGTATTTTGTTTGTATGGACATGTTTTATGGATGTCCAGTGGCAAATGCTACTGCAAAGGCCACAGTAAAAAAGTGTTATCAGAAGTAGTTTTTAAGTGCAGAGTGCAGAATCTACAGAGTAACAGAGGAAATCATTTTTATAGGAGAGTCCTTACTAGAAGTTTTGAGGTTTTATTTTTACACCCCCTACTGTCTACAATGTAGTGGACAAAGTAGAGTAAGAAAATAGAAAACTTTTGCCTGAATGTTTTATTATATTTTATCAAGCCCGTAAGGGGATGTTGGACTCTCTCCCTTTGGGATTTGGTTTGGGAGTGTGTTACTCACTTGCTTATATTTTGTCTCAGCAGCTGAAGATCTCCATTCGGATCTCACAGAGAATGTTGCTGATCTTTTAAGGTTTTTGACAAACTCATTTATGTGTTTTCTCCCCAATTCCAGATCCTAAAAGTTTGGAAGGATCTAAAACTAAAGCCAGGTGACATGTGGATTGTTAAGAGACATTTATATATAAGGAAATGTTTGGAGACTCAGTACAGTGTCTATTTCATGTACAGTTTTGCAAAACTTGAAGGAAAAGCCACCTGGATCCACACCAGACAGTGAAAAAATGTCTAAATTAAAGAAATCTCTGTGTTTGATTTGTTTCCCTCTTGCGATAACAGTCTAGGGTATTTTTTGATTCAATTACTTTAATTGTAAGGGATAGATATATTTGAAAAGTAGTTTAGCCATGTTGAAGTCATATTTGTCTTTTGTACCTCTTCCATTTTATGTAGAATTGTCTCTGTTTACATGTGCTGATAAGTCAGCATACCAACAATTAAGCTAGAAGGCCATTCCGGCCACAGGAGTGTACAGCCAGTACTCTGTAAATATGTCTTATCAATCATTTGTTTTTCACAGTGAAAAGTCATTTTGTAATGAAAAAAGCTGCTCAGCTATTATTTTCTCCACAATGGAGTTTTTGCCTCTTTGGCCAGGACTACCTGCACCTAAGCGTGTGGAGGTTCCAGGTTAAAAGTGATAGCAGGTATGGTTAGTGATCAAAATATTGATCAAAAGAGAGGAGACTGTAATGGAAATTTGTAGGTTCTGTATATAATTGTATTCTATTTTATATGTATTGCACAATGCCCTCACTGTGCACACGGCACTAATAATGTTTTCAGTACATGTTTTGCATTCTTTTGAGTTCTGATTAGAATAAGCCTGCCTATGTAACGCCCCTTGTTACCATAAACGTACAATTGTAATATTAATGTGATACCTACGTAATCATGTGTATAAAAGCCTTCAAATGCGTCATAATAAAGGAGAACGGTTATTGGAAAGATGCTGAGCGTATCTTTTGTGTCTGTTCCCTACTGCAGTAGTTATTAATTTGGAAACACTAATCAATATGAGGATAGGAGTTACCTATCATCAAAATATCCATTTCAGCTGAAAGTGCCCCCCTCAGCTCATACTCGGGTCACCACCGTCTGCCTACCTGATCAGCGTATCATGCAGACAGACGGCAGCCAGCATGTCATAAAAACATATGGTGGCCATTCCAGTGTTCAAAAGCCATGCCTCCTCCTCGTCCATGGTATGAGGATAAGCGGATGTCTGTGATAGGCTGAACACTGACTTCTGGGAAATTGAGTGTTCTGCCTATCACAGGTGAGGAGGAGGCACGGCTTTTGAACACTGGAATGGCCGCTGTATGTTTTTATGACATGCTGATTGGTGGATGCAGATGGGGACTTGGAGGCTGTAGATGGGCACACAGAGGCATGCACAGGACACAGAGGATTCAGATTGGCACAGATAGGCTGCAATGGACACAGGGAGGTATACACAGGACACAGTGAGGTAGGCAGATCTGCACAGGACACAGGGAGACATGCAATAGACACAGTGAGGTATGCACAGGACACAGGGAGGCATGCAATAGACACAGGGAGACATGCAGCTGCAGATGGGAATTGTTGACCCTCTTTGCCACTTACAGTAGCTGCTGCATTTCTCACCCTCAGCTTATACTTGAGTCAATACATTTTCCCAGTTTTTGGTGGTAAATTAGGGGCCTCGGCTTATATTCAGATCGACCTATACTCGAGCATATACGTTACTTAGAAATTGTACCAAAACAGAGGAGTATTTTACACAGGGAACCATGATGTTTATAAAATTTGAAGCTAAGGGATACCCTCTTGCATTGGTCAAGGAGGCATTTGATAATAACTTTAATCCTCCACATATGGAGAATAGAGCTAAGAAAGATGTTCCTAGTCAGCCAGATTCCAATTCCAATTCAATAAGATTTATCACCACATTTAATGACAAATATAGGTCTATTTAAAAAATCTTAAACAAACATTATGGAATCCTTAACCACTTCAGCCCCAGCAGAATTTACCCCCTTCCTGACCAGAGCCCTTTTTGCGATTCAGCACTGCGTCGCTTTAACTGACAGATCGCCCATCAATAGCCAAGGCATGGCTCTGACTCTTTGTTCCTATCAGAGGTCAAAATATAGGGTGCAAATGTAATTAAAAAATAATAAAGATTACAGAACACTATGCCCAAATTCCAGAAAATCTGGCAGCCATGGGTCTAATACTTTCTGCAAAACAGCTTTGATTGTCACCTACTAGGTCTTCAAAATATCCATGTAGTTTATCGTCTACTTGTAATTGTTGGGAATCCTCTTCAGCCAGTGTTTCCACTCCTACCTCCGGCTAACTTTCTTGACTCACCTTTACCCTAGAACATCTTTATCCTTCCTTGATTCTTTTACTCTCTATTTATAATTTGACAGTTGAGTCGTTCAATTGACAATACTATTGTCATTGTCTCCTTAACAGTGCTTTCCATCTCTTATTAACTAATATCATGTGTCTTATGTTCCTGGGACGCTGTAATCATCATGCCTCTTTAAAGCAAATATGTTTTTAAAGAAAAGCATAGAAAAATAACTTTATGTCACCATCTGCTAGGCTCCAAACTCCCATTTCCATATCCCCATTTTTTTTCCAAAAATTTGAATAGCCTTCATGTTTGGTTTGGTAGAAGTTGGACAGCAGCACGACATGTTAGTGGCCACGTCAACACTCCTAAATGTGGAAACACAAGGCACAGGCAGTTTTTTTTCTATAAGAATTAATGCTTCAACCCTTGGGTTTTTAATGTAAACATTGGCCTGTGGCTCCAGTTTAGGGAAATATGGATAAATCTGGAGATTAGTGGAGGAGGAGGAAGAGTGTGCATTAGCAACACTTGTTGTTTTGTGCTTGGGAGCAGAAAGATGAAACAGGTTTCATTAGCCTCTCCTCTGAGTGCTCTGGCTAGTTTTAGTCAGGAAAATGCTGACATGCCTTTGAACACAAGGAGAACACAAAATAATGTACTCCACTGCTGCAATTCATAGAAGCAAAGCATAATTTACTAACTAATCCACCTAATCTCTGAAGTTTGTCAGCTCTCCCTATGTTTTCCCTACATGACCTCATTCACAATGACATTATGCCTACTCTGGTTTCACCCTTTCATAGTAAGGGACTGGTTGTGAGTCTGCTGAAAATGGTTAAAGTGTGCATAGGGTATTATTGGTGGGCACAAAATCCATACATCATGAATTCACCCAAGATCCACTCATTGAGGTTGAATTTTAAAAGCAAACATTAATTGCAGATTTATCACCAGGCTGCCACACTAGCTCTACCTGTGACAAAAAATGTCACTGGGTCAAAAAGACACACAATGACAATTCTAAGCCCTTGTACATATGGTCGGAGAATCCGTCGGAATGTGTCCTATCGGACCATGTTGTCGGATAATCCGACTGTGTGTGGTATGCATCGGACTGATTCCGTCTGAATATCCGTCGGACCCAATTTTCCAACTTGTTGGAAATATTTTCCGACCAACTGGTTCGATCAGACATACTACGATCATGTGTAGAGAATTTTGATCGGACCAAGTGCCACGCATGCTCAGATCTAATTCCTACATCAAAGCTATTGGCTACTAGCCTGAACGTAGTCCCATCGTAACGAAATTACGTCATCATGTTCTGAATGATCGGATTTTTCCACAACTTAGTCCGACCGTGTGTATGCAACAGTTTCGGACAAGATCCAACGGGCAAAATCCAACGGACAAGATCCGACGGATTTGGTTGTCGAAATCTCCGACCGTGTGTACAGGGGCTTATAGAAGTTTTAACCATTCCTAATTTCCATAATTTGTTTCCCCACTAGAGATATTTTCCCTTAAATTACTGTTGAGATAGCTAGTGATGGTGATCTCTTCAGCAGGGACAGAGATCACAACTAAAACATGAGGATTCATCCCACTTTGTCCAAAAAAAAGCTTTGCTTTTAGTTCGAATTTAAAACAAATTTTTTTATTTATTTCCCAACCCCCCCAGCACCACATTCTCAAATAACCTATCACATTTAAAAAAATAAACTACTCCTCTCTGCAGGCTCTAGCCTTGCCCTCAACATCCTCGTGGACTGCTTATTCACACCTTCTGGGTTGAATGACAGCCAGAGTCAATACTTCAATGTATAATTTATATTAGGAAGCAATGACAATTTGTTATACAAAGTTAATGGTTACTAATTATTTTATTGAAGTAAATAAGTGAACTAGAAACAACATTCAACAAATGTCACAAAAGAAATACGAAGCACTTGACATGATGTGTACAGTATAATAAAAACAGTAGGTCATAGACAGTCACAAGTCTTTACATCACTGTTCTGTTTTATCACAGGGTCATTTTATATAAGTTTTCTTAACAACGCACTATAAACAATGTTGGAATACATTAAGAGAAAATTGCAATGGATCTAAATGTAAAGGAAAATTTAAAGAGGAAGTAAGCCCTGATGGGTTTACTTCCTCTTTCATTCCCTGCAAAGGTAAAGCATAATGGACTACTATGCATCGCATAGTAGTCCATTGTTTGTCACTTACCTGACACAGGAGCCAGCGAAGTCGCCGCTGTCCCCTGTAGTCCGGCGCATCCATCTTCTCGGTGGGTCTCACTGCTCCGCCTCTGTCATTCGGCGAAGCCGCGTTGACGTCACTTCCGCGCATGCGCACGGGAGCCGCCACTCGCGGCATATCACCGTTGACCGCGGCGCGCTCAGTGCGCCTGCGTGCCGCTGTCTACGGCGCATGCACCATAGACAGCGTTGCCTGTCTTTCGGCAAATAAAAAAAAAGATATTTCTTGGACCTACAGGTAATCCTTAATCTAGGCTTACCTGTAGGTCAAAGTTGGTTGTAAGGGTTTACAACCACTTTAATGTTTATTAAAAGTCATCAATTTAAATCTGCACATTTGAGACAATTTAATGAAAGCATCTCTAAAGTTTTTGTGGCACAAAGGATAGATAATTGGATTCACTGAAGAGTTAATCCACAACAACCAACTTGTAACTTGGTTCCAGTAGGAGTCAACACATTCATCG
This sequence comes from Lithobates pipiens, assembly GCF_037356315.1. Lineage (NCBI taxonomy): Eukaryota > Metazoa > Chordata > Amphibia > Anura > Ranidae > Lithobates > Lithobates pipiens. The sequence continues at coordinate 422,801,873 of NW_027507764.1, read as the reverse complement.
TGACAAGCTGCACGGATAGTCTGCAGAAATGTGTATGGGGCCCAACAAAACACAAATACACAGACAAGAACAGACAGTGACTTTGCCACCTTCTTATCCCTAGAAAGTTTGGCAGCATGGTTACTTGAGCTTCCACTTTCTGAAGAGGTGCTCTGAAAATTTACAGATGCTTCAAGCACTTTATTTTGTGTTTGACTCTTGTTTTCTCTTTCGCCCAATTTGTTACTCACAACAGCCATGTCTATGGATGCTCTTATGTCATGTGGTGGATTCATATGTGTAGAAAGAACATGACTTCTTTTTCTACTTCGTAGTTTTATGTTCCAGTATATGCTGATGTTAAAAAATGAAATGCTAATCAGTGGAAGAATGAAGTCAAAACTTGACGCCCCAAGAAGGAAATGCCAGTTGTAGTAATATCCCGCTAAACACTGGCCTTCAGGAATGTTGCTGTCACCGTACACAAAATCCCAGATGATAATAGCTGGAGTGTAGAGAAGGAAGGACAGCACCCAGATTGTGCCCATCTTCACAACAGTCTGCCTATGGTTGTTTTGTTGATAACGATATGTCACCTAGACAACATTAGGACAAAAAGGATCATGTTTGTTGCTCCCACAATAATTTAAGCATTCGCTAACTTCTATTTAGAGCATGTTAGTCACAAAATGATTTGTTTATTTATTATATGAATATATAGAGCGATCAATTTATGCAGCACTTTGCGTATATTGTATATTCCCATAATTCCCAGCCCTCAATTAACTCACAAGTTATACACACCTCACATGAATACATACTAGGGCCAAATTAGACAAGAGCCTGTTAACCTATCAGTAGTATAACGAAAAACAGTGCAGCATTATAATCACTATTTACCGCTAAAGAATTGCATACATGAAAGATATACTGTATATTATTGAAATTTCAATATACACTATATTACTGCAGGTATTGGGACACCTGCCTTTACACGCACTTGAACTTTAATGGCCTCCCAGTCTTAGTCCGGAGGGTTCAACATTGAGTTAGCCCATCCTTTGCAGCTATAACAGCTTCTGGGAAGGTTGTCCACAAGGAGTGTCTATGGGTATGTTTGACCATTCTTCCAGAAGTGCATTTGTGAAGTCAGGAACTGATGTGGACAAGAAAGCCAGGATCGCAGACTGCACTCTAATTCATCCCAAAGGTGTTCTATCGGGTTGAAGTCCGAACTCTTTGCAGGCCAGTCAAGCTCCTCCACCCCAGACTCGCTCATCCATTTCTTTATGGACCTTGCTTTGTGCACTAGTCCAAATCATTTGGTGAAGGGGGGTTATGGTGTGGGGCAGTTTTCAGGGGTTTGGCTTGGCCCCTTAGTTCCAGTTAAGGAAATTCTTAAGGCATCAGCATTATAAGACACTATGGACAATTTCATGCTTCCAACTTTGTGGGAACAGTTTGTGGTTGGTCCTTCCTGTTCCAACATGACTACACACCAATGCACAAAGAAAGGTCCATAAAGACATGGATGAGCGAGTTTGGGATGGGGGAACTTGACTGGCCTGCACAGAGACCAGATCTAAACCCGATAGAACACCTTTGGGATGAATTAGCATGCAGATTGCGAGGTTTGTCTTCTCATCCAACATCAGTGCCTGACCTCACAAATGAACTTCTAGAAAAATGGTCAAAAATTCCCATAGACGCACCCCTAAACCTTGTGGACAGCCTTCCCAGAAGAATTAAAGCTATTATAGCTGCAAAGGGTGGGCCAACTCAATATTGAACCCTACGGATTAAGACTGGGATGCCATTAAAGTTCATATGTCTGTAAAGGCAGGTGTCCCAATACTTTTGGTAATATGGTGTATATAAAATAACTGTGCTAGTGGTTTATTCAAGATTTAAAAAATCTTTTAACATTATTATACCATATACTAGGAAACACATTACCATTCCTATAATATCAATTAACTAGTGAGTCTTTTCTACTTACTATTATTTCATACTATTATCAAAGCACGTTCCTACATATCACAGTGATACTGCTTACATAGGGTACTTTATAATCTTCTAAAAGTATCTTATATCACATTTATTACAATAATGGATGTATATACAGTATATATTAGTAAATGTAATACGAGTGCGTAAAATTACAAAAAGTGTTACTGTGTCCACAGAATTAAGGTCCTGAGGAAACATTCTCAAAAATCGTTGACCTCTCTGGATGAATGAACTTTGGAAGATAATAAAAAGGAATGTAAAATATCTTATTAGGGATGACCAAAATTTTGTGGGGGGTGGGATTCCCTGTATTGTTTTGTATGATTCTGTGTGTAATTTTAATCATGTAATAAAAATGTTGATTTTATAACAAGTTTTTGGTTGTTATCCTTAAAGTACCAGTAAAGTTAAAAGATTTGTCTGTGTTTTGAATGTGTTATAAGAGGATATGGTATGCAGCAGGATGGCTGAGTATTATGGTTTAATTATTAATGATAGGTTGGTGCATGGTAGTCAGTTGCATGTACTCAATGTCCTATGAGTGCCGAGTAGTGTCCACTTTCTAACTCACATTGGCTATAAGGCTTGATTTACCTGATCATCAATGGGACAATTCACTATCTGTCAGACTTCTCTGGCCAGAATGAATAGAATAATATTACTTGGCACTAGATGTACAAAATACCCCCACATTGATGGATAGTGAGATGCCCTTCTATTGGGAGTCTGTGGGAGTGAAAAAAAAATCTCTAGCATTAGTGATCAGTAGAAATAAAAAATGCCCCAGTATCAATGGGTATAATAAATGTCCCAGCAGTGAAAGAGGAATGGTATCCTCTCATTGGATTCAAGAGGAATGATATCCCCTCGTCGGACCAGAAAAGGTCAGACGGAATCATTTCATCAGATATTCCGATCGTGTGTGGGCTTCAGCTGATTTTTTTTTTCAAAAAGTCTGACGGACCTAGAAATAGAACATGTTTTTAAATCTTTCCTATGGAATCAATTCCTATTGGGAAAACCGTTTGTCTGTATGCTATTCTGACGGACCATATACGACGCAAGTGCAGCTATTGGCTACTGGCTATTGAACTTCCTTTTCTAGTCCCATTGTACGTCATCACGTTTGAAACTAATGGACTTTGGTGTGATCGTGTGTAGGCAAGTCCGTTCGGTCGGAACTCCATCGGAAAGACCGTCAGAGTTTATTCTGATGGACAGTCTGGTCGTGTGTACGCGGCATAAGAGTAGTGCCTGATTGTTGATATCGGTAGCAGGAACATTTTTCCATCATTGTTGTCACTGGATTGAAACCCCCACCCCCAAACTGCTATTCTGGGTTATTCATCTATAGAACTATACAGTCACTATCAGACAGGATACCACTTTGCCCAACAGCGAGTAAGATACATTACCAGGTGCCCCCTGCTATTCTAATACAATAGCGCCCTCCAGCATGCAGTAAAAAGTCCCTGCATGTGTGACATTCTCATTGAGGGGTAGTTTGAATGCAAGCGGTGTGCTGTAGTTTAGAGAGAGTGAGATACAGTATATAGATAGATTAGAATAAATTGATAGAAGAGATTAGAATAGATAGAGATTTAGAATGCTATTAGGATTTTAGATAATTGCTCCACCAAGCTTTGTATTTTAATAAAAAAACATAAATACTTACTGCCAGGGTAATAGACAAAAACCTGTCACAACTGATGAGAACAATATTAAACACAGAAGCGGTACACATGAGGTTGTCTGCTATTAACCAAACCTTGCAGAGGAAGTTACCAAGTGTCCACGTGCCAGTTATGATGAATGACGCACTGACGGGTATACAGAATGCTCCTTGGAAATACAAGATAGAAATGTTATAAAGGACGCAATTTCCAAATACACTAATCTCAAAACGCAAAGTAAAAAAGTTGAATAAGCATCAAATAAAATACTGAACAGAAAATAAAACAACTGCAGATGATCTAAATCTGCTGAGAACTCTCAGCCCTTGTTCACTTCAATGTGATTTGACAAGTTACATGACAAGTTGTACCCCATTTTTGGCAATGGAACCGTTTAAATCATTGCGACTTAAGTCACAGCAACTTTGAAAAAGGTTCCTGCTCTACGTTTCTGCGATTTCATTGACTTCTGGTAAATCAAGCAAGCCGCAATAAAATTAGAGATCCAAATAGCACTGCTTTGAAATCACGCTGAATTAGCGCAATTTCGAAACTGCACTGGTGTGAACTAGGGCTAAGGGTGCCCATACACACTAAATATGGATTGTACAATATCTGTATAACCTAATTTTAAATGTACCTATACTATGTAAAATGGACATAAACCTAAACAATCCAATTAATTTGTATCCAATCATGCGGGTCCTTACATTAAGGCTGGATTCACACCTATGCAGTTTTAGTGCTTTTTGCATTTTGCAGATTTGCACTACAGAACGTGTCCCATAGGAAACCATGGTAAATGGACTGTAGTGCAAATCTGCAAAATGCAAAAAGCACTAAAAATGCATAGGTGTGAATCAAGCCTTATAGTTGATAGTGGATTGAAATGAGATTGAACATAAGGTCAGTTTAATGCCAATCTGCAATATTTATCAAAAGGTATTGTAATGCACTCTTCATATGCTAAGATTTCTGCACCCGGCAATGCTGAATTACTATCGGATATGCAAAGTGTATAGGCAACTACAAGCAGTATACACAAATGCTTGACAGCCAAAGGTAGTGATCTGGAAGGTGTTTGAAATTTTTCCAAAAAAACTGTGCCGCCATCGGTGACCGCCTTCTGAAAATGCCAGTTGTCTGGTTGTGATGACAATGCTTTTTGAGTCACTGACCTAGAACAAGCATGCACAATTTGAAGTATCACTAACCACTTCCTGCCCAGCCTATTGTCAAATGACAGCTGGGTGGGACTTTTGTAGTTCTGGGTAGATGTCATGATGTCCTCCCAGAACGGACCATGCTGCGGTGTGCTCTGTCACCAGGTATGTCCACCAGAAACATGCGATGACTGATCACTGTATCGGCCTGCTGCCAGTATCATGTGATCAATCACAGCAGATCACATGACAATTGTAAAGAATAATTGACTTTGAGTCATGCCAATCATTGTGTACAATTGTGTTGGTAGCTGTGATTGGTCACAGTGATCTTAAGGTACAGACAGGGCCAATAACAGCTCAACTGTACTATGTGATTAGCTGTGGCCAATCACAGCTAACAACAATACACACTGAATGAATCAGTTTCATTCCGTATAAATGGTTGCTTATATCAGTGAAATTCACTGGTATAAACAATCATAATGTGTAAGAATTAAAAAAACTCACCTTGCCAATTACTAAATACCTTGGACTGTCTACTTTCCAAAAAGGGGTCATTTGGGGGTATTCATACTGTCCTAGTGTTTTCAGACCTCAAGAAATGAGATTGGCTGTCAGTACATCAGGATTGATCAATTTGCAGATATATACCATAGTTTGTGGACTCTATAACCTTCCTACAGACTAAAATACCACCAAATCAAAGCTCTATTTGTGCGAAATAAAGGTAAAAATGTCATATGAGTACAGTGTTGCATGACCGCGCAATTGTCATTCAAAGTGTGCAATCCCTGAAAGCTGAAGCTTGGCCTGGGCAGGAGGAGGGTGAAGGTGCCCGGTATTGAAGTATTTAAAACAGAGTTTGTGATTGGTTTTCCAGCATCTTAAAAATCACTGAAGCCATTAGATCAACATGACAGGCAACCAGCATTTTCAGAAAAACAGGACAGCTAAAGCTTCATGTTTCTTTAGTTACAGTTTTCTTTCATTCATTTTTCATACCAGACTCTGCACTGCAAAAAAGCCAAAAACAGCAAACGGGTATGGGCAGATACAGCGAATACAAATATATACAATCAACCTTTGCAAATTCGTATTTTAATAGTGGCATTATTTAAATGAAATGCAATACTTGTGTCACTATTTCAGTGTGTTTGTAAAATTGTTAGAAGATGTGTTTAATTGAATACATGTGTTCCTATCAAGATTTAAAAGCCAGATGGCTCCTCCAATTGTTCCCTGTACTTCAGTATAAAGTGATAAATGGAAGAATAAGACTTACCAATAAAAAAATCACAGATGGCCAGATTAAGGAGGAAAAAGTTACTTTGGCTTCTAAGTCTTTTGTCAACAATAAAAGCTAAAATGACAATAATGTTACCAAGGACAGTGACTGAAGTAATCAGTGGTATAAAGATATATAAGAATATGGTTGTGCTTTTGGACAGGGAGGTTTTTTCTCCATCTTCAGTAGAATTTCTGTCACTCATATTTCCATCTGGAAAAACATAGCCGACTTGCACACTAACGTTCATAGTATAAACAGTGTTCCATGTAAAGTCTATATATGACACCTGTTATCCCTATAACAGGATTAGCAACAGCGTGCAGGATTTTATAAGATCAATGGTCCTACAAACAGCGATCCTTGTGCTTGGGACACCACAGATTGGAGGAGCTTACAGCGTGCTAGCAGTATTGTGCATGTTAAAATGGTAATTGTTTTGTTCAAATTATATCAAACTCCACTGTGGGTGAATGCTCTTGTGTTTTATAGTTGTCTTCAATTATATATTTTCATACCAAACTCCACTGTGAGTGAATGCTCTTGTGTTTTAAAGTCATTATGCAATTTGTGATTAACATAATATTTCAATTCAACAGGGAAACATTATTCAGAATAATTTTTAATTTATCATGAGTCCCTGCAGTCTTATAAAAGGGACATGCATACTGTGTAGAGACACAAAGATAATAACTGCCTGCATTCCCAAGTCTGATAACATGACCGCTTATGTCCACTGTGAATTATGTCACATTTTCTTAATTACAATAATAAAAGTCCAAAGGAAACAATCACAAATTGTCCTTGTGGTGCTATAAGTCATTTAGCTTTATATAACTAGGTAGGGAATAGCCATAAGACAGCAAGAAACTATTTTTTATTTAATACGTTCTTCATAACTAGATTGTTTCCATCAAGTGTCTTATAAAAGTACAAATGAAAGATAAAGCAACACTTTAGAAGCCTAGGTATCTCAGCATTGTATTGCATTTGGTATCCCAGGTCTTCACTGTCTCCAGTCTGAAAAATGTGACATATACTATTGTAGCGCCCTGCTCCTGATGAGCAGACGCTATTGTTTTTTCAAACTTAATTATCTGAAGCTGTAGTTTTGGTTCAGAATAATTTATCTAAAAGTTCTGGTTTCTGTACCAGTGCAGTTGGGTTGCACTGATTCCCACCTGACCGTAGGTGTCGCTGTCACAGTTGGTGGGTGTGGAACAGCAGCATGCTGTATGCATTGAATGCCACCTCTTGCTTGGACATGGTTCAGTGGGTGTGGTTTCCCTGCTGCACATTCTGGGGGAGGGTATTTAAGGTACCGATGCCATTTTTCTGGCTTTGTTTTCTGGGGTCCGTGATCCCAACCCTAGGGCCCTCCTGGTCTGGGGTCTGTGTCGCGTGGTCTTGCGCCTTGGGGCCTGCTGGCCCAGGGCTTCGCAACTGAGAGTGTAGGCCCAGGAATGTCTTGGGCCTACTGATCCAAGGGTGATCCTGTGTTGTCTCACCTGCGGGGAGAAGCCAAGGAAAGCTGAAGGATCCAGGGGAGGACTTTTCCAGTGGAGGACCGAGCGCAAGGCTGGTGTCTCTGGAGGAGCCTGGAAACTCAGTTTGAGGATGCATCCTGGATCAATATCCTTACAGTATTGCTGGGTCGGCTGAAAGAATCTGGTACTGTATGGTAGTTCTTCCTAAAAACTCTCAAGAATCTCTAAGTTCGGTTAACAAGTCTGGGGCAGAGACTTTTCTTGGCATATCATCGGATGCTAGGTCAAGTGAGAGGGGCCTATCTGGTGACTGCTGGATCCAGTCTGTGGAGCTGTTTGTCCTCTGGATCTGACTGATACCTCTAACCCACAATTACTAGGTGCCTGAACTCCCCTTATCCTCTAACCCTCTATTGATTGACTGTGTCTTGTGCCTTTCTTTGGTGTTACCCCTAAATAAATCTTCAAAAAGGACCACGTGTCTGATATATCTTCATTTGGGCTACTTTCCACGGGATCCCCCTAAGATGAAGAGGCAGACAGAAGAAGTAACGGTAAGCCTGAATAAAACCAGCAGCTTCTTAGGGGGTTAGTGCTACACTATATTATGAAAAGTATTGGGACACCTGCCTTTACACACATATGAACTTTAATGGCATCCCAGTCTTAATCCATAGGGTTCAATATTGAGTTAACCCACCCTTTGCCGCTATAACAGCTTCAACTCTTCTGGGAAGGCTGTCCACAAGGTTTAGGAGCATGTCTATGGGAATGTTTGACCATTCTTCCAGAAGCACGAGATCAGGCACTGATGGGAAAGAGAAGGCCTAGCTCACAGTCTACGCTCTAATTCCTCCCAGAGGTGTTCTATCTGGTTGAGGTCAGGACTCTGCAGGTCAGTCAAGTCCCTCCACGTCTTTATGGACCTGGTGCGCAGTCATGTTGGAACAGGAAAGGGGCCATCCCCAAACTGTTCCCACAAAGTTGGAAGCATGAAATGTCTTGGTATGCTGATGCCTTAAGATTTCCCTTCAGTGGAACCAAGGGGCCTAGCCCAACCCCTGAAAAACAACCCCACACCATAATCCCCCTCCACCAAATGATTATGGACCTTGCTTTGTGCACGGGTCCAAAAGACATGGATCAGCGAGTTTGGGGTGTCGGAACATGACTGGCCTGCATGGAGCCCTGATCTCCACCTGATAGAACACTTTTGGGATGAATTAATCCCCATACACACTATCAGATTTTCTGCTGATTTTTGTCTTCAGATTTACCAAAACCATGTAGTGCAAGGGCCTGCCTGAGTGCATACAAATTGAAACTCCTAATGCTGCGTACACACGACCAGACTTTCCGTCAGAATAAACTCGGACAGTCTTCCTGACCGAACGGACTTGACTACACACGATCACACCAAAGTCCGTTTGTTTCTAACACAATGACGTACAACGGTACTATAAATGGTAGTTCAATAGCCAGTAGCCAATAGCTGCCCTTGCGTCATATTTGGTCCATCGGACTAGCATACAGACAAACGGTTTTTCCAATAGGAACTGATTCCGTCGGAAAGATTTAAAAACATGTTCTATTTCTAGGTCCGTCAGACTTTTTGAAAAAAAAAGTCCACTGAAGCCCACACACGATCAGAATATCCGATTAAATTATTCCGTCAGACCTTTTCTGCTGGAAAGTCCAGTCGTGTGTACGCGGCATTAGGTTTGACCTCATATTATATGTTTTTTTTTAAATCTGAAGGAAAAAAAATCATCAGGAAATCTGATAGTGTATATGGGGCTTTAAAGTGGAGACTGTGAACCAGGCCTTCTTGTCCACATCAGTGCCTGACCTCACAAATGCGCTTCTGGTAGAAGGGTCAAACATTTCCATACACACTCCTAAACCTTGTGGACAGCCTTCCCAGAAGAATTGAAGGGGTTATAGCTGCAAAGGGTGGGCCAACTCAATAATAAACCCTATGGACCAAGACTGGAATGCCATTAAAGTTCATGTGCATGTAAAGGCAGGCATCCCAATACTTGTAATATCAATGAAAGTATGGATGGCAATAGTTTCGCAATTTTGTGTGCCACATCCAAAATTTTAAACCAAAGATTGCAGAACCCCTAGTGGTGGACTTTTTAGGCACGTATACCATGTATGAATGTATAGAATGTAAAAAAAAGTTTATCAAATATAAGTGTCATAAAAAAAAAAAATCATAACAAGGAATCTGTACACAAATTGATCAAAAATACATATACAGTACAATAATCTCTGATGCTTAAGTACCCTACACGTTTCAGAGAGCCTATGTCTCCTTCTTCAGGGGTAGCTATACAGTACAGGGCAATTGTATTCAGAGAAATGTATTGAATAAGCATTAATTAAAAACAATCAGACAGGACAAGTGTGGCTGATGGCTACTTTACTCTCAAGAAACTCCCAATATGATCGCCTTAATTCAGGTGTTGCACAATGAGGCCGAATAGCTGTGAGATGTTGATAGGAGACCAAAACCTCCTAACCCCAGCAATGGTAGGCAAATAAATTGACCCAGGGGACAGCTGGGGCAAAGCAGTCAGTCCTGAGAGTGGTAATTATGGAAGATCAGCAGTTAGGCCGCGTACACACGGGCGGATTGTCTGCCCAACTAAGTTCGTCAGACAATCCGACAGACAGTCCGTCCAAATTTTGAATGAATGGACTTGACCACACACGATGAACAGACAGTCCGCTGAAAGCGTGCGCGATGACGTGTACAGCACGTACGACGGGACTAGAAAAACGACGTCCAATACACTGCAATGCAACCTTCGGCCGTGTAAATCCTTTCTGAGCATGCGCCATACTTAGTTCGTCCAACTTGCCTACACACGAGCGGACTGTCCGCTGAAACCAAGTTTGGACGGACAAAACCAAGTTTGGACGGACAAAATTACGGAAATTCCGAAAGACAAAGTCCGTCAGACTGTCCGCTGAAAAAGTCAGCTGAAGCCCACACACGAGCGGATTGTCCGCTGAAACACGGTTCAGCGGACTAAGTTGGGCAGACAATCCGCCCGTGTGTACGCGGCCTTAGGTAATAAATCTGACGAGTAATGACAGCTCCTTATATTAACCAGGGAGTCTATCAGGCGTATGACCGTCTGTCTTGTCATCCAACAAACAAATGTGGTGGAGCACTTGGTCTCCTATCAACATCTCACAGCTATTGATAAATGCAGAAAAGTTGGCGTTTACGTGATAACCTTTACTTGCTAACTAATTGCAGATGCAGCTTTCAGGATGCTGCACATTCCGTTTTCAGGTGCAACATTAACACATGTTCGTGAATGAACGGGAGACATTCAAGAGACAGCCCCATAAAGGTCTTCTGGTTACATGGCCTTGAAATACGTCATGCGACATTGCTCTTCTTTCCACAGCACTATGCAGTGAACAGCCAGCAAGACATTTTTTTCTCAACACTGCTCTTCAAAGATGTAGAATATATTCTAATAGTTTTACATAATGCAGCAACATCCACAAGTCCAAGTAGGACACCCAACGTTAGAGATGATTTATTCCTCCAAAGCAAATACACTTTTGCAAACTGGTTCTGATTATTCCAATGTTTCTTTTCTCCCTCAGTTTTTCTCCATCACTCAGCTAATGTGACCCCAACACTTGTGGCGAGGGACAGGGGAGGGTCAAACAAGGATGTTATACAGGCGACGGACATCCTCCTTATCAACTAATGCCATTGGTTGTCAGGATGCCAGCAAGCTAGAAGGTTGTAATGGTGCACAATGAAAGCCTGTGACTTAATGTAACTAAAAAGGCAGCCTTCACTCACATGCCAGCTTGTATACAATTTCTAGGCCCTTTTTCCAAGGCACCCTGGTTGAAAAGGACTGGACCCCCCAAATACAAAGAACATAACATCTTCTCTTCAATTTTATTAAGAAAACTACTACCATCTATCTCTCTAGATCTCTTGTACCCAACACACATCTCTCTGTGTCCTGGGCTGTCTACCCATGCACTTTGCAGAGTGGCAGTGGGATGCTGGATACTAACAAGATCTCTGCATTTTAGCACTTGGCACTAAAATAGACAGTGCTGTCAAGAGGAGTGATCTGTGTTTGACAGTATAAGTCAGCCTTTCAACACTTTGGATGCAGGGGCACCCATGGAATAACTAGGGAGGGAAATAGGGGAACACCTGCTAAAAATCATTATATCTATAAAACATGATACATTGGTGTGATGGCCAGAGGGATAAATGTTCCTTACACTTGTGGACATTGGAAATAATTATCCTCTTACAGATAGCTAAAGTAAATCATTGCTGTAAGTGGGAACCAATCCGAGAGGCAGAAATTTCTCATTGCCCAAGGAAACATTAGCAACTTCTAGAGGAACAGTGTTTGAGAGACCCTGGTATAAGTATAGTCGCAGCTTTATGAGGAAGGAGAGAGAGCAGTGCAAAAACATGTGATCATATAAGGGGGTTGACCACAATGACAACCAATGCTAGGGAGGAGGGTGGTGGGGAGCTGGGGTGTAAACATCATTGTCACTGCTGCACTGACTGCCAATAATGGGAGGTTAAATGTCACTACCATTGGAGATGTTATGTAAAACACTGCTACTGAGCACCAATGTTGGAAGTTATAATTGCTTCCACTGACACCAATGCCAGGGGTTATTATTGCATTCACTAACACTAATGTTGAGGGTTATTATTGCATTCACTAACACTAATGTTGAGGGTTATTATTGTATTCACTAACACCAATGCTGAGGGTTATTGTGGCCACAGACAAGATAATTACTCCAACCTTCTCCTAAATTGTGCATTGCACAAAAATTCAGCAGTACCAACATTTTCCAGCATTGAGGTGTTGTTTGTTACAGCTCAATAATTTGTAATGCCTAACTCGACCCAATGCACATCAATGTGCAAAAACATGCTGCTATTGTGCGGTCCTCTGGAATTGTTGGGCCACACTTGAAGCCTTTTATTATTTTCAAGCAGACCACCACTGCTCTCGATAGTACTTACTATATGTAGATAAAGGCAACAGATATTACTTGTGTCAAAAATGCCTACACATAAAAACACAGACATGAGCTATTATAATAAAGTGTATTTATTTAGGTGTTCTGAAATAAATAAAAAAAATAACATATCTAATTATGTGCACATTTCAACTAGCAGATTTCATGCACATGTTTTTTTTTTTTTCCACATGGATATGAAATAAATCCACCCAAATCTGGGTACTGGGGCTGACAGTGACTTGGCTTTCATTCTGGCTGGCCCTGTAATAGGAACATTTCTGTGTGTTGGTCTTTGCTCCCTCTCAAAAGGCTAAAACAAATGGTTTGCATCTGGATTCCCCAATTATGTATTTGCTTTGCCCCAATGTAGAGTCAAATCAGAGAAGTTATAAAATGGATAAAATCACTAGTTAAACTTGGGTTCTCAGCTTGTCACAACCCCTTTAAAACTTAAACATGGCATTTTTTTGTCAGTGAGCCCTGGTTCACACTGATGCGATGCGGGAAACGCACAAGATTTGCTGCATTTCCTCACATCGCACTGCATGGCAATTGCACAGCGTCCATGCGATTTTCGGCAAGTGTCTATGTTAAATTAACAACTCCCCAAAAAGAAGTGTGATAGCCAGAATCGCATCGTATGGGTGTGAACACCCATGCAATGCGATTCAGGTGCGGAAAAAAAAAACACAGGGGTCCTACACCATAAGGGATATGATTTGAGCCATACAAAATGTAGGACTTAAATTGCACCACACAGAGATCGCATGTCATGTGCACAGGAATGCTCTTTTCAGCACACACTAGTGTGAACCCAGGCTCAGTGTTCATGTCTTTTAAAAAATTCCTACATCAATTATTTCTGATAGATCAATGTTCTGTTCTCTTCTTGCCTTCTTTGGAATTGCTTTTGTTCTTTCCATGCTTACAAGATTCATCCTGAAATAATACAACAAAACAGTAAATATATAAGATTAAGCCAATTTATTTGCATATGCAATGATCAATACTAATAGACAACTATTGCTTAACAAGAACTGTTTTAGGCAGCATAACATCCAAAGCAAGAAAACAAAAAAATCCCTAATGTGCAATTTTGTAATGAATCCATCTTAAAGCAATATAAACCCAAAAACAAAATGTTAATATATTGCAGCTTAACAATTCTTCGATGTTGTGGCTGAATTTGTTTCACCTGCTGATTCCAGTAAGCAAGTTAGTTTTCAACTACCTTTTACAGACCAAGTTTTCCAGAAAAAAGTGTCTGTTAGAAGGCTGAGACAAATCATTTAACACTGACAGCAGTGCTTACAAAAAATAAAAAAATAAAACTGTTGCTGCTTACAATGGTTAGCTAGTGGCTGGCTTTAATTTGTTAGTCAAGTCCACTTAAATTTGCCTGTACATCTAATGCCCTGTACACACGGCCGGAATTTCCAACGGAAAATGTGCGATCGGATTGTGTTGTCGGAAAATCTGATCGTATGTGGGCACCAGCGGACTTTTTCCGTTGGAATTTCCGACACACAAAGTTTGAGAGCAGGATCTTAAACTTTCCGACAACAAAATCCGATCGTTTAAATTCTGATCGTGTGTAGACAATTCCGATGGGCAAAGTGCCACGCATGCTCAGAATAATTTAAGAGACCACAGCTATTGGTTACTGCCCGTTTATAGTTCCGACGTACGTGTTCTACGTCACCTTGATAGGAACGATCGGATTTTCCAACAACTTTGTCCAACCGTGTGTATACAAGACAAGTTTGGCACAAAATTCGTCTGAAAAAATCTGATGGATTTTGTTGACAGAATGTCCGACCGTGTGTACAGGGCATTATACTACCCTATCCCCAGACTGACAATGCTGCTGTCCAAAGGTCTCTGTTGCTCCTCTATCTGAAGTGCAGACACCCCAAGACAGGAAGTGAGTTACTGGCTACACACTAGGTGAAAAAAAAAATGGAAAAGGCCTAACAAAAGAAAACTATTGCAGCCACCACTTTTAAGGACTGGTAAGCTGAAAAACTATAACTTTCTTGGTTTTGGTTTGAATATTAAAGACCGCAAGACACTCAGACACAACAAAAAATTACCAAATTCTGTTGCTATGTGAAATGCAAGCTTAATAAAGTAAACAAAAAAAACATCCTTTACCTTCCCCGACTGAGCCAAATCCCCCTTTCATTTGTGTCTCACACACTCCCCTTTCAGACACTGCAGTTCACAGTGGGAGGGTTTAGTAACAGGCAGCACCAGTGTCAATCCAGAAAGCAGTGGGCAGGACTAGGTGTGGCCAGGAGCGACACAACGAGGAGGGACAATGCTGATGGCCACACCTCCTTCAAAATCTTCACACCCCACTGTAGTGCAAACAAATACAACATACATGAAAGTGGCAACTCAGCTCTGAGATCAGGAGCAGTGCAGCATACTTCGCTGGAAGGCTAATTGGGTATTTGGGAGACTTCACAGGCAGACTAAGAAAAAACAAAGTGCAGATGCACTTATAAGCGATTATGCACCCTGAGCTCATGCAACATAAATACTGACATATTTGCCTCTCCCAGAAAGGTGCCGAGTGCAGCCACCTATACACATGAATAGCCGTGCGCGACCATACTCAGATACACACCGGTACATGCGTAAACACGCGTTCTATTAGAAGAATAGAAAACATTCACCTGAATTTATCTAAATGTGTTTAATTATCCTCAGGACTTTTGTTTGTATATAACACCTGCTTTTCTGCCTGTTTTTGCACAGCATTTTCCAGGAAAATTCTATTTAATCTGGAGTCTGTACTTAAAATGACTGCACTCATAATGATCCTAAAAGGTGTGCTTCTTCCTTGTTTATTGGCGAGACACATTTTAGCTCAATCCTGTGTAATATTTTAATATTCCAATTTTAACCAGATTATAGTGAAAACTTACTGCAGAGGAAGAGTAGTTATGTTCCACTAGTATATTTCGTGCACAGTTATTTATATGCTTGAAGCGATCAGGTCCAAGAAGAATGCCTCCGTACCAACGGGATACTACCACCATTACATCTTTCACATCTAAAATCTACAAAAAACAAAAACATTCAGATACACATTTTATCATCTGTTACTATAAAACCTGAGATGTCAAAGTCAGGACAGAGTGCAAACTATTCTACAGTAGAACAATACTGGTCAATGATATTACTGTAAAGTGTCCATAAAAAGGCAAACCTTTTGGCATTATTTATTGAATGTTTAAAGTGATAATAAAAGCAGATTTTTTTTTTTAAACAACATATTATACTTACCTGCTCTGTGCGGTGGTCTTACACATAGCAGCATAGATCCTCCCCTTCTCCGGTCCCCCGGCCCCTCCCTCCTGCCAAGTATCCCCACAGTAAGCAGCTTGCTATGGGGGCACCAAAGGAGGCTTGCTCCCTGTGTACATTCACACACAGAGGGCGGCTTGGTCCCACCCCCAATTTCTCCTTATTAGCTCACCGGCTGTGATGCGATTGACAGTATTGGTTTCTGCTGCTGTCTCATCCAATGAGGAGGAAGAGACCTGGGAAAGCCACTGCTCTTGTGTGTATCAATGGATTGCGAGAAGAGGCTCAGGTAAGTATTGAGGGGGGGGGGGGGGGAATTATTGCATACGGAAGGTTTTTTACCTTCATGCATAAAAGGAAATAAGCCTGGAACCTTCACAACCACCTTAGGATTTGCCTATAATGAAACAATCACAAGATGGTGGATGGTGCTATGCAGGGGCTGGAGCTTGTATGTTTGGCTGGTAAAAGGAAAGCTTACAAAAAGGAGGAGACAAATTTCTGATATTGAGATTAAGCTACTATATATATATAGCCTCTGATACAAGTCTGCTGGTGCTGTCTTGCATGAATATACACGAGAGATTTTAATCATTGAGTTATGAGTACAGCCGGTGGTTATCATGCTGAACATCATTTAGGACATGCTATCCTTATTCTTAGTCTGGGCCTCATGCTTTAGTGATTAAATATCTCGACTACCTAGTTGTATCTTCCTTTATGACTTAACGGAATCACATACTAAGCCACTTCAGAAAGACATATGGCACACCATTCTCTACTGGTTCACCTTAGATGCATGCCACCCCCTTGTGGTCAAGACATTGAGGACCTGAAGTAGGATTTTTCGTGAAATGCATCAAACTCTCTCACACGGTAACAATACAGTTAATATTATAGTATCTGATTGGCCAATAATATCTGTATTGAACCAACGTTTTTGGGGTTTTATGAATATGTTGTGTAGAGATTTGAATTTTTGTAATAAAGACAAGACTTGTAAGCAGAATTGTCAAAATTATTTAACGATATGATTTAAAACATTTTATCCAGTAAACATTTATCATTTCTGACAAATATTGCTGTACATAGTCAGTTTTAGTGAGTTACAGGCCTTAAAAATACCCATTGTTCCATTTTTTCCTAATAAACGGCCATGTTAAATCACAACTTTAGGCTTCGGTAGCCCCTTCGTTGTCTGTCCCTTTGTTTTTCTCTGATGGAATAAAACAATTTAATCTGCCTGTTCACAATTCTTTCTAGAATGTTTACTGAGCTGCGCATGCACATCGGTGTACATTCTCAGCATACCTCTGGGCTGGAATGAATGACCTACCATGAGCATGGACAGGAGTTGCGTCATTCCCTGCCAGCTAATGACCCATCACAATGAAGAGGTCTGCTCTGGTAAGGGAGCAAGGGAAGGTATTTACAGACTTCAATTCAGCTGTAAATGTGTGGTAACCCTTGTACACACGGTCGGACATTCCGACCACAAAATCCGTTTTTTCGGACGGATTTTGTCCGAAACTGGTGTTGCATACACACGGTCGGACAAAGTTGTCAGAAAATCCAATCTTTCGTAACGTGATGACGTTCGTTCGTTACGATGGGACTACATTCAGGCTAGTAACCAATAGCTTTGGTCTCGTAATTTGATTTGAGCATGCGTGGCACTTTGTCAGATCGAAATTCTCTACAAACGATCGGACAAAGTCCGATCGGATCATGTTGTCGGAAAATTTTATATCCAGCTCTCAAACTTTGTTGGTTGGACATTCCGACAGAAAAAGTCAGATGGAGCCCACACACAGTCGGATTATCCGACAACACGCTCCGATCGGACATTTTCCATTGGAATTTCCGACCGTGTGTACAAGGGCTAAGGAAACTTTAAGGTTTATTACCTCCTTGTGGTCCGGCCTGGTGGTGTTAATAAAACCCCTCAAATAATGTGTATAGGAGGTGCCTATTTGATAAAGGGTGAATCATTTAGACTCAAAGAAAAAAGTGGGTTTAAATACTTCCAAAAAACATATTTAACACTGTCAACAAGTTTTGTAAATCTGTACAGGTCTTTTCATCATGAAGGTGTGGGACAATTCTAACGCACAGCCATTATCTTTAGATACTATCAAAGCAGTCTGAAATAAACATTGCAGAATCAGTGAGTTAGTAGGGACAGTGTCCGAGATCAGGTGAGCATAGTAGCTGGAGCTGTTTGTTTATTTTTGCTCAGTGCTGGGGGATCCGGTTATTGACTGAATGATAAATAAAACATTGTTTCTCGAAAAATAAAAAGGTGAAATAAATCAGAATATCCCAGCTTCTTTTCCCTGGGATACCTTACTGGAAAAAGAAGCCTCACAAGTGCTTCATTGGTCAGCATTGGTCATGTGGCTGTGCTGACCAATAAGCCTTTGCATTGCTAGCATTATCATGGATACTCACTCTGGGGCTGTGTATTGCAGTTTGCGAACTCCTACATTGGTAGCATCATGTGCAGCAAGGTCTGGATCGGTGGCCAGGATATTTGGAGTTCATTCACTTTTTTATTTTTTTTGAGAAGAAGTGAACTTACCCTTTGAATGTACAAACTGGAATTGGGCTTTAACTATTAACTATTGTACGCACAAATACATACGTCCTGATGGAAAAAGAGCATGTGGTGTAATGAATACCCAATCAGGTGCAATAAAAAACAAAAAACACAGCAGCACTTTTGCTTGTACATGATTGGATGATGGAACTCAACAGAGTCTTACCACATTACTAAGCTCTGGGTGAAAGTGCACGGTGCACAGTCTATTTGCCTTTGGTAAATTAATCCCAGTGTTGCATAGCAGATTACAAGAGATCGTATTTGCCTGGGGTTTCTACACCAATGTATACAAGCACACTACATTAGTCCATTTCATCTTTGACATCACATTTATCAATGGAATTCTACATACCTGCATAAGATGCAGAAGACGTTTACCAGCCGCTGTTTCTCCATCATCCTCACAGTCTTGAATAAAGCTGTTTGTCTTTTTGGAGTATATTCTGCGTATAAGAAAATACTTACTTATACAGACACAGAATACATCCTCATACCTCAATAGCCCATTAATGAAAGGACTTTGGGCTGTGTGTTATATTTGTTTTGGCATCAATTGGTATTGTTTGTATAACCAACTGCATGTCCCACTGTACATCCATATCTTCTGTAATCTGAATATTGCTTATAAATGCTCAATAAACCTCTAATATTTAAAAAAAAAAAAAAAAAGGTTGGATTCACAATCATTGCAAAAGGTGTGCAATTGTTACTATTTTCACATTAATCAATATTAATCGCCACTAAAAATTACGTTATTTTCTGTCCTCCTCAACAGTCAGGTGGTATGTGTATTTTAAACAGAGATAAGCTGTGCAATGCTCATTTACATACAGGTTTATGGTAAGAAGTATGAAAACATGGAGCGATTTAGTAAAATTCTACCAGATACACTGAATGTGCGTTGTGCATTGATCCCTTGTGTGAATTTACCAATCTAATATTCCTACACAAACGTTAAGGCTTTACAACGTAGTAAGGAAGACAGTGCATGTGTTTAAAGTCTGTAAACTCAATATACAGTTTAGTGAGTGAGAAATAAAACACAGAGTAACTATAAATGTAACTACAAACCTGTATGAATATATGTTGTGAGTCGCACTTGCAATTTTTTTGTTTTCATAAAGTTTGTTCAGTACTTGCTTCACCTACAGTTTAAAAGACATGAACATAAAAAATATGGCTTAGTCTGAGCAATCTGCAATGACATATTTTAGCTATGATCACTAATTATCATAATGTGCTTTACAGGGTGCCTAATAATTCCCCCAATCTTCCAGCACTTCAGTGGCCTTGATGCCTCATGATCTCTGCAGCCAGGTGATCTGGATTCCATTCTTCAAATGATGAAAATATGGTTGCTATAGGCAGTTGCTCCTTTATGTTCTTTCTATAGGACCTATCCACACTGTCCAACATGCTGTAATACCAATAGCATTCTGGAGTGTCAATTCATTGTCAATGGCACCTCTTCAACAGACCATCACAACACATAGGGTTAGATTTACTAAAACTGGTGCTCACAGAATCTGGTGCAGCTGTGCATAGAAACCAATCAGCTTCCAGGTTTTATTGTCAAAGCTTGAAGCGGAGTTCCAGTCCCCCAAATCACTATTTTTTTTAAACACTCCATTGTAATTGTGTACACTTAAACTGCAACCTTTAAATAATGTCATATATGTAGTCCTTGTAGTTTATGTTTAAACCATGGAAAACTAACTAGATCTCTGCTGTCGGCATCTGAGCCCTCCCTTCATTTCCGGGATTCGGTGCAGCTGGATAGCCAGCATGCACCTCCTGATCTTGCGCCTGCACAGTAATGCAACTGTGCAGCGCTTTCTCTTCCTGACAGGTTGCCATAGCAATGACGGTGGCAAAAGTTCCTGTCCCATTGCTATAGCAATCTGTTATTCAGATGACAGGCCGGAAGGTAATGGAAGCCGTGGAAAGCAGCATGGCCCCGAAACAAAAAACAAACAAACACTTGATTAGGCTAACAAATGATCTATTAGGTGCATCTGGGCATTGCAAATGTTTATTTTAAGCTACTAATAATGTGCGATTTAGTTATTCGCATGGTTTCCTGGGATAGATGACGCTGATATAACAGGAGTCCATGGGAATCACCTAGTTGCAAAATCACCTAGGCCACTGAAGCAGGAAGTGCTGTAGAAAATAAAGGAAAAAAAATGGAGTATAATACTGCAGTAAAAGCATTACAGTAAGTGAGAACAGCAATTGTCCACTAAGAATAGTAAACGCCATAAATACGGGTTGTAGGACAATTGTCTACTTGTTCTGACCTCTCTTTGAGAATCTATATAGGGGAAGAAAAGAGGGTCACACTCTGCGCCATCACAGACTCTAACTGTTAACTGCTAGGAATGCATTGCTGCACGGTAGAAAAGCACAAGCAGAGGTCTGACATGGTAGTTCATTAAGTGCTACTTACAAAATGCACACAAAATTAAGGCATTCTGCATTCATTTGCAGTACACAATACAGGACACTATGGGGTTGATTTACTAAAACTGGTGCACACATATTCTGGTGCAACTGTGCATAGTAACCAATCAGCTTCTAACTTCAGCTTGTTCAATTAAAACTGAGTTCCACCCATTTTGTAGATGTCCAATCATTGTCATGCCCATCCTGAATGGTTTTTGAAAATGCAATATTTTTTTTGTTTTTTTATTTGTAAATACCTTTTTTCTTTTTATTGTCAACGTGCCATATTCTTCAAAAAAATTTTTATTCTCCCCCCCCCAAAAAATAAATAATGTTGCGTGCATTGAAGCCCATTCATTCTGAATGGGCTGCCTCAACCTGCATGCCAAAACACATGGAAAATGTGCAGCACAGTAAATGGGCCTAAATGTTTAACAAGCATAGCCACTGTAACCCTGGTAGTTTTTAAGTTTCCAAACTTAGTTTTCCTGACACCATTTGCCAACTAGTGATGAACTAATTAGTTTAAAAACTAAGTGATCAACAAACTGAAAATGTTTTCCTTATAAACACATGCATTTATGTTCCTCCAGTCTGTAGAGAATCACATATTTCATGAAACACAATTTCCTGGATTCTTGCTATGCATACTTCTCTGCTGATCAACATGTAAATAGTTAGGAGGGTCAAAAAGTGCAGAATTAGCGATTTTCTGAATTCGACCATCCTTGTTGCTAAGAGATATATTTTTTTTTTTATTGCGTGTGCTTTTTGGCAGCTTAAAATACAAAGTAAATTTAACTGGCATTTACTGTGTTCACCCTGCATTTTCCAGTTTCTGAAAGGTGCTTATATCTTTTGCATGCATACCCTTTCATTTTATTTGATCCTTTTATTAATTAGTTCTCCTAAAGACTATGTAAAGGAAGGCCAATCTAATGAAATTATAAAGCATATATAATTACTAAACAAGTAATTTTAAAGCAAAAGTAAAGCATCATGGCCACACAATGTGTAGAGCCCCTTTCAGGCTGCTATAGTATGGTAAGGTGGCAGTTGGGAGGCAGTAAAACCACATCTTAACTGAACATTTTTACTGCTGCATAGGTGAAAATCCCTTAGATATGTTAATTTCCATTCCCAAAATACTGCACCAATCCAAGAAAAATACCTTGGCACACCTTGCATTTAAGCCTCACGCACATCGGAAGCCTAGTCCATGTGTTTGTGTGCCCAGGAGGAACAGGTGCAGTATACAGCCCCCTGCTAGCAGCCCATCAAAATCTACAGTGCCTTGCGAAAGTATTCGGCCCCCTTGAACTTTTCAACCTTTTGCCATATTTCAGGCTTCAAACATAAAGATATAAAATTTTTATTTTTTGTGAAGAATCACCAACAAGTGGGACACAATTGTGAAGTGGAACAAAATCTATTGGATAATTTAAACTATTTTAGCAAATAAAAAACTGAAAAGTGGTGCGTGCAAAATTATTCAGCCCCTTTACTTTCAGTGCAGCAAACTCACTCCAGAAGTTCAGCGAGGATCTCTGAATGATCCAATGTTGTCCTAAATGACTGATGGTGATAAATAGAATCCACCTGTGTGTAATCAAGTCTCTGTATAAATGCACCTGCTCTGTGATAGTCTCAGGGTTCTGTTGAAAGCGCAGAGAGCATCATGAAGACCAAGGAACACACCAGGCAGGTCCGTAATACTGTTGTGGAGAAGTTTAAAGCCGGATTTGGATACAAAAAGATTTCCCAAGCTTTAAACATCCCAAGGAGCACTGCGCAAGCGATCATTTTGAAATGGAAGGAGTATCAGACCACTGCAAATCTACCAAGACCTGGCCGTCCCTCTAAACTTTCAGCTCAGACAAGGAGAAGACTGATCAGAGATGCAGCCAAGAGGCCCATGATCACTCTGGATGAACTGCAGAGAACTACAGCTGAGGTGGGAGAGTCTGTCCATAGGACAACAATAAGTTGTACACTGCACAAATCTGGCCTTTATGGAAGAGTGGCAAGAAGAAAGCCATTTCTCAAAGATATCCATAAAAAGTCTTGTCTGAAGTTTGCCACAAGCCACCTGGGAGACACACCAAACATGTGGAAGAAGGTGCTCTGGTCAGATGAAACCAAAATCAAACTTTTTGCCCACAATGCAAAACGATATGTTTGGCGTAAAAGCAACACAGCTCATCACCCTCAACACACCATCCCCACTGTCAAACATGGTGGTGGCAGCATCATGGTTTGGGCCTGCTTTTCTTCAGCAGGGACAGTGAAGATGGTTAAAATTGAGGGGAAGATGGATGCAGTCAAATACAGGACCATTCTGGATGAAAACCTGTTGGAGTCTGCAAAAGACCTGAAACTGGGACGGAGATTTATCTTCCAACAAGACAACGATCCCAAACATACAGCAAAATCTACAAAGGAATGGTTCACAAATAAACGTATCCAGGTGTTAGAATGGCCAAGTCAAAGTCCAGACCTGAATCCAATCGAGAATCTGTGGAAAGAGCTGAAAACTGCTGTTCACAAACGCTCTCCATCCAACCTCACTGAGCTCGAGCTGTTTTGCAAGGAAGAATGGGCAAGAATTTCAGTCTCTCGATGTGCAAAACTGATAGAGACATACCCCAAGCGACTTGCAGCTGTAATCGCAGCAAAAGGTGGCTCTACAAAGTATTAACGCAAGGGGGCCGAATAATTTTGCACGCCCCACTTTTCATTTTTTTATTAGTTAAAAAAAGTTTCATAAATCCAATAGATTTTGTTCCACTTCACAATTGTGTCCCACTTGTTGGTGATTCTTCACAAAAAATAAAAATTTTATATCTTTATGTTTGAAGCCTGAAATGTGGCAAAAGGTTGAAAAGTTCAAGGGGGCCAAATACTTTCGCAAGGCACTGTATGTGTGGTACTCGTGTCTTTAGGGTTGATACATTTAAATGGCACTGAGACTGGACAAATGTATGTTTTGTTCAGGAAACAGCTGATGAAGTCTGTATGACATTAGTTTTATGATGAAATAACATGATTCAAGACTAAAGAATGAAAACAGAAGAGAACGTTTCTTATCGTACTCACCTGAGCAGGGCTTGTCACTGGAGCCAAGTGTGCCTGGAACGTACTTCTTCTGTCACTTATTGTTTCCCCATGTAGTATTGTTGGAACCTCTTGTTCAGTGTCTACAAAACAATGTAAAACTAAGTAAGCAAAATGTAGTTGTAGTTGAACAAGTAAGAGCAAGAAGACTATAATGTAGAATTGAAGAACAACTAAAAACATTTATATAACAACTTGACATTTGGTTGCCCCCACACCCACATGCATAGGAAGGTAGCTACTTCTTTAGCCTAGGGAAAAGTAAAGAGAGGAAATACGTACCTTATTTCTCTTTCCCCCGGGAGTTGGTAATCTCTACCATTGTCCTCTGCTCCTGAAATGTAGGAAGGCCCTCGACGTCTTGCAACCAGATGAGTGGCAAGGAGGAGTGACTTCATTGGATTGATCGTACTCCGGGAAGGAACCCTGTAGGTGTGAGGAATAGGGTATGTCTTCTTATTCTCGACCCCCCTGGACTAGAATGGTCACATGATTGGGCAGTCCTTCTTGCCCCCTGGGCATAAATACCCTGCTATATGGTCAACAGGGCTAATCAGGAAGGGTTTAAATGTCTGACACCGATATGGTCATCCCTTTGCTGCCCCATCCTCTCAGAAAGCTTTCGGTGTTAGTTTGAGAGCAGTATGCAATAGAGCCTTGGCTGGCTTACAGTGCTTCCTCTCCTCCCGATCTTAGACTAGCTGTTTAGGGAATTACAGGACACAAATATAAATACAGTACATACATCTACTAATGCATAGACTATATAGAAATATGTTTATATTTTTAAGGAGTACATAACTACATTAAATGTTTTTTTTATATAGGTCTATAATTCAGGTTTAAGAGTGAGTTATGGCTTACTGGCTTAGTTTCCTCATTTATCCAAATGTTCTTTTTCTTCACAGTACCAATACCTACTCTGCTCTCAAAGCTAACTCGGAAGTCTGGGGAATTCCCATCATTAAAATACCTGCAGTAGGAATTTGTGGGAAGGACATTGTTCTGGCTATGCATCTTTTTCTAAAGACCATCTTGACAGTTGACACAAATTAGGGAACAATGTAGACAGGTATAACGCCTTCAGTT
Source organism: Lithobates pipiens (assembly GCF_037356315.1). Lineage (NCBI taxonomy): Eukaryota > Metazoa > Chordata > Amphibia > Anura > Ranidae > Lithobates > Lithobates pipiens. The sequence goes on along the minus strand of NW_027507764.1, from coordinate 422,776,659 downwards.
TTTACTGTCTGCGTCTAATGTAATGGTAATGCATAGAGATAAGTGATCCCTGTGCATGTCAACATCGCTCCTCCTTTGCATAAAAAGGATGACAGAATAAAGCAGTTTACGTATACTTTTTCGTTTCTGTGCTCAGTTGTATCATCTAATGGAAGCTCAGTACAGTTACTTTTGGAATACACAGTAAAAAGAGGAAAATATAAAGTGCATATTACATGATCCCTTTATATTGTTACCAGTATTGTCAGCCCTGACAGGAGTTTCCCTTTAAACAATGCTACCTTCTGTCTATGACTAGTACACAATGGATAAATTTAAATCACAATGTACCTTCAAAAGTGTCTAAAAGTCCAAAAACAGCTGAGTTAGCAAACAAGTTATTTAATAGCTCAGAACTTGAGGCTATTTCATCATCATCATCAGCGTCAGTTTCTTCTGTTGCAGCTTTCAATGTTGGACCTGTAAAGACAAAATTTTGGTCTTTATCACACACACACAAAAAAATATTGAAAAAAAAAAAAAATATATATATATATATATATATATATACCGTATTTTTCGGACTATAAGGCGCACGTAAAAGCCTAAATTTTCTCATAAAATCGACCGTGCGCCTTATAATCCGGTGCGCCTTATATATGACCTTCGTGGAAAAAGCCACCCGGTCTCTTACCGTAAACTGACGTACCGTAAACCTCTCTTAGGTTGTTCTACTGCGTGACTGATAGCGATGAGTTTGAAATCCGCTTCGTAAGCATGTCTCTTAACAGGAGCCATTTTTGGGGCAGCGGGTATACTGTAGAAAATGAACGAATGAATGCGCACACCTCCTGACTAAGATGGCCGTAATGCCCAATCCAAGCAGTGCAGCTTCGTGAGCATTACGGCCATCTTAGTCAGGAGGTGTGCGCATTCATTCGTTCATTTTCTACGGTATACCCGCTGCCCCAAAAATGGCTCCTGTTAAGAGACATGCTTACGAAGCGGATTTCAAACTGAAGGCTATCAGTCATGCAGTAGAGCATGGAAATAGAGTAGCTGCGAGAGAATTCAACATTAATGAATCAATGGTACGAAAGTGGAGGAAGCAAGAAGATGCCCTGCGCCAGGTAAAGAAGACCAAACTGAGTTTCCGAGGAAACAAAGCAAGATGGCCACGGTTGGAGGACAAAATTGAACAGTGGGTTATTGAACAGAGAACCGCAGGTAGAAGCGTCTCTACTGTCTCTATTCGACTCAAAGCAACAGCGATCGCACGCGACATGGAGATCAACGACTTTCGAGGAGGTCCCTCTTGGTGCTTCCGTTTCATGAAAAGGCGGAATCTCTCTATCCGCACAAGAACCACTATGTCACAGCAACTGCCAAAGGATTACGAAGAAAAGATGGCCATTTTCCATACCTACTGCAAGAACAAGATCAATGAACAGAAAATCCGACCAGAGCACATCACCAACATGGACGAGGTCCCCCTTACCTTTGATATCCCTGTAAACCGTACTGTCGAGAGAACAGGGACCAGTACGGTATCTATACGCACTACAGGAAACGAAAAGTCATCCTTCACTGTAGTTCTCGGTTGCCAGGCTAATGGCCAGAAACTACCACCCATGGTAATTTTCAAGAGGAAGACTCTGCCAAAAGAAAAGTTTCCGGTTGGCATCATCATCAAGGCTAACCCGAAGGGCTGGATGGACGAGGAGAAGATGAGTGAGTGGCTGAGAGAGGTTTACGTCAAGAGACCGGGCGGCTTTTTCCACGAATCTCCATCCCTATTGGTCTGTGACTCCATGCGCGCCCATCTGACAGATACTGTCAAAGCCCAAGTGAAGAAAACTAATTCGGTGCTTGCCATCATTCCAGGTGGATTAACCAAAGAACTGCAGCCACTAGATATAGGTGTCAACAGGTCGTTTAAAGTTAAACTGCGAGCTGCGTGGGAGCATTGGATGACAGAAGGCGAACACACATTCACCAACACAGGGAGGCAACGCCGGGCGAGTTACGCCACTATCTGCCAGTGGATCGTGGATGCCTGGGCGAAGGTATCAGTCACCAGTGTAATCCGAGCTTTCAAGAAGTCCGGAATTATCACTGAACAGCTAAGTACCGGTACCGATGACAGCAACGAGCCTGACTCGGATACTGATGAGAATGATGAGAGGGATACGGGCGTGCTTGATGCCGAAATCGCCCAATTGTTAAACTCAGACACTGAAGATGAAGAATTTGATGGATTTGCGGGAGAAGAATAAAGTGAAAAAGTGAGTGTCTGGTTTTGTACGGTATTCACCGGTAACTGAACAGTGTTAATAGTTATTGAAGAATAAAGTGAAAAAATAATTGTCTGGTTTTGTATTTAATTGAACAGTGTTAAGAGTTATTGTTATAGACCATTTTATGGTTATTGCTAAAGAGTTGAATAAAATTTGACTTACAGTACCGCATCCGAGTTGTGTTTCATTAAATGCGCCTTATAATCCAGTGCGCCTTATAGTCCGATGCGCCTTATATATGGAAATATCCATTATATTAGCCGGTCGTTGCTAGTGCGCCTTATAATCCGGTGCGCCTTATCGTCCGAAAAATACGGTATATATATATATATATATATATATATATATATATATATATATATATATTCACATGAGTGAGAATTTACAAATGTTTCTAGACAGCTACGTCTAGCAGTAACCAACATCAACCAAAAATGATTGCAACAGTAACACTAGAGTCCAACCAACAGATATTTGTTATTGTCCTTTTCACATCACCATTGTGCTTTGCAGGACTTTACTGAAAGAATGATCAGAATACGTACATAAGGAAAGGCCTATGTATAAAGGAAAAATTTATTTTATTTCTCTGGATTTCGAACTTTGGATTCTCCTGCCATCAAAAAAAAAAAAAAAAAAAAAAAAAAAAACATTGCTCAGTTTATTCCCCTCTGCTGTATTTCCCTCAGATTTTTGAAATGAACCAACCTTTCTAGATAAAATCTGCCTGTTGTCTTCCAACCTTGAAGAGATGGTTCACATCAAGAATTGGACACAAACGCGTTGTGCACGTTCCTGTGTGATTCACATGCCATTCGGTTGCTGTGCAATTTCAGAATATTCATTTGAATGGGCTAAAATCACGCCGGATCGCACCAAAAGTGCATGCACTACTTTACAAAATCCACAGCAACTGGATTACATGGTACTACCGTACCTTGTGATCTGCTTCAGGCAACTGCACTGTGTTTTCAACCTGCATTTACAGTGTCCTTAAGTTAATATTGACACCTGCTTCAGATCTCAAGTGATCGCTTTAAACACGGTGAGGGAAACTCGCAAGGAACACGGCACGGCTGCGTCATGTTCAGGTGTGTACTGGCCCTAAGGCTAGGTTCACACTGCTGCAATCAGATTTTGATCGGATTTTTAGCAAGGTTATGTGATGCAGCTTGGATATGGTTTGTATATTTCATGGGGCCAGAATAATGCTGGAATCGCACCAAAGTAGCACAGGACTGTTTTCCATAATCACGCTGCATTGATGTGAATGGGCACCATTGAAAACAATGTGATTTGTCAACTCCCATTTGAAATAGCACTAGTGTGAACCAGGCATCAACATGTTTTTATAACATGGTTTCTATCTTTATTAACAAGCCCCATTTGCAACATTTTATTCTGTTTTGTAACCTTTCATAACAAGGCATTATTCTCTTTTGTGAAATGGCATTAGTCTATTGTTCACAACATAGCAACACTTTTGAAATGGCCTTATTTTTTTTGTGACATGGATTCTGAAGCTTAGCATTGATAGAAGCATTGGTCCCAATCAAGCTATTTGCTTCGGAACGCCTGTGTCCTCATAGAAGCTGAGTATGATCATTTGGCTCTTTTTTGAACTGTCCATGTGATCCTCAGCCAACTGTGACTGTTCCAAGCTCAGGCTTTGCTGCTACTTACAAGATATAACACGTGTTTAAAATTGTCTCATAAACTAAAACTTATTTTTCTAAAAAAACAAAAAAAGAAAAAAAAACTTACAGTGCTTCTTATTCATGGTCACATACGTTTTTGTTTTAAAGGACATAACCATATACCAACCTGGATGAGAAGTCTTAGATTTCTCCACCAAGAATTCTCTGATCTTCTCCACCCACTGATAGAGGATGTTGTCACCAAGATTTTGCCTACAGCCACAACACAGTATTTCCATGTATTACAGAACATTTTGAAAAAAAAAAAGAAGCAATTTATTTAGAGGGTGAGAAAACAGAATCCTTTATACAGTTGTGTATTTCTTCCTTGATCATTAGGGTTCTTCAAAAAGAACAAGCTGTTCTGTTGATGTAGCAGTTAGAGGGTTGAGACAAACCATTTACCAAAAGACAGGGAGCTAACAACGATCAGCTTTTATTTACATAAAACCTTTATTCCAAAAGGCAAAAAAAAACAATGTGCTGTAACTGCTTATAAAGTGTTAGCTGGAGTTCATCTTCAATGCATTGGTGTATCTAAATCTGCTAGCACATCTGATACTCCCCTCCCCCGTGACTAACACTGCTGCTGTCAAAATATCGCCCCTGTGCTCCTTCATCCAGAGTGGGGGCACTCAAATACAGGAGATGTGTTACTGGCCAGATCCCCATATGTAAACAGAGGGGGGAAAAAAACCTAAAAAACAAAACTAATGCAGCCACTATATCTAAGAATTGGTAAGCTAAATAGCCGTGTACAAAAGATGTCTCAAATACTATTTTTCACAATCTGCTGCTTCAGTGTTTTTAGATGTTTTTGTCTGATGTTACTATGCTATACTGAAGTATAATTACAAACATTTCATAAGTGTCAAAGGCTTGTATTGATAATTACATGAAGTTTATGCAAAGAGTCAATATTTGCAGTGTTGACCCTTCTTTTTCCAAGGCTTCTAGAATTCACCCTGGTATGCTGTCAATCAACTTCTGGGCCTGACTGATGGCAGCCCATTCTTGCATAATCAATGCTTGGAGTTTGTCAGAATTTGTGGGGGTTTTTGTTTACCCCCCACAAGTTCTCAATGGGATTAAGGTCTGGGAAGTTTCCTGGCCATGGTCCCAAAATTTCAATGTTTTGTTCCCCAAGCCACTTCGTTATCACTTTTGCCTTATGGCGAGGTGCTCCATCATGCTGGAAGAGGCATTGTTCTTCAAACTGTTCTTGGATGGTTGGGAGAAGTTGCTCTCGGAGGATGTTTTTGTACCATTCTTTATTCATGACTGTGTTCTGAATGGTCTCAGGATGCTTTACTGTTGGCATGACACAGGACTGATGGTAGCACTCACCTTTTCTTCTCCGGGTGCCCCAAACAATAGGAAAGGGCTATGATCAGAGAAAATGACTTTACCCCAGTCCTCAGCAGTCCAATCCCTGTAACTTTTGTAGAATATCAGTCAGTCCCCGATGTTTTTCCTGGAGAGAAGTGGCTGTTCATTCAGCTGCGGGATCAGGGCATCACCAGTGCAGAACTTGCTCAGGAATGGCAGAAGGCAGCTGTGAGTACATCTACACGCTCAGTGAGAAGACTTTTGGTGGATTGCCTGGTGTCAAGAAGGCAAGCAAAGAAGCCACTTCTCTCTAGGAAAAACATCAGGGACAGACTGATATTCAGCAAAAAGTACAGGGATTGGACTGCTGAGGACTGGGGTAAAGTCCTGGTGCTTGCTGGACCTTCCTGGGCGCCCTGAAGCGTCTTCAGAAATGCAGTGGAAATGTTTTTTTTTATGGGATTAAGTTCATTTTCATGGCAAAGAGGGATTTTGCAATTAATTGCAAATCATCTGATCACACTTCATAACATTCTGGAGTATATGCAAATTCCCATCATAAAAATTGAGGCAGCAGACTTTGTGAAGATTAATATTTGTGTTGTTCTCAAAACTTTTGGCCATGGCTGTATATGATATCTTTGGTTTTGGGTTTAATACCACTTTAACCACTTGCTGACCTGCTCACGCAGATATATTGTGGCAGGTTGGCTCTCCTGTGCAAATTGACATACCTGTACGTCAGTCCGTAAAAGCAGGATAGCGGGCACACCTGCGCCGCCTCGATGTCTGCTGTGAGGAGAGGCAGAACGGGGAACTGTAAACAAGGCCTAGTGACATGACAGGGATCTACTGCTCCCAGTGATTGGGAGCAGTGATCTCTGTCATGTTTCAGTAAGCCCATCCCCCCTACAGTTAGAACACGCTGAGGGAAACACAATTAACCCCTTGATCGCCCCCTAGTGTTAACCCCTTCCCTGCCAGTGTAATTTTTACATTGATCAGTGCATTTTTTTTAGCACTGATCAATGTAATAATGTCACTGGTCCCCAAAAATTAAATTTTTACCAAAAATATGTAGAGGAATATATATCATCCTAAACTGATGAATAAATTTTGCTTTTTTTTATTTTTTGGGGATATGTATTATAGCAGAAAGTAAAAAAAAAAAAAAAAAAGGTGTTTTTTTGCAAAATTGTCTGTCTTTTTTGTTTATAGTGCAAAAAATAAAAACCGCAGATACCACCAAAAGCACTATTTGTGGTAAAAAAAATAATGTAATTGTGTTTGGGTACATCGTCGCACGTCCACGAAACTGTCAGTTAAACTGACGCAGTGCATTATCGCAAAAAAATGCCCTGGTCATTAAGGGGGCAAATCCTTTCCGGGGGCTGAAGTGGTTAGAAAGGTTAAAGAGGTTGTAAACCTGTAGAAAAAAAAGACCCTGAAAGACAAAGGCATAATGAGCTAGTATGCATCACGTATTAGCTCATTATGAAATACTTTCCTTTGAACAAAGCTGTTGCAGCGGTCCCTGCACACCATTGTCACAGCCGACATCTTTCCCGGTGCTGTGATTGCACGGAACCGCAATGACGTCACGGCACCAGCTTGGAAGGAACAGCACCCGTGGCCCGTTCCTTCAGGAGCACATGCGCCAGTGATGTCACTGGCTGCATGCACTGGAAATATCTCCTAAACTGTACAGGTTTAGGAGAATTTTTCACTACCTATAGGTAAGCCTCATTATAGGCTTACCTATAGATACAAGTCTACAGAGGAAGTTTACTTCCTATTTAATTGCAGGTAAAATCTGAAGTCACCGCTACAAATTACAAATGGTCAGGAGTTGGAAGTAAAACCTCTTTAATCCCCCTAGCACTAAATTAAATTGGACTTTACACTTAAAGCGTATCCATACACAAATGTTCAGCTTCAGCTAAAATAAGCATGCTGCTTACAAAATCTTGGTTTAGTATACAGTAATGGTGTAAGAGTTCTGTATGAAGGATAACATCAGAAGCCTAAAATGTATAATAAACATACATGCTCCTGGCACTCACAGGAAAATGTCTTCGAGATAATTTGATAAAGTCATTCGATCTTCACCCCTGAGCCATGGAGCACTATAAATACATACAATAAGGATATGTTATTTATTTCTATACGTTTATATATCAATATTGTAAGTATACAAAGATAATAAAAAATAAAATGCTAAATACTCTTTACAACACTTAAGCCTAGACTTCTCTCAGGTTTGGAAAACGGCTTAAAGCCCAGTTTTGTATTTTATTCTAAATATGATAATTTTGCCTTGTGTATGAATGATCACAGTAGGACAGACGTAATATATAGGCCCATATTTTATTTGTAGTATAAAAATATGATCTGACACATAAAAAAAAAAACCCTTTTAAACAAACATGTCATACTTGCTCTGTGCAAGGGTTTTGCCTCAGCCCTGCCCCCTGGCTCTTGTGACACTGGATTTGATTGACAGATTGATAGCAGCGGGAGCATTGGCTCACTCTGCTATCAATCTGTCCAATGAGGACCTGAGACAGCGGCTGGAGCTGCTGTGCTCGGCCCCATCGCTGGAACAATCAGGTTCAGGTAAGTAAAAGGGGAGTCTGGGTGGGCTGATGCACTACAGAAGGTTTTTCACCTTAATGCAAAGGAAGCATTAGGCTGAAAAACCATGAGGGTTTACAACCCCTTTAACCACTTTCAGACCGGACCAATTTGCTGGTCAAAGACCAGACCACTTTTTGCGATTAGGCAATGCGTCGCTTTAACTGACAATTGCGCGGTCGTGCGACGTGGCTCTCAAACAAAATTAACGTCCTTTTTTTCCCACAAATAGAGCTTTCTTTTGGTGGTATTTGATCACCCCTGCGGTTTTTATTTTTTGCGCTATAAACAAAAATAGAGCGACAATTTTGAAAAAAACGCATTATTTTTTACTTTTTGTTATAATAAATATCCCCCAAAAATATATAAAAAAACTTTTTTTCCCTCAATTTAGGCCGATACGTATTCTTCCACATATTTTTGGTAAAAAAAAACGCAATAAGCGATTATTGATTGGTTTGCGCAAAAGTTATAGCGTTTACAAAATAGGGATAGTTTTATAGCATTTTAATTAATAATTTTTTATTATTTTTTTTGTTTACTAGTAATGGCGGCGATCTGCGATTTTTATTGTGACTGCGACATTGTCGGGGACCCATCGGACATTTTTGACACATTTTTGGGACCATTGTCATTTATACAGTAATCACTGCTATATAAATGCAGTGATTCCTGTGTAAATGACACTGGCAGTGAAAGGGTTAACCAGTGGGTGGCAGTGTAGGGGTTAAGTGTTCCTAGGGGTGTGTTACTAACTGTGGGGGGGTTGGGCTTTCATTTAGTGTACACTGATCTCTGCTCCAATCACATGGAGCAGAGATCAGCGTCACTAGTTGCTAGGCAGAATGGAAAAATGTTGTTTATACAGCATTTCCTCCATTCGGCCGCTCCGTGAGACGATCGCGGGGATGCCCGCGGCGATCGAGTCCGCGGGTCCCGCGACTGGACTCACGGGGGTCCCGACCAGCGCGGGAGCGCGCCGCCGCCGGCGCGCTCCCGACGGCAGGGCGGCATCGAATATTGGACGTACATTTACGCCAATATGCCTGCCCGTGCCATTCTGTCGACGTACATTGTCGTGCGCTGGTCGGGAAGTGGTTAAGATAAAGATTATACTTGGGGCACAGCACCAAACATTTGTTATATGTAATAGTGTGTGCCCCTTAACCTGCAGACTGCTGTTTCTTGTTAAAATATTTCCCTTAAGTATAACTAAAGGTAAAACCTTTTTAGTTTTAGACAGAGTGGAAATAGATAAGAACCTCTGTTATGTTTTTATTTCTGTCTGTGTCTCGGTTAGAGAAATTCACCCTATTTAATTGTCCTGTTTTCTGTTGTCACTGAGAGTGAAAGTAAAATAAAATCCCAAATTTAGGGTTGTCACTAAAACAGGAATAGACAAGAATTCTTCCAATGGAGACACCAGTTGTAAAGCCAACCAGAAATTCCCTGACTTTGTTTGAAGGCATTTCTTCTCATCTGTTTTGGCTATGGGACAGGATGTGAAATCTCCCCAATGAGACACAGATGGCAAAAAAGAGAGGTTATAACAAACTTTCATCTAAAATAAAAGAAAAGTTCTACTTTCAGTGCCTCCTTAATTGCTGTTAGATATTGTCCTGAGCAATTATCTCCTGGCGATGTGAGCGTTAACAGCTGCCGCTGCCAGTTTGAGATGTTGCGTAGTTCGCCCACTCACCCCTCTTTGCCCTCTAAGGCCGCGTACACACGCGCGGACTGTTCGCCCAACTTTGTCTGTCCAACAGTTTCGGCAAACAGTCCGCTCAAACTTAGCATGGACGGACATGGCCACACACGACGGACGGACAGTTTGCTGAAACCGTGCGCGATGACGTGAACGGCACGTACGACGGGACGAAAAATACGACGTCCTATACATTGCATTATAGCTTTCGGCGTGAAAATCCTTTCTGAGCATGCGCGCAACTTTGTTTGACGAACAAGCCTACACACGAGCGGACTGTTCGCTGAAACAAGGTTTCAGCGGACAGTTTTACGGAATTTCCGAAAAACCTTGTCCGTCCAACTGTCCGCTGAAACTGTCCGCTGAAAGCCCACACACGAGCGGACTGTCCGCCCAAACACTGTTCAGCGGACAAAGTTGGGCGAACAGTCCGCGCGTGTGTACGCGGCCTTAGCCACACACAAAACTCATATTATTCTCCCACAATGTACTGTGTAAGTGCATTAATAGGAATTTTGTGAATGGCAGAAAGGGAAGGAGAGGGTGAGCAGCACAACATTTCAGACTTGTAGCAACTGTTGTTAAAAGAGAAATATGGGATTATGGATTTTTTTTTAGCATCATACTTACCTGGGTGGATGCAGCATCTGTCCCCTGCAGGCTCTAACACTGAGAACCGAGTGATCAAACAACACTGATCGCTCTGTTTTCAGAGCCCCCTGAGCAGAGAGTTGCTGACTGTCAGTCAGTCTATCTGCTCTGCCTCCCCCCCCCCACATTCTCTGGAGCACTGGGCTGTAGAGGGAGCGGGAGCAGCCAGCTAAGGCTCTCAGTAGCTCACTGGAGCACTGGGCTGTGGAAGAGGCGGGAGCGGCGAGCTAAGGCTCTCAGCAGCTCACTAGAGCACTGGGCTGTGGAGGAGGCAGGAGCGGCCAGCTAAGGCTCTCAGCAGCTCACTGGAACACTGGGCTGTGGAGGAGGCGGGAGCTGCCAGCTAAGGCTTTCAGCAGCTCACTGGAGCACTGGGCTGTGGAGGGGTCGGAAGCGGCCAGCTAAGGGTCTCAGCAGCTCACTGGAGCACTGGGCTGTGGAGGGGGTCGGGAGTGGCCAGCTAAGACTGTCAGCAGCTCACTGAAGCACTGGGCTGTGGAGGGGTCGGGAGCGGCCAGCTAAGGTTCTCAGCAGCTCACTGGAGCACTGGGCTGTGTGGGGAGGGAGGGGGGGGGGGGTGGGGGGTGGCCGGCTAAGGCTCAGGCTCTCAGCAGCTCACTGGAGCACTGGGCTGTGTGGGGAGGGGGGGGGGGGGGGGCGGCCGGCTGGCTAAGGCTCTCAGCAGCTCACTGGAGCACTGGGCTGTGGAGGGGTCGGGAGCGGCCGGCTAAGGCTCTCAGCAGCTCACTGGAGCACTGGGCTGAGTTGGGTGCCGGTCCAGGCATGTGGGCGGATCTTGACCATATAGCCATTAGCTTTCTGGAGCTTGGACCGACTCTGTGAAGTCAGCTGACAGCAGACTTCAGAAACAAGCTTTGGCTGTCTTCTCTTTTAACTCTCAAAGCACCAGAAACCAGCTGCTCAGGGCAATATTCAGCAGCTATGAAGGAGACACTAAAAAGGAGCATTTTTAAGGGAAGCAGCCATCTGAAGGTAATGAGAAACATATCATTGTAACTAACAGGTTGTCCTGTACCCCACCCAGATCTGTGTATTTCTATGGTGGGTATGGCTAGGTGTCTCGGTTCAGCTGCAGACAGTAAGTCTGTACAAATCAGTGACAGGCTGGTACCTTGCGGTTTCATTCAATTGCAAATGGAGATATTACATGTGGTTAGGGACCAGTTTGTACACTGGATGTTCACATCCCAGGGTGAAAACCCATCCCTAACCTCATGTAATCATTCAATGTGTGATTACATGCTGACAGCCAGGAACAGTGTCAGCCTGTCATTCCTTTATACAGACTTTCTATCCACAGATAAATAGAAACACCTGGCAATGCCGGCGACAGTGGTGTGACATTTATAAAAGTATGTAGAACTTACTTTAGCTGATAAAGAGGTGGTGCGGTAGCTGGGTATTCTGGGGGTAGAATTACCTAGAACAAACAGATAATCATAATGGGATATACGTAGTAAAGAAAAAAGGTGATGCTGTTCATAACTAATGATCAGCTTCATATCGTCACATCTGAGAAGGAAAAACACTGCATTTGTTTCAAGTTAGGAATGTAAAGCTGGATACACACCTAAAAAAAAATTTCATTCATCCCAGCGGGTTGAATATAAAAAATGTAATAAAAAATGACAGATTGCTATACTAACACAATGGGTAATCTCCTCTGCTGAGCCTTTGTGCTCTCCGCCCCCCTTCTCTGAAAAAAATACACTGATCAGTGCTGCCAGCCATTGGCTGCAGATGCTGGTTTTCCAACAAGTCCCTTTGACAAAAGCCAGTTGTTAGACCAACTTCTGACAGAAAGACAGCTGTACACAGTGACCGAATGTCGGCCGGTTTCTGCTGAACCAGCCAATATTCGGTTGTTTGTACCCAGCTTAAGACATAATACATCCAGTTTAATCTCATTGGAAACATTATACTACATAGAATTCATTTTCATATTCTGTGCCTCTTTTTATCTCACGACACATCACTGAATTAAACCTATGAGAAAGCTGGGCCATCCAAACTGAGCACCTAATGAAAACAACGAATATTCAAGGCTTACCCCAAAGCCTAGGTTCACACTGATGTGGTGCGGGATTCGCAGCGATTCCTGTGCATTTCTGCACCACATCACAGTCTCACTCCATTCATGCGGACTGCTGTGGGTTCCTGTTCAAACCACATGCGGTTCTTTGCAGTGCGATTTGAGCCTTTTGTTTGACTCAAATCGCAGCGCACCTGCATGAAAAAGGTGCATGCACCTTTTTTCTGCCGCACTGGAATCAAAACACCCATGCGATTCGATTCTACCAATCGCACTGCCTTTTGCGAAACCATTTTTGGGGTGGCAATGTTAACGACCCCCCAAAAATGGTGCGCAAAAGGCAGTGCGACTGGCAGAATTGAATCGCATGGGTGTTTTGAATCCAGTGCAGCAGAAAAGAGGTGCATGCACCTTTTTCACGCGTGTGTGCTGCGATTTGAGTCATACAAAAGACTCAAATCGTACTGCAAAGAACCGTATGTGATTTGAACAGGAACGCAGTGTGATTCCTGTCCAAAATCACATGTAGTTCCCCACAAGGCACCAGTGTGAACCTAGGATCAGTTAACTAAATAGCATCCAGAGAAATAGGCAGCTACATTTATATGTGTTCTTATAAAAGTTGAGCATGCTCTACCCTCATTTTTTGGGCCTTTGGTTATTAATGTGTTCCTTGCAGGATCACTGGCTGAAAACAGAGGGGGGAAAAAAGGCCTGAAAAAAAAAAAAAGGTAATGCAGCCATCACAGCTAAGGATTAATAAGCTGCAATAAATTAAACTGGGTTTTGTTATGCATAAACTGCCATTTGCTGGATTTATTGGCTTCTACAGATTATTGTACAAATACAGCAAATGTAATTATGGTGCAAGCTGGTGCTAGTACACTTTCCACATATAACCCCCATAAACGACTAATGAGAATAGGTGAGCGGAAATATAAAACAATCCATGCATAAAAATGCACTTGCGAAGCATATAAAGTTGATAAAAGTCTCATAGGGTAGATGTACTTCAGTACGCAGCTCCACCTGAGACAGGAACAAATCTCTAAAATAACAAAAAAGAACACAAGGGGGCGCCAGCTCAGCGCACCATCAAAAGGTTTAATCCAGATAATGCAACAGGTTATTGAACTACATGTCTTCAATAAATAGTCATTAATAATCATGCTAGCACATTACAATACATTACCATCTATGAATAATAACTTATCCTTTATTACCTGCAGACAGAGCGTCCATTCTGGCTGATCAAGTGAGTTGGAGATTTTTATGCAAAATATTCTTGCAGCTTCATCGATTACACACCAATCATCACCATAGATGGAAGATAACGCTTCAATCTCATCAATCTAAAAACAAAAAAAAATTGAAAAATGTGTTGTTAACGAGGACCTATTCTTGGGATGGATACAATATAATAGACGGGTTGAAATATTGACCTTTCCTTGGAGAACATGTTGCTTCAGCTTTTTACGCTGCTTTGAGCAACACTGAAAGGAACCTGAAGCAGCACTTTAGTGGCATATTCTCTCTGGCTTTGTGACTGCATCCCAGCTAGGTGTAAATTCTGCAGAAGACTGCGAACAGGCAGGTAAGTTATTGCAAAAGACACATCAAATGGCTCTTCTGCAATAAAGAGCCTGCTTGTTCCTAAGATTTCTTTTTTGACTTGAGGTCCGCTTTAAAGGCAAGTACATACAGCATAGTATTCCAGATTACAAGCAGCACAGCACTTCTGAAAAACATAGGGGACTTCTGTTTCAGAGATGTATTGTTTTACAGCACAGGACCCAAAAGCTAGCCCCTGATGACGTCTGGTTACGACGAAACTCGTGGGAGGAGTTGGGTCACGTGACTTTGCCAAGCTCGACAGCCGGCCATCACACTGGATGGAAACATTGTTTGTTTTTATTGGATTTAAATTTGCTTTTTACTACATTGTTTGTGAGTATTCTGGCCTTTGCTGTACTCTTAATAAACGTACTTGTCAGTAATACTGTGCAGTGAAGTTTATACCTATTTACAGGATGTCCTGATGTGATGAGAGTCTGTCTAAGGAGGATCCTATTGGTGTTCATGCACTGTATCTCCCCATGTGTATCCATCTCCGGTGCCGCAGGTGTGCCCACGTGCCTCCAGCACCATCCACTGTATCTATTACAAGAAGCGCCGTACCGGTACGGCGATTCGCACAACATCGCAGTATGACTGCGGCAGCTGGTCGGCAAGTGGTTAAATGGATTGTAGTGCGTTTCTGTGAAATTCACTATAAAACACATAGGTGTGGTCCGATCAGGTCTGGCTGTTTGTTTTTCAGGCAAACCCGATCGGACCCTCCATGTTCCTCTATGGAGCACCGGATGTAAATGGACCTGTGTCCATTTAGGTCACTTTCACACTGAGGCGCTTTACAGGCGCTATAATGCTAAAAAAAAAAAAAAAAAAAAATGCTTTATTTTTTTGACCCTGGTTTTGTATGTATATTGTTTTTGTAATTGTCAAAATTATTTTTTCTTTTTTTTTTGTTCATGTTTCTGAAAAATCAATAAAAACGTATATCTAAAAAATAAAAATAAAAATAATAGCGCCTGAAAAGTACCTTGAAAGAGCGCTGGCAGGATGGTAAAAAAAAAGTCCCGCAAGCCGCATATTTGCAGTGCTGTAGGAGCAGTGTATACACCGCTCCTACAGTGCCCCTGCCCATTGAAATCAATGGGCAGCATGGCCAAACCGCCGGCAATGCGCCACTGCAGCATTGCTTTGCGGGCGGTTTTAACCCTTTTTCGCCCGCTAGCGGGCGTTAAAAACACTCCACTAGTGGCTGAAAACCTCAGATAAAATGATGGTAAAGCGCTGCTAAAAATAGCGGTGCTTTACTGCCGATGGCCCCAACACCCCAGTGTGAAAGTAGCCTTACACCCAGGTACCCCCAGGTCCGATCCAGCAAAAAAAAAAAGAAAAAAAAAGAGAGGGATGCATTCTCCTCCATCTGGCAAGATTGGATCGAAGGGCAGTTGGGTGTAAATGGACAGCTGGTCTGTTTACATACATCTGTGTTAAAATAAATATATATATATAAGCATTTTTGTTGCTATGTGCATGGAGACTAGGGATTGGCTCAGGTGTGTTCGGATCGTAGTCCCATCCCACCTGAGCACTCCCACCAGGAAGCCCTCACTGCACACCGCCAATCATAGGCAGCGTGCGTATGTGCAGTGTGGGCCTGGAATTGCCTCACTGCCTCTGATTGGCCGGTGCAGTATGGGCCTGGAATTGCCTCACTGCCTCTGATTGGCCGGTGCAGTATGGGCCTGGAATTGCCTCACTGCCTCTGATTGGCCGGTGCAGTATGGGCCTGGAATTGCCTCACTGCCTCTGATTGGCCGGTGCAGTATGGGCCTGGAATTGCCTCACTGCCTCTGATTGGCCGGTGCAGTGAGGGCTTCCCAGCGTGATTGCTCAGGTGGATTGGGACTACGATCCGAACACACCTGAGCCCATCGTTAACGAAGACTAAGGATGAGCTCAGGCGTGTTCGCATGCGGAGCCCGCCAGGAAGTTGGCACAGCGCTGCGCTAATCACAGGCGGTGAGACATTGCCCCGATGTGCGGCTGCAGAGATCGGGCAATGTCTCACTGCCTGTGATCAGAGCAGCGCTGTGCCAACTTCCTGGCGGGCTCCACACGTGAACCATGCAAACACGCTGGAGCTCATCCCTTATGAAGACCAATGGAAGTAGATTATGGTTGAATATATAGTGACAACAGTTTGCGCAGCACTTTACAATATAAAGGGAGATCCTACAATAAAATAGAAGTGGTCATAAGAGCTTACAATCTAATATATCTGAGCCCAGCTCTAACACGTTATTCGTGTAAGCACAGCAGAGCTAATAGACAAGTTACATGTTATGTATATTACACAGCAGCACGGTGCAGGGAATGCCCGGTCCCACGACAGTCTAATAACAAGGACACGCTGTGCTCAGCCATGTTGCACTCACTTGGCTCTGCAAGTTTTCCTCTTCCGTGTCAGCCATGGATTGCAAAGGAGTTCCTGTGCGTCGCACCGCCACCACGTCCACACTAGGGGGCAGTGTGCACACAGAGTATTGATGTGTATAGAAAGCAGGGAGTTGTATGGGGCTCCAGCAGTGTCAGGCTGATCTGTTGCTTCTAGTCCTCTTCCATGGCGGTGCTTACTAAGTAGAAGGCAATAATATATTGTAAGAGGCTGGGGAACAAGAAAACCTCATTGAGGGGTTATTACTGTGCAGACATGATCGGAAGTGCTGGACATTTTCATGGTGAATCTGATGACAGGAGGGAGGGGAGCCCAGGGCTGTCTGTAGTGACACATGATCGCTGGAACATTGTGTGTGCACTGATCGGATAGATAGGAGAAGCCCCTGAGCTGCCATTGGGGGAGATAAACAGGAAGTGTGCACATAATAGGAGCCATGTGTATGGAGGGGGAGGGGCACTGACACTACCATCTCCTCTACATCATAGGGATCAGTGTTTATAACGGTGATCAGTGCTATCGTGGGGAGTACAGTCTCAGGTAAGTGATCATCACACTGACATCTCCCCATCACTAGAGCCAGGAGGAGCACACACTGCTTACGTCACTAGTCTTACTTTATTATGTACACTTTTTCTATGTATAGGCTTTTTATTTTTAGATGATTTTACAAAGCCTTTTGCAAAAAAATAAATAATGCATGCACCCTTATTTATGAATAAAACGTGTATTTATTTTTTGCATTGAGCCTGCAAAGCATTGCAACCCACCATCGGCGGATCACAGGTGCAATGCTCTGGTTCCTGCAGATTATTCCTCCAGCTTCAGTTTTGGGGCTGGGGGAAGTATCCATGAACTACAAGTGCAGTGATGACAACGCACTTCTGCTCTGCTGAGAACAACCAGTCCCTCTTGCGGTGGGTGACGTAGAGTGGTCCGCCATGATTCGTAGAGTGGTCCGCCATGATTCGTAGAGTGGTCCGCCATGATTCGTAGAGTGGTCCGCCATGATTCGTAGAGGGGTCCGCCATGATTCGTAGAGGGGTCCGCCATGATTGGTGCAGGCGTCCGCCATGATTTGTAAGCGATTTGACACCGCTCTGAGATAAGCTTGTTCTACGGCGTTGGGTTGGTGTGTTCGGTTACAAATCACTTTTCTTCAGTGATTTGTAGCTAAAGCATAGAGGTAAGCAGTTGCAGCCAGTCCAGTCTGTCAGGTTACCAGCAGAATCCTGCGGCGAGGAAAAGATAATTGAAGAATCCTAAGGAACATTTTAAAGCGGAGGTCCACCCTAAAGTGGACCTTCCGCTCATCGGAACCCTCCCCCCCTCCGGTGCCACAATCGGCACCTTTCAGGGGGGAGGGGGGTGCAGTTACCTGGATAATCCAGGTAACTGCACCCACTTCCGGGATAGCTCTCTGCGGAAAGGGGCGTAACTTACGCCCCTTTCCGCAAGTGCCCCGCTGCCTGCTGGGAAACACACAGATCCCAGAGGCAGCGGGGAGCGTCTTTATTGCGCAGCGCGATTCACGCATGCGCAGTAGGGAACCGGGAAATGAAGCCGAAAGGCTCCATTTCCTGATTCCCATACCCAAGATGGCGGCGGCAGGACCCGACAGACGACCTAGAGATCGGCTTCGGGTGCCAACATCGCGGGCGCGCTGGACAGGTAAGTGTCACTATTTTAAAAGTCAGCAGCTGCAGTATTTGTAGCTGCTGGCTTTTAAAAAAAAAAAAAAAAACGCGTAGTCCCGGTGGACTCCCGCTTTAAGTTTACTTTATGGGTTTTTTCTTTTGAGTAAATGTGGTCATTCTACCACTAGAGTATGTGAGAGCAAATATGTTTTACGTGCTCTGCAGTAAGGGCATGTTTGCAGAGCCCGCCAGGAAGTCAGCACTGTGCTAATCACAGGCAGTGAGACATGTCTCAATCTCTGCAGCCACGCATCGGGACAATGTCTCACTGCCTGTGATTAGCGCAGTGCCGACTTCCTGGTGGGCTCAGCACATGGGCTGTGCGCACACGCCGGAGCTCATCCTTGCTCCTCAGTATCTCACTCTGTGTCAGTAAGGAGACAGAGTACTTAGTCTCAGGCACCAGGAGGATCTTGCAGGGGGGATTCCTGGATGTTCTATGGATTAGCTTGCACCTTCTACATGTGGCTCTCCCCTCCAGCCCCTGTCTATGTAACTGAGGACGTTTTATCCTCAGCTCTGGTGGGGTTAGAAGAAAGGTTAGCTTCTTTAATCGCATCTTCTACCCAAAGTGAGAGAAAACGCGATAGATCCCCCGCCCTGGGCCCTCTAACAAGGGAGCAGTGGGCAGAGGAGGATGATTGGGAAGAGGGACAGACTAGTGATTCCTCTTCTGAGGAATCAACTGTGGAAGAGCCCTTTTCAGCCTCACAATCTGAAAGATTGTTGGTGCAATCCCTTACAGAAATGGTCCTTATTGCATTCAAGCTGCCGTTAACGGAGTCAGCTGAAAGGCCCGTTTCTTCCTTGGGTTCTCTAAAACCACCTCAGGCTATGCATGCCTTTCCTGTCCATCCATTGCTGGAGCAACTTATATATGCTGAGTGGGATCACCCAGATAAGCATTATCTCCCTCCTAAAAAATGTTCAGCACTTTATCCCATGGAGGAAAAATTCACCAAAAAATGGAGTATACCAGCAGTTGACACTGCTGTATCCTGTGTGAATAAGAGTTTAACTTGTCCAGTAGACAATGCTTAAATGTTTGGGGATCCAACAGATAAAGAGATTGGAATTCTTATTGAAAACCTCTTTTTCCTTTGCAGGTGCAGTAACGCAACCTGCGGTTGCTGCAATAGGCATTTGTCAATCCCTAAAAGACCAGTTTAAACAGGCTCTCAAGGTGATCCCTGTCCAGTAGGCCCGGGATTTAGCCGAGCTACCAAGGGCATTATGTTTTGCAATTGATGCCATTAAGGATTCTATTCACCAGGTGTCGCGCCTTGCGCTCTTGCTAGTGCATATGTGTAGGATCCTGTGGTTGAAAAACTGGTCAGCTGAAGCTCCATTCAAAAAACTCCTGGCTGCGTTTCCTTTTCACGGGGAACGGCTGTTTGGGGATGATTTGAATAAATGCATCCAAAAAATTTCAAGTCGGAAAAGTACCTTTTTTACCAGTTTAAAGAAGTAAACGTCCCTCCTTTAAATGGGCTTCTTCTCCAGGGCTATGGGCATCAGCCTCTAGGAAGTCGCGGCGGCCTACGCTGTCAGGTTCCAGAAGTAAACCTCAAGGTCAAGCCCAGGGACAAAAGAAGTCCTGGGGGTGGAAGCCTACAAAACAGAATCCTAAGACCTCTTTATGAAGGGGTGCCCCTGCTTGGGTGGGGGGAAGGCTTCTGCAGTTCTCAGAAGTTTGGTGGGAAGAGATTCAGGACAGACGGGTCATCTCCACAATAGCTCTAGTTTACAAACTAGAGTTCCGAGAGTTCCCCTCACCTCATTTTCTGAGGTCAAGCATCCCCAAAGAGCCAGAGAAAAGGGAGTCTCTGTTTCTAGCATTAGACTGGTTGACGTCTCGAGGGGTGATCATGGAAATTCAAACAGAGGACCAAGGGTTGGGGTTTCTGAATCGGTTCCTGAATATATGCTCTTTTCGCATGGAGTCGATCAGATCAGTAGTTTCCATCCTACATGGAGGGGAATTTCTGGCGTCAATCGACATCAGGAATGCATACCTGCATGTGCCTCTTTTCACCACTCACCAGAAATATCTGCGATTCGAAGTGGAACAGCACCATTTTCAGTTTGTAGCTTCGGGCTAGCTACTGTACCCCGGGTATTTTACAAAAGTTCTGGCCCTGCCTTTGGCCAGACTAAGGGTGCAGGGTATAACAGCCATGGCATACCTGGACAACCTGCTGCTGGTAGCCTGCTTGGAACAAAGCGTGGTCAGCACTGTCAAATACCTGAAATACCTAGGTTGGATTCTCAACCTAGAGAAATCTTCCGTAGCCTCCCTGGCGATATTCCAGAGTCTGGCTCGGGGTTAGATTTCATTACCATAAGCGGTATTCCCGAGCCAGACTCGGGGTCGCATCGCGGGATCCATGGAGGGGGTTACTTACCTTGTCCCCTGGATCCAGCGATGTTTCCCCGCTGTGATCAGCGTGCCGCTGTGTCTCACTCGATCTGTCACAGTGCCGAGCTCCGTTCCCTGCAAGCGTTGCGAGTTCACCGCCAAATTCAAAAAGTAAAAAACACAGTATAGATACAGTACTGTAATCTGCAAGATTACAGTATACTGTATCAAATAATTACACATCCCCTTTGTCCCTAGTGGTTTGTCCAGTGTTCTGCATGCAGTTTTATGTTATAAATATTGTTCTTTATGCCAGGAAACTGGAGATTGTCCATAGCAACCAAAAAATGTCCGTTTACATCAAAAGTGGTTATAGACCAGCTAGAAAACGGCGACAATAAATTAGAATCACTCACAGAATTGAGCGATAGGAATTTGTGGGGAAATTCGTCATCAAACACTAAAAGTAATGACAGTGACAATTCTACAACTCAGCACATTTCAGTGTTTTTGATTTGGTTACATTATTGAATAGTTTTTATTATTATTTGTTATTATTTATAGTGTGTGTGTGTGTGTGTGTATATATATATATATATATATATATATATATATATATATATATATATATATATATATATATATATATATATATATATATATATATATATATATATATAATTTTACAGGCCTACAATATAAAATGCCAAATTTCCATGGAAAATAATGGTACCGCTTTCAGCACCTAAAATCTGAAATAATCATACCGCCAGGGAGGTTAAAACCACTAAAAAGGCTGCAATACTTAGGTTTGATCATAGACACAACCCAGAGAAGGGTGTTTTTGCTCCACGCAAATATCGACGCCATAAAGGAACTGGTCCAGGTGGTCAGGACAAAGAAAGATCCGTCTATTCGCCTTTGCATGAGAAAAGATGGTGGCTTCATTTGAAGTGGTTTCCTATGCCCAGTTCCATTCAAGGATGTTGCAAAACAGCATCCTATCTGCTTGGAACAAAAAGGTCCAAGCTCTAGATTCCCCAATGCGGCTGACCCCAAAGGTGTGCCAGAGCCTCAACTGGTGGCGGACAACCAAGAATCTGCAAAAGGGGAATTCCTTCATTCCAGTTAACTGGATGGTGGTAACAACAGATGCCAGCCTTTTCGGGTTGGGGAACAGTACTGGAACAGGCAACTGTCCAAGGGAAGTGGTCCAGAACCATAAGGGCCTTGCCCATCAATATCCTAGAGATACGGGCAGCTCACTTGGCTCTCAGGGCCTGGACATTGAGGTTACGGAATTGTCCTGTCAGGATCCTATCCGATAATGCCACAGCAGTGGCCTTTATCAATCGCCAAGGAGGCACCAGAAGTCACGCAGCCCTGAGAGAGGTGAACCATATCCTAGCTTGGGCAGAGAAGCATGTAGCTTGCCTATCTGCAGTCTTCATTCCAGGGATAGAGAATTGGCAGGTGGACTACTTGAGTCGCCTGCAGTTGTTCCTAGGGGAATGGTCCCTTCGCCCCAATATCTTCGTGGTAATATGCCAAAGATGGGGACCCCAGACATAGATCTTTTGGCATCCAGGTTCAACAAGAAGTTGGGCAACTTTGTGTCAAGGACAAGGGATCCACTTGCATGTGGGACAGATGCATTGGTAACCCAGTGGGATCAGTTTTCACTTGTTTATGCATTCCCCCCCCATATTCAGTTGCTGCCACAGCTTCTTTGCAGGAAAGGAAGCTGGTGATTCTTGTACCCCTATCATGGCCCAGAAGGTCTTGGTATGCAGAGATTGTAAAGATGGTGGTAGAGGAGCCTTCCACCACATCCAGACCTGCTCTCACAGGGGCCAATATGCCATCCTACCTTACAAACGCTAAGTTTAACAGCTTGGCTATTGAAGCCCACATTCTGAAGAATCACTGAGAGCAAAAGGTGGGAGTGTTTACATGCCACGGTCACAATGCTTTCCATAGCACCCACAGAAATTATCTCTGTCACGTTTGGTGGGCAGTACCACCACCCATTACAACCCATTCAAGAGGAAGTAAACCCTGATGAGTTTACTTCCTCTTTCATTCCCTGCAAAGGCAAAGCATAATGGACTACTATACATCGCATATTAGCCCATTATGTGTCACTTACCTGACACAGGAGCCAGAGAAGTCCCCGCTGTCCCCTGTAGTCCGCCGCATCCATCTTGTTGGTGGGGTCTCGCAGCTCCGCCGCTGTCATTCGGCGAAGCCGCAATGACGTCACTCCCGCGCATGCGCACGGGAGTCGACACGCACGGCAGCTCCATTCTTGGAAATGCCGCGCTCAGTGCGCCTGCGCGCCGCTGTCTACGGCGCATGCGCCGTAGACAGCGGTGCCCGTTTTCGGGCAAATATCTCCTAAACCATATAGGTTTGGGAGATATTTCTTGGACCTACAGGTAAGCCTTAATCTAGGCTTACCTGTAGGTCAAAGTGGTTTGTAAGGGTTTACAACCACTTTCAAGTGAGTAGGGGCACGCCACAAACTTGCAACCATGTGCTTTGTATGGTGGTTGAAACAGGTGGTAAAAAGGCATCCTAGTGTTACCTCGCTGCCTGTCGGATGCAGACTGCTTTTCAGAGGAGCGGCAATTTAGACGCTCATTTAGCCTAGGTTCACACTGACAGTGGGAATGAAATGGTTCAGCTGAACCTGCAACATTTCATTCCCGCATGTCAGTCTTGAACTCTGGGGAGATTTCAGACATCTGTGCGGGTTTCTGCACAAAGGTCTATTGAAATCGCACCAAAAGTAGTACAGAAACTACTTTTGGGAATTGGTGTGGTGTCGTGCGAATCCCAGGCGGTGCTGCCGATTTGACATGCGATTTGATGATTTCAACTTGCTGCAATGTGAAGCAGGGCTTAAACATAGCCTAATTGAATGAGCTGAACATAGAATGTGGTGACTATGCACAGCTGCTCCGGTTCTGACGTGTGTGGTGTGGTGTGTGTTTTTCTTTTCTTTTTTTTGGCTCGGAGCTACTTTCCCACATCACATGACCGCACATGCTGACTCTTGGCAGTCACTTGAATTATTGCAAAACAGAGTGCATGTGAAGTGACAAGGATTTACAGGAAAGGCAGTTTATAGAGTGCTGCTCCTAGGAGGTTCCAGACATCGTTTTTCAATTCCAGGTGAGAAATTTCACTTTTCTGGTTGCCTGAGCCATTGTTAGTCACAGATGATTGTTACAGTAGCCTATATCATGATAGAATGCATTTGTGCTTTGGAGCTGAATATAAGAACTTACCTGCAAGTATTTATAAAGCATATAGGTGCGGAGTATAGGATGATCACAAATTGCATTTAGACCACAATATAAACATCAAGGCCTCGTTCACGCAGGGTGTATTAAAGCGTATGTCCGTGGAGGACAGTGTTTACCCGCAGGGGGATGTACAGGTGTTCTCTGCCTTCCCATGCAGGCAGTACTATTCATGTCAATTGTTGGGGCACAGTGGCTGCACAGACAGACGCCTCTTCCAATCTGCAGGTACACGGGCCAGAACGCAGCTTGCATAAAGCTAGCCATGCAGAGCTCAAATGTAGGTGGATTTCTACCGAATTGGGTGAAGTTTGAACAATGAGTGGTCCTGTCGGCTCCATCTAGCTTGAGAAAAAGTTGATTTAGAAAGAGAGACTGAGACATGTTGAAAATTATTGCCTCAACTGTAACCAGTGGTGGTCTGTCCATAGGGGGCGCAAGGTGCCGCCCCCCCCCCAAGCTAGTCATAAAAAAAAAATATGTCACGTTAAGAGTGTCCAGGCAGGACTCGCAATAAATATGCCGACACCAGGGACCTAAAGACTGGCGAAGAACCGGCCTGGGTGAGGGCGGCGCTGGATCCCTGGACAGGTAAGTGTCTTTTTATTAAAAGTCAGCAGCTACATTATTTGTAGCCACTGACGTTTAATATTTTACAAACCTGCTGAAACTCCTCTTTAAAGCGGAGGTCCACCCTAAAGTGGACCTCCGCTCATCGGAACCCTCCCCCCTCCGGTGCCACAATTGGCACCTTTCAGGGGGGAGGGGGGTGCAGATACCTGTACAGTACAGGTATTCTGCACCCACTTCCGGGATAGCTCTCTGCGGAAAGGGGCGTAGATTACGCCCCTTTCCGCAAGTGCCCGCCCCTTTCCGCAAGTGCCCCGCTGCCTGCTGGGAAACACACAGATCCCAGAGGCAGCGGGGACCATCCTTATTGCGCAGCGCGATTCGCGCATGCGCAGTAGGGAACCGGGAAATGAAGCCGAAAGGCTCCATTTCCTGATTCCCATACCCAAGATGGCGGCGGCAGCACCCGACAAGACGATCTAGAGATCGGCTTCGGGTGCCGACATCGCGGGCGCACTGGACAGGTAAGTGTCACTATTTTAAAAGTCAGCAGCTGCAGTATTTGTAGCTGCTGGCTTTTAAAAAAAAAAAAACGCGGAGTCCCGGCGGACTCCCGCTTTAAACTAGATCTAAAGCAAAGGGGGTTCTAACCCCTTTCAATTACATTTTTGCCACCTGTGTCCCATTGGGGAGATTTGGATTCATTTCCTGTCCTGTACCCACAACAGATAGGGAGAGTGACCTCCTCCAAAATGAAAGAAATCCCAGGTTGTCTCCTGGAAAAGTGTAACTATTGGAAGATTTCCCCTCTATTACTGTCCTGTTGGCATTTTTTTGGTGATAATAGTCACCAGAAGAAAGTGAGGGGGTGAATCTCCCTAATGGGGGCAAAGACCACAATAACAATCTAAAATGCCAAAAATGGCCAGCACTCCAGAGATTACAGATGTCTACTGTACTTCCTACTTATCCAACCGCACCTTTACCGTTTCTTACAACTCTACTTCCTCCTCTGCTCTTCCTTTCTCTGTTGGGGTCCCCCAAGGTTCTGTTCTTGGACCGCTCCTATTTTCAATCTACACTTCCTCCCTAGGTCAACTGATAGCCTACCATGGCTTCCAATACCACCTTTACGCTGACGACACCCAAATCTATTTCTCTACCCCTCAGCTCACACCCCTGTCTCCTCACGTATCACTAATTTACTATCGGATATATCAGTCTGGATGTCACACCACTTCCTCAAACTCAATCTATCCAAAACCGAACTTGTAATTTTTCCTCCCCCATATGCCCCTTCCCCTGATCTCACTGTCCAAATTGATGACACAACCATAAGCTTATCCCCACATGCCAAGGTTCTAGGTGTAGTCCTGGACTCTGACCTCTCCTTCAAGCAACACATCCTGCCGCCTCAACCTCTGCAACATCTCCAAAATACGCCCCTTTCTAACCAATGACACAATAAAGCTCTTAATTCACTCGTTGGTCATCTCTCACCTCGACTACTGCAACTCCCTTCTCATTGGCTTACCTCTACATAGTCTATCACCTCTTCAATCCATCATGAATGCTGCTGCCAGACTCATCCACCTTACCAATCGCTCTGTGTCTGCTACTCCTCTCTGTCAATCCCTCCACTGGCTTCCGCTCAGCCAAAGAATTCAAAATACTAACAACTACGTACAAAGCCATCCACAACTCTGCCCCCAGCTACATCACTAGTTTTAGTTTCTAAATACCAACCCACTCGTTCTCTTCGTTCCTCTCAAGACCTCCAGCTCTCTAGCTCCCTCATCACCTCCTCCCATGCTCGCCTGGACTCGCCAGGACTTTTCCAAAGCCTCTCCAATCCTATGGAATGCCCTACCCCAATCTGTCCGCCTATCTCCTACTTTATTAGCTGTTTAGGCGATCCCTAAAAACCCTTCTCTTCAGAGAAGCCTGCCCTACCCACACCTAACAACCGTATTTTCATTTTCTCCATCAGCTCATCCCCCACAGTTATCCCCTTTTTGTTTCAACTTGACCCTCCCTTCTAGATTGTAAGCTCTAAAGAACAGGGCCCTCTAGTCCCTCCTGTATTGATTTGTCTTGTAAGCGTTCTGTCTGCCCTCATGTTGTAAAGCGCTGCGCAAACTGTTGGCGCTATATAAATCCTGAATAATAATACTGTAAATGTTGTCTGTCACCTTGAGAAAGTTATGTTGGTATTATAATGACAGTAAATATTTGAGATCTGTAACCTCTGGTGTGCTGGTCTCTTTTGCTATTCTGGATTCCCATGGTATCTCCACTGACTATGTACCCTCTTTAGTTGTGAAAGTGCGGGATGGATTTTTATTCAGCGATAAAAACCTGCCAATTTTCTAATCCCTCTCCACTCTATGCAAAACTTTGTCTGCGGTTGTAAACCCTCGTGTTATTTCACCTTAATGCATCCTATGCATTAAGGTGAGAAAACGTCTGACACTGACCAGCCCCCCTGTTTTACTCACGTGCTCTACCTCCCTGCCCGTTGTCTCGGCTCTTGATTGGATAGATTACATAGTTAGTTAGGTTGAAAAAAGACACAAGTCCATCCAGTTCAACCATAAAAATAAATAAAATATCAAACAATCCCATATACCCAATCCTTTACCCACAGTTAATCCAGAGGAAGACGACAAACCCCAGCAAAGCATAATCCAATTTGCTACAGCAGGGGAAAGAATTCCTTCCTGACTCCCGAGAGGCAATCATATTTTCCCTGTATCATCTTTACCTATAAATGTTAGAATCCAGTTATATTGTGTGCATTTAGGAAAGAATCCAGGCCTCTCTTAAAGCAATATACTGAGCTGGCTAGAACCACCTCTGGAGGGAGTCCTTTTCACA
Source organism: Lithobates pipiens (assembly GCF_037356315.1). Taxonomy (NCBI): domain Eukaryota; kingdom Metazoa; phylum Chordata; class Amphibia; order Anura; family Ranidae; genus Lithobates; species Lithobates pipiens. Next base: position 422,749,476 of record NW_027507764.1, on the reverse strand, counting down.
GCTCTTACTGTGAATAAGCCTTTCCATATTTGGAGATGAAATCTCTTTGCCTCTAGGCGTAAAGAGTGCCCCCTTGTCCTCTGTGTTGACCGTAATGTGAATAACTCAACACCAAGTTCACGTTATTGACCCCTTATATATTTATACATGTTGATCATATCCTCCCTTAATCTCCTCTTCTCAAAACAGATTAAATTCCGTTTGTCTAATCTTTCATCATAGCTAAGATCCTCCATGACTCTTATCAGTTTGGTTGCTGAAGTAAAAAATGATACAATAAATATTATTGTACCTATATATTCATTTGTCTGATCCCTATAGTTAATCTATATTAAACTCTAAGCACATGTTACTGATGATATCACTATAATACAAGGTTAGCTATGAAATCAAGCACACGGCTTAATTAAACTTATTTATTTCCCAAGATGACAGGAAACGCTAACAAGGAAGTATTAAAAGATATTACAATATCACAAAGCTTACAATCGGAACATAACAGAAGACTATCAAAGATACTTGATAGTTGGCTAGTCTCCAGATGTTAAGAGAGCTCTGGGCCGAAATGGCTTAGGCCCAAGCCACCATCCAGAGCAAGATCTCAAGGTGGTCAAAGACAGAGGGAAAGAGAGCCAACAGGCTCAGGCAAACGTCAGCAGCTAAAGAGACCAAACTCTTTCTTTTGTGAGCTTTTTACTCAAACATACACCATTCTAACCCAACCCCCAGTACCCTCCCATTTAGACTTTCGACAAATCGGCATTTATTAGTACAGAATTTCTCAACAGATTATATTATTGTCTATCCTGCTGTACTTTGGCCTCTAGGTGGGGGGTGGGGGGGGGGGCATTTGTCCATTGCCACTGTCCAACCTGGGTCAATTCTTCTTCATAGACATCTTGGTCTTTGATCTTCTGTAGCTAAATCCATCAGTCATCTTGCCAGCAGTGGCTCTCTTTGAATCTTTTAATCACACATATCACAGCAAGTGGGCTTGAGCAAAGCCCTTGTTCTGATATGCTACAAAGCGTTGATGTGTAACTGGTTACATTCCAACTTAGGACACCTGGCTGTATCAACCAGCAAATTAAGTACCAGTATTAAACTGTTGACTTCCAACAGTTGCCCTTCTCTGCACTTTCTCCACTTCCCCGATATCCCCTTTGAAAACTGGTGCCCAAAACTGAGCTGCATATTCCAGATGAGGTCTTACTAATGATTTGTACATGGGCAAAATGATCTCTATCTCTCTCATAAAGGACTTTGCTCGCTTTGGAAACTTCAGCTTTGCATTGCATGTTATTATTAAGCTTATGATCTACCAAACCCCCCCAGATCCTTCTTCACTACAGACTCCCCCAGTTGTACTCCTCCTAGTATGTATGATGCATGCATATGCTTAGCCCCCAAGTGCATAACTTTACATTTATCAACAATAAACCTCATCTGCCGCATAGTCGCCCAATTAGACAGTGCACTGTTGTCGGCTTGCAAATTGCAGACATCCTGTAAGGACATTATTCCACTGCATAGTTTTTATGTCATCTGCAAAGACTGAAATTGTACTTTTAATCCCAGACCCAATATCATTTATAAAGATATTAAAAAGTAAGGGTCACAACACTGAACCTTGGGGTACACCACTAATAACCTTAGACCATTCAGAGTAAGAATCATTAACCACTACTCTCTGAATTCTGTCTTTTAGCCAGTTTTCTATCCATTTACAAACTGATATTTCCAAACCTGTAGACTTTACCTTACACATGAGCCCATGTGTGGGGAACTGTGTCAAACACTTTTTTGAAAATTCCAAGTATGCCACAGCCACCCCTCCGTCCAAGGTTTTACTTACCTCTTCATAAAAAGGAATCAGATTTGTTTGACAACTTCTGGCTTTCGTGTCTTTCATGCTGTCTGTTGCTTAAAATATTTTTTCCAGCAAGAACTCATTAATGTGGTCTTTTATTAAACTCTTCAGTACAGTATCTTCCCAACTATAGAAGATTAACAGGTCTATAGTTACTTGTTAAAGACTTTGTTCCTTTTTTAAATATAGGCACCACATTGGCCCTGCGCCAATCCCAGTGGTACCATTCCCGTCATTAACGAGTCCCTAAAAATTAGAAACGATGGCTTTGAAATGACAGAGCTCAATTCTTTTAGGATCCATGGGTGGATGCCATCTGGTCCAGGGGCTTTATCGACCTTTAGTCTGTCTAAATATTTCTGGCCCATATCACTTTTGAGCCATTGGCCCCCATTGCTGTCAATCAAATCCAATGATGCGGGTGCTGGGGGCAGGGCCGAGTCCTGCATTCTGTGTGAATGTACACAGTAGCAGGACTCGGGGGGGGGGGGGGGGGCATGCCCGCACGGATGTCCACCTTAGGAGAGCCTTCTCCAACATTGGCACTCGATGTGGGGAGGAGCTCCCAGCGCCACGGGGGACCCCAGAAGTCAAGGATCGGGGCCACTCTGTGCAAAACGAACTACACAGTGGAGGTAAGTATGACATTTTTTTTTTTTTTTTTTTTTTTTTTTTAATAAACAAGGGGTTTACAGTCACTTTAAGAAGTGTGTTTGCTGTTAAGTTCTATGCAAAGCTGACCATACTCCTTACAACCTTATTGTACTATTACCTTTATATTAAAAGAGAAGTATGGCCACAGATTTTGGTCATGCTTCTCTTGTGGGTCACAGCAGTGTACATATTCCTTGCTCTCCTGTGACCTAGAATCAGCTGACATCACAGAGCTGCACCAGGGTCTGGAAGGATCCTAACCACAGTGGAGTGCTGGAGGAGCAGAAAAGCGAGCTATGTCTCGCACTCACTTCTGCTCAGAGCTGATTGAGAACTGAGTGATCAGTGGTGTTTAATTCTTCAGTTTTAGAGTCAGGAAGGGGCAGCTGCCGCATCACACTGATGCCGCAGCAGCGTGGAGGGAAGTATGTGTGCTTGTTTTCTTAACAATCCCATACTTCCCCTTCAAGCTACAATGCTATCTCAATAGGCCCACAATGTATAGTAAAATTATAATATGTGGACAATTTAAAGTTCATCTAAGTAGAAAAGCAAAAATTGAATATATTGCAGATTACCAGTCCCAATATAGCATTTCAAATTGCACGATTTTTGCACCCATTTATGAAATGCCCCAAAATCACTTGTCATGCTTGTAGTGCCAATCATTGTTAATGGCAGCCCAAAAGCAGTAAAGTAGACCTGTGTTATTTTCTAGAAAAAAAAAAGTGACAAACATGCCAAAACATGTGACGTTCGAAGCTCAAAAAAGGTGCATGTGCTACTTTGCTGTGTTTTTGTGTATAGGCAGCCTAATTCAAATGAATGGGCTGCTCTGCGTGGCACAAATATAGGCATATGTGCAACTCACTTTTGGTATGCTTTCACAAAACATTACAGTATGACTGCTTCCTTGGATGTGTTTCCTGCATTCGTTTTCTTGGTAGTCAGTCAGACTTTCCTTTATTTTTATCTGGTCGATCTGCTCAGTAACATACTTTCTGTCCCTTCATGTCTACGCTCATTATTACATTATATTCATAGGGGCAGTCATGATTGTCACAAAGGATGGACAAATAATTTTTCTGCTTTTTTTATTTATTATTATTATTATTATTATTATTATTTTTATTTTTTTCATTACACGTTGGCTGATGAGATCTAATAGTTTATATAAGGGTCCTTTCATGCAGGCTTTCCAATTGGCTCCATCTGTCCGTTTTTTAGGTGGACCAGATCAGGAGTTCCATGTAAGTCTATGGGCAGGCTGATGTAAATTGACATGTAATTTTTTTCATCCGCTTAACTCTGAATCTGTCACGTACCTGGTCATAGGCCAGAATGCTGAGAGGACTTCCCTTGCGACTGAGTGCAGAGTGACCTTGAAGGTGATGGCAGGGAACGTTATGCCCAAAGAAGCAGGGGGTTGCCAGCTGCAAGGCTGAAGTAATGTACACTGAACGAGCAAGAAGCACTGCAGGGCAGGAGTCTCCCAGATGTACCAGGCAGTGCTTGATAGCAGGGTCAGGAGTCAAGCCAGGAGTCAGAGCAAGAGATGTCACCAGCACACCATTGGTCCCCAAAATTGGGTTCAAAGCTTTATTCAGCGATTGCATCAGTACAGCAAACTGCAACATTTTGGAGCCACGTAGGACCCCTTCATCAGGCATGTGACTACAACTTTTACAGGAACATGTGTGTTGGAAGCCAGGAGTCTACATGGAATATCAGCCAGGAGCAGAGGCAGGGAGCTGAATCGGGAACAAGCCGGGGTCAGACAGTCAGGAGTGTAAGCTGAGGTCATATGCTGGAGAACAGACAGAAGCAGAGTCGGTAGAACAAGCCAAGGGTCAGTAGCCAGGAATAGAGGCAAGACAGGTCAAAGGTGAGCCGGGGCGGTAACAGGGAATCCCAGTAACAGCAGAAGCGGAACACACAGGAAGCTGAATATCATCCAGTAACTTGTGGATCAGACTGCTGGATTTAAATTGGGCACTGGGCACCAGGATCTGTCAAGGATCTATCTGTGTTCCAAGTCAGTAGGGGAACTGTTTACAGATCCCCTGCTGACTGGACCAGACACGGCCCGTGTGAAAGGATTAAAATTAATCTTTTGAAACATTTTTCATTCAAGAATAAATTTTATGTTTCGGTCTAGCTGTCTGTTTTTATCTTTTATTTTTGGTTTTCTTTTGTGAATATGACTCCATATAGAAATGTTTATGCCTACTCAATGCACAACAATGGGTATATTGGCAGCCCATCGATTGTGATCTACTAGTTGATCGTGGGCAAGTGATGGGTAGATTGCGTTTGTGTCCCTGCCTTTGCCGACCCTGAAGTGCTGCACTCCCAGTATGGCGCAAGGAAGAGATGTTGGGAGATGTTACAACAGCTTCCCTGCCCTGCATCTGGAAACCATTTCAGTGCCATCCTCATGGTATGACCCCCCCCCCCCCCCCCTTCCAGTACCATGCCCTTCTAAACCCCCTGCCCTCTGACAGACCATGATAACCCTCAACAATGTAGGTCTTTGCTTTAGAGAAATTGAAAAGAAAGCTAAGGTTTCAGTGAGTAGTTTTTCCTACACCATCAAAAGGCAATTGGAAACTGTGACAGGGGGAGATCTGGCCAAAGCCACACTGGAAACAGAAGATTTCTAAGCCCTTGTACACATGGTCAGAGAATCCGTCCGAATGTGCCCTATCGGACCGTGTTGTCGGATAATCCGACTTTGTGTGGTATGCATCGGACTGTTTTCATCGGAATATCCGTCGGACCAAATTTTCCAACTTGCTGGAAATATTTTCCGACAAACTGGTCCGATAGGACATACTCACTCCGATCGTGTGTAGGGAATTTCGATCGGACAAAGTGCCACGCATGCTCAGATCAAATTCCTACATAAAAGCTATTGGCTACTAGCCTGAACGTAGTCCCATCGTAATGAAATTACGTCATCACGTTCTGAAAGATCTGATTTTTCGACCACTTTGTCCGACCGTGTGTATGCAACAGTTTCGGACAAGATCCGATAGACAAAATCCGACGGACAAAATCTGACGGATTTGGTTGTCGAAATATCCGACCGTGTGTACAAGGGCTAAGAGTCAACGGCTTGCGTGGGAAAGCGGCTCACAAGACAACATCTTTAAGCGCAGCTTAACACTGATTGAAGTCTAATTTCCAACTGTGAAAAGAAGACTGTCTGACAGCCAGTGGACTACTGAAGACTGGAATAAGGTCTTATGACCCATGAATAAAAATTTGGGATCTTCAGCTCATCGCGCAGGATTTGTGTACGCCATAAAATATGTGAAAGGATGGTTCCTTGGTGTGTGACACCAACTGTCAAACATAGAGGAGGAAGTGTGATGGTCTGGGGCTCTTTTGTTGAATCCAGAGTCAGCCACCTCCACAGAGTGAGAAGTGAGACTGTGAACCAAAACTACTACCACAGCATTTTGCGGAGCCATGCAATACACTGTGGAATATGCATAGTTGGTCAAGGGTTCATCCTATAGCAAGACTGTAGGCTTCAAACCATAGTGGCCAGCCCAGTCTTCTGGCTTAAAACCTAGCAAGCGGGTTTGGGATGAACTGTAGAGAAGGGTGAAAGCAAAGCAACATGCAAGTGCAACAGTGTTGGGAAGAACTTTCTGAAAAATGTTTGATTTCCGTTATAGAAAATATACCACTAGTGTGTTTTTGGCTGTTGTATCTGCAAAAGGTGGCTACTTCAAAAATTTAGATTACGTTTTGTTAAAGAAAAGGATTCCATGATTTCTATTTTATGTCCAATTGTTTATTTGCTCTTTGCTTTATTTTCAGTGTACATTGAGACCCTAAGCTACATAAAATATAATAAAAACTGAACGGGGGTGTTCTAACACTTTTGAACATTTATGTATGTGTAGTGATCACTAACAATTAATCATGGGCAATCACTGGAGATTTTAGCAGCATGATCACACTTACAGAAATCATCCATGCCTTATGCTTGACAAACCCTATTAACCTGCACTTTCATTCCATTCAGAGATGAACAGTGAAGCCGAAGAGAAACTTCTTCACAATTCTCGAAATGGAAACTTGGAGGAGGTCCAGAAACTGCTAGAAAATTGTAAAAAAGGAGAAAGTGTGGTTAATATTGACTGCAAAGGTAAGCAATTTTCTTGGTTTATTTGAAAGATCAGGACCTTTCACTATTTAGAAGCCTCTGGAAAGGTAGTCAGGGGCTGAGTTCAAACAAACTGATATTTTGTGTTGACTATCAGATGACCCATGACTAAAGCTCTTCGGTTCATAAATATTTCCTTGAAATATCAGTTTTGGATTTGATTTTAAAGTGTATCTATTGCCAGGTATTTGGGGTGTTTTTTTTCACTTTTTGTAAGCTTTTGATAAAGTAAGATCCAAAAAAAATCATTTGTGCCTAAAATCCAGGATAGGGGACACAAGGTAGGTGGAATGGGATTCCTCCTGTTCCCTCCCCCCCCCCCCTCATTAATCACTCTCCTTCCTCCTCTTTCCCTCTCATCATTTGAAGCTCACTGAATATGTCTATTCTTTCCAACTTCCTTAAAAATTGCTGTGATCTACTGGCCCCCTGGACCATTTTCTACTTTCCTTGGTGAGTTTTCTGCCTGGCTACCCTACTTTTGCTCTTTGGGAATTCCCACAATCCTTCTCGGTGATTTTCAACATCTCTGCTAATACAAACACTCCTGCTACTTAATCTAACCTCTTCATTTGACCTGAAGCAATGGGTACAGGTTCTACTCACTCTGATGGCAACACCTTTGACCTTGTATTCCCCTACCTATGCACTCCATGCAACTTCTCAAACAATCCATTTCTGCTCTCCGACTACCACCTTATTCGTTTCTCTCTTCCTCTGTCCTCCACCACCTTTCCCTCCAATCGCCTAACCATCACCCGCAGAAACTTTTTCAACTTCAATTCTTCTCTCTTTTCTGCTACTGACCACCTCTGACAGAATCTCTCCCCTGTCCTGCCCCAACCAAGCCACTTCCATCTACAATAAATCCCTGTCCTCCACCCTGGACAAGCTTGCTACACGCACAATCAGGCCTTGAACTCCCCTACAACCCTGGCATACAGATGACAGAAAAATTATCAAAAAAACGTAGTCACGCTCTTGAGCGCCTGTGGCACAAGACTAAAGTCTTTCAAAGACTTCAACCAATACAAATCTGCCCTCCAAAAATACTATTCTTTCCTCCACACTGCCAAGCAGACCTATTTTACAACTTCTTTACACCTTCTCATCCAGTCCCTGTAAACACTTCTCTACCTTCAACTCTCTACTTCGTCCTCCACTGCCTCCACCCACTAACTCACTCACTGCCCAGGAGATTACTAATCACTTAAAAAAACAAGATTGATACAATCCGTGATTAAATCTCCACTCTACAGGTATCTCCACCAGTTAAGATCCCATGTCAACAGGTACAACTGATACTCCCCTTATTCAAATCTGCTACTACAGAGGAAGTTGCTAAGCTCCTTTCTAATGCCCACCTAACCACCTGTCCCCTGGACCCTATTCCATCTCAAATACCACGGTCTCCCTCTGAATCTATCCTACACTGTCTAACCCACATCCTCAATCTCTCCCTCACCTCTGGCATTTTTCCCAATGCTCTAAAACATGCACTGGTCACCCTCATACTTAAAAAGCCATCCTTGGACCCTACCAGCATTCACAACATACGCCCTATCTCCTTGCTCCCCTTTTCCTCTAAACTCCTTCAATGCCTGGTTTACAACCGGGTGACCAGCTCATTAAGAATAACTTTCTTGATCATCTTCAATCTGGATTTCGCCATCAACACTCCACAATCTGCTCTTTTAAACCTCACATATGACCTACTAACTGCAAAAACCAACGGACGCTATTCTGTACTCCTACTTCTGGACCTTTCAGCTGCCTTTAACACGGTTGACCACCCCCTGCTCCTCAAAAAACTTTACTCCTTCGGTCTCCATGACTGTGCTCTTCAGTGGCTCTCATCCTACCTATCCCAACGAACCTTCAGTGTCACTTACAAGTCTACTTCCTCTACTCCTCTTCCCTTCTCCATCGGGGTTCCCCAAGGTTCTGTTCTTGGACCTCCCTTTTATTTTCAATCTACACCTCTTCCCTGGGCCAGCTTCTTTTAATATCATTTCTATGCTTACAACACCAAAATGTATCTCTTCACCCCCCAACTCACTCCATCAGTCTCCTCACGCATCACTAACAGACATATCTGTATGGATGTTGCACCACTTCCTCAAACTCAACTTGTCCAAAACCGAGCTTATAATTCCTCCTCCACGTGCCTCTTTCCCTGACTTCTCTGTCGAGCAATGGCACAACCATCCACCCATCCCCACATGTCAGCGTGCTAGGTATTATCCTGGAATCTGAACTCTCCTTTCGGCCCCACATCCAATCGCTTTCCAAAGCTTGCCGTCTCAACCTCTGCAACATCTCTAAACTACCTCCCTTTCTAACCAATGAAAGCACAAAGCTCCCGATTCACTCCCTGGTTATCTCTTGCCTTGACTACTGCAACTCCCTCCTCATTAGCTTACCTTTAAATAAATTATCCCCCCTTCAGTCCATCATGAATGCTGCTGCCAGACTCCTCCACTTTACAAACCACCCAATGTCTGCTACCCCTCTCTGCCAATCCCTCCATTGGCTTCCACTCACCCAACAAATTAAACTCAAATTACTAACAATAAGTTATAAAGCCATCCACAGCTCTGCCCCCAGCTACATCACTAGCCTAGTCTCAAAATACCAACCTAATCGCCCTGTTCTTTCCTCTCAAGACCTCCTGCTCTCTAGCTCCCTCATCACCTCCTCCCATATCCGCCTCCAGGACTTCTCCCGAGCCCCGCCCATCCTCTGAAATTCGCTACCCCAATCTGTCAGAAGGTGTCCAAATTAATCCACTTTTAGGCGATCCCTGAAAACCTTCTACTTCAGCCTATCCTGCTTCCATCTAACAACTGCACTCCATTAGCTCATCCCGCCCCCCCCCCGTATTGTAATTGTGCTGCGTAATCTGTTGGCGCTATATAAATCTATAAATCCTATATAATAATAATAATAACAACTTTAAGATGGTCCTGCAGCACCATATACAGAACACATGGATGGTCAGTAATTTTAAATAGATTGAAAAGGAAACGTAGAGCACAAAGACTCCTCTTAATTGGCTTATGTGGATGGCCAGCAGCAGGGCTGTGTGCAGGAAGAGAGACTGCATGGTCTCCAGGTAGAGGCGCAGAGGTCCTGCTCAAAGGTGGTGGAAAGTCCTTATTGCTCAACAGCAACTTCAATTCTGGGTCTCAAAAAAGGCTTGTGAGGCTGGGTTCACACCTATGCGGATTTCCTCCCCACCCACTTTGCTATAAAAAGACAGCCTTGTTAAAAAAATACGTAGCCTAAATATGGCCACGTGTGTTTTTAACAAATCTATTTCTTCTTAAAGCTTTGTAATAAAAAGTTGTTTTATATCTAATTACGGTAGTTATGCTTTTTTTTTTTTTTTTTTTTTTTGCTTGCCTTCAAAATCCTATAAGAGTCTTCTTTTTTTTTTTTCTTTCACACGGGGCACATCCGTGCTGATCCGCCCCGTGGACGTCCACTTGCTCAGCGGGGATCGCTCTTTTGATCCCCGCTGAGCAGGAAGAATACAGGTCCGTCTCTGCACAGGGATGGACCTGTCAGAGCGCTGCTCTCTCCTATGGGTGATTGGATGACGACGGGCCACGGAGTCTGACGTCACCCGATCCGATGACGGATGGAAAAGGTAGGTTTTCTGATCGGAGCGGATCGGATGTCAGCGGACGTGTCACCGCTGACATCCGGCGCTCCATAGACCTCTATGGAGCATCCGTTCAGGTCCGTCTAAAAAACTGACAGGCGGACCTGAACGGATCGGTCATGTGAAAGAGGCCTTAAGCCAAAAGCTGGGTCTGCCCTTGTAGATATATGAATTAACAGGATGGAATTTTTTTCTAAAACAAATTGCTAACCATGTATGTGGTGTTCGTGCAGTGAAGTCAATTCACTCTAAAATAAAATGTTAAAAGCACACATGCTGTAATATTGTGATAAATGCCCTTTTTCATGTAAACTAAACGAATTATTTCTTCTCAGGTAAAAGTAAGTCTAATTTGGGATGGACACCTCTTCATCTTGCATGTTATTTCGGACATAGGGAAGTGGTAGAAGATTTACTGAAGGTAAATCACAAATCTTTTAACTCAAAGGTTATTTCAGTTTTTTTCTGAAATAAGGTCTCTCTTAATTGCGTACGGTTGAAAAACCTCACAAGCTATGAAGATGACATGCAGATTGGTTGGATCCAGTACTGAGGAAAGCTATTGGCTGCTGCTAGAGTACAACTGAAAGTCTGTCTATACTTGTCATTAATTTGTATACCGTATATACTCGAGTATAGGCCGACCCGAATATAAGCCGAGGCCCCCAATTTACCCCCAAAAAAACTGGCAAACTTATTGACTCGTGTATAAGCCGAGGGTGAGACATGCCTGTCCATCCCTGTGTGTGTGTCCGTCCATCCCTGTGTGTCCGTCCATCCCTGTGTGTCCGTCCATCCCTGTGTGTCCGTCCATCCATCCCTGTGTGTGTGTGTGTCCATCCATCCATCCATCCCTGTGTGTGTGTGTCTCCATCCATCCATCCATCCATCCCTGTGTGTGTGTGTCTCCATCCATCCATCCCTGTGTGTCTCCATCCGTGTGTGTGTGTGTGTGTGTGTCCAGCCTACCTGTGTCCCGAGCCTTTGTCCCGAGCCTCCGTCCCGTGCCTTGCCGCCTTGCCTCCGTCCCGTGCCGTGCCTTGCCGCCGTGCCTTGCCTCCGTCCCGTGTCGTGCCTTGCCTTGCCTCCGTCCCGTCCCGTCCCGTGCCGTGCCTTGCCTTGCCTCCGTCCCGTGCCCTCTTCGTCGGCGCCTCGGCGGCCATTGTAAAATTCAAAAGCCTCCGCCTTCGCCTGTGATAGGCGGAACACTGAATTTCCCAGCAGCCTGTGTTCCGCCTATCACGGACATCGTATCATCCTCGTCCGTAGTACGAGGATGATACGATGTCCGTGATAGGCGGAACACAGGCTGCTGGGAAATTCAGTGTTCCGCCTATCACAGGCGAAGGCGGAGCCGGAGGCGCGGCTTTTGAATGATAGAATGGCCGCTGTCTGTCTGCTCGACACGCTGATCGAGCGGGCAGACAGCGATGACTCGAGTATAAGCCGAGGGGGGCACTTTCAGCCTCCAAAAAAGAGGCTGAAAATCTCGGCTTATACTCGAGTATATAGGGTAACTATTTTAAAATATTTTTTGTGTTATTAACATGCATCATCAACTATTCTAAGGGTCGGGGGGGGGGGCGGGCACAATAGCAAAAAATGCCTATCAGGATGATAAAAAAAAAAAGTGAATGAGAAACCTCTTGTGGAAGGTGTTTGACTTTTCTCAGTGCTGCCAAAATCACCCCTGAATTTTCTTTGCCATTGTGTATGATCCATTTAATATTACAAATATGGAAACAATAGTAGGGAAGACTGTATTGTTTTTTCGTTCTTGAACATCTTATAAGCATATGTTTTTAAATAGTTCATACTGGATGCTTGGCACCCTAAGCCCTTGTACACACGGTCGGAGATTCCGACAGAATGTGTCCTATTGGACCATTTTGTCGGATAATCCGACTGTGTGTGGTCTCCATTGGACTGTTTCCATCGGAGTATCCGACGGACCAAGTTTTCCAACTTGTCCGTAAATTTTTCCGACAAAATGCTCCGATCGGACATACTCTGATCATGTGTAGCCTACTCCGGACAAAGTGCCACGCATGCTCAGATCAAATTCCTAGACCAAAGCTATTGGCTACTAGCCTGAATGTAGTCCCGTCGTAACGAAATAACGTCATCACGTTATGTACAATCGGATTTTCCGTCAACTTTGTCCAACCGTGTGTATGCAACAGTTTCGGACAAAATCCGTCGGACAAAATCCAACGGATTTGGTTGTCAGAATGTCCGACCGTGTGTACAAGGGCTTACACACTAACCCAACAGACCTCCAGTGTACGTTATACTATAAGCAATGTAAAGCATTGCCTTTTTTTTTTTTTTTTTAATCCATTCTGGTGCACTGGCCCTTCATTTGAACGGGCTGACTTAACACAAAGTACATAACACATGCGTGTTAAAGCTGAACTCTAGGGCCTGCAGCCGACCCTCCCAGGATTTTTCATTTCAACAAGAGGGGTGACGAAATGAATGTCCTTTTTGTATATTAGCTTTGCTACAAGTTGCCTGCCCCTGTTGAGAGGGTCAGAACACCCTCATTTTGTATACGTGGTGTTTAAGTGTCAAAAATGTCATCTATGTGTCCTATCTGTCTGCCTGCCGCTATGTCGCAGTCCCGCTAAAAATCACTGATCACTGCCATTACGAGTTTAAATAATACAAATGCCGTAAATCTATCCCCTATTTTGTGCAAACCAATCAATATACGCTTATTGGGGTGTTTTTTTTTTTTGTTTTTTTTTTTACCAAAAATGTGTAACAGAATACATATTGGTCTAAATTGATGAAGAAATGTTGAATTTTTTTATTTTATTTTTTTATTTGATGTCTTATAGCAGAATATATAAATATAAATATAAATATATAATATATATATATATATAGCCACAGAGTTGATCACATGCCACCAAAATAAGGCTCTATTTGTGGTTAAAAAATAAAAAAAAACTATTTTATTTGGGTACAGTGTTGCACGCAATTGTCAGTTAAAGTGGTTGTAAACCCTTACAACCAACTTTGACCTACAGGTAAGCCTATACGGTTTAGGATATATTTACCCGAAGACAGCCACCGCTGTCTACGGCGCATGCGCCGTAGACAGCGGCGCACAGTCGCACTGGGCAGGCCGCAGATCGCGGCGATATGCAGCGAGTGTCTGCTCCCGTGCCGCAAGACCCGGTAGTCGCTCCGGGATACATGGCAGCGGTGAAGAGGAAGATGGAGGACCGATTTGGGAGCTTCGTTCTCAGGTAAGTTATTCATAATGAGCTAGTATGCTATGCATACTAGCTCATTATGCCTTTGCCTTACAGGGTGCGTTTAGTCTGTGCATTGGTATTGCACAGAGCGTCCCTGAACCTCCTCTTCTGGGGTTCCCCACCAGCTCTGTTGGCTGCTCCTCTCCTGTGTCTGCCCCATAGCAAGCATCTGCTATGGGGTAGAAGTGCAGGTTCATTTCCATGTCTAGGTCTGTGTGTCCATAGACACACACAGCGTTGCTCGACGCTGCTCCACTTGCCACTCCCTCTTTACAGGATTTTATTGACAGCAGCAGGAGCTAATGTCTCCACAATGCAAAATACCTGTTAAGTGATTTGCATTACTGGAAATATCACTTCCTGTGAGAGTCGTTTTTTTTTTTAACGTACCTACAGGTAAGCTGCCTTATAAGCTTACCTGTAGGTACTTTAAAAAACGACTTTCACAGGAAGTGATATTTCCAGTAATGCAAAAGTAATTTTTTTTTTTTAACGTACCTACAGGTAAGCCTATAAGGCGGCTTACCTGTACGTACATCGACTATCTCCTAAACTTGCACTGTTTTAAGAGATATTAACAATGCATGCAGCCAGTGACATCCTACCTGTGCCGCTGCTCTGACTCCCTCACACATGCCTGGAAGTGATGACCTCACGGCTTGGCCAGTCGGACATGTGGAGCACACAAACCCGGAAGGAAGACTAGGACATGTCCTACTTACAGGCATCTGGCAATGCTTTTGCACAAAGCGGACCTGATTCTCCTCTTCTTTGGTCCCCTGCCAGCACTTTACCCCCCCCCCCCCCCCCCCCCGCTGAGTGCCCCTATACCAAGCTGCTTGCTATGGGGGTGTGCTCAGCCCTACCCCCTGCTCCTCCTTCACTGGTTTTGATGGACAATGAGAAGGGAGAGCCTTGGCTCTCCTGCACATCGCTGGATCAAAATTGGGGTTAGGTAAGTATTAGGGGGGCTGAGGGGGGAGCTGCACGCTGATGGTTTTTTTTTCCCTTCATGCACAGAATGCAGCCTTTAGAACCACTTTAAAACAAAATCGCATTTATAAACAAAAAAAACTCTGTAAAACAAAATCGCATTTAAAACCAAACCATTATTTTATTGGGGAAAATTGCTAGTCCCATCAATTCACCATGTAATGGAGATAAACAAAGGAAGACATGTTTGAAGTCCAGCCTGTGTGATCATCATGGCTTCCTCAATAGTTACAATGGAGAAAAAAAAAAAAAAAAAAGTATAGACCTGAGGGGGGACAAAGTGTGTTATGCACAGGATCACCAGGTGGGGGTAAAAAAAGGAAAACCTTTGAAAAAAAAAAAACCCATATAAGAAAACGAATGTAGTCACCACATCTAAGTACTGGTAAGCTGTTTACACACACACACTTTATTTTTATTTTTTTTCCTTTTTTAAATACACTCTCAGTAGTGGTGTATGATGATTGCTAAAAGGAGCAATTTTCTTTAACCTCTCTTGATGCATGGTTAACTTTGACTATAGTAATGTTCTTTTATTTTTTCCTCCCAGGCAGGAGCGGACATCTGTGTTCTGAATGATATGGGGGACACTCCATTACACCGAGCTGCCTTTACTGGACGTAAGGTGAAAAGCATGCTTTCTTACTCCAACAAAGAGCTTGTTAAGGGTGTAAGGAAAGCAAACGCAAACCTCCATGCCACCAATATGAATTAGAATTGTTTTAGTGTGCTCAAAAAAAATAGTGTGTATATGTGTGTGTGTGTGTGTGTGTATATATATATATATATATATATATATATATATATATACTCACAAAATGAGATAAAAAAAATAACCATTACAAAGTTTTATAAGGATCTCATTATGTAATCATTGTCCTAAAAAATTGCAGGCAAGTAAATCTGTTTGGTAGAGTAGGTACGCACCCCACTTTTTTTGTGTGTGTGATCCCCTTTTGAATTTGTTAGTCTTTGCTTGCACTGCTAGAAAGGTTCATATGTGAAGTGCATGGGCCCAACACATTGGCTGCATATTACCTGGAGGTGTAGTGGATTGATGTAGACTCCTACATGTTTGAGATCCATTGTGCTTTATATCTTGGGACTTTACCCTTTGTCACTGAATATGAACTTATTGAATGGCATTTGAATCTTTTGCTACTGAATAATTAGCCTAATGTGTATACGTGGATGTGGATCTATCCTTTCATACAGTCTCAGCACATTGTGAGAAGTTACCAGTCACTACATGGGAATACCTAGTGCCTTTACCTATCTCTTGTCCACATACTTACATCACCAGTTTCTGATGCTGTACCTCCAGATTAGGCTCTATTGCTTTTAACCACCCAACTCCCATATCCGCCGGGTAGAATACTTTGCTGGCACCACGCCATGAATGGGCTTGATTGGGACTCCTCCTTAAACTCCTGAGGGAGCTGTTTCCCCCGCGAAACATGTAGAGAGAGACTGGCCTTACAACGAATTTAGTTCACACCCCCCTCTTTCATTTTAGAGAGGTATCCTATGTAATGACCTAGTCTTTTTTTTAAAAGGTGTTGTCAGATTTTTGTTTTTGTTTAAAACTGCGTTCATATGTTATGTAAAAAGTCTGTGGTGTGTTTCTTTCTTTTTCTTTCTTAACATTTTGTAATAAAATATATTGAATTTTTAACATATTGGTGTATTGCTTGTACAAGTGGTACCATGAAAATCCTAATGCATTTTTAAAAAAATTCTAGCTTTACCTCCATGAGTCAAGGACAAAGGTACAAATTACCATTTATTACCCCCCTTTTTTGTATCACATTTAACTAACCAGCCAGAAGAGATGGAAGAATTAACTATTAGAGGTTCCTCAAAGTGACACTATGTAAATAAGCATATGTTTGCTTTGCTAGTGGTTTTAATATTATTATTATTATTGGCTGGATGTTGTTTTACACCACGTGACTTTAATTCTCAGCATGAACCTCCTTTCTCCTTATATTTATAAAGCTGAGCAAGGAACGGTTTTCCTAAAACTTTGTTGACATCTTGGTGTTCCAAATCGCCGCGACTCCAAATAGCAGCAAATTGACTTGTAATGGCACCCCAATCGCGGCAACATTTTGCAGGGTAACAATTGTGGTAAAATCTCGCAAACTGAATCGCGGGCGGCCCGCCGCCCAAAAGAAGTGCCAGAGGTTCTATTGGTGGCAATGGGCATCCCACAATTCTGTTTGCGTGATTTTACTGTGATTGTCACCCAAGGAATCGCAGCAAAATCGAAATGCGATTGGGATGCCATTGGCAGTGACAGGAAATGCACTAGTGTCCCGCGATTTGCCGCTATTTCGAATCATATGCGTACTAGTGGCGCTTCTTCTGGCGTTTCGGAACTCCAAGATGTGAACAGAACCTTAGTGTTGCATACAGGGGAAAGTGTTCTCTGACATTTAGGCCAAGGCATTTAGTCATGTGATCTCTGATTAGAAGTATCAGCTAGTGAGGAAACTCAAAGGAGATCTGTGACTGAATGCCTAGGTTGTTGTCACATGGCCTGCAAAGAAGGGATATTGGGGCAGAATTCTACTGCAGAAGTAAGCATTTTTTTTTTTAAATCCTTCCTAGCATGACATGGCTATGTGAGTATTGGTGGTCTTAACCTGCCAAGGGATAGTTTAACCCAGTGGTACTCAACCACCGGGCCATGGCCTTCCTGCTCCTGGGCCTCCAGCCAGCTGCAGATTCCCTAACCTACCACAGATCCCCACATAGCCTCAAAACCTCCCACTGTGCCCCCCAGCCTGTTGCAGAGACTATAGCCCTCCATAATGCCACCAACCTTCCACGGTGACTCCTAGCTAAGGCAGCACTCTCCAATCACCTTCAGTGCCTCTGCAAAGCTCCCAGCCTCCTGGAAAGACCCCAGTCCCTTCCAGAAATCTGACGGGGCCACCAAGTCTGCTGCAGAGTCTCCCACCCCCCACAATGCCACCCAACACTATCTAGAGCCCTCCAGCATTTCAATAGATATTTTGTATTGCCATACTTTTTTTGGTGTGTGCGTATATGTATTTTTAGTCTTGGAACATGGAAGGTTTTGAAGCACTTTACCAGGCCCTGGTCTCAATAAGGTTAATAACCACTGGTTTAACCCATCAGTGTCCAGTAAACATCAGATCAGGCTGAATTATTTTGCTGTTTAACCTAGATTTATGTTGTGTTCCATGCACAAGCATTTTGGTTGCAGCCTTTGTTCTAAAATGCATCTTCCTTCTTTTTTTCTGCTTTTATCAGGAAATTGTGATGTTATTATTAGCGTCCAATGCAGACACCACAGTAATAAACGGTGAGGGGAAAACAGCTGCTGATTTAGCACAGGACAAGGAGGTCAAGGCCATGTTAAAAGGTATTTTTTATTTCTCTCTTATAAAAAAAAAAAAAAAGTGTATATGCTGCAGTGTTTTTTGCCACAAATACACTCTGTGTTTCGGTCATCAGATAATATATCCAGTTGATCTGAAACAATGTGGTGAGGCAACACAGTCTCATTTTATGCTCTTCAAAATCATATGAAATTTAATAAATATTGGCCTTTCCACCATGTAAAAAAGAATGTTATTGATTAAGTAATATATATGAGTTCCGCCTGCCCTTTTAAAAATTATAAGTCAGCAGCTACACGTAACGTACCTGCTGACTTTTTTAACATTAGGACACTTACCTGTCCTGGAGTCCAGCAATGTCGGCACCACAGCTGATGTTTCCATTGGCTGGTCAGGTGCTGCAGCCGCCATTACGGGTTTCGTCTTCATGACCGGGTCCCTACGGCGCATGCACGAATTGTGCTGCACTCACTCTCCCAGCAGAAGGGGAGGAAGGAGGAAGAGGGGGGACTGAGCTGCTGACGTAAGTCTCCCATAAGTGGGGACAGGGTACCTGTAAAAAAAAAAAAAAGAATCCGTTAAGCGGAAGTTCCGCTTTTAAAAGAAAAAAAAAATAATAATAATAAGTTTCTTTATGCTTTTATGTTCTATGATGTTATTACACATAGAATATATGGATAGATCCAACTACTGGTAACTTTGTTTTAAAGTTTTGGATAGAGTGGGGTAGGGTTAAATGATTTAATTGCTAGAACTCCAAGTGGCTGTATTTCCCATGGCTTCATATCTCAGTTGTGTCCTGGCACAGCGTCTTAATGCAACCTTTTGTACCACCACCCCCTCCCTTTTAGAATGTAAGCTCTACAAGCAGGACCCTCCCTTACCTTTTGTATTGAACTGTACTGTAATTGTGTTGTCCCCCCTATACATTGTAAAGTGCTGCGTAAACTGTCGGCTCTATAGGATATAAATCGTGTATAATAATAACACGAAACCTCTACTATGGAGATACAGATAGTTGTAAAATCCTACAGAGGCTCTAACCCTTCCTCCTTATGCTGAAATTGTTTATTACTGTTTGAGCCTTTACAGAAAAGAGTTTCCACTACTTCCTGTTGCGAGAAGTGGACAGGAAGTGAATAAAGTTTTTCAGCGGGTACACATGGCATGCCAGTCAGAAGGTCTAACTCTTTCCTATTCCACCCAAATAGAAAATAACATGATTCTTTGTAAATACTTATGTAACCAGCCGCACAACGTACTCAGGAAAGAAAACTGGAAGAAGTCCTTCTGAGTGCTGCAAGAGAAGGGGATATTGCAACATTATCAGATCTGGTAAGCAGATGTGTTCTGTAATGTTGTGGCTTTTTATAACTGTAGATCGGGCCAAAAAATATATACTTTCACAAATACATGTATTAGTTTGAAAAAAAAATTATATATATTATTGAGAGAGATAATTTTATAGCATGTCAATATAATTTTTAATTGTAAAACAGTAGTGTAGCACCAATGGTGGAGTTCCACCCATTTTTTTTTTTTTCATTTATTAAAAGTCAGCAGCTACAAACAGTGTAGCTGCTGACTTTTTTAATAAACAGATACTTACCTGTCCCGCGGTCCAACGATGCGGAGCGCCGGAGCCTCGCTCCTCTCCCTCTCCTCTCCGCAACACCGTCATAGCAACTGTGAGCACCCGGCCGTGACATGCACGAGTCGCTGTGCACTCTGCTATTGGCCAGGCAATCTTCTGGGACCTGTGACGTGTCCCAGAAGATCACTGGCAGGGAAGGGCAGCCTAGGGCTAGAGGAGGAGTCGCCTAAGCGGCCAAGAAGAGGAAGGAGGAAGTGGGCCAGGAAGTCCCACTAAAAAGGCCCTAGTTATTACAGGTTTGGTTTATTCCAAAAACCAACATGGGTGGAAAAAAAGTAACAATTATAAATCTGTTTGTACAGTTGAGCTCTATTTAACATGGAATGTGTACTGTGGTATGCCATTGTTACAGTTTAACCCTTCTTGTTTTGTTGAAACCCAACTTCAGGAAACCCCCTGCATCTGCTCTGCAAGGGTTAATTGCTAATTTAGACTAGGGGTTAGAAAAGCTCTTTTACATACCTGATTCTCTACTCCTCCCCCCCCCCCACACACACACACACACACACACACACACACACACACACACACACACACACACACACACACACACACACACACACACACACCTGTATATGTGCTAGCCCCCCCACACACACACACACACACACCTGTCTGCCCAGGACTTACCCTATATCGATGGGGCAGCGGTGTGCTGTGTCCTCCATACGTCTCCTCTCCTCCTCCTGATAGGCGCCCAATCACAACACCTGTTGTTTTAGCCAATCAGGTGAAAGGTAACACACCCACGGTGGCGGAGAGGTGGTTCAGTGTTAGAAAAACAGACATTCATTCACTGTTCAAACACACCTGGGTGAACTGCAAGTGCATTGCTCTGTGTTAGCGGTTCACCTTTTTTGAAGCCTATTAGAGCCTATGGCTCTAATCGGGTGCTTCAAAAATACACGCCCGCTGCTGTAATTCAGGTGCCTGGCACCCAAAAAGGGGTCGGACGCCTTATTAGGGGGTGGCTACAGCGGGCATAGCTAGATTCGTGCAATGCATGAATCTATCCATGATACATAGAGGGGGTGGCACCGCCACTGCCTGTATATATGCCAGCCCCCACACACTGTGTGTGTGTGTGTGTGTGTGTGTATATTTTAGATATAGATACAGATGCCAGCCCCACATACACAAATCTGTAAGCCCCTATTTGTAAAGAATTTCTTCCTACCTGGTCCCAGCTTGTTTTCACAAAGCTGACATGTTGCTGGCACAGAGAAGCACAGTACACGCGGGGTGCAAATGCACATAGTAGCCAGAGCTGGCAGTAAAGAACTCGATGGCTGATCTCAATGCCATAGAGAGCACATGCTGTGTGATTGTTTCTGTATTGTGCAGCACGGCGCCCCTTCACTCGTCCTGCCTTCTTCTGGCCTGGGCGTGCCCCTTACAGTTGTAACGGCTGTACCCCCCCCCTGATGGCAGCCCTGCAGAGGACCTTAGACCACCAGAATGCAGGAGAGAAGAGACAGCAGCCTGCAGGAGTGGAGGATCAGGTAAGTAAAAGTAGAAGCATTTAACCTCTGCTGCGCGGGTGCAACCTCACTGCAAAGGAAGGTTTCCTGGAGTTGAGTTTTAAAGGTTCACCTTTGGGAACATGTTACATATTCCATCTGTTTTTAGGGTAAATTCATCCTTTAAATAAAAACTATATAAAAAATAAAAATTGAAGGGGGGTTGGGACTTTGAATGAAGCAATTGTATAGAAAAAATGAACAATAAATAAGTAATATTTAAATATTTAATTGATGACATTCATCTACAATCATAAAGAGTGTAAATTTATTTCATATATATAAATACATAATGCACACAAAGCATAGACATAAGTAGAACAATACAGTCAAAATGGCGCATGATCAATGTCAAATAAATAAATATATAAAAAGGAGAGACTGATTTGATAAGAAAAAATGAATTAAATAAAAATAATAATAATGGGAAAAAAATGAAAAAATGGGAAAAAGGATATAAATGCTATGGCACTAAAATGCCACAGCGACAGACCTAAGACTGGCACGTGTACCCACAAGATATATATAAGTCTATTGGCTAATATAAAAACAATATCATAGAGTATTGATAATAATTAGGTAGGGATCAATCCATGGTGGGGTCTATTTCCGTGGCTCACCCTGCGCCGGTCACCATGCGCGGCATGCGCTATCTGGGTTGGTGAGTTTGCTCAGTGAGCCCTCTATTGGCATACAACATTATATATAATTTTATTTTAAATTATTGATATATTTTATATGCCTCTACAGGAATCTCTGGTAGTCTGCTCCTGATGAGTGGAATAATCCACGAAACGCGTCGAGCTATACTAAATGACACAGTTGTATTCCATATGGATTGATCCCTACCTAATTATTATCAATACTCTATGATATTGTTTTTATTTTTTTCATTTTTTTCCCATTATTATTATTTTTATTTAATTCATTTTTTCTTATCAAATCAGTCTCTCCTTTTTATATATTTATTTATTTGACATTGATCATGCGCCATTTTGACTGTATTGTTCTACTTATGTCTATGCTTTGTGTGCATTATGTATATTTATGTATATATATATATATATATATATATATATATATATATATATATATATATATATATATATATATATATATATATATATATATATATATATATATATATATATATATATATGAAATAAATTTACACTCTTTATGATTGTAGATGAATGTCATCAATTAAATATTTAAATATTACTTATTTATTGTTCATTTTTTCTATACAATTGCTTCATTCAAAGTCCCAACCCCCCTTCAATTTTTATCGATTATCGGGATGGAAGCATTATGTTTTGCTTCATTTAAAGTCCCAAAATTCCCCCCCTTTTTGCTTATATAAAAAATAAGCCAGGTCATTGAACTGATGCAGAATTTTTGCTGACTGTTTATTAATTAGTGGAGTGCTTTAAAAGCTGAGGGTGAGTCTAAAGAAATATAGAAGAGAATTCCAAAACTGCAGTATTAAATGACTTATTTTTTTTTCTCCTGTAGCTAAACAGAGCTAAACCACCTGATATTAACTGCACTGACCAAATGGGCAACACCCCTCTGCACTGTGCTGTGTATCGTGGCATGAAGAAGTGCGCCCTAAAACTTCTGAAAAGTGGAGCGGATATTAATATCAAGAATGAGAAGAGTAAGTCTATTACACACACACACACACACACACACACACACACACACACACACACGTCAATGCTACAAATGGGAATGTCATTTCCTTGATATACGATGAACTATTTGGCATTGAGATGTACAATATTTGGTTACATAAATGATCCAGGTAATGGAGAACTGATAACTGAAAGCCAGCACGTTAGCCGGCACTACATATTACTATAACATGTAGTATATTTTGACCATGTGGCAGTTTTCAGGCAATTTTGTAATGACTTTTTCATGCAGCTTTTTTCCAAATAACAATTTATTAAGTTTTCGTGGTCGCATAACAAAAGTAGTAGTACAGGCATACAGCAATAGTAACATGGCTTCCAAAATACAGGAGGCCCATCGCAAGTGGGCAGTGCATAAAAGTACAGTACCGGGAAATACAGCGGGATCAAACCAACCGACCCAGGGTGCACAGCAGGACGGCAGACACCAAAAGTCAGTTATCCGTGCTGGAAACCAAAAGGCCACCCGGGGTCCGCTGCGTAGCTTACATGCCAAACTTAAAACAAAACAAGGACCATCAGTAGTATGAACGAGAAGAGTGAAGGAGAGAAGAGGAGAGAAAAGGGAAGAAAGAGGGGAAAACAGAGAAAAGGAAATAGAGTGCCAAGGGTCCACTCCACCATGTCCACACCGGTTCGCCATCAATCCTCCAGCAGCCGCCATCTCCCCCAGACCAGGTCATGCTCTTCAATCCTGTCTCTCACCCTGGCAGTCATCTTCTCCATGAGCTCAACGTCCTTGATCCTAGAGTAAAGGGCCTCTCTAGACGGGGGCAATGGATTCTTCCAGTTAAGGGCTACCAGGCAGCGGGCCGCTGTCAGGATGTGCCTAAGGAGCTTCCGGCCTGGCCTAGTCAGAGCGGGTTGGGACAGGCCCATCAAGAAGAATTTAGGGGAGTGGGGTACAGGAACGTCGAATAGACGCTGGAGCAGCTCACGAGTCATAAGCCAGTATGGGGCAATCAGGGGACAGGCCCAGTAGATATGGAACAGGGAGCCCCGCTCCCTCAGACATCGCCAGCAGCGATCTGAGGTAGAGGGGTATATCCTGTGGAGAATATCCGGGGTCTGGTACCAGAAGAAAAGAATTTTGTAGAAATTCTCTTTGTACAATGTACACAGAGAGGATTTGGCTGCCTGGCGCCACACCCCCTGCCAGGTCTCAAGGGGGAGCTCCTCACCCAATTCCCCCTCCCAGCGTTTCATGTAGGAGTGCTTCCCCTTCGTTTGAAAATGGTATGTGTTGAGGACGCGGTATATGTCTGAAATCAACCCTCTACGATCCCGTCCTGCCAGGATTATCTGTTCAAAGGGAGAGGGCGGGGAGAACCGTAGGTGAGGGGCCCTAGATTGTGCAAAGTGCCTAATTTGTAGGTAGCTGTAGAACGTCTGATGGGAGAGGTCATGCTTAGCCTGGAGTTCCGAGAAGGACAACAGCCGTCGTGTTCTGGGGTCCACTAGGTGCCCCAAGTGGAACAGGTCACGCGAGGCCCAAGGCCAGGACATCTGGTGGGTCAAGCTGGTCGGTAGAGTCGGGTTATAGAGGAAGGAGGTCAGTAGGGAGAACTCCGAGTGGAGGCTGTGATCGCGGGAGAGCTTCCGCCAGAGGAGACGAAGCTGGGCCATCGGCCCCAGTAGTCGACCCGAATCTATATCAATCCTCGCTCCCCATAAGAAACTGTTCGGGTGTATAGGAGCCAGCCAGATCTTTTCAATCTCCGACCACCTATTATAAGACTTCTGGGGAAACCAGGAGGCTATGGCCCGCAGCTGAGTGGCCTGGTAGTAGCGGACTAGGTCGGGGAACGCCAAACCGCCGTCAGAGCGCGAGGCCGTCAGGACAGAGCTCGGGACCCGGTGTTTTCTGTAATTCCATACGAATTTCAACAGGTCCTTCTGGAGCGCGCGTAACTGTGCATACGGGACTGGGATCGGCAACGTCTGGAACAGATACAGGAGCTTGGGGAGGATCACCATTTTAATAGACGTGATCCGTCCTATGAGCGATATGTGGTGGGCCTTCCATTTACGTAGTAAATCCCTAATCGCCCGAAAGAGGGGGGGGAAATTAGCCTGATACAGGGAGTGGAATGATGGTGTAAGAAGGACCCCAAGATATTTAAGGGAAGAGCTTTCCCATTTGTACGGGAAAGCAGAGCGTAGGCGGGTCGTCTCAGACGCCCCCATGTTTAGGGGGAGGGCCACCGATTTGGACGGGTTAATTTTGTAGCCGGAGAGTTCCCCATAGCGGTCCAGCTCGGAGTGGAGGTTGGGGAGTGAGATCCTGGGCTGAGCCAAGGTAAGGATAACGTCATCTGCGAAGAGCGAAATCTTGAATTCCTTGCCCCTGACCGGGATCCCCCGAATATCGGGGTTGTTTCTAACGGCAGCCGCCAGAGGCTCCACACAGAGAGCAAAAAGGAGAGGAGAAAGCGGACAGCCCTGGCGGGTGCCATTAGTTATAGCAAAAGTAGAGGACGTGGCGAAGGGGGTTTTAACCCGCGAGGAGGGGGTGGTGTAGAGGTGCCGCACCGCTCGCAGATACGGGCCCCTAAAGCCCATGCGGTGTAGCGTGGCCTCCATAAAAGGCCAGCTGAGGCGGTCAAACGCCTTCTCGGCGTCCAAACTGAGAACCAGAGATTCTAGGTTATCCCTATTCGCCACGTCAATAAGGTCAATGATCTTTCTAGTATTGTCCCCTGCCTGTCTCAAGGGGACAAATCCCACTTGGTCCTTGTGTATTAGGGAAGGGAGGATTGTGTTAAGGCGATTCGCTAGGGGCTTCGTAAAAATTTTCAAATCAGCGTTCAGCAGGGCTATAGGTCGGTAACTAGCGCAAACAGTCGGGTCTTTGTCTGGCTTGGGAATAAGGGAGATAAACGAGCCTAGCATGTCGGTCGGGACCGGGGTCTGCTGAAGAAAGGAGTTAAAAAGCTTGGTCATGTATGGGCTTAAGAGGGGTATAAACGCCTTGTAATATTCATAGGGGAGCCCGTCCGGTCCCGAGGACTTGTGGGCGGGGAGGGTCTTCACAGTCTCCAAGAGCTCCTCTTCGGTAACAGAGGCATTCAGTTCTCGGAGGTCCGCGTCCTGTAGACGGGGTAGGACTATATTGTCCAAGTACTGGGTGATGCGGGCGGACTGGTCCGAGGTCGGGGGATTGTGGGGGATGTCCGGTCTGTTGTACAAGTCAGTATAGTAGTCCGCGAACGCATCTGCTATCGCCTGGGGGTGAGTCAAAAGGTCCCCCCCCTTATTTTTAATTTGGGCTGGGGCAGAGGTCGCCGTACGGTCCGCCAGTTTCCGGGCCAGTAGCGACTGCGCCTTGTTCCCCTTGTCATAGTACAGTTGTCGTAAGCGGACCAGAGCTTTCTCAACCGATCCCAACGCCAGGTCCCGAAGTGTCTGCCTAGTCTGGACGATTTGCTTAAGGGTGGGGACGGAGGGGGAGACCAAGAGACGGGCCTCAAGGGTCTTAAGTCGCTTTTCCGCCAGCAACCTGGCGGCCTGTGCGTCCCGCTTCAAGGCTGAAGACAGAGCTATACAGCGCCCCCGGATGACAGCCTTATGGGCGGCCCAAAGGGTAGGAAGTGAAATGTCTGGGGTGTCGTTCTCAACAAAGTAGTGCCGGAGCGAAGACTCCAGCTCTGCCTTTGCCGGAGCATGCTGTAGGAGATAATTATTCAGCCTCCAGGTGCAGGGCTTATAAAGGGGGGAGTCTAGCGCTAGAGTCAAAGTTATGGGGGCGTGATCTGACCAGGAGATGGGGAGTATATTTGCAGATTGGACTGCCCGCAGTGTCGTGTTATTAACAAAAAAGTTATCAATGCGCGAGTGCGTGCCGTGGGGAGCGGAAAAGAAGGTGTACTGGCGGTCTTGCGGGTGCAAAGCTCGCCAGGCGTCAAAAAGACCCCGCCGTCTGGTAATTTGGCGGAAGAGCCTGGAGTCTCTCAGGGTCCTAGCCTGAGGCGTCCGAAGGCCCACCACCAGGCGATCATGGAGTGCGGACTGAGTAAGGTTGAAGTCCCCCCCTATCACCAGGAGCCCGGGGGGTGTCTTAAACAAACGGGAAAACACCTTAGATAAGAATTTATGTTGATGGGCATTGGGGGCGTAGAGGACGCATAGGGTCAGTGCCTGCGTACGCCACAGACCACGGAGTATAATGTAGTGGCCCCGTGGATCAAGGTGCACGGAGGTACAGGTAAAGGGAACTCCCTGCCGGAAAAGAATGGCTACTCCCGCTCTCTTCCGCGGGTTGAAGGCCTGGTAAACCTGAGGGAAATGCCTGGAGGCAAACGCAAAGGAGTCTCCCCGGTTGAAATGCGTCTCCTGGACCATTACTATATCCGCTCCCGCCTGTCGGAACTCCCTGAGTGCCAGGTGCCGCTTTTTGTTGGAGTTGAGGCCATGAACGTTAAGGGACAGGATCTTAGCCATGGTCAAGTGGGGGTAGAGCATAGGGCATACTTAGCTCGGTCTGTTGGAGGCCCAGGTGCCTCGGGAGGAGCGGCGACCACCGGAGGAGAGACGGCAACCGAGAGGACCACTGGCATGGCACTTCTGAGGAAACAAGAAGAGGAAAGAGCCTAGAGAGAGAGGAAAAAAGAGAGAAAGAAACACAGTACAAAATAAAAGAAAACATTGTCAAATAACGGGTCCGGAGGTCCTATAGGGACACCGGATCCGCACGGTTCCTTATCGGCTCCCCAACCCAAAAATAAAATAAAAGTCGGGTTAGGGAGGCACCAACAGTCCACTCCACCAAAGGAACCAACAAGTGGAAAACCACAGGGGGGGGCAGTAACCCGGGAGTCGATCCGGTCCGAGACTCAACCTAGGCCAGCCCGAGGAATGAAAACTGGAAAAACATGTAGCTCCGGCAATCGGGGAAAAAAGCAGCAAAACCCCAAAAAATAGGGGAAAAAGAAAAACCGTAGAGGGGAGACGTCCGTTGGACAGGGCCAGTACTTCAGTCGCGCTTGGGTGATCCACGGTGGGGATCCGGGCCTTTGCGCCGTTTGGCCGAAGGGACTTTCTGCCAGATCACCGGCATCGGAGGGGGAGAGGCGACCAGATCCCAATCAGGCAGATGAGGGACAGGGATGTCGAGAGTGTCACAAAAGGGGACAAGATCTTCCGGGTAGCGGAGAGTTGCCGATTTTCCTTGGTGTCTCGCGGTCAGGCTGAAGGGGAAGCCCCATCTGTATAGAACTTTCTTATCTTGCAGGGCTCTGAGAAGAGGCTGCAACAGCCTCCGTTTTTGGAGTGTGATCCAGGAGAGGTCCGGATAAAGCTGAATCGGTGAGTTATCGAAGGCCAGATTTCGGATGGTGCGGGACTTGCGCATAATGTCTTCCTTGAGCGGGAAGGAGTGAATTCTGCAAATAACGTCCCTGGGTTTGGAGGCTGGGCCTTTGGGTCGCAGGGCCCGATGGGCTCTATCCATTTCAATGTGCTTGACCGGGTCTTCCCCCAACATCTCGTTGAATAGCATTTGCAGTGAAGACTGAAGGTCCTCGGCGCCCTCCGACTCAGGCAGGCCGCGAATGCGAATGTTGTTTCTGCGGCCCCTATTGTCGAGGTCTTCCACTTGGCGTTGCATATCCCGAAGCAGGAGACGGTGATCCGAGGTCTCCACCTGAACACGGTGGACCGCCAGCTTGGTCTCCTGGACCTCCTCTTCCACCATCTCCACACGGTCAGATAGATGTTTGAGGCCAGTGTGCAGGGACTGGATCTCAGCGCGGCAAGTGGCCTGAACCTCCGTAATAAGCTGTTTAAAGTCCTCTTTCGTCGGCATAGATTGCAGGTATATCTGCCAGTCAGGACGGACGGCCTCATGGCATTGAGATGAAGACAAGGAGGGCGGAGAATGGAGAGTCGGGTCGCCCCGCTGCAGTTCCCGGGTGGGAGAGGGGGGCCACGATGGCAGAGGTCCCCCGGGGTCAGCCCAGGAGGTAGCATGGGGGGGGCAGGGTGAGGGGTCCAGTTGGGCAGTTCCTCGGAGGCGGCCAGGGGCCCGGGCCACCTGGGCATAGGAGGGGGTGACATCTGAACGGGCCCTGACTTCACTAGAGTCCCGAGAACGAGGGGGCCTCTGCGCCTTAGGAGAGGCAGGCCGCGGCCCTGTCACTGGGGCCCCCCCCACAGTCGCCAGGGGCGTTCCAGCATCCCCACTAGGGGGACAGTCCGAGCACTCCCGAGAGTCCTCCAAGATGCCCGGGGATGTGGGGGACAGGGATGAGCTGAGGGCCGTGCTCGGGAGAGGAGCTGAGCGGAGAAGGCGGGGGAAGGCCTCTGAGCACTGGGTATACAGCAGGGGGGGTGGTGGATCTGCGGCCTGCTCCCCCCAGAGCACAGAGGGGGGAGCGGAAGATGGGGAACCCTGGGTGGCCTCTCCTGTGCATTGCCTACCCTGCAAAGCGTCCCGGGAGGAGGCAGGCCGGGACAGGGGCTGTGCGGTTGCAGGCAGGGGAGAAGGCTGGCATACCTGGGAGGACGTCGGGCGCCCGATCCGCGCCATCTTGTCGCTGCGGCCTAGCAGGAGTGGATCCCTGGCCAGCCCATCCGGGGCCTCCCAGCAGTCCAGAGCCGGGTCCGAGGGGTGACGGAAGGCTTCCCGCTCCCCCGCGGGCTCCAGGGGGAGCGGGGGCTGATGTGCGGCATCCGTCCGGAGGTCAGAGGGGGCCGGAGGAGTCCGTCCGAGAGGCTCCGCGCCGTCCGGCGCCATCTTGCATCCGCCGCCCGGCAAGGCCTCGGGCGGCTGAAAGTAGTTTTTAAAGGCCGTGGCGGGTCCCGGCGGAGGCTGGGGCGTTCCCCGGAGTGAGGAGGAACGAGTGGCCCGTGATCTCCCCATAAGGCGCAGGTTAGTCCCCGAATAAGTGCCTTGTAGCGGCGGGCTGAAGGAGAGCACTCACAACGTGCGTCCTTCCAGGTCGGCTGCCGGACACGCCCCCTTCATGCAGCTTTTAATGACCAATTAAATTAATGCAATTTACAACCAGACATTTGTGTCCACACCTTCAAATGATCGGTGTTGCTAGTAGGTTGGCTTGATTTTGCAAATGAATGCCTAACTAAATTGCCTGACATTTGCCATGCGTGGCCAGCAGTACTATTTGCTGCAGCTGTAGTTTTGTATTCTTAGGTCCCTTTCAGACTGAAGCATGTTGTGCTGTGTTTTTACTTTGCTAAAGACGCAATAAAAATATTTCTCTTTAAATCCTATGGGACTTGCGTATTGGAAAGTCAAGAATGCTGCATCTTTGGTGCAGCAAAAACGCAGCTTCCCATTGAAATGAATGGAACATGCATAAAAAGAAGCACAGCGGTTGTGTTTTTGGTGTGTTTTGTGTGACTTATTTTACTGGGGCATGCCAAATGCAAAACGCACCTGAAACAGGTCAAAATGGATATGTGGTTTTAATGCATTTTTTCAGTGGAGCAGTGGGAAAGCACCCCTACTGTATGTTTTTTATGAAACTTGATTCATAGCAACCAGAGTAAGGAAAGGATGTTCCGCACTCAGGATGACATCCAAAAAAAATAGTATTTCGTTATTAAACATGTACAATTCTGTAAAACAGCCTACGCATTTCGGAAATTAGTCCTTAGCCATGGCCATGATTAAGGACTGACATCCGTAGGCTATTTTACCACATTGTATATGTTTTACTTGATAAAGAAATAACATTTTTTTTTTATGTCATCCTGAGTATGGACCATCCCTTTTCTTACTCTGGTACATTGGAGGTGTCGGCAGCCTCAAGGTTTGAGCACCGGGCGGAGCTTTTATGTGGGAAGGTTGTAGCACCTATACTGTTTTCCTTGATTCATAGCAACACAGCTGTACTGGAGCTAAACTCCTTAGCAAAACTTGGGCATCAGGCAATATTTTATTCATATGCTTTTCACTGCAAGCCACACCCCCTTCATGCCTAGCCCCACCTCCAAATTTGACTGCACCATTACTGGAGCAGCAAGTTTAACTTGAAACCATGAAAAGAAAAATGAGCAATGAAGTGTATGAACATTCATTTCTGTAGGGATGGGCCCGATGTTCAAGTCAAACGGTTGTTCAGCCATTGGCCGAATACTGAACATTATGGGGCGTTTGTGGCAAGTTCTACCACCGCGGAAAGCCCCATAACGCACTGCAAGATCACAGTGCATTGATGTCTGATGAGCAGAGTGCGCTGTGATTGGCCATAGCATGCAGGTCAGGTGCATGCTTTGGCCAATCACAGCGTGCTCTGCTGTGAAAGCAATGATTGGCCAAAGGCAGGGTGCCTTTAGCCAATCATGGCTCAGTCCACACCCCACACTATATAATGCTGCTTACACGTTGAATGTATATAGTGTTATCATAATAATTGAGAGAACGTTGGTTAGTGGCGTGCAGGCAATTTAGTGTGTGTTATATAAAATATATTCCAGTGACGGCAGTGTATTAAAAAAATATAAATATACAGTGTAGACTATATATACAGTGCAGTCAGTGTAGAAAATATATATAACATACATACATACTAGAGCTGCACGATCCTGGCTAAATAAGAATCAACATTTTTTTGCTTAGAATAAAGATCACGATTCTTGGTGTAACATCTCTCACATTATACAAACAAATTGGGCTAACTTTACTGTTTAGTTATTTTTTTAATTAAAGTGTATTTTTTCCAAAAAAATTGTGTTTGAAAGACGGCTGCGCAAATAATACGGTGTGACATAAAATATTGCAACGGCCACCATTTTATTCTCTAGGGTTTGCTAAAAAAAAAAATGTTTGGGTGCTCCAAGTAATTTTCTAGCAGAAAATAATGATTTTTTACTTGTAAGCAGCATATGTCAGAAAAGGTTGGTCTTTAAATGGTTAAACTTCACTTATCTACCCGCGGAGTTCTTTCCTTTTGATAAAAGAACAAAAAGATACATTGTTTCTACTTACATGTTATAATAAAACTTGGCAGGCTGCCTGGATTTTTTTTTTTCCAGCTGTGAGAACTCTACACTTGTTAGAAAGATCGGGAAGGGAAAAAAATTGTGTTTTTTATTCTTAATCGTGCAGCTCTAATACACACACACGTGTGTGTGTGTGTGTGTGTGTGTGTGTGTGTGTGTGTGTGTGTGTGTGTGGTTTTTAGATCCACTTTACAGGCAGACTAAGGGGACCCCCCAGGCACAATGTTTAAAGAAATATTTCATTTTTATTGTTTCACTTTAAACGTTATTAAAATCACTGCTCCTGAAAAAACTGTTGTTTTTTAAAAAACTTTTTTTGCATTGATTCATGTCCCCTAGGGCAGTACCCAGTTCCACATACACCTTTTTATGGCAACAACTTGCACATAAGCCTTTAAAATTAGCACTTTTGATTTATTTTTTTTGATTTTTCATGTTCGTGTCCCATAGACTTTAATAGGTTTCGCATACATTTTTTGCCTGTACGCATGTTCTGGTGCAACCCAAACCAGGGGGTGTTCGGCCCATCCCTTTTCATACTTGACCCAAGTTACCACAAAAAATAAATTGTAAACTGTTTTATTACTTGTGTAATCATTTATGACTTTGATTTATGCTATTCCAGACCAAACCGCAGTAGATCTTGCACAGCATATTGAAATAAAGCGGGCCTTAAAAACCAAGGCTGGAAAGGTGAGAACGATGTTATATGTGTACAGCATTAAACGTATAAAAAACCTGGCCAACTCAAAGTGTGACCCATATGCAGGGGTACCTCCAGTGTGAAACGCATGCCAAAGCGATCAATGATCAGTGGTTCAGAAGGTACAGGTGGTTTAATTCTTGATTTTTGTCTGTAAAAATTTTTCTTTGGTCCTATCCAAGTCCCCTTTTTCATACTGCTGGGTGAATGAGGAAACAATGAAAAGGGGCCAAGCTCAATATTTGCAGGGAAATTTGAGATTTACAAATCTTTATACCACCTAAATTGCTGGATCTGCCCTTTCTAACAAATTCTTATTACATCTAGTTTCCTCTGAAGTAAACTTGTTATGCATTTTTTCTGCATTTTGAATTGTCCAGATTCACTTTAATTATGCTATGTTTTAATGGATCATGTTTTAATTTTCAGTATATTGCAAAAAAACTCCAAAGATTTGAAGGTCCGCTATGCAAGGTAATTTTCCTTCCATATTTAAATTAGAGTATGTAAACCCAACATTTTATATTCCTGATATTTTAACCACTTTCAGACCAGACCATTTTGCTGGCTTAAGACCAGACCACTGTTTGCGATTCGGCACTGCATCACTTTAACTGACAATTGCGCGGTTGTGCGATGTAGCTCCCAAACAAAATTGACGTCCTTTTCTTTTCCCCACAAATAGAGCTTTCTTTTGGTATTTGATCACCCTTGTGGTTTTTATTTTTTGCGCTATAAACAAAAAAAGAGCGACAATTTTGAAATAACGCATTCATTTTTGCTATAATAATTATCCCCCAAAAAATATCTAAAAAAATGTTTTTTTTCCTCAGTTTAGGCCGATACGTATTCTACATATTTTTGGTAAAAAAATTTGCAATAAGAGATTATTGATTGGTTTGCGCAAAATTTATAGTGTTTACAAAATAGGGGATATTTTTATGGCATTTTTATTAATCTTTTTTTTTTTTTTTTTTACTAGTAATGGCGGTGATCAGCGATTGTTTTTATTGTGACTGCGACATTATGGTGAACACTTCGGACATTTTTTACATATTTTTGGGACCATTGTCATTTATACAGCAATCAGTGCTATACAAATGCACTGATTCCTGTGTAAATGACACTGGCAGTGAAGGGGTTAACCAGGGGGTGGCAGTGTAGGGGTTAAGTGTGTCCTAGGGGCATGTTACTAACTGTGGGGGTCTGGGCTGGGTGTTAGTGAACACTGATCCCTGCTCCAATCACAGGGAGCAGAGATCAGTGTCACTTGTTGCTAGGCAGAACGGGGAGATGCTGTTTACATTGGCATCTCCCCGTTCAGCCTCCCCGTAAGACGATCGAGGGTATCCCAGCGGCAATAGTGTCCGCGGGACCCTTGACCAGACTCACGGGGGTCCCGGCCAGCGTGTGGCGTGCACGCGATGGCAGGGCAGCAATTACAAATGGATGTACCTGTACGCCAATTTGCCTGCCCATGCCATTCTGCCGACGTACATCATCGTGCGCCAGTCGGGAAGTGGTTAAGCAAGAGAGGACAATTAACCACATCCTTCTGCAGGGACTCTCCCTGACTTATGTACACATATGACATATAATACATACAGCTGTGTGTCATTGACCCAACTTCTTTTCCTTTGTGTCACATATCAGCAGATAACCTACATACACCTTATCCACATATATTCCTGATATGTGCCTGCTATGCCATGTACTTGTATGAAAAATATCCTGTTCTCTTTTGTATTGTTTCCTTTTGTGTGAAATCCCTGGGGTTCCTGCCATTTCCTCTGCTTTCCTATTAAAAACTGACCATGATAAGGAGGAAAACACACCGTGGTCAGTTTTCTAGCTATACATCGTGCGCACAATTATTAGGCAAGTGAGTATTTTGACCAAATCGTCATTTTGATAACATATTGTCCAATGCCAAGCTGTATAAACTTGAATGCTTATTGTATTTAAGCATATTGGGTGATAATGTATTTATGTAATGAGGGAGGGTGTGGCCTAAGGAGATCAACACCCTATATCAAGGTTTGCATAATTATTAGGCAGCTTCTTTTCCTCAGGCAAAAGGCCAAAAATATGATTTAATTGACTCTGAAAAGTAAATAATTTTAAAAAGTCTTTGAGAGATGCAGCACTCTTTAAATTGCTAAGATATTGGGATATGATCACAGAATCATAAAACGTTTTGTTGCAAATAGTCAGCGGGGTCACAAGAAACGTGTTGAGAAAAAAAGACACATATTAACTGCCAAAGATTTTTAGGAGAATCAAACGTGTAACTACCAGGAACCCATTATCCTCAAATGCTGTCATATTCTAGAACTGCAACCTACCTGGAGTGCCCAGAAGTACAAGTTGTTCAGTGCTCAGAGACATGGCCAAGGTAAGGAAGGCTGAAACCCGACCACCTCTGAACAAGACACATAAGTTGAAACGTCAAGACTGGGCCAACCTTTTTTCAAAGGTTTTATGACTGATGAGAGATGAAAGTGACTTGATGGGACCAGATTGATGGGCCTGTGGCTGGATCAGTAATGGCCACTTCAATGCCAGCAAGGTGGGGTACTGGTATGGGCTGGTATAAAGATGAGCTAGTTGAACCTTTTCGGGTTGAAGATGGACTCAAAGTTGACTCCCAAACCTACTGCCAGATTTTTGAAGGCACTTTCTTCAAGCAGTGGTACAGGAAAAATTCTGCAAGACCGTGATATTTATGCAGAACAATATCTCATGAATCAAAGTACTCCACTGCGTGACTAGCCAGTAAAGACCTTTTAAAGATGAAAGAATAATGACATGACCCCCTTCCTCAACTGACCTAAATGCTATTCAGGACTTGTGAGCCCTTCTTAAATGGGAGATTTACTATGAAGGAAAACGGTACACCTCTCTGAACAGTATCTGGGAGGCTGTGGTTGCTGTTGAACAAAAAGTGGATCTTCAACAGATCATGAAACTGACAGACTCCATGTATGGAAGGCTTGCAATCATGGCCAAAAAATATTGGCATTTCTCTCAGATAATGCACCAATTCGCCCAGAAAATTGTTGCAATTACAAATGTTTAGGCATTCTCGTGTTTTATTCTTTTGTTTGTATTGGTATTAAACAAAAAGCCAAATCTGACACATTCCATACAAAACTCCAAAAATGGACTGGACAAAATTATTGGCACCCTCCATTTAATATTTGGAAGCACACCCCGTGGAAATAACTGAAATCAATTGCTTCCTGTAACCATCAATACATTTCTTATACCTCTCTACTGTAATTTTTGGATCACTCTTCTTTCCCCAACTGCTCCGGGTCTCTCAGATTGGAAGGGTTCCTTTTCCCAACCGCTGTTTTGAATTCTTTCCACAGGTGCTCTATGGGATTTAAATCTGGACTCATTGCTGGCCAGTTCAGTACTCTCCATTGCTTTGTCTTAAAGTGGATGTAAACCCTCACATATACCCAGTGAAATTAATAGCTTCAGATGATACACAGGGATGAAACAAATATCCCTACATCTATATCTGCTGTCTTAACCTTTTTATATACTGTTTAGAAAGGGCACATCCTGGTAGATTTTTCACTTCCTGATTCAACTGTAGGAGTGGATTATTGCTAGACACACTGAGACCGCTGATTGGAGTAAAGGCACACACCCCCTCCCCACACGTGCAGAGCATGCTTGTGAATAGTTTAGCAGTCTACTAATTTATTTATAGCAACCTCTCCGACACACATGTCTAGCTCCCATCTCAGAGAGTTTGTCAAAAGTTATCAGGCTGATTAAAGAAGAAAAGAGGGTTTAACCTACGTCGAGGGTTCTTTAGTGTAAGAGCGGCAAGGATGTGAAATTCCCTTCCACAGGCGGTGGCATCAGTGGAGAGCATCGATGGTTTAAAAAAAAAATTTTTTTTAGATAAGCACCTGAACGACCACAACATACAGGGATATACAATGTAATACTGACATATAATCGCACACATAGGTTGGACTTGATGGACTTTTTTCACCCTTACCTACTATGTAACAGAGGAATGGAGCAGGACAAAAGCTATAGGACATAGGGCTTTGAAGAGAGATAAAAAAAAAACCTACAGATGCATGTGCCCAGCTCAAATTTAATGAATCGGGTTTACATCCACTTTAAACCATTTCTGGGTGCTTTTTGATGTGTGCTTTGGGTCATTGTCCTGCTGCAAGACCCTTGACTTCTGATAGAGACCCAACTTTCTGACAATGGGTCCTACATTGCACCCCAGAATTTTTTGGTAGTCTTCAGATTTCACAAAACCAGTGTGTCCCCAATAGACCAAAAAACATTGCAAAAAAGTTTGAAGACAGCTGCTGGCTCATGTCAATAGATACCAACCTAATCAATAGAATACAAACAAAGTGATATCATAAGTGAGAAATTAAACACAAAACATTACCAAGAATATGTGATGCCAAATGGCAATAAAAAAGCAATCCTCAAAAAACGGCCCATATAAAAAAAAAAAAAAAAATCATAGGGTGTTTTTTATATGAGTAAACTAAAAATTTATAAATCCACAAGTGTGCAACAAAGAAGGTGATGCTTCCCAAAATGATTCAGATAGAAAAGAAAAAAAGGCTCTCAAAATGTCAGTGAAGTAAGGGTAAAAAGTGACTGCTTACCAAAAGTAGTTGGCTTTCAAATGAATGAACAGCCAAACACACTATAGGGGATAAATCCCAAACGAATCCAGGAACAGCTCCTGATGCCCTCAGCTCCTCGACTCCACTCTTGATTCTTGGTTGTGGTGGCTGTTTATTTTATTTTATTTTTTATTATATATTTTTTTAGACACCCGTTTTTCAAAAGCACAAGCTCTCCTCTCAAACTTTCATTCTTCTTGCTTGTCTAGCAGCTTCTATATAGTATAAAAAAATAAAACTAAACAGCAATCGCATCTAAGACTTGAGTGGAGTTGAGGAACTGAGGATATCAGGATCTGTTCCAACAAGTGTTGATTTATTTTGGGTTTATCCCCTATAGGTGTTTGGCTTTTCATTCATGTGCAAGCCAACGACTTTTGGTAAGCGGCCACTTCTTATTTCACTGACCATTTTGGGAGCATTTGGGTCTGCATGTCTTCTCTATCGGAATTATTTTGGGAATCATCAACTTCTTTGTTGCACAGTTGTGGACTTTATTTTTAGATTATTCATATAAACACCCTATGATTTTATTTTATTTTTTATATGGGCTGTTTTTGAGGATTGTTTTTTTTTTTTTTTCACTATTTTTCATCACATATATTCACATTTTTTAAATTCCATGCACACATCCAGTGCCTGAAGCAGCAAAGCAACCCCAAAACATCAGTGAACCTCCACCATGTTTGACTTTAGAGACACTATTGTTTTCTTTAAAGGCCTTGTTTCTTTTTCTGAAAACAGTAGAATGATGGGCTGTACGAAAAAGCTGTAATTTTTGTTTCATCTGTCCACAGCACATTCTTCCAAAAAGCTTTTGGCTTCCTCAGGTAAGTTTGGGCAAACTCTGATCATTTTTTTTCTCATTTGTCCAAGGAGATTAGCTACAGAGCAATGGGCTGTAAACTTCCTGACAATGTGGCGCACAATGGACACAGGAACATTAAGATCTCTGGAGATTGGCTTGTAACTTTGAGATTGTCCATGCTTTTCCAAAAATGTTGGTTCTCAAATCATCAGACAATTCTTTGCTGCTCTTTCTCTTTTCCATATGCCACATACGAGTCAATTTCTCACCATTTTAACTGGTTGCTGGCGTGATTTATATATTGTCAGCACCTGTTAATTGTTACAGGTTTAATTGCAAATTACAGGAACACCACAAACTTGGAATACAATTATTTCTTACATTTTTGAGAAGGTGACAATAATTGTGATCAGTCCATTTTTGGAGTTTTGTGTGGAATGTGTCAGATTTAGCTTTTTGTTTTACTACTTTTTTGTGTCATTACCAATACAAACAAAAGAAATAAACCTGAGAATCCTTAAACATTTGTAATTGCAACAGTTTTCTGGGCGAAGTGGTGCATTATCTGACAAATTCAGGGGTGCCAATATTTTTGGCTATGACTGTCATTAAAACAATTATTTATTTATTTTTTTAAATGTCAGAAATGTTTATTTGTACATTTTGAGTTGTTTGTGTATTATTTACACACGTAAGCAAGTGAGATGGGAACGTTTTTTTGTTTCTTATTCAGTTGCAGAATGAGTCTGCACACGTAGATATTTTCCTAAGAAAGCTAAAACCTCACTTTTACTTTAAATATTCAGGTTTGAGGTTTAACAATTTGGATTGACCGAGAGTAAAATACAACTTGACTAATAATTGTGCACACTGTAGCTATGCCCTCTTTTTGCAGATGCGTTATACTTGTATACATATGCTATATCTAATATGTATTACTATGTTGCCAAACTTGTATTTCAGAGCTCACGTTTTTTTGGATGGAAACCTTTCTGGGTGGTTTTGGAGCAGGGTGTTATTTCTTGGTACCAAAAACAGTGAGTATTTGACTACATTGTTTTATTTCTGTAACTTTGCGTTTGATGTACAGTAACTACAACTGAAGCATTTTATTTATTTCAAAAATGTGTTGTTTTTTTTTTTTTTTTGTTCTTTCAGTACAAAAAAAAATATATATATATATATATATATATATATATATATATATATATATATATATATATATATATATATATATATATATATATATATATATATATTAATATATTTTTTTTATTTTTTTTTTAACCACTTCAATACAGGGCACTTTCACCCCCTTCCTTCCCAGCCCAATTTTCAGCTTTCAGCGCTCTAGCGCTTTCAGTGACAATTGTGCGGTCATGCTACACTGTACCCAAATGAAATTGTTATCATTTTGTTCGCACAAATAGAGCTTTATTTTGGTGTTATTTATTCACGACTCCGGTTTTTTTTTTTTTTTGCAATATAAGCGCAAAAATAGCGGAAATTTGGAAAAAAAACAATATTTTCTTTTTTCTATTTGAAAAGAAATCCAATAAAATCAAATTTTGTCATAAATTTAAGCCAAAATGTATTCTGCTACATGTTTTTGGTAAAAAAAAATCCGTTAAGTGTATAATAATTGGTTTGTGTGATCACGGACATATGTACGCAAATGATCATGTACATATGTGTGCAGGTGATCACGTACATATGTGTGCAGATAATCATTGGGACATGTGATTTTAGTGGGACATATGTGGGGGACATGTTTTTATTATTAGGGACATGTGTTTTTATTATTTGGGGACATGTATGTTTTGGGGACATGTGTGTTTTGGGGACATGTGTGGGGACTGTGTGGTGTGTTATGTGTTGACACTACACTGATGATCAGTGAGTAAAAAGCTGTAAAAAGCAGCCTATACTCACTGATCATCAGCCGGCTGCAGCGTTCTGCTCTCCTCTCCTCAGCGGTGACTTCCGTGTGAGGAGAGGAGAGCCGATTGCCTAGCAACCGGCTGTTTGTTTACATCACATGACGGCCGTGATTGGACACGGCCGTCATGTGATCAGGAGGGCCAATCACAGAGCCCTCCTGCCGATCTGAGATGTGCCGTGTCCGGGTGACACGAGCACATCGGGATCGCGCCGCTGCGCGAGCGCGCGCGCGCGATCCCGCTATTCCTGAAGGACGTTCCTGAACGGCCTGTCAGGAATAGACGGCTCCCACCCGGCCGTATATATGCATTGGCCGGGTGGGAAGTGGTTAAAGAAATTTCAAATCGGAGATTTATGCAACTTGCATTTTTTTTTTTTTTTTTGCAGGTCAGATGCCCTAAACAATTCTTATCGAAAGGGTTGTAAACACTTGACACAAGCCATCTGCACGGTAGGAACTGAGTTCATTATTTAATTTTCTTTTTAAATATAACGTACAGTGTCCTAGAAACTTGCCGATCACAAATCATGAAACCTGTGTACACTACAAATGTAACCACTTAAGGACCGCCTCACGCCGATATACGTCGGCAGAATGGCACGGCTGGGCACAAGCACGTACAGGTACTTTGCCATTTAAGTGCCCAGCCGTGGGTTCCTTTAAGTGCCCAGCTCCATGGCCACCGGACCCGCGGACCTGATCGCCGCCGGTGTCCTGTGATCGGTCACAGAGCTGAAGAACGGGGAGAGGTAAGCGTAAACAAATCTCTCCTTGTGCTTCCTAGTGAGCCTGTCACTGATCGTCTATTCCCTGTCATAGGGAAAGACGATCAGTGACACCACATGCTAAGCCATACCCCCCTACAGTAAAAAAAACACACACGCACTTAAAGTGGAAGTAAACCCATGGATTTAAACAGTTTAAAAAAAAAAGGCATGCCGGGAATGCTAACTGCACATTGGCTGTGCTCTCAGCCAAACTATCAAACCATCCAATGGCTGGTGTCATAACGAATCACATGTGCAGCACCATAGCAGTTGAAGATTAAACAGAGGCAAAGATGGCAGCTTCCTTGGCTGAAAACGATAGGGGAGTTTACTTCCACTTTAACCCCTTCACTGCCAGTTACATTTTTACAATAATCGGTGCATTTTTAATCGCACTGATCGCTGTATTAATGCCAATGGTCCCAAAAATGTGTCAAAATTGTCCGATGTGTCCGCCATAATGTCGCAGTCACAATAAAAATCGCTAATCGCCACCATTACTAGTAAAAAATAATAATATAAATGCCACTATCCCCTATTTTGTAGACGCTATAACTTTTGCGCAAACCAATCAATAAACGCTTATTGCGATTTTTTTTTTTTTTTTTTTTCACCAAAAATATGTAGAAGAATACGTATCGCCTAAACTGAGGAAAAAAATGTTTTTTAAATATTTTGGGGGGGGGGGGATATTTATTATAGCAAAAAGTAAAAAATATTGAATTTTTTCAAAATTGTCGTTATATTTTTGTTTATAGCGCAAAATATAAAAACCGCAGAGGTGATCAAATGCCACCAAAAGAAAGCTCTATTTGTGGGGAAAAAAAGGATGCCAATTTTGTTTGGGAGCCACATCGCACAACTGCGCAATTGTCAGTTAAAGCGACGCAGTGCTGAATCGCAAAAAGGGGCTTGGTCCTTTAGCTGCAAAATGGTCTGGGGCTTAAAGCGGGATTCCACCCTAAAGTGGAACCTCCGCTGATCGGAACCCCCCCCCCCCCCCCTCCGGTGTCACAATTGACACCTTTCAGGGGGGAGGGGGGTGGGGGGTGGAGATACCTGTCAAAGACAGGTATTTTCACCCACTTCCGGGCATAGACTCCCACGGGAGTCTACGCCATTTCCTGCCCTGCCCCGCTGTCTGCTGGGACACACACGGGTCCCAGTGACAGCACGGAGATTTCCTATTGCGCGGCTCGCAAATGCGCAGTAGGGAACCGGGAAGTGAAGCCGATTCGTTTCACTTCCTGATTCCCTCACCTAGAATGGCGGCGGCAGCAGCCGAGGCACGAGCGGTCGATTGGCCTCGGCTGCCGGCATCGCTGGAACCCGGGACAGGTGAGTGTCCATTTATTAAAAGTCAGCAGCTGTAGTATTTATAGCTGCTGGCTTTTAATATTTTTTTTTTTGGGCGGAATCCCTCTTTAAGTGGTTAAAGGAAAAAAAATGCATATTTAACCAATAACGATGCATGAACTTAATCATTCATTGTATCCTGTTAAATGTGATTTGGGATTTACAGTTGCTAATGATTACA
This sequence comes from Lithobates pipiens, assembly GCF_037356315.1. NCBI lineage: Eukaryota > Metazoa > Chordata > Amphibia > Anura > Ranidae > Lithobates > Lithobates pipiens. The sequence continues at coordinate 422,707,201 of NW_027507764.1, read as the reverse complement.
CCTGCACAAAAGCTAATCTGTTATTTTGCTAAGGCATTATGGTGGAGTTAAAGCCAAATGACAGCTGTATTGGCATCTCGTTTGTCCAGAATAAATTTTGACACCTCCCTTTTTTTTTTTTTTTTTTTTTTTTTTTTTTCCTAGCTGTGTAGTGCTGGATTGTTCCAGCACACAAGTCTATCATTAGACATAGACAACATTTTAAATGCTTATGGATGTGGTTGGGTAGTTCAGTATATTGTTTTAAAAAAGGTCTGCATTCTTTCCTAAATGCACAAAATATAACTGGATACTGATCTTTATAGGTAATGACACCGGAGGTAGTTGATCCAGCAATTATCTGAATGCCTCCTGGCGAGTTGGAATGATTTATTTTATTTTTTCCCTCGGGGTGTCTCTGCCTTCCTCTGAATCAACTGGGTATAGGATTATGTATATGGTGGTATTCTATTTGTGTGTGTGTGTGTGTGTGTGTGTGTTTGTTTTTGTTTGTTTTTCCCCACTTCCTTACAGAGTACCAGAAATTTAAATATAAACTTTTCAGGGATGGCTGCAGATGTTGGTACATATAAAAATCTGTGACACAGTCATCTGTAGTGTGCCCGGAGACCTTCTTTCTAGGATAGGGCGGCAGATGAATGCAGTACTGCACTAGGGGGCAAGGAAGCCAATAAAATATCTGTGATGTCTATGTATATGGCCAATAGGTGACTGCTACTCTTATAATTATTATATTGTCCTCCTCCCACTGTATGCTTTGCATGCAAATGTGGTTTGGGATTAAGATGTTCTGGGATCAGCATGTAAATAACCCTTAGTTATACCTTTTTGCAAACCTTTAATATTTTTTTATATTTTTTCCTTCAAGGTTAAATCTACAGATAATTCATCTTTTACTGTAAAATGCTTTGATGATAGCATTCATTACTTCAAAGTCTTGCCCAAAAACCTGAGGCATACAAGAGAGGTAAGCTAAATTGCAGACATTTTAAATTGCCACTTTGTAGGGAGAGCCTAGTAGTAGTAATAATATTATTATTATTAATAAATATAAAAAAAATATATGTGTGTGTGTGTGTGTGTGTGTGTGTGTGTGTGTGTGTGTGTGTGTGTATATATATATTAAAAAAAAATTTTTTATATATATTTTTTTATTTTATTTTTTCAACCGACCTCCTCTTTTAGAATATTTTAGCACAGGAAACATTTTATGGCACTACAGCCCTCAATTAATTCTATCTGTAAGGCTTAAATTATTCTTTAGCAGAGGAAATATTAATAATACGGGGGGGTTATGTTTTGTCCTCCAGAACTGGCTGGCTGCCATTGAGGAACACTCTGCTTATAGCACTCATTACTGCTCTCAAGAGCAGCTCAGTGATGATGAAGATGAAGACATTGTGCTAGTTGAAGACATAAAGGAGTCACTAGAGGTAATTTCAATTGTAAATTGTTTTAGTCGTGAATATAGAATGTAGAATTTTTAATGCTTATTTGCCTTGCAAAGTGTGCTTGTCTTTTGCAGTACTTCTTCTGAACGCTAGATGGTGTATTTTATCCTTTCATTGTGGAGAGAATACCCGTGGCTTTTAAATTGTAATTCTCAAGCATGATTTGTAGATTATGTCCTAGAAGTTTAGGTTTAATCTTGCAAAATGATTAAATGCAAGTTATCTTGTTAAAATTTGTTTTCTCTTTAATTGTTAGAGGGTGATCATTTTGCCTGAAAAGTATTTATAAATAAAGAGCAAACTAAGTATGCTGCTCAAGATTTTATATGGAATTAAGTTTTTCTTTCTTTCTTTTTCTTTCTTTCTTTCTTTTTCTTTCTTTCTTTTTCTTTTTCTTTTTTTCTTTCTTTTTCTTTTTTTCTTTCTTTTTCTTTCTTTCTTTTTCTTTCTTTCTTTCTTTCTTTTTCTTTCTTTCTTTTTCTTTTTCTTTCTCCTCTGTCAGGTTTTACTTTGCCTTACTTCCTGTCGTGCTGACAATGTTTTACCAGGCAGGAAATAAATGGAACTCTCCAAGTTTGAACTTGCGTTGAAATGTATTGGTTGAGTGTTTTTAAAGCTCTTCTACTACCCACCACACCTGTCTCATAATTTAATATTGACCTCAGTCCTGTACACACAGGGGTGTTTGTGTAGCTTTACAGTGGGCCATGGCAAAAATTATGCCCCCTGTTGAGTACCACCAAAAGAGACCCATTCAAATAAATATGGCCACATTACAACCACGAGCCAAAGGTTCACAGTTGTGGTGCAGTTTTCCATTCAAAAACTCAGTTTGGTTTCTATATATAAAGTAGGAGGAGGCTGGAACTCTGGTGCAAATTTTCCCTCGCTTCCTGTCTGGTAAGAGTTGTCAGAGAGACTGAGGGTAAATCTCTTTAACGGAGCTCTGTATAGCAGTAAAAACACAACAGGATTTGGGTTCTCCTTCTATCCAAAACTAGAAAATAAAGGTTTTGGGTTTAACATACAGTTTAAGAGCACCTTTTTGGGATATAAATGTGCTGGAAAGGAATGGGCTCTCCTCCTATTCCTTCATTACTTATGTGCTTAATTACTAATGAAAATACCCACCCAGGGTCAGTGAGCCGCAATTGATGTCGGAACCCCCAACTTGTACCGTATATACTCGAGTATAGGCCGACCCGAGTATAAGCCGAGGCCCCCAATTTACCCCCAAAAAACTGGGAAACCTATTGACTCGTGTATAAGCCGAGGGTGAGATATGCCTGTCCATCCCTGTGTGTGTCCGTCCATCCCTGTGTGTCCGTCCATCCCTGTGTGTCCGTCCATCCATCCATCCCTGTGTGTGTGTGTGTGCGTCCATCCATCCATCCATCCCTGTGTGTGTGTGTGTGTGTGTGTGTGTGTGTGTGTCCATCCATCCATCCATCCCTGTGTGTGTGTGTGTCCATCCATCCATCCATCCCTGTGTGTGTGTGTGTCCATCCATCCATCCCTCCCTGTGTGTGTGTGTGTGTGTGTGTGTGTGTGTGTGTCCGTGCAGCCTTGTGTGTCCAGCCTACCTGTGTCCCAAGCCTCCGTCCGGTCCCGTCCCGAGCCTCCGTGTCGTCCCGTCCCGAGCCTCCGTGTCGTCCCGTCCCGAGCCTCCGTGTCGTCCCATGCCAGGATCGCCGCTCTTCGTCGGCGCCCTGGCGGCCATTCCCCTGTTCAAAAGCCGCGCCTCCCGCCTCCGCCTGTGATAGGCGGAACACTCAATTTCCCAGCAGTCTGTGTTCCGCCTATCACAGACATCGTCTCATTCTCGTCCGTAGTACGAGGATGAGCCGATGTCCGTGATAGGCGGAACACTGACTGCTGGGAAATTGAGTGTTCCGCCTATCACAGGCGGAGGCGGAGCCGGAGGCGCGGCTTTTGAAAGGTAGAATGGCCGCTGTCTGTCTGCTCGACACGCTGTTCGGGCAGTCAGACAGCGGTGACTCGAGTATAAGCCGAGGGGGGCACTTTCAGCCTCAAAAAAGAGGCTGAAAATCTCGGCTTATACTCGAGTATATACGGTATATTTGTTCTTGATTTGTAATTCATTAGGCAGTGAAGCTGCATAGAGTGACTGTTCAAGAAATTGTACCTTCTAAACCACGTTTGGAATGGCGATTCCTGTAGCAGCTCTCAGAGCTACATAAAGAAGGAGGTTCTTTTCAGAAAGGTCACATTAACTTTTAACCTTCAGGGATCAAACTCTATTTGACATCACCCAATAAAGAGTAATCTGCTTTAAAACATCACGTTTTTATTGACCTACCAAAGTCAAATAAAATGTCTGCCTTTTTTTTCTGGCATGGTCTATGGTTGATTGGGAAAGTTACATACCACAGATCTAATCCTAGACTCAAAATTATTTTCTAAAAAAAGATCTGGTTTATTGCCGATTAAAAATGCAGATAGAAGTTCAGTAAAGCCATAATCTTTTGATGGAATGCGGAAATTTATATTACTGTTTAATTATGGTATTATATGGCCTTTGCTTATTCCACATTATGCTAATAAACCTATTATCTCTTTTAAATTGCAGTAGGAATAGCAGGAGCATGATTATCTCAAGTTTATTTAAATCCCATGAAAACGGTTGTCTATTAGATAAGTAAAGGATTATACTTAATCAGAAATGTGGCCTCTGTAGCTTTGTGCTTAGAAACGGGTTAAGCTAGCAATAGATGTACCTAACATGACCCAAACGCAAATCATCAGCATGGGGGATCTATGTAGAGTTAAAAGATGTTTCTTCTTTGAACCCTATTGATTGATATGGGACTGTATAGGAGAAGCTTTGAAGTCACTGGAGGGTTTGACACTAGATTTCCCTGCCACATCACTGCTCCAGTCTTGGGAAAACGATGGCCCAGCATACATGCCCAACAAAGGTGGCCCCACTTTGGTTTCCAAAAAAATACACAGAAATAAGATAAAAATGTATAGAGGGAAATTGGTCAGTGACATGAAAGTACTCAGACAAGAGGCAGTACTGCTTGTATATAATAAAAAGAGGAATTCCTGTGCCAACTCAAATGGCTATAGAACACGTACTGCTGCACACACTGAGGGAAATATCTGAACCCGAAAAAGAATAAGAAATAAGAATAGTGGTGTGCTGTACACAAAAGATAAAATGCTAAATGTCCTAGTGAAATAAAATTTAAGTAAAAATATAATATACAAGGCAGGTGCTGGCAGTTGCCAGACTAACAACGTGTGGAAAATGCCAAAGACCTAAATGTGGGCTAGTAATAAACAATTGATAAAATCAAAATAGATGTGCAAAACCAAGTGCTAATAATTACCAAACTTGGGTACGTGAAACAAGGTGCATATATCCCGGGTATAAACTGATAATAAGTTAATAAAAGCAAATATCAAATCATACATGTACATAAAAGGTTAATAAATCCATACAAAAGCATATATGAAAGTGTCCATAATAATGCTTCCTTCTGCAAAGGTGTGTGTGTGTATATATAGTGCCTCTGTAAACCCAATAGTAAAGTGCTGGTGCTGGTAAACCAAATTCTGCAAGGTGCTTCTAGTGGTAAGTGACTCGTGAGATCCTTCATGCTGATTAAATATATGGGTGTCCCCTTACCTTACTGCTGTGAGGTAACAGTATGTAAATCTGTATCTTTAGGGTCCTTGGTGGCCCAGGCTCTTGTTGGTATAGGTGTCTTGCCTACAGCCAGCATTGGCGTCCCCTTTAAAAGTGACCTTAAGGTATCCGTGGTGGATGGGTCTCGCCAGTAAACCATAGGTGGAGATTAAGAACAGGAGGGATGCCCCATAGTGTAGTATATTTAAATTGTGTTTATTCAGTTAAAATAAAGATAGACAGGTACTCACATAAACATGAATTAAAATCCGGCAATGTAAAAACGAGTAGCGAAGCTTGATAGGTGTCACTTCCGGTATCTCCCCTGATGAAGTCACGTGAATGTGATGAACACGCATCGGGACTGAGATACCGGAAGTGACGCCTATCGAGCTCGCTGCTCGTTTTTACATTGCCGGATTTTAATTCATGTTTATGTGAGTACCTGTCTATCTTTATTTTAACTGAATAAACATGCTTTACCCTACTCAACATCTTTATTGGGAGCTGCAATTTACAATACAAATCCCCTTGCCCAATTTCTAACACCTAGGGTTAATAAAAATGAAGACCTAGATGTCTGATTCCCACATTTTTTTCTAATACATATTCAGAAAAAAAAAAAAAAAGTCAGTGTAAGGCTAGTGGGGAAAAAAACAGCATGTTATATAGAATTAATCTTTTATTAATTAAACCTATGTATTTCGTGTGTGTGTGTGTGTGTGTGTGTTTTATGTAATGCAGGCTATTTGATCAAATGTGAGCTGTATCATTTAGTATCCTCATCTTGTTTCCAGATTCCGCTGCCTTCAAAGTGAGGGTGGGTCCAAGAGAGGGAAGCCAGGGTTGCAGAGAACTAGGTTTGTGTCCCCTTGAGGGCCAGGGTAGGATGCCATAGAGGAGGAGTATAGATGGTAAAGAGTTTCGTAGGTATAATGTGAGGAGCCATTTAAATCTGAGCCAGGCTTTGAGAGTAGTGCCTACATATCCTTGTAAGCCAATGTTGTGCGCTGGCAATCATTTGACAGTGATTGTGAGCTAGTAGCAGCAGTAGGACACATTCAGGATAAAATGGTGATCTCTATAAGGTTTCTGGGCACCTGTTAACATTGGTAGACACCTCCCTAGAGGTGGAAATTAGTTGCTCTACAGCTTTGAGCCATTCCACAAACAGTACATGTAGAGAGAACATAATGTTTTTTGTCCTTAAGGGCTGCTGTATGTGCCGAAGTTCCAATTACTAAAAATTAACCATTTGGCCTTTGCATAAAAGGATGCTTTATTCATCACTTTCAGCTTTCATGCCATTCTTTCACATTAAAAACCTTTGGCTGAGAACGTTCAAGCTGTAGAGTCGTGTTTTGTTAATCTTTTTGTAAATGATACAAATGAAGATATCTCTGGTGGGAGCTATGATGTCAGCTTCTGGCTCGGGAACAATGATTGCTCCAGTAGACATCCACATTCACATCCCTGTTTTTAACAGCTGACTGGACACATTGTTTTGTGTTTTGGATGTCTGACAAGCATTTGTCTCCTCTGGGCAATATTCAGCAGGACTGTATACGACCCACTGAGTAAGAAAAATTTGCTAAAAATTTAGAAGAATTAGAAGAGTAGAATTAGGAGGTCCCCATAGTGACGTGTACCTGTCATATTAGAGAAGGCACTCTGACTGATTCTACTCAGCACAACTCAAGTGATTTTTTCAGGGTATGTTCTACCATTGCCACGGCTCTGCACAGCTGTACTGGCATGAACGCCAATCACTTTTACATTGATGTTTAATTCCAAAAGTGTATTTTCTCATACAAGCCACTTTCATGTTTGGAGAAATCCACCATGTGTGCATACGCAGTCATGTATTTATTTTATTTATTACAGGTTCAGTTTACGCAGAGCTTTACATATATATTGTACATTCACAAGTGTCCCTGCCCCCAAGGAGCTTACAATCTAAGGTCCCTAACTCCCATTCATATATACATATAAAAAGAGCCAATTTAGACAGGAGCCAAATGCGCTACCAGCAGGTCTTTGGAGTGTAGGAGGAAACCCATGCAGACACAAGGAGAACTTGCAAGCTCCAGCAGGTAGTGCCGTGGTTGGGATTCGAACCGATGACCCTAGTGCTTCTAGGGGGAAATGCTAACCACTTAACCACTGTGCTGCCCCCAAATTAATGGCATTTACACGAGTACAGCTATTCATTTGCATTGACGTCTGTACACAGCAATTTCCAAGCCGTGGGCATATAAAAGCTCTTGTAATTTTACTCTAGTAGACTTGTCCACACATAAACATCTGTGTGCATGAGGCCTTCCTGAAAATACAGTTTGGGTGATTGTGGCAGATACGTGATTATAGAATGCATATGGTAGGCATAGCTGTGTTTGATTGTCCACACATTACTTCAGCTAAAGGATGAGAAATTTGGAACCATTTCCCAAACAGGTCATAGACGAGGTCATTTAACTTTTCATAAGCCAAAGAAATTACTGTGGCTAAGCGTGTCCTCTGAAGATCAAACGACAACACTAAGGCTGGCCATACATTTATACAATTTTCTTGCACAATTTTCCTTTATAGTTACCAAAAACATATATGAAGTCAAAACTAAACACTTTCAATTTGTAGGCAATTAGGCAGGCCCTTGCACTACATAGTTGAAGATAAATCTAAAGGAAATTGAATAAGAAAATAGTATAATATAGGGGTGCAACGGATCGGCACCGATCCGCGATCCGAACGGGTCACCCCGCTCGGAACGCACACGCCGCGATCCGCGGTCTCGGCCTTAGGAAAGGCCGCGGCTTCGGCCTAGGTCCGGAGCGGCGGCCATCTTGGTACACCCATTGGTGTTTACAATGTGATCGCTCCTTGACGGAGCAATCACCTGTAAACAAACCAGCGTCATGATGATGCCGGTTCCTCTCTCCCCTCTCTGTACTGATCTGTACAGTGGAGGGGAGAAATCGGATGGCAGCCACAGCCATCCCAGCAATACCCTGCCAATACTCTGCAATACTCACCCTGCCAATACTCTGCAATACTCACCCTGCCAATACTCTGATATACTCACCCTGCCAATACTCTGCAATACTCACCCTGCCAATACTCTGCAATACCTACCCTGCCAATACCCAGCCATACCAAGCCAATATTACATTGGGGGAGATGACGTGGATATTACAGTGGGGGAGATGTATATTGCAGTGGGGACTATATGGTGGTGGCATTTTCACAGGTTTTTGCAAATTCAATTATTATTTGCTGTTGATTGAAAAATGATCCGATCCGTGACTCTGATCCGAGAAACAATCCGATCCATGAGTTTTTTGATCCGTTGCACCCCTAGTATAATATATATTGTTGCGTGATCCAGATATAGCTATGCCCCAGGCACACCTGAATGATGATGCTCTTCTCTAGAAGACTTGCCTCTTGTGTCATGTAATCAATTTAGTAAGATGAATGCTATAATATACCTTTTAGAGGCAGCATGGGGTCTGCTTTATGTACGGAACTAATTTCTGCACTTGACAGATGGTTTCAGGTGTTCTGAACCATAAAGACCCTTATAACTCATGTTCATTTTCCCGGCATCCTCTTCCCCGCATAATTTCTTTTGCTTTATGTAGCCACAAATGTCCAGAGGTGACCAGAAGAGGGATACAAAATAAGAAAAACGTTATCACTACCTGTAGATTCTGAGGTTGGTGTTTTGCGGTTTCTAACCCTGCTTCCCTAAGTACTGGCTCAGGAGTGCCATTATGGTAACTACAACCCTGCATGATTCTACAGAATAAATTAGCTTTACTTAGTTAAATAAAAGACTTCATTATGTTAGCCTGGTTTGTGCTTGTTCATAAGTAAACAACAGCTGTTGTAAAATGAAGAGCCCAGCATGCCTTGAACTTGTGTTTTAGTAATAGGTAGCAGAACATATTTTTCTCTGTATATATACTGTATAACACATATTACCCAAGCAGTTTGTTTCTAAACTCATGCAGATCCAGCTTGTTACTGTTGTTAACACTGAAACATTTCCTCCTCCTTCAGTTAGCTAAATTTACTCCTTGGTGCTAAAACATTAATGTGCTGAAACAAGAGAAATGTGTCACCTTGAGGAGTGGATGAAGATGGCATGAGATAATTGTAGCTTCCCTAGGCTGGGTCTGATGGGAGTTTGGATACATTTCTTCTGCCATCTATCCTATAAAAAGAAGAATATGTAAAGAGCAGCGTGAAGGACAAAGGATTGGTATTTGGGGTGGCTGAAACTTTAACTTTTATGTTCTTGTAACAAAATAATATCATTCCACAATAAGCTGAAACAAAACGTATCAATTGCTAAGCCCTTGTTCACATTGCCACGACTTCAAATCCGAAATCCCTGCGTGACTTCATCATGGCTTGCCTATGACTTTTTTTTTGCAAGTCGTGTTGGAAGTCTCTCACCAACGTTGTGCAGGAACCTTTTTCTAATTTGGAGTGGCTTGAGGAACACCGATTTAAAGCGGTTCCATTGCCTTTTTTGGGGCGTGACTTTGTCGTGAGACTTTGAACTTTCAAGTCGCATGACAAGCCGCGGCAATGTGAATCAGGGCTAAATTTAAATATCAGACTTTGTTTAATATTTTAATTAAAATTTACAAAAGCGTACAACAAAAAGATAGATACAAAGCCCCAACAAGTGTAAGACAAAAATTGGTACAACTAGCACAATACAAGGCTCAAAAAAAAAATAAACAATCAGAAGTCAGGCCGAGTGCAAATGCAGAATCCTCATACACATGAGAAACAAACATAAGGAGCATAAGGAGATGAGCATAGTATGGTGTGGCAACAATTGTTGGCGGTCTAAAAATACAGACATAGCATCACTTAAGGACCGCTAACAATCGTACACTAGAAGGCAAGAGGTCTGCTTGAAAAATGGTGTAGGCAGTGAAAGTAAATGTGAACCATTATACTAGTCATAAATTCAATGAGAGAAAAAATGAGGGCAAAGAAAGGGGGGAGCATTGTATGGGGGGGGGGGGGGTGCAGCTATCTGTTCTCCTGGGCTTACAGATTGCCTCTATGCTCAGGACACAAATCTCTTCTTATTCAAAGTATTAATATCTATCGACAACTGAAACATCAGTTCTACTCATATAGCCATACTCGCTAAGCATTTGTCAAATTTATTTTATATATTACAGGTACTGGATATTTAAAGTGGAAGTAAACTACCCTATCATTTTCAGCCAAGGAAGCTGCCATTTTGGCCTCTGTTTAATCTACAACTGCCATGATACACATGTGATCAGTTATGACACCAGCCATTGGATGGTCTGAGAGCACAACCAATGGGAGTGTTACATTTCTGGCACGTGACGGAAATTAAACTGTTTTATGGATGGGTTTTACTTCTGCTTTAAATATCCATATACCGGTACTATTGAGAAAAGATAATGCTGTGTTCATATCTTGTGTCTGTTTAGATTTATTGTAACAATTGTACACTATTCAAAGTAATAAATTACATTTTCCATGCTAACAAGCTCCTGCTTTTTAAAGTAGAATTTTGGAAAAACTTTTTTCCATTTTGGATAGAGTAAGGGAGGGTTATCTTCTCTATCAGGTTTTTTGCCATCTGTGTCCTGTGTCCTATTGCAGAGATTTCCCTTTACTTCCTGTCCCATAGCCAAACAGGAAGTGAGCGTAAATCCCTGCAAATTAAGGAACTAGTGTCCTCATTGGGAGATTTCCCTTCTACTTTTCTGGGGATAACCCAAAATGTGTGTGGTGTTTTTTTTTTTTTTTTTTTTCAATGGTAAACAAATGGAGAGGGTGAATGTCTTTAAAGCGGTTTTGTACAGAAAATTGCAAGTTCATCTTATTCAAATGGCTTTGGAACATAGATGCAGTTATGACCATTGAAATAAAATAATATGCAGTATTTACCTTTTATTTTTAATGTTTATGCCGACTTCCGGGCTCTCCTCCCGTGGGAGTAGGCATGTTTATCGGCTTCGCAATGGTCCCTGGGAACTTTTTTAGCCATTTCCCAGGAATCCATGGGGGACACAGTCATGCCGAAATCTCGTGAGATTTCGGAAGGAGGACGCCGGTCACGTGACGAGGGCGTGTCCGAAATTGCCATTTTGAAAGTGGGCAGGCAGCTCTATCTGGCATTACCACTATAGCACACGAGGCAAGAGGAAGGAAAACAAAGAGGACACTCAATGAGCATGTGCGAGATGGAGCGGTGGATGCTGGGAGCTCAGAGTCATCGCATCCAGGAAGTAAATGCCTGTGGGCTTCAAACGCCCACAGTTAAAATGGAAACCGCCGGACTGCTTTTTTAAAAGTTTTCCTTAGCAATGAAATCGTCACGCTGGGGGTTAAAAAGACGCCGATCGTGACTGCAAAGACACCGTAGGAATCGCCCACCAGTGACACAGGTAAAAAAAAAAAAACGGCAGCGGAATCCCGCTTTAACGGGGGGCACAGACAGCAATAAAATTGGACAGGTGTTCTAATCCCTCTACACTCCATTCAAAACTGAAAAACAAGTTTTGCCTTTAGTTATATTTTAATGACATGCAGACTGAAAAAATGTATTCTACTTTGCTGATTGCTTCTGATGAGATCCATCTTTGCATTTGTACTTACAGAATGCTCAGCTTTGTCATCGCCGACTCGGCAAAGAAGTGTCCACATTTCTCACTGCCTTAAAGAACTGGGAGGACTCCAAAGGTAAAGATTAAACTGAACTATCTCTGCATACTAACACATATAGCAATGCTAGTGTGTTTGGATGAGCTCTGATTAGTGATTTGACCTTGTTTGCATTATGGTAATTAAACAAGATGTTATTTCTCACATTAAGTCCTGGTTCACAATAGTGCGATGTGGGAAACCCTGTGATTTAGTGGCAGTTCCCACATCGTACCTGAATTGCAAACTGACATCTGCGAACCGCTGGAGGTTCGAAATGTGAAATGGTGCAGGAATCGGATTGAATAGGTGTGAACACCCATGAGATCTGATTCCAGTGTGGACCAAAAAAAAAGGGGTCCCGCACCATTTTGGTGCAAATGCAATTTCAGCCATAGAGTTTTTGTGGCTGAATTCGCACCGCACAGACCTCGCATGTGATCTACACAGCGATGCAGTGCGAATCGCATGCAATGTCCGTGATCTAACAAGTATGAACCCATCCTAAATGTCCTTGTACCGAGGTCTGCTATATTTTAACGTACACGGTGAAAAGACTGTACAATTATTATAGCAAGAATTACTTTTTTTCTTTTTCATTTTTTATTCTGTTTATTGAAAAGAATGGCAACTTTATTCCATCCATTGCATAGTGCAGACGAGTACTGACTATAAAACTTGTCACATTAGTCCATGCCTTAATGGAGCTTACGTTCTCATGTTCCACCCAAGGTCTTATTACACACCCACACACCTTTATGACCAGTTTCATCAGAAGCCGGTTAAACTACCAAATTGCCACACAGAGAGCACACAAGCTCTATGTAGTTGATGTCTGTTTTGGAACTTGCATCCAGGACACCATTTCTGCACAACAAGAGTGCTATCCGTAGTGTCAGTTCTGCCTGTAATAGGTTCAAAAACAGTACCGAGTTTATAAGCTCTTGAAATGTTGATCTCTAGCACGATTATAACAAACATATTTTTGAGACCAATGTTACTAGTGCATAAATCCCATAATGTGATGAATATATTATAGGTATAGGTACCCCCAGGCACACACAAATGTATACACATGTTCTAACTCTGCTACAAAAAGCTGGTTTAACCACTTACGGAGCGCCGCACGCAGATGTACGTCCTAACGTTGAAGAGGAATATCGTTATGACAGCAGCTAGCTGCCATAACCCCGGTATCCTCCTCTTCTTCGGCCAGCGGTCTGCTTTCCGATTTAATAGTGCTCTCTGCGGCAAGATCACTTTTATCGTTACAAGAGATGTTTACATTCCTTGTAATAGGAATAAAAGTGACACTTTTAAAAAAATTTTTTAAAGAACAGTGTAAAAATAAAAGGTAAAATAAATAGGAAAAATTTTTTTTAAACGAGACTGGTCCCGCCGAGCTTATGCACAGAAGCGAACGCATACATGAATAGCGCCCACATGTGAAAACGGTGTCCAAACCACACGTGAGGTATCTCTGCGATCAGTAGAGCGAGGGTAATAATGCTAGCCTTAGACCTCCTCTGTAACTCAAAACATGCAACCTGTAGAATTTTATTTTTAAACGTCACCTATAGAGGTTTTTAAGGGTAAAAGTTTGTCGCCATTCCACCAGCGGGCACAATTTTGAAGCGTGACATGTTGGGTATCAATTTACTCGGCGTAACATTATCTTTCATAATATAAAACTAAAAACTGGGCTAACTTTACTGTTGTGTTATTTTTAATAAAAAAAAGTGTTTTTTCAAAAAAAATTGCGCTTGTAAGGCAGCTGTGCAAATACGGTGTGACAGTATTGCAACGACCGCCATTTTATATTCTAGGGTGTTAGAAAAATGTATAATGTTTGGGGGTTCCAATTAATTTTCTAGCAAAAAACCTGTTTTAAACTTGTAAAGAACAAATCTCAAAAAGAGGCTGGTCCTTAAGTGGTTAAGCAACCTTTGGCTTTTCAGATGTATTTTAAAACTAGCAGTGTGTGTGGAGACTTAAATCACAATTAAACTGTTACAGGCTGCCCATTACAGACTTTTAGGTTGATTTACTAAAACTGAAAAGTGCAAAATCTGATGTAGCGCTGCATAGAAACCAATCAGCTTCCAGATTTGTGTGTTTTTTTTTTTTTTTTTTTTTTTGTAGAAGCTAATTGGCTGCCATGCAGAGCTGCACCATTTTTGCACTCTCCAGTTTTAGTGAATCAACCACAATGTCTGTAGCAGAGGAGCCATGTTCTGGGCACATTGTAAGGATAATGTTTAATCCGCATTTTTATGTATGTTTCTCTTCTTTTTTTTTTTTTGCAATCCCCCATATTTCATAAATACAAATACATGTCCTTGCAGTAGATACCAAGTTTCCAAAACTTTGAGCCATATAAGCCAACTATTTTGTACTAGCTAGAAATGATGTTATGTAAAGTGTCACTAAACGGTAAAATCAGTCTGTATCAGCAGTAAAGCATGCTTGTTCTACTCACTGTGGAGCCTAAGGAGTTAAACTTCTGCATTGTGTAAAAAGGCTGTTTGATCCTGTTTTCTCTGATCCTCCCCATCTTCAGCAGTCCCCAATCCATCTGCTGATAGAACAGAGCCTTGGGGGCAAAGCTGCACATGCTCAGTTTGGTGTGTATTGCTAGAGTGTTTTTTGTTTTTTTCCTGGGAAAGTGCATGTGATCAGCACAGGGCTAATCAGGGTTATGTAGCCTCATAGGACAATCGGGGAGAATGAAAACTCCTCCTGCAAGCTTTAATCAGACACTGATAGAAGTCACAAGACTGCTATATACTGCTGATGAGAAAAGGTATTTAGCAGGTTATATTTACTAAAACTATTGCATTTCCATGTTCTGTGTATTGTGGGAGACCAGATATAGTGAATGCAGGGTCCTGAGTTTAATAACCTTTTAACCACTTGCTTACTGGGCACTTAAATACCCCTTCTGTCCAGAGCTAATGCACTTTGAATGATAATTGCGCGGTCATACAACACTGTACCAAAATTACATTTTTATCACTTTTTTTCCCACAAATAGAGCTTTCTTTTGGTGGTATTTGATCATTTGATCACCTCTGCGGATTTTTATTTTTTATTAAAAAAATTTAAAAAGGCTATTTTTTGTTATAACATTTTTCAGACAGGTAATTGTACTCCTTCATTGATGTACGCTGATGAGGTGGCACTGATGGGTGGAAATAATGGACGCTGATCAGGTTACACAGATAGGCAGCACTGCTAGGTGGCACTGATTGGCACCACTGGTGGGCATTGATAGGTGGCACTGGTGGCACAGATGAGGCAGAATTTCCTCTTCGGGACCGATGCCCCTTGCGGCAGGTTGGCTCCGCTGCGCAAAATCACGTTATTTTACATGATCTCTTGAGGCTTGGCTAGCCGGCGTTGCATGCCCTCTGTGAGTCCAACAGCGAGTAATACCCGCGATCGCCTCATGGAGAGGAAGAACGGAGGAGAGAACGGGGAGATGCTAATGTAAACAAGCATCTCCCCGTTCTGCCTAGTGACACTGTCACTGAACATCATGCCCTATAATAGGGGAGCGATGATCAGTAATGTGTCACACGTAGCCCCCCCCCCCCCACAGTTAGAATGACCCCCCTAGGGTACACTTAACCCCTACAGCGCCACCTAGTGTTAACCCCTTCACTGCCAGTCACTTTTACACAGTAATCGATGCATTTTTAATTGCACTGATTGCTGTATAAATGTGAATGGTCCCAAAATAGTGCCAAAAGTGTCCAATGTGTCCATAATGTCGCAGTCACGATAAAAATCACTGATCGCCGCCATTACTAGTTAAAAAAAAATAAAATAAAAAAAATATATATATATATTTATAAAAATGCCATAAAACTATCCTCTATAACTTTTGTGCAAACCAATCAATAAACGCTTATTGTGATTTTTTCTTTTTTTTTTTCTTTAACGAAGAATATGAAGAAGAATGCGTATCGGCCTAAACTGAGGGAAAATATATAAAAAATATATATATATATATATATATATATATATATATATATATATATATCCCTCCCTTTTTAGAATATAAGCTCTACGAGCAGGGCCCTCCTGTACCTTTTTGTATTGTACTGTAATTGTGTTGTCCCCCCTATAAATTGTAAAGCGCTGCATAAACTGTTGGCACTATATTTATCGATAATAAATATATATATATATATATATATATATATATATATATTTATTAAGCAAAAAGTAAAAACAAAACAAAAAAAAGCGTTTTTTTTTTTTGTTTATGGCGCAAAAAATTAAAACCACAGAGGTGATCAAATACCACCTAAAGAAAGCTCTATTTTTGGGGAAAAAAGGATGTCAATTTTGTTTGGGAGCCACGTCGCACGACTGTGCAATTGTCAGTTAAAATGATGCAGTGCCGAATCACAAAAAGTGCTCTGGTCTTTGGCCCGCCGAATCCTCCGGGGGTGAAGTGGTTAAAGTTTTGATTTTTATCATATAAAACAGCTACCAGCTTTTCATTGAACAATTGCCATGGTCTGGTTCTGGAGTTTTTGAGTAAATTTTACAAGTAGTAATAAGCTGAATAAGCTTTATAAACTGCAACATATTTTTTGCATTGTGTATAATCTTAAAGCGGGACTCCGCGTTTTTTTTTTTTTTTTTTTTAAAAGCCAGCAGCTACAAATACTGCAGCTGCTGACTTTTAAAATAGTGACACTTACCTGTCCAGCGCGCCCGCGATGTCGGCACCCGAAGCCGATCTCTAGATCGTCTCTCGGGTGCTGCCGCTGCCATCTTGGGTATGGGAATCAGGAAATGGAGCCTTTCGGCTTCATTTCCCGGTTCCCTACTGCGCATGCGTGAGTCGCGCTGTGCAATAAGGACGGTCCCCGCTGCCTCTGGGATCTGTGTGTTTCCCAGCAGGCAGCGGGGCACTTGCGGAAAGGGGGGGCACTTGCGGAAAGGGGCGTAATCTACGCCCCTTTCTGCAGAGAGAGATATCCCGGAAGTGGGTGCAGATACCTGTACTGTACAGGTATCTGCACCCCCCTCCCCCCTGAAAGGTGCCAATTGTGGCGCCGGAGGGGGGGAGGGTTCCGATGAGCAGAAGGTCCACTTTAGGGTGGACCTCCGCTTTTAATACTGTTTTACTGAACCACCAAGTATTTCTGAGATTTATAAATACAAAATTATGCACTGAAGACATTTGACATATTGGAATATCTTCTGCAGTTTGAGATCATTTATTTCTAGCATAACATTTTACTAGGTGTGTGTAAAGAACCGTTTGGGTACAAATTAACAATAGAATTGCATACCGAAGGACTGTGTGTGTGTGTGTGTGTGTGTGTGTGTGTGTGTGTGTGTGTGTGTGTGTGTTTTTTTTTTTTTTTTTTTTTTTATACCTGAGGAACATCTACTTGCTGTTAAAGAAATATTCATATGATTTGAGTTTTTCCATGCTTTGGTGCAAAGTCTTTAGACTT
This sequence comes from Lithobates pipiens, assembly GCF_037356315.1. NCBI lineage: Eukaryota > Metazoa > Chordata > Amphibia > Anura > Ranidae > Lithobates > Lithobates pipiens. The sequence goes on along the minus strand of NW_027507764.1, from coordinate 422,689,907 downwards.
TTGATGGACTGCTGGTCGTTTTGGGGACAGACACTAAGACAGACCTGTACAGCTTGGCTGAAAAGTAGCTTTACTACGTTGTGAATTGATGACCTCAATCTTTAAGCAGAGAAATCTATCCTAATCCTCTAAGGATAAACCTTTTATTTGATTAACTTACAAAAGTACTTGGCTTGTTGGATCGGTTTTAACAGAATACTAGTGTGAAAATATATACATTGGCAAACTACGGGCTTATTCATAAAGGATAACAAAATAATTGACAGTCATTTACTCTTTTTAAAATTGTTGCCAGATCTAACCTGACCATTTAGAAAACACTGATATGGGAAATATAAATGTTTTTAAGGGGCCATTCATGCCCAATGCACATGGTGGCTTGTGTTGTACTGCAGCTGATTGGTTTGTATATAGGGCTGCATGAGATTTTGCACACTCCAGTTAAAGTAAATCAGCCCCTAGGTGTATCTGCTTTGCAACCCAGCACATATACACCCCTGAACTACAGTGTAGCGCACAATGCAAGTTGCACAACGTAAGTCGCACTGTGCTGAAAAAAAAAATACTGTAGGAACTGTCTGCTGCTGCAAAAAAAAAAAAAAAAATTGCAGTATGGTGTGAACAGGACCTTTTTTAGTGCAGTAAAAGAATTGTGAAAATTTCAACGGTTTGAAATTTAGAAGCAATCCCTGCCAAAAGAAAAAAAAAAGTTTAAATTCTTAGCTCTAGAAATAGATCCATGGAGATGGGTAGATATCAGTGGATGAGGGGTAGTTCCTTTTACGAGAACTTTTGCTGATCAGGTCTCTTAACAAGAAATGCTAATGTGTTTAGAATGGTTTAAGGCCTACAACTAAGGGCTCATGCACACGGGCTTAATTAAATACTCATTTGAATACCGGATCTTTTTACCACAAGCTTGTAGAAAGATACAGGGTAAAAAAAAAAGTGTGTAAAGTTTATATACATTTATTTTAAGTTTTTATATGTATACAATGTTTTTAAATTAATTCTAGTGACTAGAATAATTTAATTTATTTTGGCTACTAGAATATATTTAGTTGCATACGCATGTCAAACTACTGTACCCTAACCATGTGGGGCATTTGAATTTCCCTGAATAATAATTTTGTTTTTTTTGTTTTTTTACAGATCTGAACATTGTGTTGTGTTGAGCTTTTGTTAGGATTTTAATATTTAGAGAATTGGAAGCAGTAGTAGAGTATTAAACTGTGTTGGTCATTGATGCATAAAGTTTGGAGTTTAAAGTAGGACTATACCCACATTTTTTATTTATTTTTTTCCATTTTGGATAGGGCGAGGAAGGGTTATAACCCCTGCATTAAAGTTTCTTACCTGTCTGTCCGTGCTTCACACGCGCAGCTCAGTGTATGATTTTGGCAATGCCAAGGTGAATGAACTCTTAAACATGTGCAGGAGGGACATCCTCTCTGCTTGGTCAATGAAAACAGCCGGAGATCGATACCTGGAAGCAGACCGGCCAAGGAGGAGCTGGGAGCTCTAGGACACTGACGTGCTGTAGAGTAGATGAGCATAGTTCCATGCTAAAGTGTTACTAAATATATAGTAAAGCAGGCTTGTTATACTCGCAGTGGAACCTAAGGGGTTAATCCTTTGCATTGTGTAAAATTGCTGCTTGATCCTGTATGCACAGATCCTCCCTTCACTTCACTGCACTGGACAAGTCCGGATAAGACGGAGCTTTTGGAGTCTAGCTGCACATGCTAAGTTTGGTGTATATTGCTAGAGAGGTTTTTTATTTTTTATTTTTTTGTTTTGTTTTTTCTTGGGAGAGTGCATGTGATCAGCACAGGGCCAATTGGCACTGTCCAGATGGAGGGATAGGAGCCCTGCAGCCTCATAGGACAGCTCAGTACAATATGAAAACTCCTCCTGCAAGCTTCACCAGGAACAGATAGAAGTCACAAGACTGCTATATATATACTGCTGATTTGAAACGGTAGTTAGCAGTACATTTACTAAAAAAATTGCTGCATTTCCATGTACTGTGGGAGACCAGCTATAGTGAATGCATTGGCCTGGGTTTAGTAACACTTCAAGTAATGCCGCGTACACACGCCTGGACTTTTCGAGGGACTAGGTCTGACGGACTTTCGGCGGAGTTCTGACGGACTTTCCGAATGAACGGACTTGGCCACACACAATCACACCAAAGTCCGACGGATTAGAACGTGATGATGTACGACTGAACTAGAATAAGGAAGTTCATAGCCAGTAGCCAATAGCTGCCCTAGCATCAGTTTTTGTCCGTTGGACTAGCATACACAGGAACGGATTTCTCGGTCTGGCAGAGTTCCAATGGGAACATTTAAAACATGTTCTATTTTTAAAGTCCGCTGGATTTTTGGCAAGCAAAGGTCCGATGGAGTCCACACATGATCGAATTGTCCGACGGACTCGTTCCGTCTGACCTTTGCTGTCAAAAAGTCCGGTCGTGTGTACGTGGCATTAGACAATGAAGTGTATCACTTAAACTCTAAGCTTTCTGCAGAAAACTTGTAGCAGTAGGGCTGTATACAGTGGCTTTCAAACGACTGATGCTTCCTAGCTTCTATATTGGTGTAGGATATGATTTTTGTGATTCATGTCTTCCTTTTACCTTGTAGAATGTTCTCGTCGTCATATTGTCTGCCTAAGCCACTCTCCTAATAATCCTAGTAATGTATATGTATGCTTGCTGTTTTCTAGATGCTGACCCTGATGTTCTGCAGCAAGTCAAGAAAGTATCTGATGTATCCCAGGAAACATGCACAGCTTTGACCAACTGTCTTCAACTTTTTACCAAACATGATAAGGTTTGTAAGACTCCGGAAAACCGTTCAGGGTTTGGTCACTAGCAATGTCTGGAGGTCAAATGGTTGAAGATTAATGTAACAGGTATTTGTGCAGCTAAGTTTGTGTGGTGTAGCATTTTTGTTTAATAGCTTACATTTACTGTGTTGTGTAAAACGTACTATCTGAATGATAAACTCAAAGGGACTACTAGACAGCTCAAAAACATTCCAGACTTTTAGTGGTGAATAATCATTTCTCCTGCAGCCCCATTCATCTGTTAAAGTGGTTGTAAACCCTTACATATACCCAGTGAAGTGAGATGAAATACGTTCTTCTACATAACTTGTACCTATTTATCTGCTGCCCTCTCTCCTCTCCAGCCTTCTAAAATACAGAGTTTACACAACATTTCCCAGCTCCAGCAGGCAGAGAGGGGTATCTCATGTCATGCACAGCTTAGAACAGGGAACTGAGTGTAATCTGAGACCTGGGGGAAGGGGGAAGGACACCCCTCCCTTTTCCCATAGGGAAGCACGCACAACTTAAGGTTGTCAATCATCCGTGTGCTGGATGTGGGCTGAGCTATCTCCTGGGATTGCTTGTTGGTAAAAATGTCAGATAACCGAGAAATGAAAGAGTAGACAGAAGTCACACTAGGTTCCTTGGGTTGAGGCAAGTGCACATCATAGAAGGACATGCTTAGTTCATTTATAATTTCAGCGGTTTGCAACCACTTTAAGGATGAAACGTGTTACAAGTCCTGTATTGGATCAAATTGTGTGGCCAAGCGTGAGGGAAAACTTTTATGAATGTATAACTCTGCCTTTGTTGAGCTTTATGAATAATGCATGTGTAGCTTTGCAGTTGTGGTATGCATTTCTCCAGAAGGAAAGATATAACGTATCGTCGTAATTCAACTTTAGTTTAAAATACTTTGCAAGAAAGTTAGGCTTAACATTTATTCTTGCTCACACAGTCCAGAGTAAATTTGATTTGTGCCATAAATCAATATCGGCGCTAGCTCCTATACCTTTTTTTTATTTTTATTTTTTTTTCAATGCAAGTAATAAATCCTCAAAATAAAATGAGGGCCACTACGTAAATTAAAAAGTCTCTCCTGAAAATTGAATTGGGAATCAATAGTGTAATCTGCGAGGATAAAAAATTCAATAAGTTAAAAGCCTCCAATATCTCCACCAAAGTTTTCAACGTGTCCACAACACAGGAGCTCAACAGAATCTATTGATCCCTTGATTACAGGTAGGTCAAAAAAACATGTTTCTCCAAAAGGATGGGGTATACCAGATCTTTAATCCACCTCCTCCTTAACTCTCGCAAGGGTCTTTCACCAGATTTTCACCTCACTTATTCTTCTCCTTTAATGCTTTGGAGGATTGAGAGGATTCGTTAGTATCTGATTTAGAATCTACATTCCACATAAATGCCTTTCCACCAGTTCCTCCGCATCCAAATCAGCACCTCTTCAGCTTAATCTAGTGGGTGCCACAAAAATACTCACACCAGATGTGCATGACCTGCTTAACAAACAAGTGAGTCAAAATTGTGTTTTGCATAAATGTACTGTGTCTTTAAATCCACCACCAGTATGTATAAAAGGCTCACCAGAAAGGACTGACCCTCTTCTTTTACAAAGTGAGTCATAAACACCTTAGTACACACTGTGGCTTGGATACAATGGCTTTTAAAGTCCTACTGGATTGATGATTACATCATCTGCACAGAACCTCGCTCTTGGCAGGCGAGAACTCAGAGCTCACATGTATACCTTATTGTCATGGCTATTACAAAAGGATCTCAATCTTGCTAGTGAATCATTATTTTACAATGCAAATGAATTGGGTAGCAAAACAAAGAGTAGCAGGTAGAATAAGACTGCTGCACGATGTGAGAATTTTTATAGTTGAGGAGGCAGAGGGAGAAATTGCATCCTCGACAAATATTGAGCTAGTAGGCGATTCATCAACCTATAACTGAAATATCAGCATGGACATAAAGGATATATTGATGGATCTCACCGGAAGGACTGTAACATCACCCCTGCTTAGGTGCCATGCCACAGAGGTAAAGGCAAGTACGTTCAATTTTTTTCCATTACATTTTTTGTGCAGCTAGTAGGAGGAAGGATCCTCGGTAGATAAGCAGAGCTTGTTATTTAGTTGCAATGTCCTCCTTTTGAGTGTACATTTTAAACCTTTGTAAAGAGTTAAATGCTTTAAGTGTTACTAAACCCACAACAGTAAGATCAGACCATATATGCAGTAAAGCATGCTTATTATATACTGTGAAACCTAAGGGGTTCCTCTGCATTGTGTAAAAATGCTGTTTGATCCTGTCTGCTGTGATCCTCCCCTTCTCCCACTGTCCCCAAACCATCTCCTGATACTACAGAGCTTTGGGGGCAAGCTGCACATGCTTAGTTTGGTGTGTATTGCTACAGAGTTTTTTTTTTTTATTTTTTTTTTTCCCCCGGGAGAGTGCATGTGTTGAGCACAGGGCCAATCAGTACTGTCCAGACAGAAGCTCGGGGTCATGCAGCCTCATAGGACCATCAGAGGGGGATGAAAACTCCTCCTCCAAGCTTTAACCAGACACTGATAGAAGTCACAAGATTGCTATATACTAATGATGAGAAAAGGTATTTAACAGTTTAGATTTACTAAGACTATTACATTTCCATGTACTGCGGGAGACCAGATATAGTGAATGCAGGGTCCTGGGTTTAGTAACAATACAGCTACATTTATCGCATCTATGAATTATCAAAAAAACATATACTGTGTCATTTGTTTTGTTGAAATTATTCTGATTGATCTAGACAGAGAATCTGAAAATTGGGAAAGTTGATAGATCATTAAGTGTGTGGTTCGTTTTGAATCAAATCTGATCAAATTTCTTTATCGTACATCACGGGACACAGAGCACCATAGTAATTACTATGTAGGTTATAATCCACCTTCAGATGATGGACACTGGCACACCCTAAACAGGAAGTTGCTGCCCTATATAACCCCCTCCCATTCCGGGAGCACCCCTGTTTTTTCGCCAGTGTCTAAGGTGCTGGTCACGAGTGAAGAAGTGCTCTGAAGAGCTACGCTGGAGGGATCCTTGCTAGATTTAAACAGCCTCCATAGATCCGTCCAAAGTGCCACTGAGGCCAAGGTGGATGGTACCTGGGCCTCATATATGAAGCACTAGGTTTTGCCTGTAATGCCTTTCCTTGCAGGGCTGTACCCTGGGACGCAGGGCTTTTTGGTCATGCTTACATTACCTAACGCTTTTCCAGGCGGGGTGCTAATACAGGTCCAAGGGAGTGGAACCCTGATAAAAAAAGACGCGGTCCTTGAAGGTTTGCTAATGCAGCCAGCCGTGATGGGTGAAGTTTGGATCTGTCTGACTTCAGCAGTATCCAGCGGTGAGGATAAGGTAAGGGAAGAAGCCTAGGAACTGTAAAAAGTCCACCTAATGGTTCTTCCATGAGTAAATGTCATTCCGTAAGCCTCCACTAGAGGGAGTAAATGCATATACCTTTAACGTTGCCTCTCAGTCAGCTCTGTGTTAAATGCCTAAGAGCAGGTGTGTGTGGTCTCATTCATGCAGCTCATCAATGGGGTTCCTATCAGGAAAGAAGTAATGTATTCTTCCCCCCTGAGGGAAGGGGCTAGCAGGTACATCAAGTGTACTCTTCCCCCCCCCCCCCCACCCCTGCCCCCTCCTTGGGGGTTGTGGTGGCTTCCCATATATTTTGTATGTTGTGTATCGTGTGTTATTTATTTATTTTTTTCTGTGTCAGAGGTGGATGAATTCCGGCCTCCCCTCTCCTCGCACTGGGTTTGCCAACTGGCAAGACTGGAACGCCGCTCGCTTGTGGGAACCACTTCAAAATTTAAAAAGGGGGGCGGGTTGATGTGTGGATGGGGCGTGGCTTAAGAACGGCACTGTGTGTGGGACATAGCGTCCACAAGACACACGGAGCAGGCGCTGGGGGCACAGAGCTTGCAGATACAAACGGTGCCTGCTCGGCAGCACATACACAAAAAGATACAACTCTCCTCAACGAAAGAGCTGGGGATACAGCTGCAGATCACACAGGACACGGGAGCGGTGGGGTCACATAAGGCGCTGCATACAGGCATTTTCCCAGTAAAGGAAACACTTTTTACTCAGCACCAAGCTTTATTAGCGGCATTGTATGCTAGACTATTGCTCAGCAAGTGCATTCACTTAGTGCTTCTGCTTTTATGGTTGGCAATATGGCTCCCAAAAATTTCACCCCCAGGAGCTGGGAACTCCAGTTGTGCCTCCACACTGTCATCCTCTCCTGAAATATCAGATGTGGCAAGCCAGGGTGAGTCATTGGAACCAATTGGTGGTGCAGCTGCTTCTCACATCTCGGCCCCTGTATACGTGACTGGAGATGCATTTTCATCAGTCCTGCTGGGCCTAGAAGAAGGATTAGTGGCTTTAATTGCATCCTTCATCCAAGAGGATAGGAAGCGTGTTAGATCCCCCTCTCCCACCTTAGACCCTTTAGCAAGGGGACAATGGGTAGAGGATGAGGTGTTACACTTGGTCAATCAGGAGAGCAAAGCAGAATTCTAAAGCCTCTTTATGAAGGGGCGCCCCCCCCCCCCCCCCTCACGAGAGTGGGGGCAAGACTTCTGCAATACTCAGAAGTCTGGTAAGAGGAAATTCAGGACAGATGGATCATCTCCACGGTGGCTCTAGAATACAAACTAGACTTTCCGGAGTTTCCAGCGTCTTGTTTTCTGATGTCAAACATTCCCAAAGATCCAGGAAAAGGCAATCTCTGTTTTCAGGCACTAGACCGATTACTGGCTCAGGAGATGATCATACAAATCCACATGGAAGAGCAAGGTTTGGGGTTTTATTCCAGCCTCTTTACGGTATCAAAACCAAATGGAGATGTCAGACACATTCTAGATCTAAAAAATCTAAATCCGTTCCTGAAGATCCACTAATTTTGCATTGAGTCGATCAGGTCAGTGGTTTCTGTCCTACAAGGAGGAGAACTTCTGGCGTCTATGGACATCAGGGATGCATATCTTCATGTCCCTATGTTTCCCCTCACCAAGGGTTTCTGCTCTTCAAGGTAAAACAGCAGCACTTTCAGTTTGTAGCCTTGCCCTTCGGGCTAGCTACAACACCCCGGGTGTTTACAAAAGTTCTGGCCCCACATCTAGCCAGGTTAAGAGCACAGGGCATAACAGTCTTGGCATACCTAGACAATCTATTGCTAATAGACCAGTCGGCTCATTTGGAGCAAAGTGTGCGTATTACAACCAAATACCTGAAAAATCTGTGTTGAATTTTCAAACTAGAAAAGTCTTCCTTAAAACCGCTAAAAAGGCTGGAGTACTTGGGTCTGATCATAGACAGCCCAGGGAAGAGATCAACTCCATGAGAGAGCTGGTGCGGATGGTCAGGTTGAAAGGAGATCCCTCCATTTGCGTGAGGTTGTTAGGAAAGATGGCGGCTTCATTTGAATCGGTTCTCTATGCCCAGTTCCATTCGAGACTGTTTCAAAACAGTATCCTGTCTGCTTGGAACAAAATGATTCAAGCTTTAGACTTGCCAATGCAGCTGTCCCCAAAGGTGATCCAGAGCCTTAGTTGGTGCTCGGTATCCGGGAATCTGCAGAAGGAAAAAACCTTCACACCAGTTACCTGGAAAGTGGTAACAGATGCCAACCTTTCAGGTTGGGGAGCAGTACTGGAAAAGACAACTGTCCAGGGACAGTGGTCCACAATGGAAAAAGCATTGCCCATCAACACCCTAGAGATTCGGGCAGCGCATCTGGGTCTGAAGCCCTGAACATTCAGGTTATAGGATTGTCCTGTCAGGATCCAATCCCACAATGCCACAGCTGTGGCCTATACAAATCACCACGGGGGCACTAAGGATCATGCAGCTCAGAGTGGTGAACCATATTCTAGCTTGGGCAGAAAAGGATGTTCCTTGCCTATAGGCAGTCTTCATTCCAGGCATAGAGAATTGGCAGACGGACTACGTGAGTCGCCAGCAGTTCCCGGGGGAGTGCTCCCTTCACCCCGAAAATTCTTTCTGGCTATATGCCAAAGAGGGGGGATCCCAGGCGTAGATCTTTTGGCATCCAGGTTCAACATGTAGTTGGCCAACTTTATGTCAATTACAAGGGCTCCACTTGCATGCGAGACAGATGCGTGGTGACCCCATGGGGTCAGTTTTCACTGAGTTAGGCTTTTTTCCCTATTCAGTTGCTGCCACGACTTCTTTGCAGGATCAAGCTGGAAGCCAGTAATTTTTGTAGCCCCAGCGTGGCCCAGAAGGTCCTGGTATGCAGAAATTGTAAAGAATGGTGGTGGAGGATCCATGGTCCCTTCCACTATGGCCAGACCTAATCTCACAGGGGCCTATATTCCATCCTACCTTACAACTATTGAAGCCCACGTTTTGAAGAGACGTAGTCTCTCCGGGTCAGTGATTTCTACCTTCATTAATGAAGCCGGCTTTCAGAGTTTTACATATTATAGACTCTGGAGGGCTTATGTTTCCTAGTGTGAATCCAAGGGTTGCCACCTTCGGAAATATAACATGGGTAGAATTCTTGTTTTTTCTATAAGTACGAATGAAGCTGGCATTGAGTACTATTAATGCCCCTTACACACGAACGGATTTTCAGTCGGAAAAAACTTTGATGGCTTTTCTGACGGAATTCCACTCAAGCTTAGCTTGCATACACACGGTCACACAAAATTTAGCTGAACTTTTGACCATCAAGAACGCAGTGACAGTCAGTAGAACATTACAACGAGCCGAGAAAATTAGTTTTTTTTTTTTTTTCCAAAACCAGGTACTAGGGTAGAGAACTATTTAAAGACGACTGTTAAGGTCTGAAAGACTGATGTTTTTATTATGCTGCCAGAGGGTCCTAGGAAGGGACAGGCAGCGTCGAAATCCACTATTGCAAAGTGGATTCGGCAAGTTATAATTCAGGCCTAATGGTTAAAAGCTAAGCTTTCATCTTTTCATGTCAAAGCACACACTACTAGATCAGTTAGTGTTTCTGGGGCAGTGCATCACCAAGCCTCCATGGCTCACATCTGCAAGGCCGCAACTTGGTCTGCAGTCCATACATTCACCAGATTTTATCAAGTGGATGTAAAAAAGGGCATGAGGATATTGTCTTTGGGGCGCAGTGTGCTGCAGGCAGCAGTATAGGTCCTCAAGTCTGTTGGTGCCCTACGGGTTGTGTCTCCCTCCACTCAAATAGCATTGCTATGGGACGTCCCACATAGTAATTACTTTGATGTTCTGGCTCGTGATGTATGATAAAGAAAACAGGATTTTTATGACCGCTTGCCTGTAAAATCCTTTTCTTGGAGTACATCATGGGACACAGAGGTCCCTCCCCTCTTCTTCTGGAGTATATGTATATTGCTTTGCTACAAAAACTGAGGTGCCCCTGGTATAGGAGGGTTATATAGGGAGGCAACTTTCTGTTTAGGGTGTGCCAGTGTCCATTACCTGAAGGTAGCCTATAACCCACATAGTAATTACTGTTATAAAAATCCTATTTTTGTCAGTAAATCTATTGGCAATACAATTGTACAGTGTATATAAAATCATTCGGTCTATGGCCACCATTAGCCTTTCACTGGAACGGGGACAGGTTAGTACAGCCATGGCCAAAAGTTTTGAGAATGACACAAAAATAGATTTCTTTATCGTACATCATGGGTCACAGAACCTTAGTTAATAACTTAATGGGTCATAGGCTACCTTCAGGTGTTGACACTGGTAAACCCAATCAAGGAAGTTTACTCCCTATATAACCCCTCTTCCTTCCAGGAGCACATCAGTTTCAGTTGGTCACGAGTGAAGATGTGCTCTGAGGAGCTCCAGGAGGGATCCATGCTGGATCCATACAACAGATCCATCCAAAGTGTCATTGAGGCCTAAAAGGATGGTACCTGGGGCCTCGTATCCGCAGCATGAGGTTTTGCCTGTAACGCCTCTTTGAAGTGAATAAAAATTAGTGCAGCACTGGACAGGATGTGACTCATGAATTGTACTGGAACACAATACAAGGACTGGTGGAATGTGTAGCAATAGTGAACACACTATAACATGTGAATAATCTGTTCAAATATAAACGGCAAAAAAAGAAAAATGAACATGAGTGTAAATCAATACTATTCAAAAATTGTGACAAAAATTAAATAAACATAAATGTTCAAACAAGTGCATTGAAGAGGAGCAACTTCCAGATGGAATTTTGATATAAAATCCAGATGAATCGATCGAATGCCAAAGTAGACTTAGAAGATGTGCAAATGAAAAGTTGGGTACTCTTACCAAATGCGGTGGACACACATACCATAAGGCAGTGAGTCAAACAAGCTCATAGCACCTCGGTTCCTGGTGCTCACACTGGATGTAATGGTCCTGCGACTCCAATAGTGCGTTTTTTTTTTTTTTTTTGTTTTTTTTTTTGTTTTTGTTTTTATATACCATACGTCTGAACAGCAATAGAACCGACAGCCTAATGTTCGCAGTAGATGTAGTTATTCCGTGACTCCAACCGTACGTCTCCAGACTGTGGTTCAGCATGGCAAAGGAACCAACAACCGTATTGATCTGAAGGGTGGTACCATAAGGAGAGCAGGGGAAATCACTGTGATCCGGACGTGGAATAGACTAGAAAAATAGGCTCTATATGATGCAGATCAACCAAAAATGTTTTTTAATAAAAAATATATTGTACAACTCAATGCAAGATAAAAAGGTGGTCCCAGGATAAAAATGTAGATAAAAGCAGTGTGGGAAGTGAAAGAAAGCTGGCTGATGCGTTTTGACTCTATGGGTCTTCAACTGGGGCCTCTTTGAAGGGCTGGAACCCAGGGCTTAGGTCTTGTTACATTACCTAAACTTCCTGATGGGGTGCTTTATAGGTCCAGGGCAGTTTGAACCCCGTTTTAGGGACCCAATCCCTGAAGGCTTGCTATGCAGCCTGCCATGATGGGTGAGGGTTGGATTGTTTGTTTGTTAATTCAGCATATCCTGCGGCGAGATTAAGGTAAGGGAAGAAACCCTTGAGTATTAAAAATATTTTATATTTCTTCCATTTGGGGAACAAATGTTATCATACCTTAATTCTTCACTAGAGGGAATCTATCTAGTCACATACATACACATACCTTACTCTGTTGACTTCACTGTAAGCTCAATCTGTGCCTGATTGCAGCAGTGTGTTGAGGGGGACTCTGCCAGGTAAGAGCTGCAAAACTGTTTTCTCTCCCCCCTGATGGGACCAGAGGGTTAGGGGGACAGCCTGTACCCCCTTACATTATGCGGCGGGGGGGGGGGGGTGCGGGAGCCCAGGTAATACCACTAATATTTTACTGGTGGCTGTTTTTTATTATATTTGTAATAAAAATGAGTGCAGCGCTAGACAGAATGTGACTAGATGTGTGAAGACATCTAGATCTTACCCAAAAAAATAAGATCAAATATAAATCCACTATGTGTCTCATGAATGATACTATAGCACAATACAAGGGCCAATGGAATGTGTAACATAAAAACACACTATAACATGTGCATGGTATATTCAAAAAATGACAAACACAAGTCAATAGTGTTGTTCAAACACACTGACAAAAAATAATAAAATAATAAGCATAAGTGTCCAAACAAGTGCAGTGAAGGGGAGCAGCCTCCAATTGAAATCTGAGACATAAAATCCAGATAAATCGATTGGATGTCAAAAAGATCTAAAAACACTGAAACAGACTTTGTGAAAATTATTATTTGTGTCATTCTCAAAACATTTAAGCATGGCTGTATATATTGCTGCCTAAAGCACCCGGCAATTATTTTCTCGGCATGGCCCCACACATGTGTTCTTCAATCCTATTCATCTCTGTGGACTTCTGAGCAGGGAAGTGGAAAGTACATTGGAATGAATGAGTCTTCCGTGTGAATGCACAGGCCAGGTTAGAAAGATTTTTAACAAGCAGCCAGGTGGTCAGGGCAGCAATATCTCACTGGAGCAGGGAAAGGTTAATATAAAACCTGAAAGGTAGGAGCAGGGTAAGCTAAAGTATTAATGTAACTGAACTAAAGGTCTGCAAACAGTGGTATGTTTACCCAAGAGGGTATTTTAAAGCGGATGTAAACCCTTACATATACCCAGTGAAGCGACTGGTTTTTGGTGTCCGTCACATTTTTACCCCACGGTGTCAGAAAAACCTTTCCAAAGTGACTTTGGAGCAGAGGAACGCGGCAGCAGACAGAAATTGCACTTAAAGCTCTGGATTGGGACAAGTGCACACTATTAGAAGGATATGCTTTGTTCCGATTTTCATGTCAGAAGTATACAACCACTTTAAACTTGAGGCAAACTGTTATATACTATTAAAATACAAATGTGTGTTCCTTCCAAATTTTGTCTAGCCAGCCTTGTGTGTTCAGACACCTTGCCGGACAGTATAGCTAGATCTTGTCTATTGAAAATTCTTGGATGAGTATCACATTTTCTGCTTCACTTGGGCAGAAATTAAGCAAATTCAGGTGGATTTAAGGTGTGTGTGTGTGTGTGTGTGTGTGTGTGTGTGTGTGTGTGTGTGTGTGTGTGTGTGTGTGTGTGTGTGTGTGTTTCTTTGTTTTTTTTTAGTTTCTTTTTTTTTTCTTTTTTTTTTTGGTGTGTGTGTGTGTGTGTGTGTGTGTGTTTTATTTTTTTATTTTTATTTTTTTACAACTGTTCCTAACAATTGTGGATGCACATTTTTATCTCTGCCATAATCATAATACGTTGCTCCATGCAGGCTGTTATAATTTACATTTTACATTTTTTTTTTTTTTTTTTGGTGCTTTAACTTTCCTGGCATAGATTTTCATTTTGCTGTAAAGGCATGAAATAGCGTACTCCAGTATAGCAGGAAGCAGAGCCAGCATGTGCGTACTACACAGGGAATAAACACAATGGCCAATTAGAGAAGAAAGTGTGGGCCAATAGAAGTTGTGTGCAGATTTGCTTACATGTGAAGATTTGCTGGCAAGGAAAACATTGTGGTACCTTCTCATACAGCAGCTTGTGCTATGTGCAAGGGATTTTTATGAGGATTAGGGAGGGAGCTTGGCCAGCCCACAGATAACAGTGTATGGGATCCTGCCTGCGAGAACTGTACAGGAGGGGAAATTCAGCAGAAAAAGTGAAACATCCCATCACAAAGGTACAGTACAAACATCAATGTGTCTGCTTATCGGTTCAGAGGTTTATGTGTTGTGCTGAGCTGTGCAAAGATGCCAGTGATGTATTGTATGCTGTGCTGCTGCAGTTTATTCGGGGGAAGATGTTCTAGCTATGGTGTGCATTGACCGGAGACATGGCTAAAGTTCAAAATTGCTATTTATGCATTTCTTTTACATTTATCCTGAAGAGATGTGATATTTATTTTGGTTCCAAAACTGAAATCCAGTTTTGTAGTGAGTTTGCTCTCCAGATTGTTGGATGCCTTACAGTTCTGTGGTGATACATAGCTCTGTTCTAGCATGCTGCATTGAATACCGGCCATACTTGGCGTCCAGTGTGTAGCATTGTAAAGGGCTTTAGAGATGATCTCCTTGGATTAGCTCTGCTGAGGACACCCACTTTCTGCAGCCACATGTACTGGATATGCACTTCTGACCTTGCAGGGCTAAGCATTTAGCAGAACGCAGAAATTGATATCGAGTATTGTTTTATTATCGTCACTGTAATAAGCAATTAATGTGACAGCGAGGAGCAAATAAGCAAAATTGCCCACTCAGAGCTTATGTGAAATGGAGGGAAAAGCTGGTTTTATTTTATGTAATAAACAGATGTCCGTGTATATAACTAAAGGCATGATATTTGAAAGATATGTATTTATAAATATAATAACAACAATATTAATTTATAAATCGAGGCATGATATTTGAAAGATATGTACTTATAAATATAATAACAACAATATTTATAAATAGGGGCATGATATTTGAAGTATATTTATTAACAGATCTAATAATAGTATTTATATAGTGAGGCATGATATTTGAAATAGATTTATTAACAGATCTAATAATATTTATATTGTAAAGGCATAATATTTTAAAGATATGTGTATTTATAAATATAATGGCAACAATATTAATTTGTAAATAGAGGCATGATATTTGAAGTATATTTATTAACAGATCTAATAATAGTATTTATATAGTGAGGCACGATATTTGAAAGATATGTATATATTTATAAATATAATCACAACAATATTTATAAATGCCTGATATTTTAAATATTTAACTAATATAATATTTATTTATAAACTAGGCATGATATTTGACTAATATTTATTACTATAATTATGAAAAGATATGAATCTATAAATAGAGGCATGATATATTTGACATTTATTACTAAAATTATAAAAAAAATATATGAATTTATAAATAGAGGCATAGTCTTTTAAAGAGATTTATTTTACAATGTCTGTATTTTTATATCATATTTATTTTTAAATTGAGGCATATTTGAAAGATTTTTATATATAAAAAGAATAATATACCGGTAATAATAAATATGATTTAATAAAGCCAATAAAATAATACGTTTCTAACTAGAGGCATGATATTTGAAAGATTTATTAATAATTCTAATAATCATTTTTTAAATTGAGGCATGATATTTGACTGATATTTATTACTATAATTATAAAATGATATGAATTTGTAAATGGGGCTAATAGTATTTTAAAGATATTTATTTATAAATCTATCTTTTATTTTTATAAATGTATTTATTTTTTATTGAGGCATATTTGAAAGATTTTTATTTATAAAAAGAATACTTTATAAATCAAAAATTATATATATATTATAATATTAAAGCTATTTATTAATAAATATCACAATGTTTTTAAATTGAGGCATATTTGAAAGCTTTTTCTTTATAAAAAGATTAATAATATAATAATTGCTCAAATAAAAAAAAAAGATTATATAATATGTAGAGATCTCTCTCTCTCGATCTCTCTCTCTCTCTCTCTCTCTCTCTCTCTCTCTCTCTCTCTATCTATCTATCTATCTATCTATCTATCTATCTATCTATCTATATATATATATATATATATATATATATATATATATAATCTATCTCTTCTTTTTTTTTTTTTTTTTTTTTTGGCATGATATTTTGAAAGGTATTTTATTTACTACTATAATAAACAAGATGGGTATTTATCAATAGAGGCACAGTATTTGAAAAATATTTATTTGTAAATATAATGTCTTATATCATATTTATAATTTTGAGGCATGATAGATCACTAGTAATATAACATTAAAGACGATAATTTATACATTAAATAATATAATACGAAAGATTTGTATTCATAAATAGAGGATATATATGAATATTATTATTATTAGCATATTCTTGTGGGCATGTACTTGTTTTTCTACAATTGCTGGGAATTATGTGAAATGTATATCCTTATTATATTTATTTTTCTTTTTTTATGCCATTATTTTAAAGATCTGTGTCTTTAAATATACAATACATATACAGGGAAAAAAGGAGTAGGAATATAGGAAAAATCTACTCATACATAAATCTATAGTTGGACAAAGTTTTAAAAAATAAATACGAAAAGTGTATAAATTAAAAAAAAAAATGGGGCAGACTCAATTGGCCACTTGGTCCTTTTTTTTCTGCTGTCTCTTTTCTATATCTCGGTTAACCTTCCTTGCACTATGTGAAAATATATTTCCAATAAAACGGCAAAATAATATGCCAATAATGCAGTAATCGTTTTTGTACAAATGTTAAAGGCGGTCAAATATAGCTTTATTAAATTTAGCATAAAATGCCAAATACAAGAACATTGTTTATTGTACACTGGCAATATTCCAAAAAATCCCCAGTTTGATGTAATGCAAAGAATCTAATTAGAAATATAAATGATTCTACTGAAACGGATACAAAGCTGATTGTAGCGAGTTTTTTTTTGGGGGGGGGGGGGGGCGTAGGGGGCGCTCTGTTACCAGGTTTTAAGTAAAGCCCAGAAACAGAAAAAGTAAACAGTAAATCACAAGCTGTCAGCAGAACTTCTATAGAATGGGGAAAAAGCCTTTTTCTTTTTAGAATGTGCGAATATTTCAGGAATAGGATTTTACCTCCATGTGGCTTCCACCAACCCATAGTACACATTGGCTTTACATTGTAGCAGTGGATTCTTTGAGTAACCAGCTGTGTTGTCCTGTAAGTACAATACCCGTTTTGTATTACGATGCTTTAGCAGATGATGGTCTTCAGTGTATGCCACACAGTATACTGAGACTTTTGTTGTCATACAGAACATTCTTCCTGACAAGTGGGTGGAGGTCACCAGTAGGACTACTGAAGATATGCCATAGTAATACATGAATGGAACCCAGGGCATTCTAGGTAGTTGGCAAGATTAGCATTTGTCCTTTTAACCGTATGGCTAGATTCCAGAGGTGTGATAACAAAAATAGGACGTTTATAACCCCATATCTCCTGGGTGAACACCATATTATATAAATCAGAAGGTAGGTTACCCAGGCAAGGGGGCAGCAGGCTTGTTTTAGGAACCTGAAAATGCATGTTTCTATTATAAACAATTAGTGTCCCTAACCTTATTAAATGCTTTGTCTGCCTTGCTGTTGGAACGTTATAAGCTCTGTCTTATAGTATGCATTTTGGTAATGCCAAAACTGCACCATTTTAATATGGTGGTGTATATAGTAGATGATTGTTTTATATATGATGATGTCTTATACATCTTGTATATCTAAATTAAATATAATATATGTATGTGTGGATATCTGTAAGTACAGTATGTATGCACTTTATTTCTACAAGTTGTAATACTGTATGTGCATTTGTGTATATATACAGTATGTGTTCTGCATATCCCTTTCTGAATAGATCTCTACCAATACTGTTAATGCATTTTCAGTGACCATTAACCACTTCAGCTCCGGAATGTTTCGCCCCCTTCCTGACCAGGCCATTTTTTACGATACAGCACTGCGTTGCTTTAACTGACAATCACGCGGTCGCGTGACACTGTACCCAAATAAAATTGATGACCTTTTTTTCCGCACAAATAGAGCTTTCTTTTGGTGGTATTCGATCATCTCTGTGGTTTTTATTTGCACTATAAACAGACTGATAATTTTAATTTTTTTTAACAATATTTTTGAATTTCTGCTATAAAACTTTCCCAATAAAAAAATTTTTTAAATCGAATTTCTTCATCAATTTAGGACAATGTGTATTCTTCTACATATTTTTGGTTAAAAAAAATCCCAATAAGTTCATGATTGGTTTGCGAAAAAGTTATAGTGTCTACAAACCATGGGCTAGATTTAGGGATTTTTTAAAATATATTTTTTACTAGTAATGGCGGCGATCAGCGATTTTTTTTTTTTTTTTTTTTTTTTTTTTTTTTTTTTGTGGTATTGCGGACAAATCTGACACTAATGCCCCGTACACACGAGCGGACTTTTCGACATCCAAACTCCGACGGACTGAGTCCGGCGGACTATCCGATCGTGTGTGGGCTGCAACGGACTTTAGCGAAGCTAAAGTCTGACGGACTTTAGAAATGAAGCATGCTTTAAATTTTCCCGACGGAACTCCGCCGGACCCGGTCCCCTTTGAAAAATCCGCTCGTGTGTGTGCTACTCCGACGGACTAAAACCGACGCTAGGGCAGCTATTGGCTACTGTCTAGGAACTTCCTACGTCGAATCCAGTCGTACGTCATCACGTTCGACTCCGTCGGAGTTTGGTGTGATGGTGTGTGGTCAAGTCCGTTCGGTCGAAAAGTCCGCCAGAACTCCGTCGGAACTCCGGCGGAACTCCGGCGGAACTCCTTTGGAGGTCTGTCAGACTTAATCCCTCTCGTGTGTACGGGGCATAAGGCTGGGTTCACACTGCTGCGGGGGGAGATCCGGATGTGATTCGCACCGCAAATCACATCCGATCTCCGTAGCGATGCGAGTTCAGCCATACAGATAGTATGGCTGAATTCGCATCGCTCCCGCAGCAAACTCGCACGGGACCCTTTTTTTGGTCCGCAACAGAATCGGATCGCATGGGGGTTCACACCATGCGATCCGATTCCTGTGCGAGTCGGCAGATCGCACTGCGATATGCGGACGGATCTGGGGGTGTCATTAACATATCATTGACACTCCCAGCCGTCCGCATAGGGCAGTGTGAACTGCCGGCGGGAGTAATGCGATGCGGGAAAACGCCGCGGATTCGCGGCGTTCCCGCATCGCAGCGGTGTGAACCCGGCCTAAGTGGCACTTTTTGGGGATCAGTGACGCCAATACAGCGATCAGTGCTAAAACAAAAAAAAAGCACTGTCGCTGTATAAATGACACTGGCAGGGAGGGGGTTAACACCAGGGGCGATTAAGGGGTTAAGTGTGCTCCTAGGGAATACATTCTAACTGGGGGGGGGGGGGGGGGGGGGGTGGATGCACTGGAGGAAAAGAGAGAGCCATGTTTCAGCTTAGCTGAATCACAAGATCTATTTTACTCTGACAGAACAGCGGTCTGCCTTGTTTTCCTCCAAGCGATCGGCGGGCTGATTGGCTCTCGCTGTGTCCAACCACCACAGTGGGAGCAGCAGCATGCGCGTGCCCTCTAGGTCACATGCACAAAATCACGTACAGTTGCGGGATTTTGCGCAGCCGGTATAAATGTGGTGGGCATTCTGGAAGCTGATAAAAGTGTGGGATTAAAAAATAAAATGATATCCACCTATTCAGATGCAGCATCAGTCCGATGCTCCATCTGTCTCCCACCTCCTCTACATCCTACATCAAGAACTGAGTGATCAAAGACTAGTGATCACTCAGTTCTCAGATTCACTCTGAGCACAGAGCGGTGACTGTTAGTCAGCACTCTCTGCTCTGCCCCTCCAGCACTCACTGGAGTGCCGGATTGTGGAGGGGGCAGGAGTGGCTGTGCCACTGAGAGGCTGAGCCAGCTGCTGGTCAGGCATCTGGGCAGATCCCGATATTATTGCCAAGAAAGCTGCAGAGCTTGTAACGGCTCTGTGATGCCCCCCAACAGCGGCCTTTAGCCTGCTGTCAGTTGGATGTTGGTTCGGCACTCCTGTGACCCACAGGAGAATCGTGGTCAGAAGAATTATCTTTTTCATCAGCAGTGTTCGCAAAAAACTCTTCCTGATCCATCGCATATTCCAGTGTTTCACAACGCCAGTCCTCAAGGCGCCCCAACAGGTCATGTTTTCAGGATTTCCCTTGGATGAAACCGCTGTGGTAATTACTAAGGCAGTGAAACTGATCAAATCACCAGTGCAAAATAATGGAGAGACTGAAAACATGACCTGTTGGGCCGCCTTGAGGAATGAAGTTGAAACACTGTGGCATATTCTGAAATCTCATATTCAGTCAACACTTTTCCCTGCTTGTTCCTTTTTGAGGACTGGTCTCCTTATCACCCGCCCCCATGCCTTTTTGAAGCCAATGTGAGAGAATTCTGTTGCAGGAAGTCTAGGTTACGCAGGCAGTGATGAGGGCACCCGAAGAGGGACCTCACCGAATGTAAACAGAAGACTTGGTACCTGAATGTCATTTTAGGTAAAACTGACTATACAAACAGATTTTTTTTTGTCGTTCAACCCCCATCTAAGATATCGTCACCCCCCCCCCCCCCCCCCCCCCCTCCATGCTAAGCAGTGCAGATGGAGGAATCTGCCCCTGCAGCTATTGTTTTCTGACAGCTGGTGATGCTAACTGTCCTAATACCCGAACAGTGCCTGCTTCTGATGGGATGCACTGTTTCGTGAACAATTTTCAGCCTGCCTTCTTTGATTTTTTTTCTAATTGAAAGATGTCAGACGAGCGGGTATAGACTGAACCACCCATGAAGCGAATTTCTGCCTTTTGATCAGTTAAGTAAAAAGGTTTCTATTTTTATTTCTCTTATTATTTTTTTTGTTTTATTCTATGTCGGTGATAGGCTAAAAGGGTGTGGGATGAGGTACTTGTTTTGCCCAAAGTTGGGTGAACTGACATTTATTGACCATATATAAATATACAGGGAGTATGCAAAATAATAAAAACATTATATTGGTCTCAATAGTTAAAGTGGTAGTAAACTAAAAGAGAAAAACTGGTCCCACCGCAGGTTCATGTCAGAATGTGCTAGTATGTACCACATACTAGCATATTATGACAGACGTACCTAAAAACCGGATCCCTCAAGTGGCACCCTATCACCGCTTACAGAGCTTTCATCTTCACCCAGTCTTCCTTCCGGGTTTGTTGAATAGCCAAGCTGTGATGACATCACTTCCGTGCATGAGAGTGGGAGTCAGACGCGGCACAGTCCTCTCAATGGAGAGAGCTTTGGTGATATCACCGACTGCAACACATGTAAATATCTCCTAAACAGTACATTTAGGAGTTTAGGAGATATTCACTGTATCTACAGGTAAGCCTTATTATGGACAGAATTTTACTACTGCTTTAATAGAGATATGAGAGAAGAGACTTTTTTTCCTTTAGAACTACTTTAATCCTTTTTTTTTTTTTTCCTTTCTGCTGCTAACTTGAATATTTAAATTTTTTTTATTTGAGAGATCAAGGAGGTGGAGATCTCTGTGTACTTTTTATTTTTTTCCCCCAATGTTTAATGATGTTTAGATCCTGTCATTAGATGGACCAAGGAAAACTGAAATGGCGCGTACACATGATCGGAATTCTCGTCGGAAAAAGCTATGGTGGTTTTTCTGACGGAATTCTGCTCAAACTTGGCTTGCATACACACGGTCACACAAAAGTTTGCTGTTTATTTATTTATTGGGGGGGCACAAAACAGTAGCCAGCCAATGAGCCAGCCAATGAGCCACACCCAGCCCCCCCATCGGTCAGTGTCACCCGCGACTGCAAAACTTACCACATACTTCCCTCAGGGTGACCAGTGTGTCGCCTCTGGCTCTAATTGCGTGCTTCCAAAAAACATCCCCCTCCATTGGAATTCATGCATCTGGTGTCCTGTAAGGGGCCAGACACATGGATAGGTGGGGGTGGCGCTTAGCAACGCTGGATGGGGGGGGGGGCAGCGACGCCCGTGCTCCCTTAATGGACAGGCCGCCGCTGATTCTTATCACCCCACAACAGATACATGTGCAGTGGTCTTAAACCACCCAAAATCCCAAAATATCAGCCTCCCCCCCCCCCCCCCCCAATAATCCATGACTAGTGTTATTGTTGCAAGCATATGTTTTGATGATTACCGCCATGTTGTGCAGCGACCAGTGTTCTAACTAATCATAGTATTTCCATGTCAAAAAGCACATAGAAAGCAGATCGCCATTTAACAGCGGGTTGTGCGTCTAACAAGGAGATGTGAGAGTAGCTTAAACTAAACTGAAACTGAACTTGTATCTGGCCTTTTTATAAAGGGATTTTGTGTAAAGCATTTCCTTTTACATGAAAGCCCATTGAATTGTTTGTTTCCTTTCACATCACATTACAAAGAAAGTATTAGAAATGAAGATTTATGAGTGCTTGTTGTAGGATATTGGCCACTTCAATTTTAGTAGTTCATTTAGGAATAATGAACTGTGACAGAACTGCTCGTGTGTTCAAAATGTAGTCCTACAGAAGTATGGATGCTTGAAATTGTTGTATAGCTTGTACTCTTTCAAAGGTTTTTTTTTTTTTATTTTTTTTTTTCATCCAGGATTACATGGAAGTTATTTTTAATGTACAACTGTATGAAATCAGTCAGCGTTAAACGTGTTTCCAGATATTGTGGAAAAGGAACTGCTTTTGTGCATTATACTGTATTTCCAGTTGGAAAATATCTGCCTCATTTTAATGCATAGGATGAAATAAGATCCAGGAAAAACTGATGTGGTAGATCTATGAAATATACATGAGGCACTCATCTCTCCCTTTAGTCTATGTTTTTTCTATAGCATTGTATTTTATATAAATATATATTTTTTTTTTTTTTTTTTAAAGGACATTTCCAAGCTTTTACCATCTATAACTAGAGTTACAAAAAAATGTATGTATGCTAAGTTGTCACATTGCATTATATACTATACTGAGCAAAGTGTGTTACTCAACTTTTAGGTAATTTTACTATGCATGGACATGAATGGAGCTTTGCATCAAGAGCGGCACAAAAAAATCCACGCTTTTGGTCTCCCGGACTGTACTCTTCGCTGGTTCTCTTCTTACTTGTCCAACCGCACCTTTAGCGTTACTTACAATTCTACTTCCTCCTCTCCTCTTCCTTTCTCTGTTGGGGTCTCCCAAGGTTCTGTTCTTGGACCTCTCCTATTTTCAATTTACACCTTCTTCCTGGGTCAGCTGATAGCCTCCTATGGCTTCTACGCCGACGACACCCAAATCTATTTCTCAACCCCCCAGCTAACTCGTGTCTCCTCATTTTATCACTAATTTATGAACAGATATATCAGTCTGGATGTCACACCACTTCCTCAAACTCAATCTATCCAAAACCAAACTTATAATTTTTCCTCCCCCCCCCCCCCCCCACATGCTCCTTCCCCTTCTCCTGATCATGCTGTCAAAATTGATGGGACAACTATAAGCCTATCCCCGCATGCCAAGGTCCTAGTGTAGTCCTGGACTCTGAACTCTCCTTTAAGCCGCCCCATGTCCAAGCACTGTCCAAGTATTGCCGCCTCAACTTCCACAACATCTCTAAAATTACACCCCTTTTTTAACCAATAACACAACAAAGCTCTTAATTCCCCTTCTGGTCATCTCTCGCCTTGCCTACTGTAACTCCCTTCTCATTGGCTTACCTC
This sequence comes from Lithobates pipiens, assembly GCF_037356315.1. Classification (NCBI taxonomy): domain Eukaryota; kingdom Metazoa; phylum Chordata; class Amphibia; order Anura; family Ranidae; genus Lithobates; species Lithobates pipiens. The sequence continues at coordinate 422,666,192 of NW_027507764.1, read as the reverse complement.
TACATGGTCCGCCCCCCCTTCAATCCATCATGAGTGCTGCTGCCAGACTCATCCACCTTACCAATCGCTCTGTGTCTGCTACTCTGTCAATCCCTCCACTGGCTTCCGCTCACCCAACAAATTAAATTCAAAATACTGACAATTCCTTACTAAGCCATCCACAACTTAGCCCCCAGCTACATCACTAGCCTAGTCTCAAAATACCAACCTAATCGTTCTCTTCATCCCTCTCAAGACCTCCTGCTCTCTAGCTCCCTTGTCACCTCCTCCCCATGCTCACCTCCAGGTCTAAAGCCTCTCCAATCCTATGGGAACCCCTTACCCCAATCTGTCTGATTTATCTCCTACTCTTCTTCTTTTTTTTTTTTATCTTTTAGACCAAGGATATGCAATTAGCGGACCTCCAGCTGTTGCAAAACTACAAGTCCCATCACACCTCTTCCTCTGGGTTTCATGCTTGAGTCTTGCTATGCCTCATGGGACTTGTAGTTCTGCAACAGCTGGAGGTCCGCTAATTGCATATCCCTGTTTTAGACAATCCCTGAAAACCATCCTCTTCAGAGAAACCTATCCTACCCACACCTAGCAAATGTATGTCTATTTTCTCCACTAGCTCACCCCCCACAGTTATTACATTTTTTGTTTCACTTGACCCTCCCTTATAGATTGTGAGCTTTAATGAGCGGGGCCCTCTGATTCCTCCTGAATTGTAACTGTACTGTCTGCCCTCATGTTGTAAAGCGCTGCACAAACTGTTGGCGCCATAAAAATTCTGAATAATAATAGACATGCTACACTTATTACTTGGTAATACTGAATCAAATGGTCACTTGGATTGATGCAAACACTTGTGCTTGACCTAGTGGGCCGCTTTTAAACATTTAACAAAGTAGAGAGTAAGGGGGTAGTAGAGAGTAAGGGGGGAGTGCTTTTAGGAAACCAATCATTCCTATCCAATTTATGTTATGCAGTATAATGCTGCACAGGATAGGTAAGCTTAGCAGCTCTTGACCCTGGCATACTGTTGATCCCTTACCTGTTCAGTGTTCAAGTATGTAAAGAAGTGTTACCTACCTAGACACCAGTTATAATTTACACTGTGATTGAAATGGAGGTCACACCCAAAAAGAAACAAACAATAGATCTGTAAATTGGAAATAACAAGCAATTTTCAAAAATATTCCTTTTCAGTGCTATGAGTGGTGAATACCCTCATGCAAGCCACAATTTCACCATATAGGTATTTCCCTACACCACTCTACTCTGTGAGAAAGGTATTTTATACCTGTAATAAACCTCAACAATTAGTATAAAATGCATAGACAACTTTGAAGTTAAAGGGATAGTTCACCTTTTACTACAAAACTGCTTATGCAGATAAGGGGTATCTAGATCAAAACAACCTGTACAGATATGGTTAAAGATAAATAATGCCCTTGATATAGGTGTAGGCCATTTACATACCTAATGCAGCCTGACTGGAATACTTCCAGAACGTTGCCAAGTATTCCCAGAATGTTGCTAAGTGAGGCCTAGTCATCACTGCTCACCTCCACCATCACAGGAGTGAGCTGTCAAATGCTGAGCTCAGATCTACTGTGTCTGGGGGAGAGAGTATGTGAGGGGGTTTGAATCAGAAAGAGCTCACTCCTGTGATGATGGAGGTGAGCAGTGACCACTAGGCCTCACTGTGCAACGTCCTTGTATTCCAGTCAGACTTCATAAGATATGTAAATCTTTTTTCCCTTACCTGCATAGGCAGCTTTTTTGTAAAGGTGAACTATCCTTTTAAGCTCCTGATCCTTTCTATTGTTCAATGGCATTGCATTAAAGTCACAGGGTGGAAAAAGCAGGACTGTGCTCAACTAGGTTTTTGAGGTTTTCACTGAAAACATGTGCTTATGTTTTGTTTTGTTTCTGATTGAATTACTCTATATTCTGACAAGTTTACTTTAGCACTTGTTCACACCAGCAAACCACACTCGGACATCCCAAGTCTCCCACGAGGTGCAGGAGTCTCCCAGATTTCTGCAGCGTCTCCCGCAAGCTCCTCCCGATATCCCGGGAATGATTTGTGCGGCGGGGAACAGTTGTGAACACCGAGCGATCTCCCTGTATAGATTTTTTGCTGCCCCCCCATCCTGTCTCCCGCAGCCGGCTTCCCTCCTCTCCTCTTTTCGGCTGAGGGGGACCTGTCAGGATGGAGAGCGGAGGAAGGGGCTGGGTAAATATGTGATTTATCGACCCCTTCATTGTCTGAGTTGGACACAGTGAGCGAGATCGCTCCTGTGTCATGTGATAACTGAGCAGAGTAAACTGTGTGTTACTCTGCTCCAGTTTATGAATGGAGATGATCCTCTGTCTCCTCTCCATTCATATTCACAGCTGAGAAAAGGACTGGGGAATCTGTGTCCTCAGTCCTTTCTCTGTCTCAAATGAGAGATGTCAGGGGTCTCTATAGACCCCTGATATCTCACCAAAGCCCCCCCCCCCCCCCCAAAAAAAAGTGTAAAAAATAAACTACTGCCCCACTTCCCCTGCCCTACCAACACTGTCCACTGCCCCAATCCCCTTCCCCAAAAAGAATTGTGAAAAAAACAAATTCAATTGTAAAAAAAAGTCAATACATAAAAATAAAAAACAGACACCATCCACTGTCACATACCCCTCACCCCCTTCCCTAGAAGGACTGTGAAAATTATATTGAGAAAGCGATTTAAAAATAAATTTTGGCGTGGGGGGGGGGGGGGTTGGGCTATGCGGGCGCAGAACGCCACCTCTCTGAAATGAGTTTGCCATCTCCCTGAAATGTGGTTTTGCAGGTTAGTATGTATGCATACTGATCAGACAGATGCTGGTCTGTACAGGAGCAAACAGCGCCAATGTGCTGACTCCGGCATATCAGTGTTCACTTTTTTATTTTATTTGTTAGAACTTTATGGAAATGTCACAGTTCGGTAAGTTCTGTTCATACGGCGGTGTTGTGATATGGTAGTTTATTGCAATCCACTACACTAAAAGTACTGCATACAATACTTTTTTTTTTCAGTCTATGGGAAGCTTCCCAGCTTGCAATCAGCTGATTACAGGATGGGAAGCTGATGGGAAGCTGATTTGCCCATGTTTAGGGCGTGTGCAGGGCGCAAGCAATGCGCCCACAAACACTCCCACTGTCCAGTGATTTGTCCCTGGCTCTTGTGTTTTTTTTTTTTGTTTCTTTAATTAGCTGGAACCGGAGGCCGACTGGGTGGGGCTTTTTCAGCACTACGGCATCACTTTGTTTCCCTGGAGTCGAGTGTAGTGCAGACACTGAGACTACTGCAACCCGGGATCCTGTAATGTGAGGTGGGGTGCGGATCACAGATGCAGTGGGTGGGTGCAGAGCTGAGCCCAAGGGAGGTGTACCAGAGCAGATGGTGAGTGCGGGGATCGGAGGTGATCTCTCTCGCTGTGAATGACAGAGGATTTTTGCTATTTTCAGTGGCATGTCTCTCCCTCCTGGCAACATGCTTCCCATCCCCTGAGTCCTCAGACTCCTCTGCAGGGCAACTACAGAGTGACTGCTCTACCCGGTGTGTAGTGTGTCCTGGCGTGAGCCTGGCTCCCCCTCCCCCACCTTTCACTTTTCTCAGCTGCTGCAGAGCTTCATGGAGGGGGGAGTGGGGCTGCTGATTGTTGTGGTGCAGGGCAGTGACTGGCAGCTGCGGGGTTCCTGAACCCCAAATTCCTCCCCACTTCCTGCATCCTAAAACGCATCTCCAGCCTCTCCACCCTAAAACACCCTCGCCCTGCCTGTCCACCCTAAGCAATAACCTCCTCCCCACTTCTCCACCCTAAACAATAACCTCCTCCCCACCTCTTCACCCTAAAACGCCCCCTCCCTGCCTCTCCACCCTAAATAGTAACCTCCCCTCCACCCTAAACAATAACCCCGCTTCCTGCCTCTCCACCCTAAACAATAACCCCCTCCCTGCCTCTCCACCCTAAACAATAACCCCCCCACCTCTCCACCCTATACAATAACTCCCCTCCCTGCCTCTCCACCCTAAACAAATAAGTCAAATAACTTATGTGTTTAATGATGGGGTTAATATGAGGAAGGGGGTCCTGTGTACAATGGGGGGTAGTGTTGAGGAAGGGGTCCTGTGTAATGATGGGGAGAGGGGATACTGTTAAGTCTGGCCACACCCACTTTTTGGCATAACGTGCTGCATGCTTACATCAGCATCAAGTGTCCCTCATTCTCAAGTTCTAAAGTTGGGAGGTATGTACTCTGTTCTTTTGATGATGAGCTGTATACTCTGTCCCGTGATGCTGGGGCTGTATACTCTGTCCCGGGAAGCTGGGGCTGTATGCTCTGTCCCGTGATGCTGGGGCTGTATGCTCTGTCCCATGATGCTGGGGCTGTATGCTCTGTCCCGTGATGCTGGGCCTGCATACTGCATACGGACATTATGTTATGGGTGAAAGCAAGTGGAATACAGAGAATGGAGTGGGTGTATTCTATAAGGAGTGGGGCTTATAAAAAGTGGGAGGAATCAAAAAGGAGGTGGCAGGGTCTGGCACCCAGCCCCCCCCCCCCCCCCACCTAAAACTGTAAAAAGTAGAGCATATTCACTTTTAAAGTGAATTTGCTCTTTCCAAAGTTATTATTTTTATCCTAATTAATGAGGTGAAACCAAAAAAAATTATATTGCGTACCCAATCTTGTGCAAAGAAACAGGATTTTTGCTTGCACATGATTGCATAATTGAAGTCAGTGCAACTTCACCTCGTTTAAGTTGGCCATAGATGGATCAAAATTCAGACAGTTCAGTGGGGAGCAGCTAATAACGTTCAATCCATGTGTGACCATGTCTGTTCAACAGAAGTCGATCAGGCTTGGAAAATTGTTCTCAATCAGCGGGTTGCAGCCACTGATCAGTGTGTTCTGACAGTAGAGAGTCTCACTGTCAGAACACAGTGTCTCATTTGGGAAGGATTCTTCTATTCACCATCACTTGTGTGGATGGAGGATTTCATTGTGTGTTTTATTTTTTCGCTTTTTGTCAAGAGCCATCTATAGCCAGCTTAATGTAAGTGAATTTCTCTATTGTCCAATGAGGGGAACAGCTGTCTACAGATATTGTCCTATCAACAGCTACTGGTAGATTCATGCTGTTTAGTCTCTGCAATGAACCAATGTATACAGTTTTTCTCAGTTCATTTTGTTTCCTGGCGATGTGTAAACTCCCTGCGATGGTCCTGCAGTCAGAAGCCATTACCTGCTTGTGTTCCAGTTCTATGGGACTCCACTATTCAGTTCAATATATCTGAAGACTCCTTACAGAGTTATCAGAACTAGAGCTGTGGCAGTTCTCACCCCACCCTGTCTGTGAAGACTCACTTTTGTTCTTTTTTTTTTTTTATTTAACCAGGGGGTCAAGTCTGTGGATGGAGGAATCCTCTCTACTGAGCTATTGCATTTTGACAGCGAGAAGACCACCCTGCCATCACAATACATTGATCAGCACTACTGACTATAACCAGCGACACTGATCAAGCACGGATCATCCAACAGGGTGGTTGTACTGAAGTTAATCAGTTCAACCTCTGTAGAACCTCCCTGCCCATAAATGTATCAAAACTAAGCCAGACCCTGCTGAACCTGACAAATTTCAATCCATGTATGGCTAGCTTAACGCTGTGTTGGGGATTCTTCCATTAATTATCTGAGACAGTGTTGTCAGAAGCAGGCTTAGCTGGGCACTGTAAGTGCTTTTTTTTTTCCTTTCCATCGCTCTGACAGTGCAAAGATGAGTCTTTTTAATTTTTATTGGCACTTTCACATTGAGGTGCTGTGGTGTCGGTGGTAAATAGCGGCACTTAATCGTCATTTTAGTGCCACTTTTCAGCCGCTAGCAGGGCGCTTTGAACCCCCACTAGCGACCGAAAACGGGTTAAAAGCGCCCTCAAAGCTTTGGCGGCGCTGCCCATTGACTTTAATGGGCAGGGGGGCGCTTTAGAAGCTATGTATACACCACTCCTAAAGTGTCTCAAAGATGCTGCTTGCAGGACTTGTGCTTTCACACTGGAGTGAAAAGAACTAGTCAGCTGGTATCATTTGGCGGCTTTTTTGATCATTGTTTTAATAGCGTCTGTCATAAAGTCCAAGAGGTGAACTGGAGCTCACTGGCACTTTTTCATCCAGTCCAAAGGGTCACATTAAGTTCCTCTGAGTCAACCCAGAGCATCACATGACCTATACATAATTCATCTTCAAATAATACTGCTTTACACATGGGTATTTCAGCAATCTGTTTTGGCTTTTGTGGGAGCCACTATGGCAGTTTGCAGGACAAGACTTTGGGCCAGTTCCCACCAGATGGAGTTCCGTGCAGTTCTGTTTTTTCTTCACCGATAGTCAGTTCCGGTCAGTTTCTGCACCAGAAACTGACTGGAAACTGACCAGAAACTGACTGCATGATGTGAACTAGAGCCATTAGAATACATGAAAAACACAGTGCATGCATTTTTAGTGCAGGAAAAAAGCGCACGGAACTGCGTCTGGTGTGAACTGGCCCTAAATCAGAATTTCACTTTCTTAGACGGTTTGTTTTTCTTTGACATATAGTATGTTGTGGCATACAAAGGAGAGGCCTTGTGTGGAGAAACAAAACTACTTGGGCAAAATGCCTGATGACTACTGGAATTGGGCTCCAGCAAACCTAAGGCTCTTCCTGGGTATATTTACGTGGGATTCTTTAATGACCTTCATATTGCAGATAACTTCCAGAATCCATTTGTGATCCTACATTCCACATAATCATTGTATTTACTGTTGACATTTTTCATTTTTTTAAGGGGCTCATAAAACTGTATGACCTATCTTAACGTTTACTCATAATATGAAGTTAAATGTTAAAGCAGTTGTCTATTCCAAAACAAATTGATCACTAAGCTAGCAAGTGGAGGCAAAGTACACAACAACACAAAGATGAGCACATCATAGATACCTGACTTTGGACAGCCATAAGCAAGGAGCAGGGTGTGTACAGCCTGCAGTAATGAACAAATGTTAGTTGTTTGGGTCTGTAGATATATGTATTCATGTAATTCTCAATAATGATTATAGGAATTCTTAAAATTAAAAGTAACTGTAATGACACGGTATGTGAATTAAAGAATTCAGAAATAGTGGCAATTATGCTTCAACCTTACTAGTACATAGGAGTCACTATTGCGTGTATTGCCTGTGAATTGTCCTTTATATTTCTGTATGACTTGAGATTTTCTTTTCTGCTAGCTCACGTTTCCCTCCTTTTTTTTTTTTTCCTCAAATTTCTTCAATTTCCATCTGTCACCTACATGTACCTTACAGGTAGTTAACTGACACAGGAATGTTCTTTTTTCCTTTTTAGGTGAGAAATCTGAAACTAGAACACGAGCAAGAGAAAACTAAGATCTTATCAGAGGCTTTACAGACGTTGGCTACTGAACACCACGAATTAGAACAGTCTCTGGTTAAAGGATCACCTCCGCACCACAGCATTCTAAGCGAGGATGAATTCTATGATGCCGTCTCAGGTACATTTTCTTCTCTTCTGTTTTTAATAAAATTCTGCATGTTAGAAGATCCCTTATATAGATCCCCTATGAACATGACGGCTTTAGTGATCATTGTGGAGCCAAGTCTATAGCAGCTCATCATATGGACAGCAATTAGAGCCTATTTTTTAATTGATTTTTAAATATTAGTTTTTTACTATCCCGAGATGGTAATTCCAAACTGACACTGGGAATGATTTGTTAGGCAAGACAATGCCTGTTTAACATAAATGTGCACATTTTATTATGATTGGCGATTTTGTGTGCATTAAAACAAAATATTTAGGTGGAGTGCATAAACTCACAAATGATGTATATTTTAATAGTATACATCTAAATAAACTAGTTTTCTTGGGCTGGCCATGTACATTAAAGTCTGACTTTTCAATCTATTAAAGGGCCTATTCAGATTTTTGCAGTGTAATATATGCCATATTACACTGCAAAAATCTGAATAGGCCCTGAATGGGCTGTCTTATCACAATGAATGTCAATGTGCATGCCGCACATTGACATTCATTGTGATAAGACAGCCCATTCATTCAAGTTGTAACAGGCTAGCAGCATTTCATTCATCTCAACACATCACAATGCACAGGTAGTTTACATCTATCCATTGTAACACTCTAAAAGGCAAGCTAGATGCTTTTGGGTGCCTTTCAAAATGATTAACGCTGTAATGCCCCACACTTAATTTTGTGCGTTGTGGTAACGCTTGGTAAACAGCTTACATCTGTCTTAAAGCATTTGTTAACCCAAAAAAAAGTAAATAATAATCCTGTTCCCTTAAAGCATGCTATACAGCACAGTGCTTGTGCTGTGTCATTGGACCCCCCCCCCCCCCCCGTATCGGCTGAAATACTTGGCTGATCCTGCTTGGCTATACCCTCCCCTCTGCAAACTGACCACTATAATCATGGTTGCTGTGCCCTGACACCGTAGTCCGTTTATGTGATTCCATCAGCCACAGCTTGCAATCTGTCTCCTGTGTCCTCCTCCCCCCTCCTCTCTCTGTCTGTCTCTGCTCATACCAGTAAAACTCCACTTTCACGGGGGGGGGGGGGAGTTATTCTGGGGGGGGGGAGTTATTCTGTACACAGAGTGTACTGACCACCCCCAGAAACATAATTTCCTGCTTTTGAGATTGTCTCACTAATTTTCCCAGAAGTCTGCCTAAGACGGAAGTCCGATTTCATGCATCCCATGCAACAAAAATTTCATTTTTGGTGAGGCACTCCCAGTAGGAACACATCTAAAGGGATGCAGGTGTATACCTGATAGATAATTATGAAACCACTCCCATTAAGACCCACTCATCACTGAGGCTCAGAGGAATATACAGGGATTACTTCAGAATAACAATAAGGTAGAAATCTGCAACAAATATTGTTAACTCTTGCACTGTACATAGATCACATTGAGGGGAATGTTTATTTTCTCAACAAAAGTGGAGTTACTCTTTAACAAAAGCAAGCTATCTATATCTTGTATTACATCTCAGGCTCTCAACTTCAGGCCTTTTTGTTTTTTGTCAGTTGTGGGGAAGGGTGTAGAACCTGTTAGATTTTTAGAACCCTTTCACACCAGGGCGTTTTGCAGGCGCTATAGCGTTAGAAATAGCGCCTGCAATCCGCCCTAAAGAAGCTGCACCATTGTGTGTAGTGTGAAAGCCCGAGGGCTTTCACACTACAGCGGTGCGCTGGCAGGACGTCAGAAAAAAGTCCTGCCAGCAGCTTCTTTGGAGCGGTGAAGGAGCGGTGTGTTTACCGCTCATCCACTGCTGCTCCCCATTGAAATCAATGGGCAGCGCTGTAATACTGCCGGCAAAAAGCCGCTATTGCGGCGTATTGCTGGCGGTTTTAACCCTTTCTCGGCCGCTAGCGGGGGTAAAAGCGCCCCGCTAGCAGCCGAAATGTGCCGCAAATCTGGCGGTAAATTGCCACTAAAAATAGCGGCGTTTTACTGCCGACGCAATGGGCGGTGTGGTGTGAAAGGGGTCTTATTGCAAGATATTTTTCTGCTATGGAATTTTCCCTTATTTTCTGACTTTGGCCAACAAAGACACAAACATCACTAAAACAAACCGCTATAAAATACTTTTTATGGTTCCAACTTCTTACTCTAGCCAAAACTTTAAAATGTAAGTTGACCTTTCAGGAATATTTCCAGACCCCCCCCAATGCAATTGTACATCCACTCAATAATACATGCCATAGCTCCTACTGTTAGAAATGGTGAAGATCCTCCCATTACTGATGCAGCTATTTTGGCTCCTCTCTAGAAAAAGCTCTGGACCGTCATTCCTCTCCATCCTTCCATTGGCAGGATTGGCTAAATTTATTTTCCATTTCTATTTTTAAAGGAGTTGTAAAGACCTGAGCCCCTTCTCTCTCCAGCGATGTCCAAAATCCCTTCAGCCACCCAGGACACTTCTCCTTATTGGCTGAAACAGAGCAGCGGTGCCATTGCCTCCCCGCGGCTATCAGTCAGTCAGCCAATCAGAGGAGAGAGGGGATGGGGCCAAGTCGGGCTGCATGTCTGAATGGATACACGGAGCTCTGATTCAGCTTGGGTGCCCCGTGTAGCAAGCTGCTGGCTGAGGGGCACTCAAAGGAGGGAGGGGCTAGGAGCAGTGAAGAGGGACCTGAGAAGAGGAGGATCCAGGCTGCTCTAAGTATAACATGTTGTTTTTTTTTTTTTTTAAACAAGCCTTTACAATCACTTTAAAGCCCTTTTTACCTTGACAGGCCCTGCCATGGAGCCTGCATTTTTTATTTTTTTTTGTTCATGGGAATTTACCAGGCCCTTGCTGTCTGGACTACACTTATAGCCCAAGACACTAGCTTCATTTTAATGGATCCTTCCGACTAGGGCTTTTACCTGTGGACTCTTGCTACTGCATGAACAGCTTAGCAGACTTGTTTTGCTAAATCTCCAGGAAGCGTCTTCTTTCCATATATGTGGAAGATTCTTTGGCTCAATTGCTGTCAGCAAAATTCTTGTGCAAGAAATGACTGAAGCATCTACCTTTTTGAAGGTGAACACTTATTTGGTCCCTCCTTGCATAGGTATATCAAAGAGATCACAAGGGGTATGAGTAATCCCCTCCCCCAGAAAAAGAAGGCTTTGCTTCCATGGATAGACTTTCTACTCGTGACACTAGGAAAAGCTCCTTTTCCCCCTGGAGGCCTGGAACAAACTTTCCAAGCCAGCCAAGTCTGGTTCCAACCTCATTCCCAATGAAGGGCGGCCCCACTTGTCAGAATAGGGGGGGAATATGTCGGCCTGGATGTCTGGCTCAAGTATGTCATTTCCAGGAGCTATGAACTGGTCTCCTTTGCCACTTCAATCTCTCAAATTTGTTTCTTGGGTAGATCTAGCTTCTGTTCGCAGGGGGGTTAGTGCCCTTATCCCGAGCAAGGCTTATACTCCAACCTGTTCACAGTTCCCAAACCAAATGGTGACGTTCACCTCATTCTGTTTTTCAAAACACCAAGCTTCATAGTAGTCATAATCAAACATTGTGCTAGAATTCATAAACTACGTTGGTCTAAACAAGTCCCATAAAGTGATTAAATTGCTTGTGCTTAAAATCTTCAGAATAAAACAGATGCTCCACTAGTGCTTAATTCAAGTGCCCCACATGGATGTGGTCTCATCCCTGATGTGGACCAACTATTTCTAGTGTGGTCCTGGCGCCTGTGGGGAATCCACCCCCGGTGATCTCCTAGGTAGGAGCCCTCTCAATGGGTTTAATTTCTAGGTCCCGGATTCCTATTGGAATCACTTGTATTTTTAGGGGATCCACCCCTATATAGGATCCTCTAAACGTCTCATTGGATTGGTCCTAAAATGATATTATGCATGAAAAAACTGTGGTGGCATACCAAATAGCGTAAAACCATAGATTTGTTCAAGATTGGTAAGAAACGAAGGTAAAAATCACTCACATTTTGAGATGCCTAAAACCTGGCATCTGGTATATGCAGCATGTTTTGTTAAAGTTCGCTCCAGTCAGCATGTAGTGTAGGCCGCAATCTGCGGCTCGGCTAAGTTCTGGGCATCTCATGGGGTGGAAGTGATGTGGTTGTGACGCGATAAAGCCAATCAAATATAAAAAACTGAAAATTTTCAAAACTTGATGCATAGTTGATCTCCATATGGAGAGCCTAGAGAGGATCAACAGGACGTCTATGTAGTCTCACATAATATTTGTCTTTTATGCGCAGCTTATTAAAATGAATCTGAGGATAGAAACACGTAAACTGCCATAGCTGACTTGTAGTTAAAAGAGCATAAATAGGGACTGTCACCCTGATCCTTGTGAAAACTCATTGGCTGGAAAAGTCATATCAGCATTAAAATCTAAAACTCTTTTAACATCCATTCTGCATGTTTCTCCAGGCTACCTACTAAGCAGTGAAACTTGTATTCGGGTGGGAGCCTTGGAACCTACACTTTTTTAAAAACAAGTTGGCAAAAGCATAGTTATATGTGTACAAGTTCCCTATGCTTGATTCACACTAGTGTGATGCAGTTTTGATCCGATTTCCAGTACGACACTTTTGCCAAAAATAAAAGCGCTGTGTAAAAAGAAGAGACATTACGTGTCTATCTAGCGATTGGTGCTTCCCATCTTTGCCCTCTGTTTCCAGTCACCAGCCACTACATTATTACAACTCCGCAAGGACACAGTAGTGATGTAGTGGCTGTTGGGTTGCCGATGATTCCTTGCCAACTGCAGCTCTGCAAGAGGGATCACACATGACCAGAAAAGCGTCTGTGCTTTATGTGGGTGTCTAAAAACCACTATACCAACACTTTCTGTATTAGTTTTCTTTCATTATGTAATCAATTTATTCTTATCAGACATATCAGAAGCAAAAGTTACATCTTATACAATGCAGGCTGGGCATCTTTTATGCGCTTTACTTCAGTTTAACGTAAATAAGATGGTTCAGGGTTCCTTTGTTTCCCAGTGTAACTCATTAGGTTCCAGGGAGAGATTCATCTGTTAGTGGATGGAGCCTGTCAACATAACAAAGTAACCTCCTCGGGTTTCAGTGCTCTGCGAATGTGAGAAGTTTTCAGTTGTCAGTGTGGACGGGAGTGTGTATTTCAGTAACACAATTTTGCTTCTTTTAGATTCAGAGTCTAATCATTCCTTGAGTGGATTTGAGACCGTTGGAAATTCTTCTGCAGAAGAGAGTTTGGATTTAAGCTTCCACCGTAATAAGGGCAGCATGTCTGATGACAAGAAGCCCACCGGGGGAGAAGCCACATCAAATGGCATTAAAAAACACCGGTAAGAATGGGCTAGCGGGGGAATTAGAGTTAATCTTTGTAATTCATTGGTGAAGCCGTTATACATTCTGATATATGTTCTTGTGAACAGGCAGACATCCGTAGTAACCATGGTAGTCAAATGATAGCAAGGAACATATTAAATGGTCCAGATAAGATTACAATGTCAGTTTATGTACATCTTTATGCGCGTCTGTAGTACAATGAACACAAGTACTTTACCTGCGTCAGCATGACTGTGCATGTTAAATTAAGGGCTTTTGTTGTTAGAAACTTTAGAATAAAGACATTTTATATGGAGGTTCATTATATTCCTGATGTGTACAAGGGCATCTGCTCCCAAACTCCAGTATATGATATTCTTTTAGCACACCACAGTAGACATGCTGCAACGTGTAAGGCAACCATTATTGTAATGCTGTAGTTAGGATTTGCTGCCCTTGTAGTTGAGGGAGTAATGTGTTAACCCTAATGAGCCTTAATAATGTGTTGGTAATAAAATTATTCACTAGAAAGGTCTGTGATATTAAACCAATTGGGGGACATTCACTGTTAGCAGAAATTCTGTTACATAATTTAAACATTTTGTAAGCTTGTTTGAAGGATAAGAGATGAAGCGGTTAATGTTGCTTATTCCTGTGTACATGGCAAAACTACTAATTAAGCAAAATTAAGTGTTCATGAAAAGCTGCTTGCCATGTATAAAATGACCCTCTAGGAACACCATGCATGGCTGCACTCCTTTTTATGGACAAGGACTATTCTGTGTTTCAAACCTTTTTTGGGGGGGATTTTAGTCTGTTCAGCTGAAGGAGAAATCAGCAGAGCTGTTTTAAATACGGGGGTGATCTTGAGCAAACTCAACTAGTCTAAGGTTGAAAATACATTTGCAATGTTTCCCTGATTTTTCCCTGATAGCTAATACAGCTAAACCACCTTTTAGGTTTAATTTACGTTCCATCCATATATGTTCAAAATACAATTTCGGAGGGGGATATTAGAAAAGAGAATGTGATTTGATGATATGTAGACAACCCACCAAATTGGGTTCAGATCCTTTTCAGTGAAGCACGTCCAACCTTGTAGCAACAGTTTTACAAAGAACCTTCTCTATTCCAACATGACTGTACCCCTATGCATAACATCAGTTCCATAAAGCCTTGATTTGGGGTGGAGGAGATCAAGTGGCCCACGCAAAGTCTAGACCTCAACCTTACTGAACACTTTTGGTATGAATTAGAACTGCAGTTGCAAGCCAGGCATTTTCATCCAACATTACTACCCGACCTCACAAATTAGTTGAATGGGCACATATTACCAAAGGCATATTGCAGAATCTTGTGGAAAGCCTTTCCAGAAATAAACATCACTAAAGAGTTCAGGCTGTTATAACCACAAAGGGACAAGGTTGTCAGGGAGGTGGTAAGGGATGCAACTCCCTGTGGTGTGGGAATAGGGCAAACTTGTGTACTGACCAAGTGGGTATAATTGTGTAGTTTGAGTATGAGATGTCTTTAAGGCTAGAGTGCTTCTCATGTCAGTAATATCATGCTTCTGAACCTGTCTGACAGACAGCTCTTTTCTCTAATGATGATTCTTTTTTAAAAGCATCAGTACTTTTACCACTTTCTTTTACACTGAGACGATGCAGTGAGGAATTTGCATGCTGTGATTATCCATCTCTTAATGGCAGAAATTATTCTGTTAATAGAGCTGTGCTCCTAGATGGCCAGTAGTCCCTCACTGTGTATGTAGTACAACCCTCACATTTTTGTAAATATTTCATTATATCTTTTCATGTGACAACACTGAAGAAATTACACTTTGCTACAATGTAAAGTAGTGATTGTACAGCTTGTGTACCAGGGTGAATTTGCTGTCCCCTCAAAATAACTCAACACAAAGCCATTAATGTCTAAACAGCTGTCAACAAAAGTGAGTACACCCCTAAGTGAATATGTCCGAATTGGGATCAATTGGCCATTTTCCCTCCCAGCGTCATGTGACTTGTTAGTGTTACAAGGTCTCGGGTGTGTTAAATCTTGGTGTTATCACTCTCACCCTCTCATACTGGTCACTGGAAGTTTAACATGGCACCTCATGGCAAAGAACTCTCTGAGGATCTTTTGAAAAGAATTGTTGATCTACATAAAGATGGTTTAGGCTATAAGATGTTTGCCAAAACCCTGAACCTGAGCTGGCCAACATCATACAGCAGTTTAGCAGAACAGGTTCCACTCAGAACAGACCTTGCCATGGTCGAACCAAAGAAGGTGCGTGCACGTGCTCAGCGTCATATCCAGAGGTTTTCTTTGAGAAATATGAAATAGATGTATAACTGCTGCCAACATTGCTGCAGAGGTTGGGGGGGGGGGGGGGTGGGGGGGCGGGGGGGGGGCTGTGGGATCAGCCTGTCAGTGCTTAGACCATACGCCACACACTGCATGAAATTGGGCTGAATGGCTGTCATCCCAGAAGAAAGCTTATTCTAAAGATGATTCACAAGAAAGTCCGCAAACAGTTTGCTGAAGACAAGCAGACTAGACATGGATTGCTGGAACCATGTCCTGTGGTCTGATGAAACAAGATAAACTTAGTTGGTTCAGATTGTGTCAAGTGTGTGTGGCAGCAACCAGGTGAGGGGAGTACAAAGACAAATGTGTCTTGCCTACAGTCAAACATGGTGGTGGGAGTGCTGCCGACACTGGGGAGCTACAGTTCATTGAGAGAACCATGAATGCCAACATGTACTGTGACATATTGAAGCAGAGCACAATTCCCTCCCTTTGGAGACTGGACCGCAGGGCAGTATTCCCACATAACAGCCCCAAACACACCCCCAAGATGATCACTGCCTTGCTAAAGAAGCTGAGGGTAAAGGTGATGGACTGGCCAAGCATGTCTCCAGACCTAAACCCAATTGAGCATCTGTGGGGCATCCTCAAATGGAATGTGGAGGAGCGCAAGGTTTCTAACATCCACCAGCTCCGTGATGTTGTCATGGAGGAGTGGAAGAGGACTCCAGTGGCAACGTGTGAAGCTCTGGTGAACTCCATGCCCCAGAGGGTTAAGGCAGTGCTGGAAAATGATGGTGGGCACACAAAATATTGACACTTTGTGCCCAATTTGGACACTTTCATTTAGGGGTGTACTCTCTTTTGTTGCAAGTGGTTTAGACACTAATGGCTGTGTGTTGAGTTATTTCAAGCAAATTTACACTGCTATACAAGCTGTACACTCACTACTTTACATTGTAGCAAAGTGTAATTTCTTCAGTGTTGTCACATGAAAATATATAATAAAATATTTACAAAAATGTGAGGGGTGTACTCACTTTTGGGAGATACAGTGTGTGTATATATACACACACACAATGTATGTATAGTGTGTGTGTGTGTGTGTGTGTGTGTGTGTGTATACACACACACACGAACACACACAATATGGTTCGCTATTTCGGTTGTGGCTATTTTAGGACTTAGTAAGTGTATTTAAATGAAACGTACAGTATAATCAAGACTACAATCTATGAACCCAAGGCACGTTTATTTGAGCTGTGTTTTACATTGTTGCTTCCCTCTTTTATTCAAACATTATTTATTAATGGAGCTCCAGCAACTTTTTAGTTTCCGTTCATTTGATCCCCTGCCACTTTGGAATTAAATGTGCCACGGTCTGTACAGGAACATGTTGTATATTTGACTGCTTGGAATTGTGGGATATTTATGCTCAATTTGTGCCCTGTGTGTTTCTGGAAATCAAAAGGCACACATTTTGTATCATTATCTCTATTCACCTTTGCTTCGTACCCTGAAAGTGGATCCTCTGCAGCATGTTCATTGTTTCATGATCTGTCAGGATGAAATGTACACCGCACTTCTCCAATGTCTTTATTGCATTCTTTTACAGGCCTGAGTGTAAACACAACAGACATATTTTGTCTTTGTCTTTTTGTGTTTACATACATCTCTTTTATTATTACTGTTTACCATGTGGCACATTTTAATGCAGTAAGAAATGTAATTATTCCCGCGCTACCTGTGGCTATAGGGATGAATATATATAGTAAGTGCTCCTGCGCTACTGTGGGAAAATTTGTGTGAAATTGATAGGTGCTGCAAACACTGTATGAGTCAAATGCTACTCAAAAATTAAAAAAAAATTAATGGTGTTGCGCTCCTAATACGATTGTTTTTAAATGGTTACTAATGGTTACTACAGTGAAGAAATTCTCAATATAAACAATAGTAGTGTGTCTAGTACTGTGACAGCAGAACTACAATGTATGAAAAACTGTAAAGTGTGAAATCAAATAAAATTCATCACTGTATAAAGTGCTGATGTGCTAATAAATATAATACATGTTACGCAAAAATAGTGTGCACACATATAACCACATGCAGGTGTGTGTAGGCAAACAAGGCTCACATACAAACGTGACTGTGTTTCAAGATCAAAAAAATATAAGTTCAAAAATCAAAGAAATATATAAAGTCCAAAAATATTGAATAAATGAAATAGTTGGACACTAATCAGGGTCCAAGGTGCAGGGTGCAGATTAGGTGGATGTTCTGTGAGAACAGCATGTGAAAGATACTTTCTGCAATCTAGTGACACTGTGACTTTAAAACCAGTGATCCTTTGGTGTTAGCAACACCCATAAGTGTACTAAATAATTACCTTACTGCTGTAAGGTAAACAACATTATAGGGAGTAAGAGGGGGTTAGGTTCTTGGGGTGGATTGGCTCCTGTGTATTCCTCCTGTTCAAAGGTGCAGGGGGATATTTCTTTTCCTTCCCAAGGGTGGATACCAGGGACCGCTTAGATACTCAGTATAAAAGAGGAATATAGAGCCTACTATGGTGTAGTATTTTCCACAACTTGAGTTTATTTATAAATAAAAATGTATTTACTCCCATTTTAACAGAGCAGATCGCACAATCTAAAAACGAGCAGCGAGCTCGTGTTTGGGCGTCACTTCCGGTGTCCGTATGCCTCTCTCCTATGCGTTGCGTCACTGTCACGTGACTTCAACAGGGGAAGTCATGTGACAAGTGGTTTCTTCAGTGCAAGTACACCTTTTGTGTGAATTGGCCCCTTACTTTACCGCTGTAAGGTAACAGCAGGAAAGAAAAAATAGCATTCAACGAAATCCAAGCTTTTGAAGTGGATAGCAGGTGGTTTCTCCTCTGTGCAGCTGGTAGTTTCTCATTTGCGCAGCTCAGCGATGCATGGAAAACTAAGGGGACGTTTTCCAGGTCCAATGCCAGTGTATAAGAGGAAATAAAGGGGGGCCCAGATGATGAAGTATGTTGAAAATTTATATTTAAAACACCCCGTTTGGTACTCTCATTAAAATATATAAAAGCAAACACAGGCACCAGAAGTGACATCAGGTTGCGAGCTTGCCGCTCGTGGTGCTATCTGTTCCAATGCGTAGGGTCACGGTCACGTGACTTCATCAGGGAATGTAGATAGGTACTAGAAGTGTCCTTAAATAGATATACTGTTGGGTTTAATTGATTAGAATTTATGGCTTGATTTCAGATGCGTCCACTTTCTATCTACTTTGGTTTTACAACACTTTGTATATATCACTGTTTTAGTTTTTACCTAGAGCGCAACACCAATTATTGATTTTCACTCTACATTTTATGCGGTATTATTGATATGTTGTGTATCATGCATGACCTACACTGCATGTCTTCAAGGATTACAAAGTAGCTAAAATTCAGGATATTAAAATCATTGTGGCTATTTAATGCAATATGTGGACATTGTTACAGCCACTTTCAAAAGGGAGTTTTGCTCCCTGCAACCTCCCCATTTTTTAACGTGTCATTGGGGGCTGCAACAACCCAGAAGAGAAGGATGGCTCAGATGTCAGAGAGGAAGATGGCGGTAGGGGACCCGGGCTGTTGGGTCACAACAGAACACTGTATTTGCTAGGCACTTGGGATGGAAATTAAGGACACCCTGCATAACTGGTTAGAGAGAAGGGGGGGAAAAGCAAGGGGGGGGGGGGGGGAATTAAGTTTTCCTTTTAAGAAACACATTATTATAATTATTTTGAATAACCATTGGTCAATAATTTTGATGTTGAAAGCCCAACCCTAGCTAAAAAAAGTGTTTAAAGTGGGAAAGGTTATGACTTGTGTCAGGTTTTTATTGTTGACCTTGTCTCTCTTTGGGATGTTTTACCACACTTCTTCTCCCAAAAAAAAAAAAATTCCCAAATAGACATTGTACCAGCAATAAAAACCTGAAAGGTGTCTGACGCTTCCCTACTCAAGAAGAGAGTTTTCCTTATTGCAGTCTGAAATCAATTTGAAGGTCTGAGTGGAATATCTCGCATTTGCACCAAGAAAAATGTAGATGTAGGGCTCCAACCACTTTTACTTTTAGATTTGGAAAGAGTGCTGATCATATAGAACCTCTGTCAGGTTTAAAGCATAACTACATTCCACCTGAGCATCACAAACCAAACACGCTATGTAATTCATTTTTAATATTCAAAGCAAACTCACCCATTCATCCATGTCTCCGTGCTTTATTTTGCTGAGAAATCCCTTAGAAAAACACCAACCAGCATTTCTGGCGATGGCCATCTTGAATAAGGGCAAATAATTCAGGCAGAATTAGCTCCTGAAATCCATCTGCCCTTCGCTCAGGTGTACATGCAGGAGGGTGTGCTTAGCTGAGAAATCCTGTCCTCTCCTCCTGAAGTCTTCTAGAATGTATGACCTAATTTGTCTAGGCCTGAAAATAAGGAAGTACTTGAAGAAAAAGTTTAAAGCAAATTATATATATATATATATATATATATATATATATATATATATATATATATATATATAATGTATATATATAATTTTTTTTTTTTTTCCGGTACGTCTGCAGTGCTTCACACATATATATTGTACATTCACTTCAATTTATGCCCTCAATGAACTTACAATCTAAGGTCCCTAACTCATATTTACACATACACATACTAGGGATAATTTATATATGAGCCAATCAACCTACCAGCAGGTCTTTTGGAGGAAACCCGCACAGGGAGAACATGCAAACTGATATAGTTTCCTATGCGTTTACTAATGCTAGCAGAATAAGGTTTTAAAATAGCCACTGATTGTGTGAGGGGAGTTACACTTTAATTATGGCTCTGCAATCATTAGACTGATTTAACATGGCAAACGGGCCGCTAGCATTTTGAAGAGGGGAGATGAATGATAGCAGTATACATATTTCTTTAACTTTCTTGGTGTTTTTAATGTCTTCGTGTTTTTCTACTGCATTTATCTATATAAGCTTTTATAGAAGACATGCTCTAGTCCTTAAATCAGAGTCACTGTTAACCTCCAAAGTGAATTTCACGTATCTTCATGAATGGGATAAAACAAAGGGAAAATTAATTTTTCAGAGAAAAAACACGACAAAAAAAAGTAATGTTTTGCCTTGTTTTCTATGAAGCCTGTTCCCACTACTGTAATATGGTAGTAAGCATGGAAAATAAAAGTACGGCATGCACTACTTTTTTCAGTGTATGTTCTTGTGATGCAAACTACTGCATTGCAATACCATTGCAGTAAATAGAACTGCATAAAATGTAACTTCTGAAAGTTCTAACAAAAAAGTAAACCGTGTGATGTGACAGGATAGGCATATCAGCATTGTTCATCCCAGCACACACTAGCAGCTGTACATTTAAATGTGGCTTGCTGGTGTAAATGAGCCCTTACTATAAAAAGTAAAGGTACTCTCCAGCCCAGTATAAGAACGATCAATCATGCACATACTATTAATTCAGACACGCTGCTTTAAAATACAGAAGTAAATATGGGAAATTCAGCTGGAATCCCAGTCCAAACACCGTGTCAAAGGAGAGCATCATTCAAGAAAATGTCAGCCACTGCTCTGCTCTGGCCCTCCAGCGCTCACTGGTATGCTGAGAGTCTGAGCCATTTACCGGTCAGGCATCTGGGTGTATCCCGACATTGACGGGACACTATTTCTTTCACTGACACCAATAGTGGGGCTTTATTCCTTCCACTAATACAATAAATGGAGCACTACTCCTCCCACTGATACCAAATGTGGGGGGGCTATTCTTCTATTCTTCCAATGATGCCAATAATGGGGCACTATCTTTTCTACTGACACCAATGATGAGGCAGTATTCCTTCCACTTCTCATTTCCCACTTACCACAGGCTATAGGTCATGTTTTACTCCCTCTGCTCACCAGCCCTGGTGCATTTTGTACCCTCACTTTCACTCTGGATCAACTTTACCTATAAATGTTAGTACCCAGTTATATTATGTACATTTAGGAAAGAATACAGGCCTTTCTTAAAGCAAACTCCTGAGCTTGCCAAACCCACTTCTGGAGGGAGTCTATTCCACATTTTCACAGCTCTTAATGTGAAGTAACCTTTCCGTATTTGGAGATTAAATCTTTTTTCCTCTAGACTTGGCGTGCCCCCTTGTCCTCTGTGATGACCTTAAAGTGAATAACTCAACACCAAGTTCACTTTATGGGCCTCTTATATATTTGTACATGTTGACCCTTAATCTCCTCTTCTCAAGAGGGACTAGATTCAGTTCCTCAGTAGTACAAATAATGTTTCCTTATTCGTGAGTCCTTTATAAATGATGACAATAGTATTTGCGCACAATGATGGTTACTACTTTGCTAGAACTGAGGATGTCAGTCGTCTGCATAAGTGAAATCCCATTCATGGTTTTCCTGCCTTCTTTCTACAAATCCACACTCCTCAGTAAGGTTTCACCTGCAAATTAATTTTCTCTGTGGGTGAGATAGAGATTGAAAAATGTAGGCTGCTGAAGAAATTGTGGGCAGAGTAGTGGGAGTGTTGACTTTGAGAAATAAGAATATGCATGTAATTGGTACAAGTGGAAACTGGGCACAGAGGTATAGGGTGGGAAACGGACCAAATGCATAAGCATATACTGCATGCTCTTACTGCAGGCATCATGTAGTAGGGACAAGTTTACTAGTTCTTTGATAGTAGACATAATGACAACCCTTTCATCAAGTCAGCCAGTAACTGGGGTGTTGTCCAAGGCCCATCTCACCAACAAAGGCAAAATTGGGTGTCTTCCAAACCGCAATATATACTAGGCCCTATTTACAGCTACACTTTTTACGTTTTTAAGTGTTGTGCATGCTACACGTGTCTCTGTCAAACTTAATGTAACTCCTCTTTCTGAAAATCATATCAAACATACAGCAGCAGGACTTTTTCCCAGTCCACCATAACAAACCTAAACTTGAACTAAAAGGGACCTCTGAATGTTTTCATTCAGCATGACATTCATGACATGGAGTATTCTACTTCTCCATTGGAAGGTAATTTTTATACACTGTAAAAAATATCAGTTGTTTAATTTACCACTTAAATTTTTTTTTTTTAATATTTATAACAGTATTGACGTGGCTAGCACACTTTCCTTGCAGTTACAGGATCAACGTGCATTTCTAGCTAATAACACTTGCTACATGAGCGAATGTGTACTCCTTGTGCTTGCACTGGATTCTTCTGTGCAATACATTCCACTCAAAATCTGCGGTTTCTCAATCTGCAATCTCAAGATTTGCGGTGGTTTTAACCCTTTCTCGGCCGCTAGCGGGGAGTAAAAGTGCCCCGCTAGAGGCCGAATAGCACAGCAAAATTGACAGTAAAGCGCCACTAAAAATGGCTGTGCTTTACAGGCGACACACCCACTGCCCCAGTGTGAAAGGGGGCTATACTCCTCGTCTGACAGTACAGGGACCTTTTAACCACTTCAGCCCCAGAAGATTTTACCCCCTGCCTGACCAGCGCACTTTTTACAATTTGGCATTGCAGTGCTTTAACTGACAATTGCGCAGTTGTGCAATTCTGTGCCCAAACAAAATTTGTGTCCTTTTTTTCCCCACAAATGGCTTTCTTTTGGTGGTATTTGATCACCTCTGCTATTTTTATTTTTTTGCGCTATAAACGAGAAAACGACAGTTTAAAAAACAAAACAAACAAAAAAAACATTTTTTTACTTTTTGCTATAATAAATATCCCCAAAAATGTTTAAAAAAAAAAATAAAAATTCTCTTTCGTTCATTGACGTACACAGCTCCTTTAATTCTTGACCTTAGGGTTATCACGCCACCTTCAGGAGAGGACTAGGCAGAATATGTAAAAACGGCAAGACTGCACAGCACCGCCCAGAGGGCAGTCGCTCTGGCTATAACCCCTCACCCTGCCGCTCAGTTTTTTTCTTGCCTAGTATAGAAGGACCTGGCTTCCTGAGGGGTCCATTGGTCGTGGGAATTTTTTCACTTTTTCTGCAATTTTGATCCTGTGATCTACAATCAACAGCCGGGCTGGGGGACTGGCTGGATAATATAGATCCTTGTAGTCTCCCATCGAGAGCCTGGCCATAGAGTGTGAGCAGACCCTAGCTACACGCTGGGTCGGCCATGACAGGCCCCTTCTGATCCGGGGGTGGCCAGTGTGCTATATGCTCCGGGGAATACATATGACCAGGCTACTGCTATCCGCGTCACAGTGTGCCGTGGCCGACAGCCACCCCATACTGCTCAGGTGATGGGTCTGTGGTGTAATGCGTCCAGCAATCCCGACAGTAGTAGTCTTTCTAGTGGCTATTACATCTTCCAGGAGGGTTTCTGAGTTGGCGGCCTTGTCATGCAAGTCTCCCTGCCTGCTCAACCACAAGGATAAGGTGGTGCTACATCCGTAGCCCTCCTTTCTTCCAAAGGTGGTTTCAGCATTACATCTAAATGAGGACATGGTGTTACCATCCCTATGTCCTAAGCCGATGAGTGTATCTGTCTGCTATGGCTCCTTTCCGGAAGTCAGACTCTGTTTGTCTTGGTGGCTGGTCCGAAGAAAGGTCTGGCGGTCTCGTCGACCACCATTTCTCAGTGGATCAGACAGATCGTGGTTCAGGCCTATGCCTTAAAGGAGCGGGTGCTCTCTTTTCCTGTCACGGCTCATTCCACCAGGGCAATTGGAACCTCCTGGGCTTTCCGACATCAAGCGTCTGTCTTCCAAGTGTGTAAGGCGGCGACTTGGTTGTCCGTTCACACTTTCACTAAATTCTACAAAGTTGACGTGAGTGCATCTTCGGATGTTTGCTTTGGCCGCAAGATTTTGCAGACGGCTGTGTAAAGTTGCAATTTGCGCTTTCATTGAGTTACAAGTTTGTTGTGAACACATCTTTAGATGCATAAGTTGGCCGTAGGTTTTGATGGTGGCCATTTAAGGTGGCAGCTCCTCTTTTGAGGTGTTCCTCTTGTTGTGTGTGAAGTTATTTTTTGCTGTTTCCACCCCTAATTTTTTGACACTGCTTGGGGACGTCCCTAAGGTCAAGAATTAAAGGAGCTGTGTCAATGGACGAAGGAGAAAATAGGATTTTTGTACTCACCGTAAAATCCTTTTTCCTGGAGTTCATTGACGGACACAGCACGACGAACTGAGCTGCAGGAAGCAGGGTGAGGGGTTATAGCCAGTGGGACTGCCCCCTGGGCTGTGCTGGGCAGTCTTGCTGTTTTTACATGTTTTACATTTTCTGCCTAGTCCTCTCCTGAAGATGGCGTGATAACCCAAAGGTCAAGAATTCAAGGAACTGTGTCCATCAATGAACTTCAGAGAAAAGGATTTTACAGTGAGTACAAAAATCCTATTTTCTTCATCAGTTTAGACCAATAAATATTTTTTTACATATTTTTGGTAAAAAAAATCGCAATAAGCAAATATTGATTGGTTTGCGCAAAAGTTATTGGGTCAACAAACTATGGGAAAGATTTATGGCATTTTTATTATTTATTGATTATTTTATATTTTTACTAGTAATGGTGGTGAGCTGTGATTTTTAGCGGTACTGTGACATTGCATCAGACAGATTAGACACTTTTGACACATTTTTGGGACCATTGGCGTTTATACAGTGTTCAGAGCTATAAAATATCACATGTCACTGTTAGGGAAGGTGTTAACACTAGGGGGTGATCAAGGGGTTAAATGTGTGTTCCCTGGATGTGTTCTAACTGTATGGGGATAGGACTGACTGGGGAGGAGACTTATCGTTTGTTCCTACTTAGTAGGAACAAACAGTATATCTATTCTCCCCTGACAGAACAGAAATTTGTTTACACACACAAATCCCCGTGCTGTCTCTCATGCCTGTGATGGTGGGTGGCCAGCCATGCGCATTGGGCCCCTCAGTGGCTCTTAAAGGGCACGACGTACCCATACTTTGTTTTGCTCAGTGGAGCCATTCTGCTGGCTTATATTGGGATGAGCTGGTCGGCAAGCGGTTAAATATGCAAAATATTGCAATGTTCTCTCTGCAGTGAAGTACCTTCCGCACGTATACACTGACTCATATGCATTACTCCATATAGAGCTCTTAGCTCCCTTAGGCCCTGCCTCAGCTGTGACCTGCATTTTACCACACTGGAAGAATGCAGGTCACTGCAAGGAGACATAGAATACACTTGTTTTCTATGTGTCCTGTTCACAACCCTCTTGTCATGTGCAGTGTTTTGCTTTAAAATGCTACATGTAAGGAAACTGGATAGCATAATCACCTTGTTTCTCTGGCTTGGGGGTACTCCCAGGATAGCAAAAACAACATTGCAACTCCCAACTTCCCTAGGGGGACTGGCACTAACCTGGCTTATTAAATACTATTGCACCACGGTCTTGGTTAGGGTACGCTGGTGGCTCTTGGAAGAGCCAGTCAACCCAGCTGTCACCCTGGATGCAGCACTGTTGGGCTCCCATGCTGAACTCAGAAACCTGATCCACGAGGACCCCGGTCCAATAGTAAAATCACCTCCCCCATGAAAACTACACTGAAAGTGTGGGATATCATCCGGTCCAAAGTACAAGAAGTGGACACTTGGTCCATGCACACCCCACTTTGGGGTAACCCTTGATTACTTCATTTTAAAGCCATACCAGATGCAGTGCTATGGGAAAGGTTTAAAATCAAAACCCTGGGAGATATAGTAACTAACAGCAGATTACTTAGCTTTGATGACCTTGGGGGGCCCGAAACCTCCCTAATCGCATGCTATTTAGATATCTACAACTAAGCCACGCATCCCAGGCCCAGTTCCCAAGATCCCTTAAACTAGAGGCAAATGATGTAGAGGCCTTGCTGAGGACCTCGGAGATGGGGGGAACTTTGTCTGCCCTGTATTCCATTCTGATGGGACTTGACACCTCAAAGGTCTCCCGGCTATTCGCAATCAGATATTCCGGTGCTGGCTTGCGATGACTGGGAGTAGGGTATTGAGCAGTATATCCCATTAATGATTTCGGCCAGGGACCGCCTTACACAACTGAAGTTCATCCACTGGGTCTACTACTCCCCGGAAAGACTGGCCAGGATATACCCTGATAGACAACCGACCAGTCATAGAGACAGTGCGGAGGTTGGAACCTTCTTCCATGTGGTGTGGTCCTGTCGACAGCTAAGGCCATTCTGAACGGGAGTAGTGGAGGTGATAAACTCAATAGGTAAACTAAGGGTCCCCTGCGACCCAATACCCTTACTGCGGGGTATCTGTGATACACTAGAGGTCCCTCAGTCTAAAAAATTATTTGTATTTTATGCAGCTTTTTATGCCAGTAAGGCAATCCTGATGCAATGGAACAGGCCTCTTCCCCCTACGGTCAGAGTGACAGTCCCTGATTGATCAGGCATTGCTGCTGTATAAACTGGCATACATGGGACGTAATTGCCCTAAAAAGTTCGACAAACTCTGGGCTGCTTGGGTCCCTGAACAAGGATTGAATCTGGGATAGAACTCGGAACAAGGAAGCACAGAGGATAGGCAATGGATAAAATGGCAAATAAAAACGCATACAGATTAAAAATGCACACAGTGCATACCGTTGATAAAATCCAGCTGAGATGGAAACAGATCCCTCCTACCCTCCATGCTCCTTCTGGTCCCCCCTCCCTTCCCTCTACCTCCCTTCCACCCCCCTCCCCTCTAGGGCGTGAGAAACGCCTCCTCCTCCTCCTGTGCCTCCTGGCTGAAGTGTTGTGCCCCTGAAATAGTATTTTTCACTGTTGCATGTATACCAGTATGCCGCCTGTTTATTGTAAGGCTTACACTGTGATCTGATATCTAATGATATCTAATGTGGATGAGAATGTACCACTGTATTCTTGCCTTTCTCAGTTTTGTTTGAAATTTTAAATAAACTTTTTTGTTAAAAAAAAACAACAAAATGCTACATATATGTATTATGCACATAAATGCACATCAACACAAGTCTTTTGGGAAAAGAAAAGTCTTTTTTATATTCTTTTGTCCCTTACAAAGACCCATATGTCAGCCATCTTAGAGGGGAAGTAGAGGGTATGCAGTGGAAAGCTGACTAGTGAGGTGACGCAGTGGCAGGGTTTATAGAAGTAGATGAGCGTGTGATATGGTAAGTCCTGGTACAAGGTCCAAAACTGCCCTTTACTTTCATGTTGTGTGATCAATGGATGCACTCAATAGCAGCAATCTCCTCATCTGCTTCTCTTTGGTATAGCTAGTACAATGACAATGATTGGGACTGTTAGGGTAGACATCCCGTTTTGCCAATGTCTCTCCAAAATAAAAAATTTGTTTGTCTCTCTCCATCTTTCTCCCTTACTTCATACACGTGTGAACACAGAAAAATATGCATTGTTGCATGTCAATGGAAGGCAATACACACCCATTTTTTGAGCATTCTTATGCATTTTAATGCACATTTTATGTGTGACCAGTCCCCTAAGAATTTATCTAACTTTTTCCTCTTTTGTTTTTCTTCAGAACAAGTTTACCATCACCAATGTTTTCCAGAAATGATTTTAGTATTTGGAGTATTTTAAGAAAATGCATTGGAATGGTAAGCATTTACCTATTTCTTATGTTATTTTTCTGGTAATATTTTGACAATGTTGTATAAAAAAAGTACATTTCTGTTTTCTATGAAATATTCTATGAGCCAGTTTGTATTAATGTTTACTAACTAAACCCAAGAACAAAAATGTATTGCATTGCATCGTATAGTTCCTAGATGTTGTGGCTGCAGTCATATTTTTATAAGCTACCAATGGTGTGTTATTTGCAGGAGAACTGGAGAAAAAATAAAATGGGGGGAAAAAAAAAGAAAACTAATGCAGGCACCACACCAAGGACTAGTAAATTGTATTATATGTTCTATTGCATTTAGGTCTTAGTTTTAGATACACTTTAAAGTGGAGCTCCACCCAAAAGGGCAAATTCCATTTGTTCACCCCCCCCCCCCCCTTTTCACTGCCACATTTGGCACTTTTGGGGTTTTTGGAGGGGAGCAGATACCAGTCAAAACCAGGTACTTGCTCCCACTTCCAGGTAAGATCTCTGCACAAATATAGCAGCTTGAACCTGAAAAGAAATTGCACTGGATGCTGGGCATGGCCTAAAGAACTTGGCTAAAAATAGTCTAAACCTACTTCCAGTACACAATGCACACATATACTGCAAGCTTTCTACCCACAAAATACTCCTTAACACCCCTTTCACACCAGGGCATTTTGCAGGCGCTATAGCGTTAGAAATAGCGCCTGCAATCTGCCCTAAAGAAACTGCACCATTGTGTGTAGTGTGAACGCCCCGAGGGCTTTCACACCACAGCGGTGCGCTGGCAGGACGGCAGAAAAAAGTCCTGCCAGCAGCTTCTTTGGAGCGGTGAGTTTACCGCTCCTCCACCGCTGCTCCCCATTGAAATCAATGGGGCAGCACTGTAATACCGCCGGCAAAACGCCGCTATTGCGGCGTATTGCCGGCGGTTTTAACCCTTTTGCGGCCGCTAGCGGGGGTAAAAGCGCCCCGCTAGCGGCCGCAATGCGCCACAAATCCGGCGGTAAAACGCTGCTAAAAATATCAGCGTTTTACCGCCGACGCAATGGGCAGTGTGGTGTGAAAGGGGTCTTACTACTGTAGCACAAGTGATTATTTCACCAACGCACATAAACCTAAAGTATTGTAGAATATAGACATTTTGTCTGAGCTTACCCTTGAAGAAGAACTTAAAGTGTAACTTCGCCCTAAAGGGGAAGTTCCACTTTATGCCCTCCCCCACCCATCCATTCTACTTTTGGAACTTTTTTTTTGGGGGGGGGGGGGGGGCTGGGGAGCGGGTGCCTAGTTTTGACAGCTACCCACTTCCGGTAGGATTGCCTAGGCCAGGGGGTGTCAAACTCAATTTTATTGTGGGCTGCATCAGCATTATAGTTGCCCTCAAAAGGCTGGTTGCATTTCTAAGACTATGGGGTAGATTTACTAGAACTGCTGCAGTCAGAATCTGGTGCAGATGTGCATGGTATCCAATCAGCTTCTAACCTGAGCTTGTTCAATTAAGCTTTGGCAATACAACCTGGAAGCCGATTGGTTTCTATGCAGAAGTGAGCCTGATTTTGCACTCTCCAGCTTTAGTAAATAAGCCCCTATGTATCTACTTAGATGCATATGAGTGCTCGGGAGTATGCGGCATTCAGTGCTGTGCAGAGTTCAGCAGTGTGTTACATAACAGAGTTCAGGGGTGTGCGCTGTGTACTGAGTGCAGAGTTGGGGTTGCACTACATACAGAGTTCCGTGCTCAGGACTGCGCGGCGGACTGAGTGCCGTGCTCAGGACTGCGCGGCGGACTGAGTGCCGTGCTCAGGACTGCGCGGCGGACTGAGTCCAGCGCTCAGGACTGCACACTTCTCCCAAAGTGGAACTTCCCCTTTAGGGCGAAGTTACACTTTAAGTTCTTCTTTAAGGGTAAGCTCAGACAAAATGTCTATATTCTACAATACTTTAGGTTTATGTGCGTTGGTGAAATAATCACTCACTGCTATTGGGACTACTAGGGTTGGGACTATAAACATTTTTGATCAGGAGTATATAATGTACAGTGATAAGCACTTATGTAAAACTGAATGTATAGACTGCAGTGGTAAGCAGTATGTGACATAGTGCCCTTTTATATTGCTGGTCGGCGGGAGCAAAATATGTTAATCACATTAATTCATAATCTAGATACAAGGTAGCGCTATGTACCTTAAATCGTAAACATAAATTCAGCGTTCCACATGAAACTTATTTAAAATTATATCACAACATATCCCTCAAAGTGTCCATGTGATAAGAGTGCTCAATAGTCCATTCCATAACAAACACGATATCATATAGTCCATTCCTGTGCTGTGAGCACATGTGATCCACTTCAAACCCCCTGTGGTAGGTCACACACTCCCTTCTCTCCCTTACACTCACGACTCTAGTTGCTTATCTGAATGATGAACAATGGCGCCTTTTGTGCTAAAATATAGTCTCCAACAGATCTCTGTTTCTTCATTCACTCTCCTCTCAGTGAGCTTGTCACAAAACCCCAGGAAGAAGGAAAAGGAAAGCCAATGGCGTAGTTCTAAAAAAAAACAGCTATTAAAATTCAATAAAATGCCACTCACAAAAATATTATAGCAAAAAGCCCATAAGTGTGATGAGTGTGGTGTGAGAAACCACTAGTAAACAGTTTAGACAGCATCTCTCACCTGATCTCCCCTTGCTCACTGACATCGGAACATCACTTCTGATTGCCTTGCGATCTGACCCAGACTAGTTACATCTCCTGACTTTTTCAAAGGGTTTGTAATTTGTTGGTCATTTTATAACTACAGGAGCAAATGGCCGCTGTCTATGGTCAATGAGAGAAAATATGAAAAGCATTGGTGGCCAGCAGGAGAAAAAAAATGGCATTAATGGCCAGGGTGAGATTAAATATCAGTGATCGAGGGAGGAAATAAGAAGTGTTGGTGTGTTTTTTTTTTTTTTTTTTTTTTTTTTTTGAGGGGGAGGAAAAAATACTTCATATTGGACCAACATCAGTGTTCAGTTGGAGGAAAAAGTGCCTGCCATTGGTGGTTAAAAGGAGGAAAGAAATACCAAGGGTGGTTAGTGACACTGCCCCAATACATTGGTGGTTAGTGTCTGTGCTCCTTTTCTTTGTTGGTTAGTGTCTGTAGCCCCTTACATTGGTAGTAAGTACGCCTCTTTTATGACCATTATGTCCCCTTTGTTCCCCCTTGCTGATTAGTGAAGGTCAGTGTTCCCTCTTGCTGCTCCGTGGTAAAGTCCCTCAAAGATGGACAGATTTCTCATGGTTGATCAGCAAAACTTTTGGTTGATGGCCATGCTTTTTATCTGAACGATCTTTTACAAAAATAGGCTTTGAGCAAGATTTAATACAACATATCTACTTTTATGCAAGACTAGATTACTTTTTTTCATGCATATCGGTACATGTGTTTTTGTGTGGGTTTGCTCTGGGTACTCCAGTTTCCTTCCACTCCAAAGACAGGCTGCTAGGTAGACATGCTTGGCTCCTGCCTAGATTGGCTTTAAAATGTGTATGTATGCAAATCTGGTCAGGACCTTGGATTGTAAACTCCTTGGGGCAGGGACTAATGTGAATGTACAATATACAGTACGTAAGGCTAAGTGTAAATTGTCAGTGCTATATAAATACCTGTAATAAGTAAGATATGGAACGCTATTTTAGGTTTATTGGTGTTTTAAGGCATGCTTTGATTAGTAACTTGATAGCCAATTTGTATTTCTAATTTAGGTTTTGGCGGGAAATTATAATTTTGTGTATTAGTAGCTGTAAAGCTAATGTTTATGCAGGCACTGTAGTGATGAGATAGCAGTAATTATTTATATGCATGTAATCCTATCCCTACTATTGTGTCTATTAGGACACAGAAGGTGCATGCCTCCATCTAAATAGATGTTGTGCAGTCCGAACAACATTCTTTGCTTGTTTAATATGAATTTGTCAGTCTTATATCTTCATCTGTAGATATTCCTTCATATTTTCATCTGTAGATATTATACCTTTGTGGGGAATGAGAGGCTTTCCAGTAACATTCATATTTCTTTCTTGTTCATTAAAGCCTAAGTGCGAAATAAAAAGCACAGAAATCGGCACAAAGGTAATAACTTAGTCAGTAGGATAGATCCCTTGTGCTGATGCCTCCTCTTTTAGCTGAAATCATCCTCCATCTATGCCCCAACCCTTGCTGCTGTAATCTTCTGTAATCTTCTGGTGTGACCGGGGTTAATGCAACTAAGGGGCTGTCACAGACTCGTCAAGAGAGTCCAACTATACCTACCCTTTTCACCCAGCTACTCCATGTAGTACAGCTTCTATGAATGAAACAGGATCTAACAGGATCTAAGAATGGAGGACGGGGGGATTATTGAAGGTCTGCCCCCCGTCTCATTCATAGAGCATGTTTTGTTTATAGAAGCTGTGGTATGGCTTCTAAGAATAGAATTGCTGGGCACAAAGGCTCGGCGTAGTTGGGCTCTTTTGATCAGAGCCTGTAACAGCACCTTAGTTCTATTAACCCCCGCTGCACAAGATTACAGTGACGGAGGATTTCAACTAAAAGAAGAGGCATCAGCACAAGGGACACAACCTACTGTTTGTAAGTTACAGTATGTCCCTTGTGCTAATTTTTCTGTTTTTATATTTTGGCTGCACTTTGGCTTTTAGGGACACAGGATTTAGAGAATTTGATTTTTACTGCTGCCTACGGGACTATTTGGACACTGGCAAACAAAAAAAACAGTTGCTAGCTTAGTATAATTTCTCCCACTCTCAGTACAGTTCTGTCTTGTTAGTATTCTAGGGAGTGGACGTCTTTTTCACTAGTGAGAAAAGTTTACATATTTTTATTAGTCAAATATTTAGGTTATACCAAGTGGATGTGTATGGCTTATCTGATGCTTGCTTCGAGTGTAAGGTCATTCAGGCAGCTCTTTGACATATGGGCAGTCCTGAGTTCACTGTTTTGTTATTGTTAGATTATTTCCACCTCCTCAGTTGGACTGCTTTTGGACATTCCAGCTGCCTCTGAATTCTGTATCCTTTAACCACTTCAATACCAGGCACTTATGTACCTTCCCACCCAGACCGATTTTTCAGCTTTCAGCGCTCTCACACTTTGAATGACAATTACTCATGCTACACTGTATCCAAACAACATTTTCATCATTTCCTCTCACAAACAGAGCTTTCTTTTGGTTGTATTTAATCACTACTGTTTTTTGTTTTTTTTACGATATAAGCGAAAAAACTGCAAACATTTTGAAAAAGGCCTCTCATTTCTTGAGACACTAACAAGCCAGGAAAGTACAAATACCCCCCAAGTGACGCCTTTTTGGAAAGTAGACAGTCAAAGGTATTTCCTAAGAGGCATGGTGAATTTTTTTGAAGTTGGAATTTTTTCCCACAATTATTGAGAAAATTAAGATTATTTTTTTTTTTTATTATTATTATTTTTTATTTCATTTTTTACACAAACTGGTCATATTAACAGGTTATTTCTCTCACACAGCATATGCATAATTGCTACACCCCAAAATACATTCTGCTACTTCTCTTGAGTATGACGCTACCACATGCGTGACACTTTTACACAGCCTGGCCACGTACAGAGGCCCAACATTGAAGTAGCACCTTCAGGCGTTCTACAAGCATAAATTGCACATCTCATTTCTCTACCACCTATTACAGTTTTGAAGGTCCTGGAGCACCATGACAATAAAATTGTCCACAAAATGACCCAATTTTGGAAAGCAAACACCCCAGCGTATAATCTAGGAGGCATAATGAGTCTTTTGAACAGTTCATTTTTTTTCCCAGAGGTTTTTGGAAAATGTGGGAAAAAAATGA
The DNA here is from genome assembly GCF_037356315.1 of Lithobates pipiens. Classification (NCBI taxonomy): domain Eukaryota; kingdom Metazoa; phylum Chordata; class Amphibia; order Anura; family Ranidae; genus Lithobates; species Lithobates pipiens. Next base: position 422,632,515 of record NW_027507764.1, on the reverse strand, counting down.
AAATGCGTGTTTTTTTGGCCCTTTATAAGATATTTCTAACACATAGCATGTACATAGCAAAAATGACACCCCAAAATACATTCTGCTACTCCTCCTGAGTATGGCGATACAACGTTTGAGACTTTTACACAGCCTTGCCACATACAGAGGCCCAACATCTAAGTAGTACCTCCAGGCAATCTAGCAGCATTAATTACACATATCATTTTCTGACTACCGATCACATTTTTGAAGGCCCTTCATATTTCTAACACATAGCAGGTACATACCAAATAACAAAAGATTACCTGTAGTTTTAGAAGTGCAGTGGTCCACAGAGGAGAGCATCAGTCCAGGAAGCAGGCAGGGATGAGGTCAGTGACAGAAAAAGCAATCATCCAGGCAGCAGTTAGGAATACTGTCCATAGTTCATACAGGCAGAGATACTGTCAGCACAGCCAAAGCACAGGTCCAGGTAGCAGGCAGAGGTCAGTAGAGGCAGCAGGCAGATATATGGTCAACGCAGCTAAAGTATTGGTCCAAGCAGCAGGAAGAAACGTGGTCCATAATGTCATGGGTCATTACAGGCAGCAATATGGTCAGCACAGCCAAAGTATTGGTCCAGGCAGCAGGAAGGACCATCGAGCTTAGGGCCCGGGGGGCAGGGGTAGAGGCTTCTCCCACCCAAATCACTTTGAAGCCTTCGGGCAACCAGATCCTGTTCTGGGAGTACAAAAAACAAAAAACTGGTTTTCTCTACTCAGAACACTATTCTGAAGCCCCTCACATATGTGAGACCCCTGTGTAATAAGGTAGATGGCCAAAAGATCAGTCCAAGTGGCAGGCAAAAAAATGGTTGATAAACAGGCCAAGGCCGGTGCACGTGTAAGTCAGAAGCATGGTTTAATATGGCAAGCAAAGACCTCAACGGTAAACAGGCCATGGTCAGTTAATTAACATGGAAGGTAGTAACATGGAAGCAGGCAAATGGCAGTCTGTTAATAATAAGGGGAACCAATATTGGATGGATGTATGATCATTTTTGAAGCAATCTCCGTTGCACAGGCCAGGTTGGGAGGGACAGCGGGGACAATAAATAGCTGGTATCTCCTCTTCTCCTCCTCTGCTGCATACACAGCATTTCTTTTGGAGTCTTCTTACAGATTCTGTGGAGGGAATGTTATAGAGAAAGTGTTGCTCGTGTAGTCGACACACACTATCAAAGCGAATGCTTCCTGGGGCAGGACCTTGTTGGTAAATGAGGGCAGTGACGATAGCTTCAATATACTTGAGGTAGGTGATCTGTTGGTTTTGAGTTGCTTTTTGGTAGCAGAAAAACAAATTAAAAAGGGCCATGTGAAACGCAACTTTCTTGTACCGATAATAGGACTTTCTGGTTGATAAAAAGGGCTGTAGCATCTGATCGTTTAAATCCACCCCTCATGTACATATTGTAGTCGTGGACACATTCGGGGCTTTACAATGGATCTGCGTCTTCTTTGGATCTTCACCACGGTGTCATTGTGGATGGTAGGGAGGATGTGGACATCTTTCTTGTCCCTCCACTTCATGGCCAACACCCCCTCGTTCCTCATGAATGCTGATTCTCCATTTTTCAATATTTTTGTCAACAGATTTTGTGGGAATCCCTTCCTTTTTTTTTTTTTTTTTTTTTTTTTTTTAAGGTACCGCAGGCCGGGGTTTTTTTTACTGTAAAGGTGACGAAAAAGGGGTAGGCTGGTATAATAGTTTTCGACATATAAATGGTATCCTTTTTCGAAAAAGAGGTATGCCAACTCCCAGACAATTTTCCCACTGGTTACAATATATGTGGTGCAATCGCGGGGCTCGAGTCTTTGCCTTCGTAAATCCGGAATGTGAAGACGTATCCAGTGGCTCGATCACATCATTTATTTAATTTCAGCCCATACCTGGCTCTGTTGCTTGGAGTAGATCCTTTTCATATCCCATATACCAGCATAATTCCACATGAAAGCATAAGAAGACAAAATCTAGTTCTCTCCATTTCCAAAAGATTTATTAGAGAAGTACAAATAGAATGGTACACTTGCATGCTGTGGCACTGATCTCCACGGTCCACGTGACATTAGCTGTGACGTCACCCGCAAGCCATAGCGCTGATCCGTGCATGGATATTCATTGAATTTGTATTTCGCTTACTACTCGGCACTGGAGATCAGTGCCACAGCATGTGAGTGTACCATTCTATTTGTACTTCTCTAATAAATCTTTTGGAAACGGAGAGCACTAGATTTTGTCGTCTTGTGCTTTCATGTGGAATTATGCTGGTATATGGGATATGAAAAGGATCTACTCCCGGAGCACTCTTGTCTGAATGCTGATGTCTGTGATTAACCCCTGGTGGGAATATGCGTTTTTGACCTGTCTGATTTATCAGGGGTCCATTGTTTAAGGTGAGAGTCCATCTTACTCTTTGGTGGAAGGGATCACATCATCACCTTTTTATGCTGAATGAAGACACTCTGCACTTGTGGACTTTTTGAAGCTCATCTTACCTATCCTATATTTCGTTTTATTTATTGATTATTTTATATATGTTACATATATTACTTTGTTAGTATTATTTTGTTGGTTTTATCTGCGCTGACTTTGACACAGCCGATCACGTGGTAAACAGCCAAATTCTTTCAGGATAATGCAACCACTTCCCGGCCATCAATATGCTATAGGCTGGGTGGGAAGTGGTTAATGAATTAGAAAAAAAATTGTATTTTAGTACCCACCATAAAATCTGTTTCTTGGAGTTCATTAACAACTTAAAGACTTACTTCCTTCCTGCCCAAGCCAGTTTTCAGTGCTGTCATACTTTGGCAATTACTCGGTCATGCAACACTGTACCCACAAAAGATTTATTTAATTCTTTTAACCACTTGCCGACCAGCGCACGACGATGTACGTCGACGGAATGGCACGGGCAGGCAAATGGGCGTACATGTATATCCCTTTAAATTTGCCGCCCTGCCATCGGGAGCGCGCCGCCGGCGGCGCGCTCCCGCGCTGGTCGGGGCCCCCGTGAGTCCAGTCGCGGGACCCGCGGACTCGATCGCCAAGGGCATCCCCGCGATCGTCTCACGGAGCGGCCGAATGGAAAAGTGCCGTTGTAAACAACATTTCTCCATTCTGCCTAGCAACTAGTGACGCTGATCTCTGCTCCATGTGATTGGAGCAGAGATCAGTGTTCACTAAATGAAAGCCCAACCCCCCCACAGTTAGTAACACATCCCTAGGAACATTTAACCCCTACACTGCCACCCACTGGTTAACCCCTTCACTGCCAGTGTCATTTACACAGGAATCACTGCATTTATATAGCAGTGATTACTGTATAAATGACAATGGTCCCAAAAATGTGTCAAAAATGTCCGATGGGTCCCCCACAATGTCGCAGTCACAATAAAAATCGCTGATCGCCGCCATTACTAGTAAAAAAATAATAATAATTTTTTAATAAAAATGCTATAAAACTATCCCCTATTTTGTAAACGCTATAACTTTTGCGCAAACCAATCAATAATCGCTTATTGCGATTTTTTTACCAAAAATATGTAGAAGAATACGTATCAGCCTAAACTGAGGGAAAAAAATGTTTTTTTTATATATTTTTGGGGGATATTTATTATAACAAAA